>NC_045615.1:49402500-50027500 GCF_009829155.1 Mustela erminea | reverse complement strand
ATTTATGGAACTGTTTTCTTTAGTTCTCTACACTACAAATTATTTTTAAAAATTTATGTCTTTATTTTGAAAACTAATAATCTAATAGTTTAATACCTTTTCTTGCTGAAATCATTCCTAGTTCTTTCACTAGAAGAAAATAAAAGCTAGTGAAAAGGAGAATTTTCAACCCCAAAATATGCCTCTTTGGCTTAAGGATATCTTGACCTGGCTATTTTTAATAAACTACAAACATAGGAAGGGTTCTTGAAAGTGAAGTAAAAGTTACCATTTGTTAGAGACATTTACTTTTATAGGCAAAATCTCCATTTGTAAGGGTGTGTCCCTCTCTATACTAGGGAGAGGAAGATGACCAAATGTCTGGAAACTCAGCAGTGTAGAAGGCATAGACCTAAACCTGCATAAAAACTTTACCCTTGTTTTTACTGTGTTCTTCCTGGTAATCTCTTATAACCTCCCATGAGCCCTAACATCCTTCTTTTGTCTTTAGCCGGAGATGGTATGTAAGGTGGTGGCCTGGCCATTTGGGGGAAATTAATCCATTTTGCTGGGTATCTCACATGTATATGGGAAGTGTGTTATAAAACTTGTTTTCCTCCCATTAATCTTTTATTATGGGGTGGTTTCAGGCAAGAACCTGGGAGGTTAGAGGAGAAATTATTTTCCTCTACAGTTTGATGACCCCTACAGGGATCTGTTGAGGCACCATACTTGCTCTGGAGTCTGCTGATAGGATCCTGGAAAAATGGCAGAAGTTGGCAAAGGGTAAGAATTCTTACAAGTCAGCTCTCCTGGGTATCTGTCTCTCTCTGAAGTGCCTGGTCAAGAGAGGAAGATTAAAAATTCTTATCCCTTCTTTTCCTAATTTGGATTAAAAGGAGAAAATATTTGTGTGAACTAGTTCCTTATATATAGCATCTTTGGTAAAGATTCTTGTTATGAGTAATCTTGATTTCTGTTGATACTCTTTTCTTCCAGAGATGGCTATTGTTTTTACTTGTTTGTTTCTGGTGTCTGTCTTTGTGTCATTTGTCATAAAAAGAACACAGCCTAGATGAGATTTTCCTTTTGTCTTGTTCTAGGTCATAAGAGTTTTTGGCTTCATGACCAGTGAGAACATTCTTTGGTCTTTGTCAGCTCGAAAATGAATGTGTCCACATGCATCTGGCATACAACCCAAGAGGCAATGGATCCCAGAAGCAGTATTCTATTTGTCCAGCTCTGCCAGCTCTTAGGAGAGTTTATCATAAAGGATCCTGGTCCATAAGTGGCCTTTGTATTCTCAACCTTCATTGTCTCATTAGAGCTAGAAAAGTCCCATTCCAGTGTCATCATCTTGGTGTCACAGATTTAGAGAGTCTATGACTGGAGGCATCCCACATTTTCATTCTTATCACCTATGACAATAACACAAGTCTTTGCTTTCCAAGGCTAACTTCAAAAGTAAACTCTCTGGATCTCTTAAGAGCTTCGTCTTTGCATCTTCCTTTGGGATGCCTCTTGAAATCATTGTTAAAACATAAAAAGCCCTTATTGGTTTGAACTGCTATGGCGATTAATATAAGATCCTACTCATCAATGGTCAAATGATGGATACTTTGAAGTAAAAAACAAGCAAAAAACACACCAAAAAAACTTCTATATTTGAAAAAAAAAAATTAGAGAGTTCCTTTTCTACCGAATTGTTTTACTGGTTTCTATGGAAAAAACAAATTGAAAGGAAGACAAAAGAAGTATAAAGGTTTGTATTATGGACTCCCTTCACAAGATTAAAATATGAAATTGATTTGTTTTTGTTTTTGTTTTTTAACCTGCACTTTCATAATACTACCAAATTTAGAGAACAGAAAAATCAGAGGACATTCACAACCCCACTCACAGCAACCCTGCCTGGTGACTGAGATTCTTCCTTCCTGTGACTATACTATAGTTCTCAGACAAGCTGAAGGAATGTTACTCTGCCTGTTTCAAGGACATGTCAATGGGCTGTAAGTAGAAAGGAAATTTTTCTTTTGCTTTTGTTTCCCACATCACTCTGACTAGAAAGCAAAGTTTATGTTTTACCAAAACAATTTTCTGTACTTTGTCTTCATCAAATCTTTGCCTAAGAAAACTGAATCTTCTTAGTATTAAAAAGAACTAAGCTTTGCTCACAACTATGTATCCTTCTGTATTTACCTTTAAAAATGTTTGTCACTTTGGTTAAATATTGTTTCATAATGATCCATGATCCTATTTAGTCATGCACCCAAGCTTTTCTGTATTTTTGACAAATTTCCCCAAATCAAATTCTAAATGAAGTCCTCTCGACCTTTGAGATATTTCAGAAGGTCCTTGGAATATGTTAAGGAATCATTCTCCTTGGAAAAAGAGATCTTAAGCTAGTTACTCTTATTTGTACTGTTAAGTTATATAGGAAGCATTGCCAAATTAATGATGCTAAACCTTCTTAGCTTCTATCTGAATGGATATATGTTGTTAATATTAGTGTTCCTGAAGTTCTATAAAATGTCTAGAAATTTGGTATGTTCTGGTATAAAGTTTTCATTTGTAATTATAGTTATTATCTTGAAAAGCATGTCATAGGAATAACCATAATTCTTTGTCAATTATGTTGCCATGAACTCTCATCAGAACTTAACCCATAGCTATTTTTTTTTTTAATTTTTTATTTTTTATAAACATATATTTTTATCCCCAGGGGTACAGGTCTGTGAATCACCAGGTTTACACACTTCACAGCACTCACCAAAGCACATACCCTCCCCAATGTCCATAATCCCACCCCCTTCTCCCAAACCCCCTCCCCCCAGCAACCCTCAGTTTGTTTTGTGAGATTAAGAGTCACTTATGGTTTGTCTCCCTCCCAATCCCATCTTGTTTCATTGATTCTTCTCCTACCCACTTAAGCCCCCATGTTGCATCACCACTTCCTCATATCAGGGAGATCATATGATAGTTGTCTTTCTCTGCTTGACTTATTTCGCTAAGCATGATACGCTCTAGTTCCATCCATGTTGTCGCAAAAGGCAAGATTTCATTTCTTTTGATGGCTGCATAGTATTCCATTGTGTATATATACCACATCTTCTTGATCCATTCATCTGTTGATGGACATCTAGGTTCTTTCCATAGTTTGGCTATTGTGGACATTGCTGCTATAAACATTCGGGTACACGTGCCCCTTTGGATCACTACATTTGTATCTTTAGGGTAAATACCCAATAGTGTAATTGCTGGGTCATAGGGCAGTTCTATTTTCAACATTTTGAGGAACCTCCATGCTGTTTTCCAGAGTGGCTGCACCAGCTTGCATTCCCACCAACAGTGTAGGAGGGTTCCCCTTTCTCCGCATCCTCGCCAGCATCTGTCATTTCCTGACTTGTTGCTTTTAGCCATTCTGACTGGTGTGAGGTGATATCTCATTGTGGTTTTGATTTGTATTTCCCTGATGCCAAGTGATATGGAGCACTTTTTCATGTGTCTGTTGGCCATCTGGATGTCTTCTTTGCAGAAATGTCTGTTCATGTCCTCTGCCCATTTCTTGATTGGATTATTTGTTCTTTGGGTGTTGAGTTTGCTAAGTTCTTTATAGATTCTGGACACTAGTCCTTTATCTGATATGTCGTTTGCAAATATCTTCTCCCATTCTGTCAGTTGTCTTTTGATTTTGTTCACTGTTTCCTTTGCTGTGCAAAAGCTTTTGATCTTGATGAAATCCCAATAGTTCATTTTTGCCCTTGCTTCCCTTGCCTTTGGCGTTGTTCCTAGGAAGATGTTGCTGCGGCAGAGGTCGAAGAGGTTGCTGCCTGTGTTCTCCTCAAGGATTTTGATGGATTCCTTTCGCACATTGAGGTCCTTCATCCATTTTGAGTCTATTTTTGTGTGTGGTGTAAGGAAATGGTCCAATTTCATTTTTCTGCATGTGGCTGTCCAATTTTCCCAGCACCATTTATTGAAGAGGCTGTCTTTTTTCCATTGGACATTCTTTCCTGCTTTGTCGAAGATTAGTTGACTGTAGAGTTGAGGGTCTATTTCTGGGCTCTCTATTCTGTTCCATTGATCTATGTGTCTGTTTTTGTGCCAGTACCATGCTGTCTTGAGGATGACAGCTTTGGAATAGAGCTGGAAGTCCGGAATTGTGATGCCACCAACGTTGGCTTTCTTTTTCAATATCCCTTTGGCTATTCGAGGTCTTTTCTGGTTCCATATAAATTTTAGAATTATTTGTTCCATTTCTTTGAAAAAGATGGATGGTACTTTGATAGGAACCAACCCATAGCTATTTTTAAGTGTTTCTGTCATTTACAGATAATTATTGTTTTATTCTAATGCTTTTACAAAGTGCTTAGTTCTTAAGAATTAATAATCCTTAATCCTTTTGAAGAAAAGGACTCTGACAGGGGTGCCTGGATGGCTCAGTTGGTTAAGTATCTGCCTTTGGCTCAGGTCATGATCCTGGAGTCCTGGGATGGAGCCCCATGTCTGACGGGAATCTGCTTCTCTCTCCACCCCTCCCCCTGCTAGTGCTCTAACAAAAAAATAAAATCTTAAGAAAAAAAAAAAGAATAGAAAAGAGAAGGACTCTAAAAGGTACTCTAGAATATAGATTTCTGATCATTTCAAGACCATAAAACTGAAGTAGGTAGAACCAACAGAAAACCAAGTAGAACAAGAATAACTTGGAGCTGAATAAACTCATGAAACTTAAAATACTTATGACTTGGTTTGAAATATTGTGATTCTTTAAGTTTTGCTTTTTCCAGATTTAAAGAAACTTTTATCTTTTCCATTAAGCTAAGTATGAATTACAGCAATTTGGTAAAGTATGCTTTTGTGAACAAAGATGAAACAATTACATTTTCTCCCTATCTGATCCCTCTAGAATTTGAAACTCTTAGTTATTATTCTTATTTTCATGGCAAAGTATTTATAGGCATAAGTTTAAGCAGAATCTGTTCTAAGAATGTGCTTCTACAACTAGACACATCGGTTATATTACTAAAGCTTTGACTGGAATGTCATTTTGAGAATATGCATAGAATTAAACATAACCAGACAGCTTCATGCAACTAAGTTTCACTTTATGGAGCCAATAAAACTCCTTGGAAAAGCAGGTTGGTACCTTGCTTACAGGGATCCCAGCAGTCTTAACCAAAAACCTTAGGCTATCTCTGGGACCTCAAGAAGTGAGAAATTAACCAAATTAACCAAAGTCTCTGAGTACTGCATGCAAAGTCTGATGGTAAGTCTTTGGTTTGGCTTCATAACCTCAAGGCAGGCTTTAAAAGTTCAATCTAAAATTCCCTGCAAAAGTTCCAGCAAAGCAGATCTAAAAAGAACTAATATATTCAATCACAATTCTTCCCACACTTATGTAAATAATAAAGTCAAGTTTAGTAAGACTAAACTTATTTTGCAAACAAATTAGTCCTACTGTGATTATCTTTGGCAAAAATGAGGGTGACTATAGAAAAAATTATGTTTCAGTAGTACACCGTTGTGGATAGTAGAGGCTGGCCTAGTTTTACTGTCTTAGGAATTTTGTTTTCTACCTGCAAACTGGACTGGATCCTGAATTCTAACAGTTTGCTCAAATATCTCACTATAACTCTTCAAACTATTTTCCAGCTTTCCCCTACCATTCTAACTTGAAATGACTGAGAAGAAAAACTGCCCTTCTCCCAAAGCTCTGCAAACTGAATGTAAACAACTTGACATAAACTTAAGAGAAATCACCACAACAGCTCATATAGACAACCTCTGTCCCTGCTGATATGTCAGCCACTCAAAGTTCACCAATACCTGACAACATCACAGACACTCAAACTTTGAAAGATGATTTGAACCCGACATATAGTAATCTCCATTGGCTGCCCTGGTCTCACACACTGGGTTATAGTGTGTGCTACCTGTTAAACTTGTTTATCTTTTTTTATAGAAACGCGTCTTATTAAATACCTGACTGCTAGCACAATACAGGACTCACTTTGGGAGCCCACCTACAAGACCACCTCCTAAAATGAGACAGAGCAGTTTAATTAAACTGACCTATTCTCAGGACTCAGACATGGGTTCAGTGGAATCATGGAACAATCTATCAGCTCAGGTTCTGGACTGTAAAACTTCTTGGGGAACTTTCAAGGTGAAATTGAAGGGAAGTACAATATGCTTTGGTATAACTTGAACTGGTAATTCTTAAGAGGCTGCAGATACAAGGATAGCTCTCAAGTAGAAGCATAAGTTACCCTTTTGTAGAGGTCATTTATACTTATAAGGGAAATCCCCATTTGAGAGGGTGTCTCTCTTTCTGTGCTAGAAAAAGTAGATGGCCAAAATCTCTAGAAACTCTAATCAAGAGAGAAGGCACAGACTTAAATTGCATAATAACCTCACTCTTGTTCACTGTGTTCTTCTTGATAACCTTCCACAGCTGGCCTCTCCAACCCCCAACACCTTTCTTTCGTCTCTACCTGGAGATGGTATTTAAGGTGATAACTGGGGCCACTTCAAAAGTCAGCTTAATTTTCCTAGGTATCTCCTGCATATATAGGAGGTATATATATTACCAAACTTCTGTTTTTCTCCTGTTAATCTCTCTTTTATCACAGAGGTCTCAGTCAGGAAATGAGAGGGATGGAGGAAAAATTACTCCTTCCCCCCAGCTCTAGCTCCCCCCAACCCCAACATACACACTGGATATTCTCAAGTCCCAAAGCATGAGTCAAGTGCTTGAGAAGCTTTTTGATGGAGCAAGACCATTATGATGGCTAATGATCTTTACAGATATTATCCTTTTGTGCCGCTAAATCAAGTACAAGTAGGAGGGTTGTCAGAGAATAGTAAATCTCACAAGAAAACTAAAGGAAAAAATAAATTAAATCTGATAGCCTAATGACACAAAGGCTCAACTGTATGAAAAAACAGAGTAGCCATCAGGTGGTATAGTAAAAAAAACACCCCAAAACCCAACACTTGTCATACCTATGGAATGGCAAAATCTGTCATTACTGTTTCAGTTTAGAATATATAGTTTCACAATTTCTGCATATTGAAAAAGTAGTATTTCTATATATATAAAATCAAAGTGATTTTTACTTTTAAAAGAAAATACCGTAATATTAATTTATCCTAATAAAGTTAGGTAACAAATAGTTGTATAAATATGATTCAATATTAAAATGCAAATAACCATTTTAAACACTGTATTAGTGTACAGCAGGATTTCTGTAAATTATTATATACACGCAAAGTTAATACATTTGCATCTAATCTTAACTTCTATAATAAGTACAAATATTCAATAAAAGTAGATTCTGTTTTGCACCTATATCATGTGTTTGTGTCTGTGTTCAGAGACTGTGTGTTTTGATGGATGTCTGTGTATGTGTGCATGTGTACACAGTTTCAATACATTTGCATATATTTAAATAGTAAATAATAAATTTGCTTATCCAGATTTTTCTTGAATGTAGACCACATTAAAGGAAAGCACTACTTTTCTTAGACATGAATTAATATAACTCAACAAAGATATATGTTGACCAAGTATCTGAGCAAAGTTTTAGAACTTAAATTAATATAAATTACATTATCAAATGATCTATCACAATCCCTAACTTAGGAAATAAAGTTGGGGCTGAACCTGTTAAACCCCTAGGGCCTGCCTGGGCCTGCTTAGCCAGAGTGACTCCATGTTGCCTAGGTAGCCATTTTGTTGCCTAGGTAGCCATTTTGTTGTTACCAAGTTGCCTAGGTAGCATCATCTTTTATCTTTAGCTGGAGGTTGTGTTTAAGATGGTGATGTGGACCATTTCAGGGAGTTATTCAGTTTTCCTGGGTATTTCCCATTTGTATAGGAGGTATACATGTCACTAAGCTTGTTTTTCTCCTGTTTGTTTTTACAGATAGGTCTCATCCAAGAACCTAGAAGAGTAGAGGGAAAGTTATTTTTCCTCCCCACATAAGATATATAAAATTTGTATTTCTGTGTGTTCTTTTATTGTTTCATTTTGATGAATATTTTTACAATTACAAGCACTTTTTTTTAAAATATCTATCCTTGCTATTTTCCCCAAAGGATTTCAACTATGGATTCTCTTAACAAAAGGGTTATCAGTTAAGTCATACTGATTCTATGCAGTCAGAGCTGAAATAAAGATTTGGAGGCATTCCAGGAATGATCTACCTCCCAGATAAAAATTCAGGATTTTAGAAAAAAATCATTTAATGTAATATTATAAAGAAAACTGCATGTTGGAACTTATGTTTTAGAATTACTGGTTATCTTTGCTGATTTTCATTTAATGCTTTGTTCTAAAAGGCACAGAGGGGCCAATTTGAAACATTTGTTAGATGTAACAAAATGATACAGAATAATGTAGAATAAAAATATGCACTTCTGTATTTGTTAATAAAACAATGAATACTGATTTGTTATAGGTCTTTAGGATTATAAAAATAACATGAGAGTCCTTTAGCCAATCTATTCATTTATTTTCTCACCAAGTAACTACTGAGTGCTTTTTACATTTGTTGGCTTTAGTGGCACACCTCTGATAAATGGAATGTGCTGATATACAATGAAGTCTAATTAGACATTTAAAAAGTATCTAAATTCAACTCTGCCTGAGTTGGGAGAAGAGTGGTACAGGGAGAAGAGAAGGTAGACAGAGCCTATGCAAAAAAAAGAGAGAGGAAAAGTGAATACAATTTACATGGTGTGGCTGATAGGACCTAGCTTTCTTCTCAGTGCTTCTGCTAAGTGGGTATGACAGAAGGAGCCTGAGTAGGCTGTTTCCACAGGTGGTCTGTGTTCCCCTAGTGTGAATCTCTTGATGTCTAGGGTATAATGGTACAGAATGCATTTTTTCATACTACATGGCTTGCAACTGAAGCCAACTACTTTCACCCAGCACTGCTGCAAAGATAAAGCAATTTTTTATTATTGACTGAGGGTCTTTGAGGGGGTATTCAAGGAGCATATCACAGAAATATTTCTGACTAAATGTGATTTTTACCTTGCCACCTTCAAGACTCAAATCTCACCTTCAGACCAGCCTAGATCACCCTGTTTAATTTTTTTTTTATCATACCCTTGACCCTCACCCCTACATTCACTATTACTTCCCTGTGCAATTTTTCCTTTTTATATTGCACCTAAAACTTTCTGACATATTATACGCTTTCCTTACATTCATTATTTATTATAAGTATGCTGTCAAAAAATGTAGGCTCCATGAGGAAATAGCTGTGGTTTGATTAAAGGATGTATCCTAAGTACCTAGGATGGAGCCTGGCTTCCATGGGGCACTTAGTATTTGTTGAATAAATGCAGGTATGGATTTTCAAAAGTGTTGCCCTTAAAACCTCCCCACAGGATAAGCTATGATTCTTCCGCTCAGTATTAATAAGCACTTGTGGCAGCTGATCATATATCTTGTGTTTTTAATTAGTGTTTTTGTCTGAAACTTATCCTTAATGTAATATGAAAAACTGTGGTTCAAAAGAAAACTTGGGATATATCAGTTTTTAAGCTTGATTTTTTAAAACTTATAAAAACAAACAGAAATAGGTGGTATAAGTAAATATAAACAAATGAAGAATATGGGGAGAAGGCACTCATCTGCTAAATGCTGGGGCACACTGACATGATCAGAAGTACTGAGCTTATGGAAAATAAGAGCAATGAATGGATCAAAAATAGATAGCTTTAAGAAACTATGGATTGGGGCGCCTGGGTGGCTCAGTGGGTTAAACCGCTGCCTTCGGCTCAGGTCATGATCTCAGGGTCCTGGGATCGAGTCCCGCATCGGGCTCTCTGCTCAGTGGGGAGCCTGCTTCCTCCTCTCTCTCTCTGCCTGCCTCTCTGCCTACTTGTGATCTCTCTCTCTGTGTCCAATAAATAAATAAAATATTAAAAAAAAAAGAAACTATGGATTATTAGTTACTGAACTAGAAAGCCTAATAGATAATTATTCAATTCTTACAATTAGCTTCAATCCATAGGCTGACATAACATAGTTGCATAGCACAATATACTCTCTTGCTCTATCTAATAGTTAATAAAACAATTATGGTAAAAACTAAGCATTCTTGGGGCACCTGGGTGGCTCAGTCAGTTAAGCATCTGCCTTTGGTTCAGGTCATAAATCCACAGTCCTGGGATCGAGCACCAAGTCAGGCTCCCTGCTCATTGGTGAGCCTGCTTCTCCCTCACCTCTCCACTTGTGCTCTCTCTCTCTCAAATAAATGAAACCTTTAAAACCAAACCAAAACCAAAACTAATCATTCTTACTCCTTACATGATGAACCATTCTCGTATTTGTTAGAATTCCTGTACACTATTAACTGTATTAGGAGGGCCTCCAAAATTAAATCTAAGTAGTATAAATTGAGAATACTGAGATAACTGCATTGAGTTTTTCCTTCAAAATATGTATCCATAATGCAACTAGTATTATTTTCCTAGCATATAAGTAGAAAACTTCATTTATAAAGCAAATTCCATCATTTGGAAACTATGTTAAAATCTGTGAAAAGTATATAGTGGTATGATCATACTTTTCTAAAGTGAGTTACACTTCACTCACACATGACTCAGACAAAATATATGTGTGATGCCACAACCCAGTTTTAAGTAGCCAAGTAAAACCATTAATGATATTAAGACTAATGTGCTTAATAATATTTGATAAAATAATAACATCAAAACTCTTAAAGAAATATGAACAAAAACTGCAAGTTCAATATTAATAAACACTTATTAAACATAAGTATAAAATATATGCTGATTAGAGGAAGACTCCTCTAGAGACTCTGATTGTTCTGAGTCAAGTTCAGGCACTAACTGAAAATTGGCACTTAACATAAATCAACTACATTTTTTAAATGTAACTTTCTGTAGAACACCAAAAAGAAGTTAAACAAAACAAAACAAAACAAACCTCTCCATACAGATGACTAGTTTTAAAAAAGTACTTGAATTTTTACCCTGTTAGAATATAAATCTTCACTGTATTTTGGTTTTTCATTCCCAACTATTTAAACCAAAAATGGGAGTTCAAGCTCCTGCAAATATTTTGAACTATTACATTCAAAAAATAATCACAGATAGCTTATATTCTGTCCTGAAGTATTTATTTATATAATTAATATAATCAGAAAATATTTACCTCTTAGTGTAATTTTGCAATTGGCAACATTGTTACTTGACTATATCTATTCATCTTTTGTCCTGTTTTAATAACTCAAATGACACCTAAGAAATTATTTTTGATCTTTCAATAAACTAAGCCATGTAGATAGAGGAAGGTAAAAGCGGTTCAATTGCCATTGATTGCAGAAGATACATTCATCACTTATTTAACAATGTCCCTCATCATCACAGGAACCATTGTATTTACAGGCCTTTGCTGAGACACTCTGAATTTATTTTTAAAATTTTTTTGTCCTATGCATTAGAAATCAAAGAAATCAAAACAAACCAAATCAAATCAAACCAAACACTAACATTAGTTTCAAGTCTCCTGGTATGTCTATTACAAGAATGAAGTAGTTTCTTATGTGAATCTTTGAATTTATTCACTGTAGTGGATTTTCAGAAATTTCTTTTAATATTTTCATTATAATTCATGTCTTTAAATATTTCCTATTTTAAGGAAATTTAAAAATATTCCCTATTTTAAGCAAAATGTATACTAACAACTATCTTCCCAAGAAAATTATATTAACAGACACTGGTAGTCTCTTCTATTCTGACATTTATATCATTGAAACATGATCCATACTGATCTCTAAGGAACAATTTGTGGCTCATATTGACAGATTTAGAAAGCAAACAAGAGAGTATAATGTACAAGATTTCTACAAGATTTTTCATATTTTCTCTGACAAATACTATTGCAAATTGTTAAGTTAGCTATTATACATATGTGAATATATATGAAAAAACAAAACAATGTCAGACTATTTCCTGTGAAAAATATGAGCAAATACTTTAAGTCAAAGGATAATCAATTATTCTTAGTGCATATGAGAAAGTGAAAAATTTATAGATACCGAAAAGTATAGAAACTATATCCCAGTCATAGAAAATAAAATACATTGTTGATGAGTCATATATTCTCAACAGTCACACAATTTATCACATTCAAAATGCTTCACCTATTTATAATTTGTTTTTCTTTAAATATTTCCTTCCCCAATGTTTTCTATACAAAATGCCCCAAAGTCTATGGTAACACTTATATCCAGTTAGTGCTATGAGGTTCTATACGCATATCTTTGGTAATTCCATTCTGATTCTGATGATTATATCTTAGAATCTATCACCAGGAAATGTAAAATATGAAACCTTTAGGACAGATTATTACTGTATGTTAATGACTATCTAAGTCCCACCAAACACCTATGCAAAGGGATCCTAAAGGATTCACGATCAACTAAATAAATAAATAAAAAAGAAAGGACTCACTATCAAGAAATTATTCTTAGCCTTAATGCAACCCATTAAAATACATTAAATTCTCACTGTCAGATATGAAAAGAAGCTAGGAACAATGAAGATTTAATAAGGATTACCTATGTTCATGGATCTATTTTATAAATTTTTATTTAAATGTTTAGAGAACTATGTAATATTAATAAAAGAAACTCACAGAAACAAGAACATAATGGGGCATCGAGAGGCAAATACATAAGACACAGTTTAGTTATTTCCCCACAGGTACCACTCATCTCTTAGCAACTATTTCTCACTGCAGTCACTAGTAATGCTATAGATCTCACATTCTATCTTTATATTCAATCCTTTAGAAATTTGGAACTGGGTCTCCCAACCACCATTTACTTATTGAGTAAAGTGGAATATTTGAGTCCTAATACATATGTATTTTCCTCTTTCCTTGTTGAAGAATGCATTACTTTTAATAATTAGACTTCCACAAACACCATATAGTAGTGAACAAGTGACTTCACTTTTCTGGAATTCAGTTAACTTATAATTTTGTTATGTTGGAATATGATTTAATGGAAACTATTAATTTATTAGTCTTCTTGGACAACTGGCTTGCAGATTTAAAAAGATACAGGTTGTTATTTGTAAAATACAGACTGAGTCTATAACCTAGGTACTGATATGCAAATAATATGTAACAAAAGACTTTAAAGAGGGAAAAAACCTCCTTCAAAAGAGATAAATATTAAAATACTTGTGGTAAATCCCCTTTGAACTTAGAAATCATTTCTATTTTAAAATATGAAACATTAATACCATTTAAATCATATATATAACACTGCTATTCAAGCAAGAACTACTGTAGTCACAATATTCAGGTCTAGAATATTTAGGTGTCTATAATAAACATAAAATGAATGTAGCAGAAAAATTCCAAAGAAAAGCAAGATTTTAATGTTGTTTTTAAATTAAAAAATATATAAATAGCTTAAAACAATTTGTGCTAGAATTCAAAACTTTAGTTTACCTCCTAACAGAGACAAGTAGTTTTATGTCAAATACAGCAACATAATTTGCAAGGAAACACAAAAGTAACATTTATATCTATGTTATTTAATTTAATGAGGACCTGCAGATAAACTTACATTTTATTATTATACACCTTCATAAAACAACTTAAAAACATCTCTTCTAATCTTACTTGTTAATAAAGTGCTAAAAATAATATTAATGTCTTTAAATAGAAGAGGGAATTCTGACAAAAGTTAGATGTAGGATGAAGAAGGTAATTTCTTTGTATTTTCATCAAAAGGAAGCTTAAAGTCATCAACTTAGGCAGAGTGAAAAACTCATAGCTTCATTTAAAAAAGATAGGAATTTAAATCAGTTATCCAAAATCATCCAGTGTTACTAGAAGCAATCTTGTATCAACACATGTTTTACAATCCTATTTTGACAATTCAACAAGTATTTCACACTAAGAAAAAAAAAATGCTAACTTTCAATTACTTTCTGCAGCTTGTACTGAGGCCCAAAAGCTAAAATAGTATTGTAAATTTCTCTGCACAGTTGTGTTTCCTTTTATGTATCAGAATGTAAAAATGATGTGCCTGGCCCTTGGTGATTGTGAACATAACTTGATTAAACTGTTAATAAATAAATTAGTACTTTCTTAAAAATAAATTGTTCTAGTATTCTAATATGTATCTTCCACATGTCTGCAAATTCACTAATGCAAAAGACTATATGAGGAATGTTAGCTTAAAAAAAAATAATAAGACATTGGTATGCTAGTCGGTGCCTGTAATTATCTTTTTCAGTTCCAGAAGGTATTTGGGGATTATTTAAGAGCAAAAGATGAATGGCGAGCCACTAAATCCTATTAAATCAATGCATGGACACAGCAGCAACAGAGGTAAATAAGCTGTGGAGGTCTGAATACCAATAAAGGAGATAAAAATGGTTTTATATAGCTACTTACATCATAGCCTAGAAGTTCAGTCTGTGTGGATTTATCTACTCTTGAAGCAAAAGCCTTCTGTAAATGCTGGACTTTTTCCTGCAGAATGGGGAAAAGAAAAAAAAAAACAAAAACATGTTGTTGGTAAGTCATGTGCTTCTACAATAATGTCCCTGCTTATTAAAATTTGATTACTGTACAATTCATGATTATCTGCGTGTATACTTTGCTCTGTTGGTACTTTGCATATCAGCTTAAATATTCATAACTTTAATTTTCTAGTCATAAGGACTCCACCTTTGGCATCTGTTAGTACAGAAACGACTGAGATCCAACCACAGTTGAACATTAGAGAGCCAGGATTGCTTACATACAAGACGAAATCCTTATGCATTTCTTGTTGGCTTTTTTTTTTTTTTGTATCTTTGTTTCATAAAATGAACTGATAGGATTTCATTGATCCAGTCTCAGAACATTTCCCTTTAAAATCCAGAACACAATACTACTCAGTAGATTCCATTTAGTTTCTTTTTAATTTCATTTTTTCCTTCTTAATCCTCTCTTGAAATCTCCACATTTAGGAATCTATATGAGATCTGACACTAATCAAATTCTGTCATAACTAGGTAAGGGAAGTAATACCTAAAGGAAGTTAAGGATTTCATATCTCAAATGCAAATGCTTTTATTCTGGTCTACTAATTTCACTGAGCTTCTGGTTGGAGACTTCTATTTCATTCCTAGATGTAACTTAAAAAAGGATCCTGAACTTAGTTATCATGCAGTATGACTACTGTGTGCCTGGCATATCTCAAAATACTGTACTTACATGATGGTACCTCATCTTGGGATTTTTACTACTATTACCACCATTTTTAAGAAGAATAATTTAATTTAGAAATCTTGACAAATTTCCAAGTAAGTTCATGTGATTCTACTAGATCCTGCTTTTACCTTAACTTGCTTTCTGAGGGTTGCTGGAGGGAAGGGGGTCAGGGGGTGGGTAACTGGGTGCTGAATATTAATGAGGGCATGGGATGTAATGAGTGCTGGGTAATAAATAAAGACTGATGAATCACAGGCTTGTACCTCTGAAACCAATAATATATGTTAATTAACTGATTTAAATAAATGTTAAAAAAAACAATCATTACAGGAAATTCTACACATCAATACATAAAGGCCACTAATATAACTTTTTAAAAAACGCTAATTTCTTCTGTTTTAAGTTTGAATGCTCAATAAAATAGTTGCATAATATGTTAATGATAAAAGTTGATTTAATTCATCTTTTTTCCCAAAATGAATGGTGGTCACCAAAATCCTCACTAAGAAGAACACTTTCCTACCTTCCCCTCCTCTACCTTCCCCTGCCCATCCCTCTCTCTTGCCCTTAATTCTGCCTGAGATTTGCAAGTAATCAGAGCTGTTTAACAAACTACATACATAATTTAGGCAAACATATTTACAGGGTTTATTGAAATACAGAAAAAAAACTGTTATGGACTATTAATGTCTCATACCTTCTAACTTCCCTATCACAAAACTTCTAGTGCTGCTATTCAGACCAAAATGAAATGGTGATTAGGTAATTCAGAAAGATGTCATGCAAGTGAGGTAAGATCTTAACTGTTGGAAAAGGATAAGTGAAAATGTGGCCACATTTTGCAAACTCAGTTTAAAATGAAAAGTAACAAGCTTTGTTTATTTAGACTTATGTTAGGCTGAGGAATAAGAGCAGGGAGAAGTAGTAATAAGCAAAGGAAGCAATCGAGTTTGCTATCATTGAAGGGTTGTTTAGAAAAATTTATCTGTTTTTGAAATAGGTTGGAGTAATAAGTACTGGAAAAGCAAGTCTTGTTATAAATCTCTAGACATACGAACATTTGCACCTGAATTAAGAGACTATGCACTAAAGCAAAAAGCAAGGAGGAAAGACAGCAAATGCTTCCATTATGCTTGGCTCACAGTTCTATTTTCAAGGGCTCCCAACCTGAAGATAGGAGTGGGAAGGATTGCTACACTCTGGTTCATTGGTCTGAGTTATAAGACTTAGATAATTCAATTTATGATAAACAAAAAAAATTCAAACAGCTCCAATAACCAACAGCCTAATCAAGGCAAAACAAACAAACCCTACATCAAGAATACTTTTAGAAGTTTTTTTTTTAATGATGGAATTCATTACTACTTCCGTTTGCAGACATTCTCACAGCAACAATTATGTCATATTTGAATTATCTGTTACTTATGCACTTGTATGCTATATTCAAATGTGCAGAGTAAAATATAAGTTTCTAATAGACTTAGGTATATATATTTAAGGATTAAATATTTTGTTTAGTATAACAGTAGGAAGAAAACATATTAAAGTTTATGATAAATTTCTGTAACATAAAATTAGAAGATTAAATAAAGTCTCTATAGCTGTTGGAAGATAATTCTCCATGGGTCTTTCGCATTTCTGTAAGACTGATACCTACTTATGAATTGATAATTTTTTAAAAAAGCTTTTATTTGTTTATTTGAGAGAGAGAAAGAGAGTGAGCACAAGCAGAGGGAGGGGCCTGCAGAGGGAGAGGAAGAAGCAGACTCCCTGCTGAGCAGGGAGCCCCCTGTGGGGCTCCATCCCAGGACCCTGAGATAATGACCTGGGCTAAAGGCAGACGTTTAACTGACTAAGCCACCCAGGCACCTAGGTACCCCTCTTTATGAATTGATAATTTTTTTTTTAAGATTTTATTTATTTATTTATTTATTTGACAGACGGAGATCACAATAGGCAGAGAAGCAGGCAGAGAGAGAAGAGGAAGCAGGCTCCCCGCTGAACAGACAGCCCGATGTGGGGCTTGATCCCAGGATCCTGGGATCATGACCTGAGCCGAAGACAGAGGCTTTAACCCACTGAGCCACTCAGGAACCCCTGAATTGATAAATTTAATATGAGATAAAAAGAATACTATAATCAAATAGAGAATATACCACAAAAATAGCTATTATTAGATGGTGAACTGGCTAATAATTATTTATATAAAAAGGAATATGTATCAGCTATATAAATATATATTTCAAAAGAACAGGAATCAAGCATCATATATTTTTAATTTCACACTGATTTGATATAATGAAAGTTTTTATTTAAATTACGGATTTCAGTATAGAGAAACAGATATTTCACTTTCATGATGCAAATATTTATATTTCTTAGTTCAACTATAATTTTTATTAAATACATATTATAGGTATTGCTCAGGATACAGGGGACAAAAAGGTGGGGGGGAAAGGTGTACCACTTCTGACGTATAAGTTTGTCAAATCACTAAGTTGTAAGCCTAAGACTAAGACTAATGTAATACTGTGTATCAACTACACTAGAAAAAGAAAGTCCTATCTCAATTAAAAAAAAAGGTATAGTCTCTTTTATAAAGAAACTTCTACTGTGAAAGGCAGAGATATTAAAAAACAAATTTAATATATAAAGTAAAGGACTACAGAGATGCCTGCAGAGGTGTGTGTGTGGGGGTGTGTGTACTCTTGAGTTGCAGAAGAAACATATAGGAGAGTTAAATAGCTGAAATGCAGAAGCTACTGACACCCTAGGTAAGAAGAGAAAAATGAATTATTATAAGTCACCTTGGAGTAGAAGAGGTGAGGGCCCATTCTTAGGCAAGAACATTTACAAATATTTAGAAGTCAGAGAGACCCTGACAAAGATAAACACAAACAGCTACTAGTTCAAACCTGCCTAATGGGAGACTTTGAAAGGGACAATAGGGAGGAATAAGACTACAGTGCTAAATCAAGTCTGTGCCAGAAAGGATAGAATTTACATATGATTTGATTTAATGTGTCTCTCTTTTGATATTTTTCTTTGTTAACAAACATTGTAATTTCTTCTTCTAACCTCTTTCAGAGGGATAGAGGAGAACTGAAACAACTCAACTTCTGATAGATAAAGTCTATAAATAAATCTATACCTCTGACAAAATATTTATTTGTTTTTACAGTTTTCATTCCAAGCAATGACAGTACCAATACTTAACAAAACACACCCCACTTTTTTTCTCATTAAAATGAATAAAACCTACAATGCTTTAAATAAACACAAAGAAAAAAGACTAGGAGATTCTGTAAAAAACAAACAACTATACGTATACGTATATATGACCAAATTATGGGATGAGAAAGGGAAATTTCATTATTTATATTTGGTGTTATTTTACATCTCTGCCAGATCTTGGTCCTGAATATGTGGAGGTTTAAATATTATATAACACCGCTATATGAAAAATAAATATATATGATAGTTTTTCTCCACAAGTTTCCAAATAATTTTATCTGACATTGGAGTAATTTAATAACATCTGTATGTTAGCTACCATAAATAAATGCATATAAACCAAAGATAATACATATAATTTACAAACTTACCAATAATACTTAATTATATTCACATTCTCTCTCATTCTGTAATCTTTACTACAACTATTACTAACAATAATAGATGACATTTATAGAATGTAGTTACATGACATGCACCATACCATGTAATATACATGAATCCGCTCAAGAACATACAATGTCTATGTTCCTTTTTGAAGTAGGAAATTGATACTTAGTAAACTGAAATCAGTTGCTAAAGGTCACAAAAACTATTAAGTAGAACACCCAAGATGAAAACGCTCCTTGTCTCCAAACCCTGATGTCCTTCCTTTATTCTATAAAGATACTCTGACTCTGAAAAAACCTACAAGCAGTATTGCGGCTTACATATTACGTATTATATACCAAATTATGATAATATAACTGTTCTTTATGTTCATCCTGTGTATATTCTGCAGACTCTATTAAGTCATTTTTTTTTTTTTTTTTTTGCTGTGAAAACAATTTGAGATTGCTTAGGAATCTTTATTTTCTGTAAAAGCTGAAATTCCATAGACTACCCATACTAGAAATATGCAATGCCAGCACTGCATTCTGAAGTATAAGTTAGGAATAAGACAATAAAGTTATGATAGGGTTATAACACAAAATTGGAAACAAAATGTGGGAAAGCAAACAAATGAAAACTAAATATTGAAAGGCATGAAATCCTTATGATAGCAAGGATATCATCAGTCAGTTCAAGCAGAGTAATCTAAAAACAATTCTGCTTAAGCTGTTAGAATGTTTTCTGGCGTGTGTGTTTGTGTTTTGTGTACTGGGTAGTCATAGATTCTGCCTCCACAATATATGTTGTTCATGTAAAATGATTAGTTCCTAATTTCTTTTTTTTTTTTTTTTTTTACAGATTTTATTTATTTATTAGAGAGAGAGCAAGAGCATGAGCAAGAGAGTACAAGCAGGGGGAGCAGCAGAGGGAGAGAGAGAAGCAGGCTGGCCATTGAGAAGGGAACAGGACAGTGTAGGATTTGATCCCAGGACCCTGGGATCATGACCTGAGCCAAAGGCTTAACCATCCCCTCTTAGTGCAGTAGCTCTTCAGGCTCATTTCTTGAGTGTGAGAATATTCCATCCTCTCCCCTTTTGAGACCACAGTCCATCCAAGTAGCTGTATATTTCTCACATACACTTTTTTTTTTTTTTTTAAATTTCCAGCATAACAGTATTCATTATTTTTGCACCACACCCCGTGCTCCATGCAATCCGTGCCCTCTATAATACCCACCACCTGGTACCCCAACCTCCCACCCCCCGTCCCTTCAAAACCCTCAGATTGTTTTTCAGAGTCCATAGTCTCTCATGGTTCACCTCCCCTTCCAATTTCCCCCAACTCCCTTCTCCACTCTAAGTCCCCATGTCCTCCATGCTATTTGTTATGCTCCACAAATAAGTGAAACCATATGATAATTGACTCTCTCTGCTTGACTTATTTCACTCAGCATAATCTCTTCCAGTCCCGTCCATGTTGCTACAAAAGTTGGGTATTCATCCTTTCTGATGGAGGCATAATACTCTATCCCCAGGGGTACAGGTCTGTGAATCACCAGGTTTACACACTTCACAGCACTCACCAAAGCACATACCCTCCCCAATGTCCATAATCCCACCTCCTTCTCCCAAACCCCTCCCCCCAGCAACCCTCAGTTTGTTTTGTGAGATTAAAAGTCACTTATGGTTTGTCTCCCTCCCAATCCCATCTTGTTTCATTTATTCTTCTCCTACCCACTTAAGCCCCCATGTTGCATCACCACTTCCTCATATCAGGGAGATCATATGATAGTTGTCTTTCTCTGCTTGACTTATTTCGCTAAGCATGATACGCTCTAGTTCCATCCATGTTGTCGCAAATGGCAAGATTTCATTTCTTTTGATGGCTGCATAGTATTCCATTGTGTATATATACCACATCTTCTTGATCCATTCATCTGTTGATGGACATCTAGGTTCTTTCCATAGTTTGGCTATTGTGGACACTGCTGCTATAAACATTCGGGTGCATGTGCCCCTTTGGATGACTACGTTTGTATCCTTAGGGTAAATACCCAATAGTGTAATTGCTGGGTCATAGGGCTGTTCTATTTTCAACATTTTGAGGAACCTCCATGCTGTTTTCCAGAGTGGCTGCACCAGCTTGCATTCCCACCAACCGTGTAGGAGGGTTCCCCTTTCTCCGCATCCTCGCCAGCATCTGTCATTTCCTGACTTGTTGATTTTAGCCATTCTGACTGGTGTGAGGTGATATCTCATTGTGGTTTTGATTTGTATTTCCCTGATGCCAAGTGATATGGAGCACTTTTTCATGTGTCTGTTGGCCATCTGGATGTCTTCTTTGCAGAAATGTCTGTTCATGTCCTCTGCCCATTTCTTGATTGGATTATTTGTTCTTTGGGTGTTGAGTTTGCTAAGTTCTTTATAGATTCTGGACACTAGTCCTTTATCTGATATGTCGTTTGCAAAAATCTTCTCCCATTCTGTCAGTTGTCTTTTGATTTTGTTAACTGTTTCCTTTGCTGTGCAAAAGCTTTTGATCTTGATGAAATCCCAATAGTTCATTTTTGCCCTTGCTTCCCTTGCCTTTGGCGTTGTTCCTAGGAAGATGTTGCTGCGGTTGAGGTCAAAGAGGTTGCTGCCTGTGTTCTCCTCAAGGATTTTGATGGATTCCTTTCGCACATTGAGGTCCTTCATCCATTTTGAGTCTATTTTTGTGTGTGGTGTAAGGAAATGGTCCAATTTCATTTTTCTGCATGTGGCTGTCCAATTTTCCCAGCACCATTTATTGAAGAGGCTGTCTTTTTGCCATTGGACATTCTTTCCTGCTTTGTCGAAGATTAGTTGACCATAGAGTTGAGGGTCTATTTCTGGGCTCTCTATTCTGTTCCATTGATCTATGTGTCTGTTTTTGTGCCAGTACCATGCTGTCTTGATGACGACAGCTTTGTAATAGAGCTTGAAGTCCGGAATTGTGATGCCACCAACGTTGGCTTTCTTTTTCAATATCCCTTTGGCTATTCGAGGTCGTTTCTGGTTCCATATAAATTTTAGCATTATTTGTTCCATTTCTTTGAAAAAGATGGATGGTACTTTGATAGGAATTGCATTAAATGTGTAGATTGCTTTAGGTAGCATAGACATTTTCACAATATTTATTCTTCCAATCCAGGAGCATGGAACATTTTTCCATTTCTTTGTGTCTTCCTCAATTTCTTTCATGAGTACTTTATAGTTTTCTGAGTATAGATTCTGTGTCTCTTTGGTTAGGTTTATTCCTAGGTATCTTATGGTTTTGGGTGCAATTGTAAATGGGATTGACTCCTTAATTTCTCTTTCTGCTGTCTTGCTGTTGGTGTAGAGAAATGCAACTGATTTCTGTGCATTGATTTTATATCCTGACACTTTACTGCATTCCTGTACAAGTTCTAGCAGTTTTGGAGTGGAGTCTTTTGGGTTTTCCACATATAGTATCATATCATCTGCGAAGAGTGATAATTTGACTTCTTCTTTGCCGATTTGGATGCCTTTAATTTCCTTTTGTTGTCTGATTGCTGAGGCTAGGACCTCTAGTACTATGTTGAATAGCAGTGGTGATAATGGACATCCCTGCCGTGTTCCTGACCTTAGAGGAAAAGCTTTCAGTTTTTCTCCATTGAGAATGATATTTGCGGTGGGTTTTTCATAGATGGCTTTGATGATATTGAGGTATGTGCCCTCTATCCCTACACTTTGAAGAGTTTTGATCAGGAAGGGATGCTGTACTTTGTCAAATGCTTTTTCAGCATCTATTGAGAGTATCATATGGTTCTTGTTCTTTCTTTTATTGATGTGTTGTATCACATTGACTGATTTGCGGATGTTGAACCAACCTTGCAGCCCTGGAATAAATCCCACTTGGTCGTGGTGAATAATCTTTTTAATGTACTGTTGAATCCTATTGGCTAGTATTTTGTTGAGTATTTTCGCATCTGTGTTCATCAAGGATATCGGTCTATAACTCTCTTTTTTGGTGGGATCCTTGTCTGGTTTTAGGATCAAGGTGATGCTGGCCTCATAAAATGAGTTTGGACGTTTTCCTTCCATTTCTATTTTTTGGAACAGTTTCAGGAGAATAGGAATTAGTTCTTCTTTAAATGTTTGGTAGAATTCCCCCGGGAAGCCGTCTGGCCCTGGGCTTTTGTTTGTTTGGAGATTTTTAATGACTGTTTCAATCTCCTTACTGGTTATGGGTCTGTTCAGGCTTTCTATTTCTTCCTGGTTCAGTTGTGGTAGTTTATATGTTTCTAGGAATGCATCCATTTCTTCCAGATTGTCAAATTTATTGGCGTAGAGTAGCTCATAGTATGTTCTTATAATAGTTTGTATTTCTTTGGTGTTAGTTGTGATCTCTCCTCTTTCATTCATGATTTTATTTATTTGGGTCCTTTCTCTTTTCTTTTTGATAAGTTGGGCCAGGGGTTTATCAATTTTATTAATTCTTTCAAAGAACCAGCTCCTAGTTTCGTTGATTTGTTCTATTGTTTTTTTGGTTTCTATTTCATTGATTTCTGCTCTGATCTTTATGATTTCTCTTCTCCTGCTGGGCTTAGGGTTTCTTTCTTGTTCTTTCTCCAGCTCTTTTAGGTGTAGGGTTAGGTTGTGTACCTGAGACCTTTCTTGTTTCTTGAGAAAGGCTTGTACCGCTATATATTTTCCTCTCAGGACTGCCTTTGTTGTGTCCCACAGATTTTGAACCGTTGTATTTTCATTATCATTTGTTTCCATGATTTTTTTCAATTCTTCTTTAATTTCCCGGTTGACCCATTCATTCTTTAGAAGGATGCTGTTTAGTCTCCATGTATTTGGGTTCTTTCCAAACTTCCTTTTGTGGTTGAGTTCTAGCTTTAGAGCATTGTGGTCTGAAAATATGCAGGGAATGATCCCAATCTTTTGGTACCGGTTGAGTCCTGATTTAGGACCGAGGATGTGATCTATTCTGGAGAATGTTCCATGTGCACTAGAGAAGAATGTGTATTCTGTTGCTTTGGGATGAAATATTCTGAATATATCTGTGATGTCCATCTGGTCCAGTGTGTCGTTTAAGGCCTTTATTTCCTTGCTGATCTTTTGCTTGGATGAGCTGTCCATTTCAGTGAGGGGAGTGTTAAAGTCCCCTACTATTATTGTATTATTGTTGATGTGTTTCTTTGATTTTGTTATTAATTGGTTTATATAGTTGGCTGCTCCCACGTTGGGGGCATAGATATTTAAAATTGTTAAATCTTCTTGTTGGACAGACCCTTTGAGTATGATATAGTGTCCTTCCTCATCTCTTATTATAGTCTTTGGCTTAAAATCTAATTGATCTGATATAAGGATTGCCACTCCTGCTTTCTTCTGATGTCCATTAGCATGGTAAATTGTTTTCCACCCCCTCACTTTAAATCTGGAGGTGTCTTCGGGCTTAAAATGAGTTTCTTGGAGGCAACATATAGATGGGTTTTGTTTTTTTATCCATTCTGATACCCTGTGTCTTTTGACAGGGGCATTTAGCCCATTAACATTCAGGGTAACTATTGAGAGATATGAGTTTAGTGCCATTGTATTGCCTGTAAGTTGACTGTTACTGTATATGGTCTCTGTTCCTTTCTGATCTACCACTTGTAGGCTCTCTCTTTGCTTAGAGGACCCCTTTCAAGATTTCCTGTAGAGCTGGTTTGGTATTTGCAAATTCTTTCAGTTTTTGTTTGTCCTGGAAGCTTTTAATCTCTCCTTCTATTTTCAATGATAGCCTAGCTGGATATAGTATTCTTGGCTGCATGTTTTTCTCGTTTAGTGCTCTGAAAATATCATGCCAGCTCTTTCTGGCCTGCCAGGTCTCTGTGGATAAGTCAGCTGCCAATCTAATATTTTTACCATTGTATGTTACAGACTTCTTTTCCCGGGCTGCTTTCAGGATTTTCTCTTTGTCACTGAGACTTGTAAATTTTACTATTAGGTGACGGGGTGTGGGCCTATTCCTATTGATTTTGACGGGCGTTCTCTGAACCTCCTGAATTTTGATGCTCGTTCCCTTTGCCATATTGGGGAAATTCTCCCCAATAATTCTCTCCAGTATACCTTCTGCTCCCCTCTCTCTTTCTTCTTCTTCTGGAATCCCAATTATTCTGATGTTGTTTCGTCTTATGGTGTCACTTATCTCTCGAATTCTCCCCTCGTGGTCCAGTAGCTGTTTGTCCCTCTTTTGCTCAGCTTCTTTATTCTCTGTCATTTGGTCTTCTATATCACTAATTCTTTCTTCTGCCTCATTTATCCTAGCAGTGAGAGCCTCCATTTTTGATTGCACTTCATTAATAGCTTTTTTTATTTCAACTTGGTTAGATTTTAGTTCTTTTATTTCTCCAGAAAGGGCTTTTATATCTCTCGAGAGGGTTTCTCTCATATCTTCCATGCCTTTTTCGAGCCCGGCTAGAACCTTGAGAATTGTCATTCTGAACTCTAGATCTGACATATTACCAATGTCTGTATTGATTAGGTCCCTAGCCTTCGGTACTGCCTCTTGTTCTTTTTTTTGTGTTGAATTTTTCTGTCTTGTCATTTTGTCCAGATAAGAGTATATGAAGGGGCAAGTAAAATACTAAAAGGGTGGCAACAACCCCAGGAAAAAATGCTTTAACCAAATTAGAAGAGATCCAAAATCGTGAGGGGGGAGAAAGGGGATAAAAAGAGGTTCAAAAAGGAAGAAAGAAAAAAAAAGAAAAAAGAAAAAAAAAAGAAAAGAAAAAAGAAAAGAAAAGAATTTAAAAAAAAAAGGAAAACACCTAAGAAAAATGTAAAAAAGAAAAAATACATAATTAGATAAACTAGTAAAAAATCGTTAAAAAAGAAAAAGGTAACAGTTAAAAAAAAAAAAAATTTTACCCGAAGGCGAGAAAAAAAAAAAAACCAAAAAATGAAAAAGAAAAAAATTAAATTAACTGCAAGACTAAAAAAAAATCACAGGGAAAAAGCCATGAGTTCCGTGCTTGGCTTTCTCCTCCTCTGGAATTCTGCTGCTCTCCTTGGTATTGAAACCGCACTCCTTGGTAGGTGAACTTGGTCTCGGCTGGATTTCTTGTTGATCTTCTGGGGGAGGGGCCTGTTGTAGTGATTCTCAAGTGTCTTTGCCCCAGGCGGAATTACACCGCCCTTACCCGGGGCCGGGGTGAGTAATCCGCTCGGGTTTGCTTTCAGGAGCTTTTGTTCCCTGAGCGCTTTCCAGGAGCTTTTGTTCCCTGAGCGCTTTCCGTAGAGTTCCGGAGGACGGGAATACAAATGGCGGCCTCCTGGTCTCCGGCCCGGAGGAGCCGAGAGCCCAGGGCCGCACTCCTCAGTGCACCCTCAGAGAACAGCGCCCAGTTACTCCCGTCTGCCTGACCTCCGGCCGCGCTCCGAGCTCTCCGAGCCTGCGACCAGTTCAAGGTAACACCGAGCTGTGAGCTTACTGTCGGCTCTGTCTCTGTAGCCGGCTTTCCCGTTCCAATACCCGCAAGCTCTGCGACACTCAGACACTCCTGATCCTTCTGTGACCCTGCGGGACCTGAGGCCACGCTGAACCTGCGTGGGCTTCGCCCCGGTTTAGCCTCTGGAGCGATGTCCCTCAGCGGAACAGACTTTTAAAAGTCCTGATTTTGTGCACCGTTGCTCCGCCGCTTGCCGGGAGCCGGCCCCTCCCCCCGGGGTCTATCTTCCCGTCGCTTTGGATTCACTTCTCCGCCGGTCCTACCTTTCAGAAAGTGGTTGTTTTTCTGTTTCCAGAATTGCTGTTCTTCTTCTCTTCGATCTGCCGATGGATTTTCAGGTGTTTGCAATCTTTAGATAAGCTATCTAGCTGATCTCCGGCTAGCTGAAGCAGTCTCAGCCTGCTACTTCTCCGCCATCTTGACTCCTCCCCTCTAGTTCCTAATTTCTTAAATAATTCTTAAATTTAATTTTTAGCAATCAAGAACGTAACATATTCATTAAATGCTTGAGCATAAGAAATACAACAGTTACCACTGATATATGTAAATTCTTGCACTTTCATGTGTGCACAGGTAAAAGCACCTGTCCTTTTAGGATGCACTACAGAGGAGGAAATGTAAAAAAAAGGGGGCAGGGAAAGAGAGTGACAAAAGCCTAAGAAAGCTACTAACTAGCTTTGAAAATGAAACCTCAAGTGACTAGAAGAGTTAAAGTACTGGCAGTTATTTATCCTAATTTTAGAATATGTTTGTATTTAGTTACATTATTAGATATTCTTGATTAATAAGATAATTATAAATATTTTAACATCTAGCAGTTTATTAATCTATATAATTTATTTCTACCTTATATATTAATATCTTTTCATCTATTAGAGCTGTTAAAAATGTACACATGTAAAACTAAGTACAGTAAAGGTGAAAAGAAAATATTCAATAATCTCCAGAAACAACTCCAATTTATTTTAAATTATAAGTTTAATACCTACACAGAACATTGTGAGCTCAAGATGAAAAGGCAATTAATTAAAAAAAAAATGAGGGCCTACATACAGTTTTAGAATTTATAATTTTAAAATGTACTCTTATTACTAAAATAAAGAGCTGAAATATGAAATATATGTAATAGTGATAACAGCACTACTATATGAACATATACCTTGAGGTTAAAGGAAAAAACACAAAACCATCTGTACTATCCAAAATTCATGCATGTGTGCGCGCGTGCGCGCACACACACACACGAAGGAATAGATTTAAATTAGAAAAAGGAGCATCTTAAAAATAAAAAAATAAATAAAAGAACACAAAGACTGCCTATAATAGTATAATCCTGAAATTAAATCCTAAGTCATGGATCTATGGGTTCAGTTTATGAAAAGAGAAACAGTATTGAAATGAAAAGAAATGCTAACTTCACCCAATGTGGAGCTTGAACTCATGACCCCTAAATCAAGAGGTGCGTACAATATTGACTGAGCCTGCCAGGACCCCTGAGAGAAACTAACTTTTAAAATTGAAAAGTAAGGGGCACCTGGCTGGCTCAGTCAGAAGAACGTGTGACTCTTGATCTCAGGGTCATGAATCTGAGCCCCATGTTGGGTGTAGAGATTATTTAAATAAAAAATAAAATAAATAAAATAAAATAGAAAAGTAATGTAATTCAACACAAGAAAATTGACAAAGTGTTGAGTGCAGTTTAAACCAGAAATTAGGCAGATCAAAAAGAATTTCAGGGGCGCCTGGGTGGCTCAGTGGGTTAAAACCTCTGCCTTCAGCTCCAGTCATGATTCCAGGGTCCTGGGATGGAGCCCTGAATCAGGCTCTCTGCTGGGCGGGGAGCCTGCTTCCTCCTCCTCTCTCTCTGCCTACCTCTCTGCCTACTTGTGAGTTCTGTCTGTCAAATAAATAAAATATTTAAAAAAAAAAAAGAATTTCATCATCTTATAATGGACTTCAATGTCAATAATAAAAGATGATTTTAAATACAAAAGCAAAAAACTAAAGGGAAAATCATTGGGATTGCTTAGTAATGCCAAATCCAAAGATGAGCTCAGAAAAGCAAAGGCTATCTAAGAGAGATCACACTGATTACTTTAACCCGCCTTTAATGAGAGCGTATCACTGAAGACATCAGTAGAATTAAAACAAGCACAATAGTGACTAAGCAAATCAACCTCCTCACACAGAACATACTATTTCTTGGAGCTACCAAGAGCATTAACTTGTATTAATATTATTTTCTTACTTTCTGTTATGTAAAATTGCTAACATATAACAAAAAGGGAGAATAATACAGAGTCTCTATGTACTCATTACCCAATTTCACTAACAGATATTGAAATTTAAAAAAAAGTAAGAGTCTTAGCTATGTACTTGAATATTGAATAGCTCTATTGGTCAATATTTCCCTTCAAATTAGGTAAGAGATGTTTGCATTAGAGTACTGCTCTGGCTGTTCTCTCACCATGTTACTGCCTGTGAGGAGGGTATTCTGTGGGGATAAGCAAAGTGCCACCATCAAAGGCCATATTTCCCTATCCACCATATTCCAGAACCCTGGAATTCACTGCCCAGTTCAGGACATGACCAGGTCCTCCTGAGGGTCACCCAAGGTGTGGCCATGATACAGCTATTTGGTGTCACTGGGTCAATCACACATATGCTCATAAGGCCATGAGGGATAGAACCCAGGGTAGGAAGGTGCTGGGTTAAGCTGGAGTCAGGGCTGGCTTCACACTTGGCCATGGTGCTGCACAGGATGCTAGGGAGTCCAAAAAATTATACTTGGAACACGAGTTTCCAAGTCTTTAGAAAAGTCTACTTGTCAAGATAGGAGGACCAAACATATTTTATTCAACAGTTTTTAAATCCTGTTTTAGAATTTTAATATTTAGACTTAACATTCTGTGAGCCCCCACATTTATGTTCTTGCCCAGAATCCCACAACTGCTAGCAGCTTTCTTGTTACTAAATTCTTTGGTTTTTTGATCACCACATCTCAGGAAAAACAAGGTCTGAAAAAGTTGCAGAAAAGGGTAAAAGGACAGGGGAGTTATTTTATGTTTATATACTTTAAAAAATGGGCCAAAAATATAAAGTCAAACGGAAGGAGAATATATCCAGTAACATTAAAACAAATATCTAAATAATATTTATATTCATTCAGTTTCATGATACCTAAACTAGGAACTGTCTGACATCCTCCACAAGCCACCATTTTGAGACTGAGTTGGAAGTGGTTTTTTTTTTTTTTCAATAAGATTACATATCATTACACAGCATATTTTATATTTATAGAGTTCATTACCCATGAGAGATTATACAAACTGGAAATATACCTAAATTTAAGAGTTTAGGTTACTTCATTTAAGAAGAAGATACATCAAAAATGTAAATTGGGCATTTATATTTTTGGAGATTGAAATCATTGGAAACACTTGGCACCCCGATAACTCTATTCAATATCCCAAATATAAAGCATATGGATTTTTTTTTCCCAGTAAGAACGGAATGATGCTTTGTTTCAATTCTAACAATACTCTTATGGTTTTCATATTGTTTTTTCAAAAAGCACTTGTACTATACATAAATGCCAGTATAGTTTCAGTAATGGGGGATTAAACAAATATATATTCATTTTAAATGCACATGACAGGCTACTTCACTCTTCTACTTTAATACTCTTCTCAACTAAGGTGGAGCTAATTAAGAAAGTCCTCATAAAAAGGGAGTTGGAGAGATCTTTGAGTCAGATGCCTTTAAAGCTAGGAAAATAAATTTCCTGGGTTAAAAATAGTAGGCATTTAATGACTTATCAGGAAAGTTATGAAAGAAGTTGTGACTGAGAAAGATCCGACAGATTGTTTGGGGTTGGCCTCTCCACATTCAAGACATCTGCTAATTACATTTCTGAAATCTATTTCACAATCACTTCTTCCTTTTCTATCTATTATCACTACTCTGGATCCACTACCTAAGGACAAGCAGGGAAATGGGGCATAGATCTGTGCCCAGCATGCAAAAGCTACCACTTTTACTCCATTAGCCTCTCTACTGGGTTGACCAGTGTCCCCCAAAATTCATGTCAACCTGTAACTTGCGAATGTGACCTTATTTGGAAATACGATCTCTGCAGATACCATCCAGTTAAAATGAGGTTATACTGGATTGGGATGAGTCATAACTGCAGCATGACTGGGCACCTGGGTGGCTCAGTTGGTTAAGCGTCTGCGTTCAGGTCCTGGGATGGAGTCCTGCGTCAGCTTCCCTGCTCAGTGAGCAGTCTTCTCCCTCTAACCTGTAATGCCCTCTTCTTTCTTTCTCTCTCAAATAATTAAACAAATATTTAAAAAAATACAGTATGACTGATGAGCCTTATAAGAAGAGGGATGTCTAGACACAGTGACACAGATCTACAGAAGGCTCCATGAAGACAAAGCAGAGATTAGAGTGATGCATCTACAAGTGAAGCAACCAGGACTGCCAGCAACCACTAGGAGCTAGAAGAGGCAATGAAGGATCCTTCCCCAAAGCTTTCAGAGGGAACATGGTCCTGCTAACACCTTGACTCTAGACTTCTAGTCTCCAAACAGAAAATAAATTTCTGTTGTTTTAAGTCAGCCAGCCTATCACACCTTGTTACAGCAATCAAAGGAAATTAACTGAGCCTCTTAACTGGTATTCCTGTCTTCACCCATACTTCCTCCACTCTAAAGTGACTTGCTAATGCAATTCAGATCACATGGTTCTCCTGCTTAAAACCTGTTAATATCCCATTCCAATACGGTAGCTACTAGTCTCATGTGGCAAATGACCACTTGAAATACGGCTAGTCCAAACTGAGATGTGTACTAAGTATAATACACACCAGATTTTGAGACTTAAGTACAAAAAAAAATTAATATCTCAGAAATAATTTTATGTTTCTTACATCTTAAATTATCCTATTTTAGATATATTAAATTACATAAAGTGTATTTCAACTATTAAATTATATAAATGACTACAATTTATTGTTTGTTTTGTATTTCTATCAAGTAGTTCTAGACTTTATAATAAAAAGTAAACCTTTATCATGATGCACATCTCCTACCCCTCATTTTTTATGCTAATTTTATCTCATACCAATCTTTTCCTGGCAAAATGACTCCTACTCATCTACAGGCAGTTGCTTGAGTGGAGCAAGGATCTTTGCACTTGAACTTTTTTTTTTTAAGATTTTATTCATTTATTTGACGGACAGAGATAACAAGTAGGTAGAGAGGCAGGCAGAGAGAAAGGAGGAAGCAGAGATGTGGGGCTTGATCCCAGGACCCTGGGATCATGACCTGAGCCGAAGGCAGAGGCTTTAACCCACTGAGCCACCCAGGCGTCCCTGCACTTGAACTTTTAACGTGCTATTTCCTCCATCTGGAATGTTCTTCATATTAAGGTGTTACTACCTTAGAGATATCTTTGAAGTAGATTCCCACCTCCAGGTGATTATCTTTTAAACTTTTTACTGAATGTCTCTCATTTCAACTGTCAGGTATTTCTTTTGACTGTTTGGCTATGTTCTGTCTGTCTTCTGCACTAGTATGTAAGTTCCTCACAGTAAGAATTAAGTCTATTAAGAGCCATATTGACTCCATACAACCTAACGTAATTTTTGGCATGTCCTAGGTGTTTGAACTTTTTTGAATAAATGAAATAGGAGAATGAGAGATGATATGTGAGGTTTGAGCGGACTCCTCAGAAAACAGCTGGACAAGCTGGCATACTGCAAAATCACTTGCTTTAGGGAATTTAACGTTGGTGACATGACAAGTCCAGTAAAATTTCTGGCATTTATATGGTATATAAATTTAATAGGGACAAGTTGGAAGTGATATATGAACTAAGGGATTATTCTAATAATTCTAGGCTGTACAAAAGAAAGGAAGCAGAGACACAAAAGTGAGAATTAAAGAATTTGTACAAATCTAACATGTGTCTGAGGATTTGATGCTAAAACACCAAGTGAGAAATATTTCATAAATGGACCAGGATTTTTAAAAAAGATTTATTTATTTGAGGGGCGCCTGGGTGGCTCAGTGGGTTAAAGCCTCTGCCTTCAGCTCAGGTCATGTTCCCAGAGTCCTGGGATCGAGCCCCACATTGGGCTCTCTGCTCAGCAGGGAGCATGCTCCCCTGCCCCGCCCCGTCCCGTGCCTGCCTCTCTGCCTACTTGTGATCTCTGCCTGTCAAATAAATAAATAAAATCTTTGAAAAAAAAAGATTTATTTATTTGAGAGAGAGAGAGCATGCATGCATGAGCATGTACAAGTAGGGGGAAAGGCAGAAGGAAAGGGAGAGAGAGAATCTCAAGCAGACTCCCCACTAAGCAGGGAGCCCAAGGCAGGGCTCAATCCCATGACCCATGAGATCATGAACTGAGTGGAAATCACAAGTTGGACACAACTGACTGAGTCACCCAGGTGCCCCAGGATTTTTTTGTTTTCAAGAAAATCTTCTGTACTCCATCCTCATTCTTGCCTGAATTGTATGTATATTTTGAGTGAGAAATTAGTAATGTGATTCTTCCATTGAAGATAATTAGGGGGGAAAATAATAAGTGTAGAAGTGTCTTCCGTAGGAAATAGGCCCCAAGAGAATTTTTTGCTATATTAAGTCCTAAACATGCCCTCATTAACAACATCCTGGTCCATAACACACACCTTCTTTTTGTCAGGGGAGCCTCCATTCCCTTGGCTCATGTTTGTAGAAGGGAACTTCTAGCGGAAGTGGGTTCTCACTCACTCCTGTTCATTTATTAGCTGGTAAGTGATCTTGGAAATAAACACGTTCTATTTCTCACTGGCATCGCCTATCCACAAGATGAAATCTCAGCTTGTCTAAACATAAGCTTACAAATTCCTGCACTGTGATAGAGGTGTATAATTTTCCCATTTGTTCCAGCAACTCCAGTGGGTCACTTAAGTTCAGATAAGAATATACTGGAAACTTACATGGCTCTATTTCAATACAGGCTTAGATGACATTATAAGTCAATTTCTCTGAATCTTCTATTTTGCAATTAGCTCTTAATTAGGAGGACAAAGAAGGATGTTGCTTATGGCCATTTTTAAGCCTCCAACACAATGTACACACACACACACACACACACACACACACACACACACAATTTGGAAAAATGTAGTTTCAATATAGTTACTGGGAAGTTCTAACAGAATCCAGTAGTGTTACCCATAGAAACTTAATTCAACCTTGAAAATTGTTACTAAAAACAAACAAATACAAAGACAAAAGCAAGACTTATATCGTGAAAAACAGGAACCTGTCTTCAATATTAAGACTGACATCTTGAATGTATGGAAAAGACTGTTCTAGCTTTTTCTTGCTTGAGATTTTTATTCAGGAAGGTCAGGATATAATACCCTGCCCGCTGTGTCATTATGGTTTAAAAAAAAATAAGGTTCTTATTTTAAAGAAAAGATTTGCTTCAGGAGACTGTGAGCATTTTATTTTATGATATTGATTTAATTTTAATGTATATAAAATTTTTTAAACGGGGAAGTGACATGAAAGTCTTCAAGGCAGTTGTTCATTAACAACAATATGCTCATGACAGCATCCGGGAAACACAAACATAAGGGAGACAAGAAGAAGATCACTAAAGACTTGCAGAATCAGCACAGCATTACAGGTCGACAATCAGCTAGAAAACAAGGGAGGTCATGAATCAAACTTCAGACAAATTGTAGCCACAGATCACACTTTACTGGCAAACTCAAGAAACTATGAACACCAGAAAATGCATTATCCTTCAGATTTCCTTCAGCACACTATTAGCAAAAATAAAATAAATACATACATACATACATATATACATACAACCCCACAGATGTATATCTAAACTGCAAAATCTAATAAAACAGAACCTGAAGGCATTCCATGTTGACTAGAAGACTTATTTAGTGGCTTTGGATGTCTGTTTATTCATCTTTTAAAAAGAAATAATAGTCAGGGCACCTGGGTGGCTCAGTCCTTAAGAGGCTGCCTTCGGCTCAGGTCATGATCCTAGTGTCCTGGGATTAAACCCCTCATGAGCCCCACATGGAGCTCCCTGCTCAGCAGGAAGCCTGCTTCACCCTCTCCCACTCCCCCTGCTTGTATTTCCTCTCTTCCTGTCTCGCTCTGTCAACTAAATAAATAAAGTCTTTAAAAAAAAAATTGGCAAAGGCGTTTAAAGCTGGACTTAACTGATTGCAAATATTTAATGGCTATCTATAATTTATTAATTCACCCACCGGTAATTACAGTGCGTTTAACTACACAAATCAAACTATGAACTCATTCTTTTTCTCTGTAATTATAAATAATATTGTATTTTGTTTTATATTCATTATTTTGTATATTTTATACTCACCAATGAAACTATTTCTATGAAATTTTTTGCAAATTGTTCACTGTGAGCCATTTCAGAACACAACCCTTGAATAAGACACAACTGTGCTAACTGTGTAACAAAAGAGGACAGTCTCTCTCAACAGAGTGGTATGTATGGAGTGCTATACACAATCCTTTCCTCACACAGGAAGTAGCAAACAAAAAACATTGTTTCCTTGCTGTCTCACTATGTAGAGCCCTTAGGGGAGAGAGGTTTCCAATAACGAAACATACCAATAGGTATAAAGTTACAAATCTTGCTAAGTGATATAAACAGAAGTAAGGAGCTGTTAAGAGAGAATAACATGAGGGGCACCTGGGTGGCTCAGTGGGTTAAGCCTCTGCCTTTGGCTCAGGTCATGGTCTCAGGGTCCTAGGATCAAGCCCTACATCGGGCTCTCTACTCAGTGGGGAGCCTGCTTCCCCTCCCTCTCTGCCTGTCTGTCTACTTGTGATCTCTCTGTCAAATAAATAAATGAAATCTTAAAGAGGGGGAAAAAAGATACCGAGGAAATTTAAAATCAGGTTAAATCTATGGGATAAGGACACATCCAGGGAGTGAGCAGAGGATTATTTCAGAAAGAGACTGGAAAAAGCTCAGGGAGTTGGGGACAATGGGGGAATGCAGCCATGTGTTCAAGAAACTGAAAAAAGTACACTGTGACCAGAACTGAGTGAGCAAGAGGCCTATATTTTGGCATCAGATGATTATAGGCCAGTTAAGCACTGACTTTTATATTGAGTTCAGTGGAAACCACAGAAATTTTAATTATGATTCCAATATATTTATTCATTTTCCATTGAATTTGTAGCCAACATCATTCTGGATGCTAAATGGAGAAGAAAATAGAGGTAAGGATGGTATGGGAAGACGGTGATTTGAAAGTAATGCAGTCATCCCATAGAAATGCTTTTGGCAAGAGGAATAAGGCCCTATGTATTTTCCAGACTCAAGTAAGAGCTAGATTTAAAAGTGAGTAATTTATTTTATAGGTAAAGGAAAAGGGAAAGGTCAAGGATGACTCCAACTTTCTGTTTCGAGCAAACTGGGAGGATGGTGGTGGCATTTCTGATATGGGAAGACTGCAGGAGAAGCAGGTTTGATTGGAAATGGGAGAGAATGGGAGAAAAAGCAAAATGACTTGAGAATAAGGGTGAATCTGACATACTGAGCATATAGAAAGTAAGGTAACAGAGAAACATCCATGTGGTGATAGGAGTCCTATAAAAGCAGCTGCTGAATGCCATAAAAAGTGCCAATAAGTAAGCTATGAACACAAAGAATCTTTACATGAATGCATTAATCTTCCAGATGGTAGCAGATGCTGGTCTTTTCTAATTGGAATTCCTCATTTCTCCCCGACACATCCAATCTTTCCTGGGAGCCTCATTTCCCTCCACTTCAGAGCGTGCCTGCAGCCAGAGCTGCTGGGGAATGCACTATGATCAACCTGTCACAGTTCACTGCTTTACAGAGTGGGCCCCTTTCCCAAGCTGGGCTAGATAAGTTAATCTTTCTGGGATCGAAAGTTGGAAAGTTTGAGAGGTAGGAGTGGTTAAGTTTACAGTGGTAGAGAAAGAGAGAGGACAAAAGAAGAAAATAAAAGAACAGCAGAGATGAATACAGAGAATGGAAGTTGCTATCATACAAACTCTTAATTATAGCTGCTCCTGGGGCCAAGCCGTAGGCTTGTCTTTGGTTTCATGAGTCCGTCTTTTATTAAATTCCCATTTGAGTTTGAGGCAGACCAAACTGTCTTTTGACATATATAACCCAGAGACCCAGTCAATGAAAAGAGAAAGCCAAAACCAAATGCAAGGAGAAAACTAATCCCAAAGAAAATGTCTGCTTTCCAGAAATTCAATAAATATGGTAGGATCATAAGTAGCAGTCTAGTTCTGTTCAGTTTTTTTAATGTTTAAAATTTCAGTTTAAGTAAATCAGGAATAAGATATTGAAAATGAAATTTTAATAATAAAAGATATTTAACCACATTCTATGTATTTGTATTACTTTTAGATGGACTACATGCATATCTATTTTATTTATCATCAATCATAATGCCTGTTTTGTATATTATTTTGTACTCGGATTTTTCTATAATAAACATTTCAGTCTCAAATATTAATAGCAACTTTTGATAATTTTTAAAACATATTATAGACATTGCTTTTAAATGTATCTGCATGAACCATAGAAAAGTACATAAAATTAAAAGTGAAAATCTGCTCCTCTCACCTTGATCCTATTTACAGATTTAAATACTTACTGTTTTTATCTCTTTTTGAGGTTACAATAATTAATAAGTACTATATTTTAAATTCATCATGTTTAGACACCACTGACACCTCAATAAAAATTATGAGAGATTAGCATGCTTTATCCTCTACTTTCTATATAGTTCCATTGGCTATATAGTTACTAATTTCCATTTGGCTATATAGTTTCCATTGGCTATATAGTTACTAATATTTAAATCCTTCTATTATCAGTCTTTTTTTGTTTTTCCTTTCTTTTATTTATTAACATGTAATGTATTATTTCTTTCAGGGGTACAGGTCTGTGATTCATCAGTCATAAAATTCACTCACCATAGCACAAACCCTCCCCAATGTCTGTGACCCAGCCACCTCATCCCTATGACCCAACATTTTAAGTTATATGTTTAAACCTCCATCTCTTGACATGTCAGATATTATCTAGTAGTCCTCAATATAATGTTTTATGATAAATGTAGTCCTCAATATAATGTTTTATGATAAATGTTTTATGATAAAACATTATGTCCTTAGTGTGCATATTCTTTTTTGTACCTCCCACTGTATTTTCAATTTTTATTATTAATTTTTACATTGCTGGATACAGCTGCATTGTTCTACAATTACAGTGTGTTTTCCATTCTTATTTACAAGTTTAATATAAATCAAAATGCTTTTGATTTGATATGTAAATATTATTTAGGGTTCAAAACAAGAGGTATAACTAGTTTAGCAAAAAAGGAAATGAGGGGCGCCTCGGTGGCTCAGTCAGTTAAGCAGCTGCCTTCCCTTCAGGTCATGATCCTGGAGTCCTGGGATTGAGCCCTATTTCCCCATCTAGGTCACTCTGCTCAAGGAGGAGGCTGCTTCTCCCTCTCCCTCTGCTGCTCCTCCTGCTTGTGTGCGCTCTCTCTGTGTCAAATAAATAAATATCTTTAAAAAATTAAAAAAAATTCTAAGATTCAAGATCTAATGAAACTTTTAACTTCATCCTACCTTCCTTACATGTGAATCTCTAATGGACATATATCATTGCAGTTTGCTGATACTACTTTTTTTGGGTTAAATCCTGAGGACATTTAGACTAATTTTAGAAGTATATGAAACATTTTTGCATATACCTCTATTTTTTAATTATTTTGAATTATTCCTTAGGATAAATTGTGAGAATAAAGTTTTTTTTAAAGATTGATTTATTTTAGAGAGCATGCACAGGCACACATGTGCAGTAATGGGGGAGAGGGACAGGGAGAGAGAAAATATCCAGCAGGTTCACACCTGAGCTAGGGGCTGGATGTCACAGCCCTGAGATCATGACCTGAGTTGAAATCAAGAGTCAGATGCTTAGCCAACTAAGCCACATTGGTGCCTCAAGAATAAAATCAATCAAATGGTATGGACATGTTTACAGATCATGGTACATATTGCTAAAGTGCGTTTTACAAGATCATTTAAAAAAAAACAACACAAGAAATGTATGTGCCAGTTTTTCAGCAAAGCTTCCAGCATTGAATTTATATTAAAAAAATATTGGCTAGATTAATGAACATAATGTTATTTCAGTAACTATTTGCTTACTAATAAAGGAGACTAATACCTGACATATATACACTAACCTTCCATTTTCTGCTTGGTCTCATATTTACTTCCCTTCATACCTGTTAATGAAACATACTTCATCTTGACGATATTCCATAAATCCTAATGATTCCAGGTCTTAAGAACTGAAGTTGACTTGAATTAAAACTATTAATAGGGGTGCCTGGGTGGCTCAGTGGGTTAAGCCGCTGCCTTCGGCTCGGGTCATGATCTCGGGGTCCTGGGATCGAGTCCCGTATTGGGCTCTCTGCTCAGTGGGGAGCCTGCTTCCCTCTCTCTCTCTCTGCCTGCCTCTCCGACTACTTGTGATTTCTCTCTGTCAAATAAATAAATAAAATCTTTAAAAAAAAAAACCAAACTATTAATATGAACTATGATACAATCAATCAAAATTATGAAAGATAATATCATATGTACCTTTTACACTAATTTTATTCATAAAATTATGAATATGAATTTAGCATATTCTAAATAAAGCTTGTCATCTACCATTTCCTTTTTTCCTTTTTGGATTTGCTGTACAGTAAAAGTTATCATTATCAAAGAATCTCTCACTAAAGACCATAGGAGTCACCCTGGATGCTTAGCATCTCAATTTCATCCATCACAATGCAACTAATTATCTTCCTAAATCGACTTCAAATAGATCTCTATTTTAACAGCCAGTGTTTACTCTAGGATCTCATCATTTTTCTCCAGAACCACTGCAGTAACCTTTTAACAGTTTTCTCTTATCCAGTTTGTTTCACTTATTATATGCTCCACATTGCTGCCAAGCTGATCTTCCTAAAGTAAAATCAGATTATGGTTTTCTATAAATCCAAGTTAAGTTTAAAACTCTTTAGTATGATTTATTTGGACCTCTGTCTGGTCTACCACTCCACACGACACTATAAACTCCAGGAAAAACAAAGCAACAACAACAAAAAAAAACCCCTTTTTATTCAAGGAATCTGTTAAGTTCTCTAAAGTTTTTTCTTTTTTAACCCAAAGCCTGAAGTATGTTTAATTCACCTTCAGTTGGCACAAGATTCTTGTGATGTAAAATGTAAATAATGTTATACATCTTACTTCTTTTTGGATCTATAAAGTGAAACTAATTTGATTCCTACAATTACAATGCAAATGTTTTTACTACATATTTTTATCCTTTTGAAAGAGCTGAGCAAAGCAAAACTTGCAACTTCATTTATTTTTAGAGAGACCAAGCTAGTTTGGGTTTAGTCCAATGTTATCAATCTCTTGTGAAACAACTTAATACAGAATTTAATCATTCAAAAAGACAATTTTCACCCCTAAATGTCACTGTTGTGTATGGTAACATCTAGTGAGTTTTCTACAAAGGACCATCTAGTTTTTGGTTGGTGTTCCAATGCCAAGGAAAGAATATAGCCAGAATATTTAAAGAATAACAATTCATTAAACAAATTTATCAATGATTTTAGTATTACTCCATTTTCAGTTCTCTTTTAAATACTTATTCCTGAAGTATTGTATATTGGCCTCATTTTTAGCAAAACACCCAAATCAACATAGGAATAAAGTATGCACAGAGAGACTATTTATTCCAAGTTATACACACAGCTCTAGAGCTTTTAAATCTACATGTATTAATATAAATTCATTAGTTCATTAATTTTAACCTAATTTCAAAGTTGACAGAGCACAATTTTAATGGAAACACATACAGATTTCTATCACACCTGTCTTCCTCTGTTCAGGCTGCTATCACAAAACTAAATACCATAGACTGGGTGGCTTATAAACAGTAGCAATTTATTTCTCACAGTTTTGGAGGCTGGGAAATCCAAGATCAAGAAACCAGGAGATGTGGTGTTTGTTGAAGGCCAGACAGATAGCACTTGCTTGCTGCATCCTCAGATGATGGAAGGGTGGAGAGACCTCTCAGGGGTCTCTCTTATAAAGGTACTAATCCCACTTTTAGGACCCCTTCCCTCATGGCGTAACCACCTCCCAAAGGCTCTACCTCTGAAAACAATCACGTTGGGGGAGTTAGAGTTCAATATTTAAATTGGGGAGGGGGGCACAAACATTCAGACCATAGCAGGATCTCAAGGACTATCAACTCTAACTCTTCCTTCATACAGTAAAAAGCTAAGCACAATGTCCAGCACATAGAAAGCATTAAATAAAGAATAAACATAACTGTCATTGGTACTTGTAAGTATGAGAAATCACCCACTACCACTTGATAATGAAGGAAGAAGAGGGAAACAAAAGAGGGGAAAGTATCAGAAAGAGGAAGGGAGTAAATGGTGAAAGAAATGGCAAAAACAAGTAGGAGAAGCAGGTTAAGAAGGAAGAGAAAAAAAGAGGAAGTGGGTGGAAAAAGGGCACAGGGAGAGATGGAGCCTACGGACAGTATCTCTGGGAACAAAGCAAGTTGCTTTCTGAGAGGGAGCAATGTGGAGAATCAACATAATGAGCCACAGTTTAAACACGTACTAATTGTCTTAGAGTATTTGCTGCCATGGCACTTCCAATATAAGACCATATATTCCTACTGACAACATACACCAAGTTTTTTTTCTTTTGACTGGGGTACTATTATAGTTTGAAAAGGACAAGTGGTTTAATCCATTCAAATAATGTGTGGAGATTATTTAGGCTATAAAAGAGGTAATATTTGCAGTATTCAATTTTATTCATAGAAGAATAAGATTTTGGATGAAATTTAGGGAGTCTCATCCCACGTTACCTATTTACTTTAGGTTTTATATTCATGAGTTATCAATGCATTTAAAAATTGCATATAAACAGAAATCCTCACAAAGATTTATTAACCGATGCTTGGCATTTTCACACTCCATTTAAGTATCCTTTTAAAGGAGTGTTTATAAGGTCAGCTTTTAGAATACCTATTTTTGTTGTAAATGGAGATTTTCCCATTGTAAAATAAACAGATTTTCAACTCTACAATAATATTGTCTAGCTGTGAAGTCTATATATGTAAATTCATAAAAGCAAATGAAAAAAATGTGAAAAATTTAAAAGGGCAAAGTGAGTTATAGGAGAAATTGTAAACCACTAAATAGAAAATCTTTATATAAATAACGCATACTGAATACAGATACAGATTCACCATCCCTGCATACAAAAATTCATGTGTTCAACAAGATGACCAACTTCTAGGAGTTGCTGGTTACCACTTCTAAAAATAATGCTGAGGACATAATAGAGAGACACAAAATCCAAAATCTAACAGCAGCAGCACCACCAACAAAGCAGTATTTTAAATCATTCTGTGTGAGGAATGAGAGGTCCACAGCCTAGGGCAGACAGAAGCTGGAGGCAGCAATGGAAGAACAATTTAAATTCTGTTTGTCTCTCCTCTCCCCCGCCCTCCCACTGCCTTCCCTTTGGACAATCATTGCCTATCCCCTTTCCTCCAACCACTGCTCTGGGTATCTAAGTGGGCAAGAACCTTTCTGCATGAAGTGAAGTAGATGACGGCTGACAATCCTAGGGGCTTCAGTTCTTTACTTTCCTGGATCCCATCTCCAGGGTCTGAAAAATATAATCTTGTAAAACTCCTTTAGAATTTGGATTTAGGGATGAAATCTTGTTAGAGTTGTTTCTTGCTGGGTTGTTGCAAAATAGCATGACAACTCTAGTTGGTGGCCACTGAATGCCTCATGCCCACGCCTTATTCACACAAATCTTGAACTAGCCTAGACTGACAAAGACTATGGTCTGGCCTATGGAGCTCCTCCAAGACCAAAGGGCCCCTATTCCACAGGTAATATAAGCTCACAGGCCAAATGAATTACTAGACTCCTGAGGACTGCCTATACCGTAAAGATAAACAATGAACTACACAAAATATTTTCTAAAGTATATACACATAATGAAATTATTTTAAATGAATATAATACATAAATGAATAATGAGAGAGAAGAGAGAAGAGAAAGTTTACCTATGTTACCAGAAATAATATTCCATTTATTAGGAATACAAGGGGAGGTGGAGAGAACAAAAGCCATGGGGGTGTACTGATGTGTTTCTTTGTAAGATGGAAGTATAGTCACTGATATATTCAAGATTTAGAGTTATCGCAGATGGTTCTTAAAGTTAAGAAAAACAATAAAATTAGTCTATATAACTTTCAAAACACCAGAAAACAATTTTATAGAAGTTAATTAAAAGAACATATAAAATACAAGTGAAAACACTAAATAAGATGGCAGAATTAAATCCTGGATAAAAAGTCAAACAGAAAGAAATACTGAACTGGGGCCCCTGAGTAGCTCAGTTGGTTAAGCCGCTGCCTTCGGCTCAGGTCCTGATCCTGGGGTCCTGGGACTGAGCCCCTCATCGGGCTCTCTGCTCAGCAGGGAGCCTGCTTCCTCCTCTCTCTCTGCCTGGCTCTCTGCCTACTTGTGATCTCTGTCAAATAAATAAATAAAATCTAAAAAAAAAAAAATACTGAACTTACCAAATAAAAGACAAAGACCCACAAATTGAAGAAATGAAAATATGTCCAACAATATGTCATATGCAAAACAAAAAGACACAGAAAGATTGCAATAAAAGGAAAGGGGAACCCTCTTACACTGTTGGTGGGAATGCAAGTTGGTGCAGCCACTTTAGAAAACAGTGTGTTGATTCCTCAAGAAATTAAAAATAGAGCTTCCCTATGACCTTGCAATTGCACTACTGGGTATTTACCCCAAAGATACAGATGTAGTGAAAAGAAGGACCATCTGTACCCCTGTTCATAGCAGCAATGCCACAGTCACCAAACTGTGGAAAGAACCAAGATGCCCTTCAATGGACAAATGGATAAAGAAGATATAGTCCATATATACAATGGAGTATTACGCCTCCATCAGAAAGGATGAATACCTAACTTTTGTATCAACATGAACGCGACTGGAAGAGATTATGCTAAGAGAAATAAGTCAAGCAGAGAGAGTCAATTATATATGGTTTCACTTACTTGTGGAGCATAAGGAATAACATGGAGGACATTGAGACATGGAGAGAAGTGAGCTGGGGGAAATCAGAGGGGGAGACAAACCATGAGAGACTGTGGACTCTGACAAACTGGGGTTTTTTTTGGGGGGGGGTGGATTAGCCTGGTGATGGGTATTGTGGAGGGCACATATTGCATGGAGCACGGGGTGTGGTACATAAACAATGAATTTTGGAAAAGTGAAAAAAAAATTTTTAAAAGATTAAAAACATCTAACTGAAAAATATAAATCCAGAGAAAGTAGGACAAGCAATCTTAATTTCAGATGAGCAAAGCAAATATACAAACAAAATCCTTCTTTGGATGGCTTAAAGCTTTATGTGACTTTACAGTGCTTTGTACACATAGTCCTGATATAGTGAAAGAAAGAGAAAAAGAAGAAATTGTACAAGAGGTGGTGAGTATATAAAGAAAACAAGATGAGAAATTTATAATTAAAATTCTTCCACTAGTGAAAATATACTAGTGGGACACTCATGTTTTCTTAGCCTGATTATAAAGGAAACCCTATCCTGTATCAGTTCTCATCTTCAGATTACATAAGGCCCATAATGAAAAACATTTTTAGGTCATTTTATTTAAAAACTGGCTGTGTTTAACAGGGGGAAAAAACCCAGAAATTTTCATTTCACTTTGCTAGGTGGTACATGTTAATAAAACAGGTTACATGGGATCAAGTGAAGAAGAGAACAATTTGCTGTTACAAGAATGAAGTCTGTGTTAGCAGTATAATATAGATCTTTGTAATATCGCATGTCTAGGTAGCATTGAAGCTCCTCAAGGATCTGTCAAAATGATATATGCCAAACTGTAAAACTTTGAAGAAATATCTGAAATTACTGATAAGCAAAATAAGAGTGAATATGCTGTTAATTTTAAACTAATTTTCCCCCAACAAAGAAAAGCCATACTCTCAGGTTGAATTCAAGGCACATAATTGTGAAATACAGAAAGCATCAGGTGCTGTGAGTTTCTTATTTTACTTGTTAGGAGAAAAAAACAGTATTTCGATGTATTAACATATATTTAAGATTAAAGATTAAAACATAATAAAATTAACATTAACAGAAATATTTCAGTCTTCAAAAGAACATTTGTCATTCAATACACCTGATTAAAATCACAATTAGGCTGTATCATTAGTGCAAGTACTTTCACACATCGGTATCTTTTGAAACTTTGTAAATAACTTTCAAAAATTATGTATATATTATGTATTACAAGTACTACAAAAATGGTATTTTAAAAGTATTTTGATTTTTAAAACAAATGTAAATATAAAACAGAATCAATCTGAGTTTGACTGTGATATCATATATGCATGTTTGATCAATCATTTACTAATACCCTTCTCTAAAATAAATCTTAATCTAACATACTGTGTTAATTCTACATTTTTTAAATGCACACGTAAGATTGCCCCATTCACTTGGTTTTTACTTTTCATTTTTGTCTGAATCTTTATTTACATTTTTCTTTTTTGCTTTTTCCATTTCACTCTCAAAATAGATTCCATTTTTTGGTAAGCTTTTAAATATACTTGGGAAATATCTGATTTATATCTTGGGAAATATCTGATTCATAGGACTGTTGTTAGTGGTTTACAGATAACAAGGACACTCCCAAATCTCCATGTTGTCATTGATAATATCAACGGTATCATTAGTTTATTATATAAAGGAATTACCTTATAGGTCTTATTTATAACGATCTTTATTCTGACTTGTTTGAGGCACAAGTTGTGGTACAGTAGTTCTTGTAATATTTTTCTGAGATGATCTGCATTATTTAATGCCAGACATTAGACAGTGTTCACATAAATCAATGTCAAATGCCCCCAAATGAATCAGAATATTGTTGCTTGTAATGTTACATTTCTATTATATCTCAATTTTAAAAGATTATTATTGTTTGGAATATCCACACATGCACTCTGAGCTGATAATTCCTGTGAAATTGATTTATTAGGAAATGCTCCAGGGAAAACAACAGGAGAGTGAGAAAGTTGGACAGGGAAGGAGTCCATCTGAAAGTCCAATTTGAAGATCTGTTGGTGGCTTTGGCTCCATCCTACAGGAAGTCTCATCTCAAAATTGTCCTTATCTAAGGGCAAAAGAGTTAGTGATGTGGCGTGGTCTATTAATCCTGCCACACAGATCACTCATTGATTAGAAAAGTAGCCTTAGGGTCCCAAAGATAAGGAGAGCTTACAGCTACCTGCTGGTTGGGGCACCTTGGTGGCTCACTGGGTTAAAGCCTCTGCCTTCCGCTCAGGTCATGATCTCAGGGTCCTGGGATCAAGCCCTGCATCGGGCTTCTTGCTCAGCGGGGAGCCTGTTTCCCCTCGCCCCTTCTCTGCCTGCCTCTCTGCCTGCTTGTGATCTCTGTTTGTTCCTTAAAAAAAAAAAAAAAAGACTACCTGTTCGTGGTTGTTCAGAGTAAACATTGATCTGGATCCTGCGCCGGCACTACCGCGCGCGCGCAGGCGCACACACACAGGCACCCAAATGATATAAGAATTTAACGGGTATGAGCAGAGTAGTGGCAGTACTTGCTACAGTTTATCCTGAAAAGACTTTAGAGTCTAATTCTTGGAGTAAGGTGGGGTGTCTGAAGCTCAGAGAGATAAAATACATTTCCCAGAGTCAAAAACCTAGTAAGTAGCAAACAAAAAAGCAGAATCCAGATTCTTAGTCCTTTATGCCAGGTCACTTTCATTGCCCATACTTTATATTAATAATCTAACCTAATTTTTTTTAGCAGCTCTATTTTTGTAGATTTATTACTTAGCAGCATTTCTCCAGAGAATACTGACAGCCAATTTTGACTTTTTTTTTTTTTAATTCTAAAGAGATTATAAGTTTGCTATTGAGCGAAAAGGAAAATATTGTAATGGGTTTCTTCATGTTTCAATGTTTACTCTTGAGAATCATTAATAAATTTGTTTACATATCCTCGTTGAGCTAATGTACTTTCTTATTTTATTTATGCTATCTCAACTTTGAGCTACTCATTTTAAGTAAGGAAGAGCTAATTTTGAGGATTTTTAGAGAAAATAAATCATATTTGCACAAACATATACATGTATATAGTTTATTTAAATGTATGACACCATGTAATGTAAATCATGATATTTAAATTAAATATTTCTAATATTTCATGCATAAAATTACTAATCCAATGAAAATAAAAATATTTATAAATTGTGATAACTACTGGCCCTGAAAAGGGAGTTATATAATTTATCAATATGGGGTTATAAATATTTATTAATGCTATAATAATATCAAGAGACTTTAAAGGTACTGAATAAAAAATTGAGTATATCTGTGTTCTCCTTAAAAACCATTCATTTCAAAATGACATTTTTTTCACTAGGGAATCTCAAACTCCTTCTTCTATTTCACTAGTATAAAATAGTACCAGATATTAATGCTTGTGATAAGAAGTACAGATCATTAATGGTAAAATATAAAACAAAACTCTAAGTCAGAAATAAGTTTCCACTGCATTTTTAGAAAATAGAAATATCTTTGCTCTGACTTTATTTTTATTGTCTTATTTATTGCTCTTTCTACTCTTGTCCTTTCAAAGTATTATCTAAATCAGAACAGGCACTTGATATAAAGTTTAAAGGGTATAATCAGTAACAAAATAATGTGATGAATTAGGGATAAAAAATTGTTTTTCTCTTTCATTTTTAAATATCACACAAGTAATATATAGATAGTGGTTTTCGTTGACATTACAACTGAACATTCTCAAGTCAACTTTAATCTAAGTATTACTTAATATACAGTTGGATTAAATTCTTTTCAAGAGAACAATAAAGAAAATTGTAAATAAGATTGGCTGCATATTTACTATCATCAATATAATTATGTTTCCTCCAAGGCCTGTAACTATGACCTCAATTTACTCTTAATTTGTCTTCTTATTTGGTTTTTACATTGGCTCTTTCCAATTTGTTCTCCACTGCCCACAATATATTTCTACTTTTCTTATCATTGTAAAATCCAAATATCCCTTTAAAGGCTGTGTTAGCCTCTTGTCATTGTTGATTTCTAACTGGTATGCCTTTTTTTTCTCTTCCAGATTAGACTTGATATCTTTTCTGCATATTGTGGAAATCTGGAATATTTTTTTTTTTTAAAGATTTTATTTATTTATTTGACAGAGAGAAATCACAAGTAGATGGAGAGGCAGGCAGAGAGAGAGAGGGGGAAGCAGGCTCCCCGCTGAGCAGAGAGCCCGATGCGGGCCTCGATCCCAGGACCCTGAGATCATGACCTGAGCCGAAGGCAGCGGCTTAACCCACTGAGCCACCCAGGCGCCCTGAAATCTGGAATATTTTAAGAGGTTCCTGAATGCATGAATTTATATATATATATATATACATATATATATATATATACATATATATATGTGTGTATATATATATATATATATACACATATATATATATATATATGTATATATACATATTTATCTCCCCCCAGAAGAGAGAGAAATGGTACAAGAGTGGACTTGAAGCTGGCCTGATCTCTGGCCACAAAATGCCCAAGAAGTTAACATTCAATTTACCCAGTTATAAGAATGCATTGAAGTCATTCTGCACAACTTCTTGCATATGATGAGAAAGTGGGCAAGGAACCGGAAACTCCAGAACAGTCAGGCAGGGGATTCAGAAGGATATAATCTCCCTCCCTTTCTCTCTTCCCCTCTCCCTTCCTCTCCCTCTCCTTAAGAATGAAAAAAGTGAGTTTCTGTTCCTTGTAGAATCATTTTTGTTGGCAGTATCCTCAACGATTGCCGTTCTTGGTGGCCAGCACCTGGAGGCCTAGCTCCATCTGGGAGCATCTGCACGTTATCCTGCACTATGTAACTATTTTGTAAGTTTTATATCCCTCATTATGAAGGGATATTTATATCTATATGGAACACCCCCCTTTATTAACATCCTTATTTAAATATTTTGATTTAATAAGATTATTGGTTTCATTTCTTCTAAGCTGTTTCAATGTCAGTGATAACTTGTTGGAGATCTACAAGCAGAAGCAATAATTCAAATGGAGAATGCTTGAAAATTTCTGACCCATGAGCAATACAATGAGTCAGTACAGCCCTGATTTTCTCTGTTTCAACTGAGTAGGCATAGTAACCTTTTTTTTTTTTTTTTTTTGAGTAGGCATAGTACTTTTAAGGAATACTATTTATAATACTATTAAGGAATACTATTTATAAAGGTAGCTTCATTATAAATAAGAAAGCTTTGCAGCACTTCCATCTCTGGGCAAGTTTATAAAACTTCAATTTTCTGTAAGTAATATGAGAATAATCATATGTTGCATCATGTACAAATTTGAGGATTGAATGAGAAGACAATTTGATACATGATGAACTTTTAATATTATCACTCTTGCCAATAATTAGTGGTTATTGCCGATCTAAAGACTATAATTTAGAGATAAAGATCTTCTTACAAATTAACAGAAATGGGCAATTGTCTGTATCATTTCCGAAATAGCTAAAGTTCTGCCAAAAAAAAATTTCTCCCCCAATGATGTCTAAAATTCTTCATGGAACCTGACAGGTATTTTGGGGGAGGAGGGAGTCATGTGAGACTGGTAATTACTGTATTTCAAGAACATGAGATGAATTTTTCTCACAATAGATCGCAGGGAGGCTTACTTGGAAAACTGACACCTGGAAGATGGAATTAAGAGAGATGGAAGACAGGAAGAGACAGGAAATTAAAAGGAGCCGCATCTGCAAACTCTGAGGTACCATGAGTTATTTTGGCTTAGGTTACAATTCTCTCAAGGAGAGCTCCAGCTTAGGCTCTAAAAGGTTAAGGGAACACCTACCCTTGGAATTTGAACCCCAGTGCTGTGAGTACAGTAGCCCGTACTTTTAAAAACCCATCACCTGCCTAGGAAGCCTGTCCAGCTCAGATGTGAGACCTTGGCTAATGTGGAGAGGCAGAGGTCTTTGGGGGAACTGCAATGGAGAGCTGGGGTCAGGAGGTGAAGGGGATTTCAAGGCAGCTTGCCCCAAATGGGGAACTGACTTCAAGATGCCCCTCTGTGATAGGATTGAGAAAAGAAAATAAACGGATCAGGGCGAAGACAGGAATGTAAAGAATAAGGAGCCACTGATCTGTGGTGTTGGGATTAGCACTAATGGCAGCTGGACTGTCCCTCATCTGGCAGATTTACCCTAATTTGATGATGTGTTTTAGGCATTCAAAAAATTTGGCCTTTCCTTAAGAGACTCTCTATCGCTCAGGAGATGACTGTAATCCTATCTTTACCAGTGATGGTGATTTTTTTCCCAAGTACTATCTCCTGGCATTGTCATCCTTTCTTCAACTCCATTATTGTTCTAACACACTGATTAGTGCCCTGATAGCAGAAAATACTCCTCAGGAAAAATATTCCATACCTCTCTACAGAACAAATGGAAAAACATCTCCAAATGCAGAATGAATTTGGCAAAATTAAAAGCTACTTGCAACTAAAATGCTGCAAATCCTAAAAAAACTTCTAACACAGAATCACAGTAGATGTTGTTACATAGGGAAGGCCAAAGGCAATTTACTTTACCTGGAATATTAATTCCTAACATCAGTAAGAAATTCTATATTATAATACCATCCTGTGATATTCCATAACTTCCATTATATTTTCAGCATCCCTCAATGTTCAGAAAAATAAAATTATACTCTGGCTAACACATTTTTCTTCCCTTTTTTTTCATCAAGTGCTCTCTTCCAGGTTGTTTTGGTGATGATACTACATTAGCAAGAAGACTGCAACCATGTGATGATGCTTTAAAATATAAATGCGTTACAATTTATGAAAGAGTCTCATGGTCACTAATTTCCTCTGAGGGGGAAAAAAAAAGATTATGTGACTGTCAAACTATAATTTCTTGAATGATGTCATCTAAGAAGTACAACATTATCCCCTTAGTTCTTTATTATAATGCAGAACTAGACAAAATGAGTTTATGCTTTAGTACGTTAAGGCATATATTAAAAATAAAAAAAGTTCTCACTCTATTGTAATGGAGTTTGAAGGACAAACATCACACAGGGTAGTAAGAATCTTCTCATTTTTGATTTCACAACTATAATGTTGAGACACCTTCTATATTTCAAAAACTCTATTTCAAAACCTGTCCTTCTCTGTCTGTCCTTTTCTTCAGTCTATAAAACGCTGCAGTCTCTCCTGTCTTTACAAAAACCTCCCCTGTCTTGAGGCTACTCTAACTCCCTCTCATCTTTTTACCTTCAAGCTTAAGTTTTATAAAGTGTAGATCACGTTTACTGATTCTGTTCCACATTTTCCAGTGACTCTTTAATAAAAGTTATAAGCTAGTATTTCAAGGATTCACAATGTATTAAAAGTAGCATGTATTATAGACTTACTAAGCAGCTTTGTCAAATTTTAGTATGTTTTCCTGATTATTTCTATTAATAAAGTAAAACTGAGATACTGCTTAAGTCTTCTGTACAGCTGTCCTGCTTGCCTACCTAGAACTGAGCACTAATGTAATCTGCTGCTTGCTTTCCCTGGATTCTTTTGTAATTTTAGGACATATGTTTATAGCCACAGACAAATTTAAATAAATTATACATATATCACTTCTGCTCCATGAGGGCTTCCTCTTGCCCCTAAATGGTGCTATTCCTTGATGTTCTTTTCTTCCCTCATCACACCTTCTTTTCCTTTTTCAATAAATGACTTTGGAGGACTTACTACATGCCAAATCCCCCTGATGTCCTTTGCAGGGTTTCAGTACCACCAAGAGTTTACAGCACCCAAGTCTACTGTACTGACCTCCCCGCTCGGTTCCAGGCATCTGTTTCTATCCATATTTAGATACAGCTACTGGAGAGCTTTTAGACACTTAAACATGATGAGCACTTCAGCTTCCCTTCCCTTACTGGCTTTGCCTTCTAATTTCTGATTACCACCCACTCACCTTCTATAGTATCGAGGTCACCTTATTCTAGTCCTTCGTAATTAGTCACCAATCTGATGGTTTGAACCCCAAAAAATTCCTAAATGCATCTCCTTCTCTCCAATTGTCCTTTGAAGGCCCTTGCTAGCTTTCTATACTATTTCAATCTCTTTATGTTTAACAGCACCCGATAGCCTTCAGGTATAATCCACCAGAAGGAGGAAATGGCCTCAAATAGTTCCCAGAGCATGAAGCCAAGGCACTTCATCATGACAGGATGACAGAAGGCTCTCTGCTAACTGGCACCTGCCTCTTCCCCCAGCTTCATCTCTGCCACTCTCCACCTCATGCTTCTCTCCATTAACAATGACTTATTTTTAGTTCCCCATATATATCTGGCTATTTTAGAACTATGTACACTCGCTGTTCATTCTGCCTGAAAAGTCTCTCAGACTTCCTTCACTTGTCTATCTCTTATTCTTCCTTTTGTGAGCTTTTTTTCCTAGGGTGGGCAGAATTCCTTTCTCCATCTTATCATTCTCTATGCATCCCAAGTACACTATTCCTGGCATATGGTAGGTGCTCAAATCGGTATTAGTGGCAATTGAACTAAATTTAAATGCATTGTCTTCAGTGAACATACATAATTTGGAAATAAAGTTTTCCCCCTAATACAAAGTTTGTTTGTCATTGCTGATAAATAACATCATCTCTACTGACATATGGAAACAATTTATAGTTGTCTCCTTTACCTTACAGCTGTCACTGATTATATTGATAGATTTACTTAAAAAAAAAAAAAAACCCAAAAAACAATTCACAACTATCCTTGACTCTAACATGGTAAGAAAACAAGAATGGTAGTTCTTAAGGCCATGAGCTCAGGGGTCAGATTGCAAAGTTTCTAACTTTACTACTTACTAGATTTATGTGATAGGAAGGTTAATTTACCTCTAGAACATTTATACATGCTTCAAATAATTCCTAATAAATTTTATTAAGGAGTAACTGTTACGGGAAAGTTACTTTTGCGGCGCCTGGGTGGCTCAGTGGGTTAAGTCGCTGCCTTCAGCTCAGGTCATGATCTCAGGGTCCTGGGATCGAGTCCCGCATCGGGCTCTCTGCTCAGCAGGGAGCCTGCTTCCCCCCCCCTCTCTCTGCCTGCCTCTCTGTCTACTTGTGATCTCTCTCTGTCAAATAAATAAATAAAATCTTTAAAAAAAAAAAAAGTTACTTTATCTCCTGGCTTCTATTTTCTCATCAATTTGGGATGATAATAGAAACTACATTACGGCTTTATATCAAAAAATGATATTATGTAATAAACACTTGATAAACATTGCTTATTCTGTGTATGATTCTATTTAATTCATGGATAGACTTTGTTTTCACATACTTCCCTGAAAAAGCATTCTTGGTTATGTCTGGAAGGAAATGAAATGGCTGTTTCAATTGTTAAGAACATGCCAATACTAGCAGAAATGCATATGGTATTCTAAATGCTTCACAATTGCTAATTCACTGAATTCTCACAATTATGTATTATTCTAATTTTCACATTAGAAACTATAGATACAGAGGACTTTAATATCTTACTCAAAATCTCGGAACTAGTAAGTGGCATAGCTGTGATTCAAACCCAGAACATCTATCTCCAGAGTACACAGGCCTCTTCATTGAGGAAAGATCAATATCTTAAGAGAATCCTTAATTTGTGCAAAGGCATGGGACTGAGAGACCCCAAAATAATTAAATGCAAAGTTAGGAACATGACCACATTTGGGTTTCTCTATACACATTTGGGTTTCTCATATTCTTTTCAACTGATTATACTCTTTCAGGTAACAGGCAAGGTAAGGTGAGGGAGAATATGACCGTTGTTGAAATCAACTGAAGAAATATTGTTCACATGACAGTTTGAAAAAGATAAGAGATAAGGAAGTCAAGACAGGTTTTGTTTTTTTTAACTCCTAAAAGCAATGAAGGCTGCATTTAGCAACTCAAAACCTGTAGTTCTAAGCTCTGATTTGTATCAGTAACTTTAAGGAGAAGATACTTTTCACCTCTCTGTCATAAGGCACCTATGTAGGGTGGGCCAAAAATGAATTTTTGATCCTGGAAATAACACTATTTTATTTTGTTTAGAAAACACAGTCTCGGGGGTGCCTGGGTGGCTCAGTCGGTTAAGTGGCCAACTCTTGATTTTGGCTCTGGTCATGATCTCAGGGTTGGACTCTGAGCTTGGCGGGGCGTCAGCTTCTCCTTCTCTTTCTGCCTCTTCCTCTGCCTCTCTCCGCTGCTCACACACTCTCTCTCCCCCATTAAAATAAATAAATAAATCTTAAAAAAAAAAAAAGAAAGAAAACACAATCTCTGAAACTCAATTTCCTCTATTATATATACACATATGTACACATATATTGACACACACGGAGATAGATAAATTTTTATCTATCTCCGTGTGTGTGTTAGATTAGAATGATTTAATTCACCTCAGTGTACATTAACTGGCTACACAGAGGAATGGAGAACTGAAGAAGAGAGGAATGATACATAAACCAAAGGAATCTTACTCTTGCTGTTAAAATAATTAATATGAGACTAAAAGAATCATGTAACTTAAATACCTTAATAACATTTTGTGGTTACATCAATACAGATTTTTGGTTGAAAGGATTTAGGATAACTCTAGGAGGAGATAACTGAGCTATGTTGAACGGAAGAGGATCATTTTAAATATTGACTAACACACACACACATACACACACACAATGACTGTATCAGATTACATAACTGAGTATAGTTTAATGACATGTGGAAGGGATGGGACTGGGCTCCCAATGTCCTAATAGGAGAGTTACACATTAGGGACAACTAATGTTCCTGAACAGAGAGATGATGATTAGATAGATGTTGAGAGCTGAGAGATTGTTTGGCTCTCGTTCAGCTTTAAAATATTGTAATTTTATGATTAATAAGGAAGTAACTGAGTTATTTTTTTTCAAATCATATCCCCAAACACCATAGTATTAACCTACTAATTTCTTTCATGTTTGTTGTGTTACTGATACGTAATTTGGGAGACTATTTTCTGATCATAAGTGATGAAATTATTTTACCTTATGAATTGCTTTAACAATAATATTTAGGGTCAATTACTGTGGGCTAAAGAACATACTTAAAGTTACAGCAACCTTAAAACTGGGTTTATGTTATACTGAATTATAATCTTTAATGATATTATTATCAATCCTCTTAGCTAAAGAGTTTTGGATTGCAAATGGAATGAGTGAAAGATAGCTTTTCTAGTTTTTTAAGGGAGGGGTTTACTGGATAGAGGAGAAAGAGGACAATCATTCTGGTCTTCCCCACACCCCCTGCCAACTGCCTTCCTTTGTAGATTTAGTGATGCTTTAAGTTGAAAAAAGCAGTAAGACCTTATGATGGAATAGGTAAACACTAGTCTCAAAGCACAATATTCATTATTAGAAAAAAAAAAGATGCTATTGTAAACACTGTCATGAGACAAAGAATTTATAGTATTGCTTTCCTTAAGTAAAACACCATTGCAATAGTTACTGTTTTATTTTGTTTGGTTACATTCCATTAAGCTATATTCTACAGAATGGTTTTTAATATGCCCAAAGAAAATTTGAAAATGACTAGGCTTCATGTGCACTGACCTTCGCTCTTCTTTAGAATCTGCAGTATGGCTCATTTTAGTCAAGCTGTTGAAACATTTGTGGCATAATGCATCAAATTAAAGCAACCAGCTGTGATGTTTAAATTAACCACAAAGTTTATGATCTACAACTACATAATACCTTAGGGAATAACTGATATTGTATGTAATTGCACTACAGTGACATGCAAGACATGTTACAAAATGCCTAGAAAATACCATGTATTTTATCATATTAGCCATTTGGACTTCAGGTTTAAAAAGAACAGCATCATTTATCCAAAAATGTGTATCAGAGGATAAATGAAGAGACTTCCACATTATTCTCTAAATATAGATGAGATGTGAAGTAATTTATTCTTGCGTGTCAGGAGAGAGGTTCTCTGTTTTATCTTCCATTGTTTATAATGAAGTTACTCCATTATTTACAGACATTCTAGACTTTGGAAATGTCATTAACCATGAAGCTCAAGTCTGTGTATCAAATTTCTCATTGTATCAAAGTGAAAGCACTTAATAACCACCAAAACAAAAGGGTATTCATTTATTATTCCTTCTCTTCTTTGTTTGACATGATGCACAACACAGTTGTACAAGTGGCCCAGTTGGAACAGCTGAGGATGTTCCATATCATGGATCATTAAAGAACTCAAGATGTTGGAAAAACACTCTATATATCTGTATCAATAGACTTAGATATCTAGATCTATTGATAGAGTTTTGTTTTGTTTTGTTTTGTTTTCAGTAGGCATTGGGTTTAGTAAGTGGCTAAGCAGGATGAGCAAAGAAAAAAACAGAGATGATAAGGTGTTTATTTTGGAAAACAACGACCTATGAATACTACCCAAAGTCAGCTATCAGCATTTATTTACTGAATTTATTTTTACGGCACTTTTAGATAAAGATGGCAATAGGTATTTAATAAAATTAAGTGACTTTCTCAAAGTCTGGAGGTGGGGAGGGCCCTGGCGTAGTGGGGGAAATGGTAGCAGCTGGTAAGATCTAGATCATTTGATGACCTGGCCAAATGCCCCATTCATAAGACTAGTATCAAGAGTAGAAAAACCATGGTGGAATTTCTATATAGAGAAACACTCCTTTTAGTGTAGAAAGACATAAAATATTTTTACAAGAAAAGGAAAAAAAGAAACATTTTAAATAAGTTTAGATGTTTGTTACATAGCCACTAGATTTATATGCTTATTTAAAAAAAAAAAAAACCCTTCAAATACAAATCCCTGAATGATTTGTGTTTGTAGATAAAGGATTTATGTAATCGTATCAGAAAAAATACTTTTGTAACTTAAAATATTACCCAAAGCTGTGCCTAGAGATAACTGGAAGTGAATGAGGCAAAAAAAGAAAAAAAAAAATGCTTCAACAGCAATTTTAGGTAGAAGGAAACATTATTCACAACCTCTGACTAGGTACATGGTTAATTTTTAAGTTGAAAATGGAAGGAAAGTTGAACATGAAGTAATCATTCACTTTTCACTACACCAGCATTCTTTTTCTTTTCACCTTGAAAACAGATTAAAGAAGAAAAGTTTGAAAACTAAATTAACATATACTTAGTAGCACAGTGCTATACATAATTGAGTGCATTTTTGAAAACAGAATAAAGTTCATTATTAAATAATGCTTCTTGGTAGTCTGAAATATAAGAACAGTCCACTGAGACTCAGACCCAGGCCATCTGTCACTAATGAGGGGCACAGAAAATAATAGAACCAGTATAAGCAGGTCAAGACACTATAATTGCTAGTTTAGTATTTGCTGTTTGTTCCCGAATGTTTGCTTTAACAATTCCAATGCCATTTTTTTCTTTAAAAATGTACTCACTTAGGGACGCCTGGGTGGCTCGGTTGGTTAAGCAGCTGCCTTCAGCTCAGGTCATGATCCCAGCGTCCTGGGATCGAGTCCCACATGGGGCTCCTTGCTCGGCAGGGAGCCCGCTTCCCCCTCTGTCTCCCCCTGCCATGCTGTCTGCCTGTGCTCGCTCTCTCCCCACCTCTCTCTCTGATAAATAAATAAAAAATCTTAAAAAAAAAATTTACTCACTTAGGGGCACCTGGGTGGCTCAGTGGGTTAAAGCCTCTGCTTTCGGCTCAGGTCATCATCCCAGGGTTCTGGGATAGAGCCCCACATCAGGCTCTCTGCTCAGCAGGGAGCCTGCTTCCATCTCTCTGCCTGCCTCTCTGCCTACTTGTGATCTCTGTCTGTCAAATAAGTGAATAAAATCTTTAAAAAAATGTACTCACTTATAAGTATACATTTCAGCAGGTATGTTCATGTTGCTTAGCCATTTTTAGCACTTAAGGTTATGTATGCATATTCAACATGCTTGTTGGTCAAAGGGCATACTGTCATTTAGGGCTTAATAAAATTTTTAAAGATAATGACCCAAACAACAGACTATGAATCATTTACTATTAGAGGTCTGCCTGGGATGTTAAAAGTAAATATTTTAAAGGCTTTGGTTAGCTATTAACAAGAACTGAACACCAAAAATGAAAATCAGACACATCAGTTGAGTATCAGCCTTTAAGGACATTTGAGTTCTAGTTGAAAATTTTGGAAACAGAGTAAATATTTAACAATAGATGTCTTTTTTTTTTTTTTTTAAGACTTCATTTATTTACCTGAGAGAGAGAGAGATCACAAGCAGGGAGGAGGGGTAGATGGAGAAGCAGACTCCCCACTAGGCAGGGAGCGTGACGTGGGACTTGATCCCAGAGTACTGGGATCATGACCTGAGCCAAAGGCAGATGCTTAATTGGTCAAAATTTTAAATATTACCAATTATACTGCATTGAAGAACCACAATAAGGGTCTAGCAAAGAAGTTCACACTCAAGTACTGTTGTTTATAATTTGAATTAATAAATTATTGAAAATCTACTATACAGAGGATTTATTTAAGCCCTGTGAGAAAAACAAAAGAATAAGTATATAGTCTCTGAATTCTAGTGGTATGCAACCTAGTAAAAGGTAAAAGTAAGATGTGATACAATAATTACTAGGATAGCTATATGACCATAAAATTGTTGATAAATTACAGGAGATGTATCAATGGAAGCTACAATGATCACTTCACGTTCTACAGACACAGGATCATATTGATCAAGTTTTTCATCTACTGATAAAACATAAAACCAAAGCAATTGATAAATGTTAATTTGATTCTTTTTCTTTTTTTCTTTTTTTTTTTTCTTAAAGATTTTATTTATTTATTTGACAGAGAGAGATCACAAGTAGGCAAAGTGGCAGGCAGAGAGAAAGAGAGAGGAGGAAGCAGGCTCTCTGCTAAGCAGAGAGCCTGATGCGAGACTCGATCCCAGGACCCTGAGATCATGACCTGAGCCGAAGGCAGAGGCTTAACCCACTGAGCCACCCAGGTGCCCTTGATTCTTTTTCTTAATGAAGATAATTCTCAATATCCACCTGAAAGTATATGTATATACCACGTTAATGTAACACTTCAACCATTTCCAAATGAAGTGACCTGCTCAGTTAAGCATCTTCACCCATCCTGTAGTATCACGAAAATCTAAATGTAAAAATTTGCTAGATCTAACTTTTTATTCTTTGCTATTGATTTATCAAATGAAGTTTAATAGTTTTATTTGCTCATGAAAATTCAAAACACACACTTCACTTTCCAATGAAGATAAACATTCATCTCACTGCTATAGGTAGTCCAGTGTCAGTCCTGCCAAAAAACCTCCTTGAGTTTAGAAAAGGCTGAAGGATACGGTAATTTACATGTGCCTTGCAGCCTTTCATCTAGAAGACATGAAGAACCTATTTGTAGAAATATTGATATCAATGTATACTTTTATAAACTTAAGGCTATTTTAAGAAATATTAAATAGAAAAAAAGAAATATTAAGAAGTTACTATGTTTTTATATCATTTCTAAAACAGATTAGTCTTAATTTCCTTAACTATAAAATGGTACCAGTAATAGTACATGCTTTATAGAATTGTTGTAAAAATTACAATTTTATGTGCATTATGGAATTTTAGGAATATGGTTGGTATGTGGTAAAACCGCAATAAATATTAGCTACTACAAATATTATTGCTATGATTTCCTCCAAAGTGACTGTTAGTTCCCTTCTTAGGAATATTTATATATATTATAAATAATATTTAAACAAAATCATCATCAATAATAACTGACATATATTGAGAATTAACTACATGCATCAACTCAGCCTTTGCAACACATGACATGGTATGTATTATTACCACCATTTTCCACACATGATTCAAGGAATTTAAGTAATATGCCAGAGTTTTCCTGCTAGTATGTCTAGGCCATGACTCAAATTCAGATATATTTGGACAGATCTATCTGGAAGCACTGCTGTTCACCACTATGGTAATCTTTGCTCTACATCCCACCCAAATTTTCCCAGAAAAGATCAACTGAAAAACAGCACCTTATTAAATAACTCAAATATGAACAAACAGACTAAAAATATCTGCAAATTAAGTCTTTCAGAAGTTGAATATAAAAATTAATTTTGGAAAATTTAAAGAATTACAATATATGAATATAAAATATGAATAAAAACAAAAATCTTTAGTTTTCAAAAATTAAGATAAGTCATTTTAATTAGTCATTTAGAATACAAATTATTTTGCATTCCTATGGGTTACAGTAAGAAAATCCGTATTTAATAGGTTTATTAAATTAAAAGTTAAATATTTATAAGTCTTTTAAAGATTATTAACTGTATACTTAATTCAGCTTTTTTGTACTCAATTGTCAAGCTGTTGTGTGAACGCAAAGGGGTGTGTGGTAGGAGTTAAAACTGCTAAGATATTCTGAGGTTTGGTTATGAATGGCGTGTTAGGTCTCTCACATGTTGGTAATAGCAAGCCATCAAAAGTCTTCTGGATGGGGTATAGGACACTGAATAGAATACAGTGGAAGAGGAATGGTATATGGGCACAAGGAATGCAGCTAATTAAATATTTTAGGTGACAAAAATGGGGAAGTGGGAGTGGTGTTTATCTGATGTAAATTGTGATTAGTTCTATGGCATCTTAAGAAATTGTATACCCACAGCCTTTTTGTCTATTAGAAAAATTTCTTTTGCTCTAGATTTAACCTATAGTCTAACATTTAAGTCTAAATTTGGTGAGTTACCCTAACAGGGAAAATTAAAGGTATTTGAAAAGGTGGTAAGGGGTTGACAATTAGATTGCAAAATTATGGGTGCAGATTTTGACTAATGCTTGTATCATCTCACTGCTCTTCCACGTTAATTTTCTTTCATACGCAGACACCCTGTTCTGGAATGTGACTATAAAGACCTTTTGTAAAATGAGATTAATGCTTCTTTGTTTTTGTTATTTGCTTCATTACTTCAACTTCTAATTCATTTATAACATGCTCAAATATTTTCTCAAAGCAAATTAGTCACATTAGTAAGTAATTTCTAATTATCTGTAGTTTTATAAGGAGAGCAGCATCAGCCATTGGCACAGAGAAGGGGGAGGGCTAAAGGAGAATGAAGGGGAAAGTAATAACTTAAGTCATGTGGGGCGATGAGAAAATAAAGGAGAATGAGAAGATAAAGTTGCACTGTTGTTGTTGTTAATTGCCCCCTAGAAATTTAATTAACTATATGGCCTCCAGTGTCTTTTGTACTGAAATATTATGAGAGCTGTATAAAAAGGCAAAACAAGGTGGTGGGTATGGTGCTAGAAAAAGATAACATAAATCTCTCTATTACTAATGTACCATGTGTGTACTAGCTGCCTAGATAACTGAATAAGACACTAAGTCTTCACAAGAGTGCTTCCGTAACCAATGGCAAACTGCCAGGAAAGGTATCAGATATATCAAAGTCTGAAGGGACACATTTTAAAATCCTCTCAGATATGTCATGTTTGCTCAGCTGTTGTAGTCACATGACTTCCTAACATCTAATTAGTATGAATTAATGTTTCAATTGGAGGTGAAATTCTCTTTTCACTGCTCAAAGGTCAGTTCTAATAAAATAAAACTATGTCAAATTGAAATAACCTTAAAGAAAATTATAAAGAGATTTTTTTTAATATAATCTTCTCCTTTTCTATTCTCAATCATAACTACAGCAAAAGCAGTCGGTTTTTGAGACAGCATCAGAAGACAAAATCTAGCTTGTTCCTGTCAGTATACTTCTATGTCTTTGGGCAACTAAGTTGTCTGTATTACAGTTAGTATATCTATAAAGTAACATTTATTTTTCATGATTCCACAAAGGATATATTGGGTTCATCAAAATGAAAAATTGTTGCTTAGATTAAAAATTAAAAAGAAGGAAAAAAAACCCCAAGAGTCTTATAACTTTGAAATGTTTTGAGGCACACGGAAAAAATTACCTCTTAATATTTAATAGCCCAAATATTTATATTTTCTAGCCCAGGTCATACAAATGTCATTAATTACAAGTCTTCTCTAACACAGTCTATATTAAGATACTGGTAATACTTATAGTCAACAAGAATGTTGGACATGCCATCTGACCTCCTATAGACTATGTCCAAACATTTATTGGGCCAGATATTGTGCCTTGGTTTTGAGGACACCAATGATTAGGAAAGAAGTATCACTGCTCTCACAGATTTTCAGGAACTGGTACTGCATCTATAGATCTATTATTCACTGGAAACTAGTGAAAAACTTTTTAATAAAGGGAAACCTCACTAAAGTGAAGTCAGGAGGCCAGAAGGGGGAGCTCTCACACTGCACCACTTGAAGTCAATTACGGGAAGAAATGCCCATTTACAAACCAGAAAGAAGAATCATCAACAGGAAAGAATCATTTATTACGGACCTCAACAAGATGTACACAGCATCCCTACAAGAAACTGACTACCCCAGCAACTCTGCCAGTGACATATTGTCCAGTGCCCTGCACTCTTGCTTTTCTTCAATATACTTCCCTTCAAAACAACCCCTTCCAACTTCTTCAGGCTACTCCATAAAATTATGTTGTTCTCCATTTTTTGTTAGATTAGCCTACATCTTTTTTTTTCCATATCTTTATGTGTCCCAAATTTCAATCTCTGCTATTCCTAAATGAACCCATTTCCACTAATAAAATAGGAAAGAAGTATCACTGCTCTCACAGATTTTTAAGATCGGCAAACCCAAATCAAACCTTTTCTGACAAAAATTGCTGAATAATAAAATCTGCTTATGACCGAGGCATATACTGAGCACTAAGGTGTGGAAACAGAAGGGCGGCATTAAGCAAGCACACTGAAATCAAAGCTAAGTAGTAAGTGTGGCAAGAAAAGAGCAGCTTTTGAAAAATACAGGAGGAAGCAAGCAAGCCTGTGAAAACATGAGTGGGGTGAAACGGAAGCAAGCTCACAAGGGGAAAATGGGGACTAAAACCCCTGATACAAGACAGTGCTACCCCAGCACAGATCATCGTGGTAGAGGAAAACTCATTAAAAGATGACGTGCAGAAGTGGATAAGACAGGAAGTCTGGTCCGGAGGAGATTCTCTTGGTCATCTACATGCTAGAGGGCATTCACTGAGTGCTTTAATGACAAAGTACCATTCCACACAACTATAATTCTGGTACCCAGAGAAAAAATGTATGTATTAAGTTTCAGGAAATGAAGACTGAGAAAAGCGTTTTTCTTCCCTTTCCTCCCTCCCTCCCTTTTCTTTTTCCTTTTTTATTCCTTCTTTCCTTTTTGCTGATTGGGTATGCTGCAGCTTTCAAATGAATAGCACTATTTGGGATCGTCACAACAGCTAACACAAAAATTATAATTATACTGAATTGTTAAGAATGAGTAAAAAACTTAGTTTCTTGTGAAAAAATGAGGGAAAAGGAAGGGAAAAGGATATATAATAGGAAAATGTATGATCATATTTATTCTTTTTTTGAAAGATTTTATTTATTTCTTTGACAGAGAGAGAGAGAGCGAGAGAGGGAACACAATCAGGGGGAGTGGGAGACGAAGAAGCAGGCTTCCCCCTGAGCAGGGAGCCTGACGCAGGGCTCCAACCCAGGATCCTGGGATCATGACCTGAGCCGAAGGCAGCCATTTAACAACTGAGCCATATTTATTCTTATATTAGCATGTAATAAGATGCAAAAGTATGCAACAGTATAATATGATAGGAAAGTAATTATTGAACTGGTGAGGTAGAAGGAAATAATGATTTCTGTGAATGATAGTAAGGAACATTTCAGGTACATTTCACTGTACCTCACAAGAATAAAATGTTAGTCATTTCAAAGGACAATTTAAAATGAGGGCAAATGTTACATCCAGGTATTCCCTAAAAGGCAAAAATACCCTTATTATCGGAGTATTCTATCAAGTTTCTATCTCCTAAGTCTACAGTTTTATAGTAAATAAAAGGAAGAAAAGACACACTGATGTGCCTCAATTCCAAAACCAGGCCAGTCTGTTGAGAGCATTCATGTGTTGAGTAATAACTGTGTCTTCCTGGAGTCCAACTAGGTAAAAGAGAAGGTGGCGGAGGCTCATCTCTCCTACAACTTTAGTCATGGAACAACAGCTTTTATGTCCTCATATTCCAACTGTCCAATTTCTATCTTGAAGGTAGAAAACTGGGGAAAAACTGTATGGTTGGAGTGATGTACAAGTGCCATTATATCATTTTTAGATGGTAAGGGATAAGACCATGCTTGGTAGAATCAAGAGCACCGCACCGTGACATTCTGTTGTCTTAAAAGGTAGAATTCGATTTACAGTCACATTAAGGCATTAGACGGGGGCACCAAAAACCAGGGCCATCATTAGATTAATTGTTATTCCTAAAAAGAAATGAATTCAAATTTATTTGGGAAACAGCCAGAATGCTTTACTGAGATGCTTCATTAGAAGTAACTGACTTTCATTGGGGAAGAAGAACCATATGGTATGTGGTTTCTAACTTACATAATTATTAGTCTTGAAGACACTGCAGCAGCCCAGACACTTTTTAAGTACATATGGTAACATGATCTACTTGATAACATATTTTTATGCTGAGAGCCTCTTGAATCTATTAGAATATCTAAATCCTACTTAACAGAAATTTTATAAGGTAATAGACATAGAAGTTATATCTAATTCTTCAATTAATTGTATTTTTATTTCTTTGCTTGTTAGCTTCTGAATTACCTGCTCCCAGTCTTTTTATAAAATCATTATTGAGGACAATAAGTCTCCCATCACCCTGCCCTCCTCTCATCCCACAGACACTACTGTTCCATCAATATTATTCCAACAGATTGGAAAGGGATGGAGCATATTTAGGATATCTGTGCTTTCCATTATGGCTTTCTAATAAATATCCAACTACACAATATTACATTTAATATAATTTTATCTGTTTCCTCAATGGTAAAAATTGAGGAATGATAGCTATACATCCTATCTCGCAGATTTTGTGAGGGTCAGATGAGATATTGAAAAGATGTGTTAGAAATTAAAAAAAACTATTCAAATTAAAGATGATCATTGGAAATCATAAGTTAATTGAATTATAATACCTCAAAAATGTTTTATGTTTTCTCCTGACAGTTAAATAACTTGCTGTAACTTCTGACTTCAAACGAAATTTATCAGAAGTACTAAACAACCTATTTTACTACAATGGTGTGCTTTTAAAATATGAAAATTACAAAGCCTCTTAAGTGTGCACCTAACAAGATTACGTTTTAGCCTAAAATATAACCTCCCTGTTATTTAAATGAGTAATTCTTAGCTGCATGTCTGTAGTGCATATCTGCATGGGACCATTAATCATTATACATGATAGCATTGTGTTACTGCTTTTGAAACCTATGCATTAGAATCAGAAGCTACAAATCTTCAGGGACTGATTTAAATACACACTACATCCCTCAGTGCTTAGTTTTTGGATTTCTGGTTTAGTTCAAATTTTGTAATTTTTAATATCATTAGTAGACAATTCCGTATTCCATAATAAATCTGAAAGTTCAAAGATTTTCATTTTTTTCTGGTTTTGAAAAACCTAATTTATTTTTAAATAATACTCCCCCAATTATATTCTTTGTATACTGTTTGTTTCCTGAATCTCATGACACATATTCCAATTAAAACAATAATAATTTTTTCACTGTTTGAAGTTATAATTCATCTATTACAAAACTCACCCTTATGAAGTGTATAATCCATTGACTTAGGATAATCGGAGTTGTGCAACCATCACCACTATGTAATTCCAAAATGTTTTCTCCACCAAAAGAAACACTCTGAACCCACTAGCTGTCATTCTCCATGCCGACTCCCACATCCTCTGTCAAACACTCATTTTTCTGTCTGTATGGGGTTGCCTTGTCTGCATATTTCATATAAGTGGAATCATAGAATATATGCTGTCTTTTGTCTGCCCTCTTTCACTTAGCTGTTTTCAAGTTTCATCCATGTTGTAGCATGTACTGGTACTTCATTCCTTTTTATGGCAGAGTAACTTTCCTCTTATATGGATGAACAGAGAAAGGATGGGACTTGAGGTGAGGGAAGAAGAGGGGTCCCAACTGGGCTCTGAGGACATTTCAAGTATACAGACACTGAGACAAGACAAAAAAGGAGATAAGGCAGAAAAACCAGACCCCCTTATCCCAACTGGTAGGGTTAAAATGTTTTTCTAATAATTACACTGTAACCACAAAAAAGAGAAAATAAACCCCACCCCAAGATATGATCAGGCCAAAAAAGGAGAAGTTAGCTATAAGCTTAACCAGACCTAGCAAAACTTATCTATAGACCACAGATGTCACAAGAAACAAATACTCACACAAATGTATAGCGTCATGTCTAGTTCCAGACCAACGACCTAATCGCAAGTTTGTCTAGTTCCAGACCAGCGACCTAACCACCAGTAAGTTTCCTGGTAAAGTCCTAATAAAAGGCCAGAGATGAAAAGCCTCAAACCCATCTGGGACCCCCCTCACACTTGGGAGCTTTTTTCTGTGTTTTTGCTTAATAAAACTTTATCCCTTTGCTCACTCCCCTTTGTCCGTGAGATTCATTCTGCAACTCAGTGAGATAAGAACCTCGCTCTCCTGATTCATAGATATACCACATTTGTATATGAACTCATCAGCTAATGGACACTTGGGTTCTTTCCTCTGCTGGCTATTGTGGATAACACAACAATTGTGGATGCTATAACATCTTGGTGAACATATATTTTCAAATGTCTTGAGAATATACCTAAGAGTAGATTAGTGGCCCAAAAATTAACTTTGTATACCTAGCGTTCTGAGGAATTACCACAGTTTTCCCAAACAGTGGTGTCATTTTACAATTCTACCAGCAATGTATGAAAATCTACTTCCTCTACATTATTGTCAATATCTGTCATTGTTCATCTTTTTTATTACAACCATCCTAGTGGGTATCAAGTGGAATCACTGTGGTTTTGATTTGCATTTCCTTAGTGACTAATGGTACTGAGCATTGTTTTCATGTACATACTAGTCATCTGTGTATCTTTTAGTGAGAAATGTGTATTCAAATCCCCTCCCATTTTAAAATTGGGCTGTCTTTTAGTACTGAATTCTGAGAATTCTTTACGCATTCTGGATATAAGTACTTTATTGATTGTATGACTTGCAAATATCTACTCCCATTCTCTATGTTGTCTTTTCCATGTTTTTGACAGTACTCTTTTAAGCATTAAACTTTTACTTTTGATGCAAAGTTTCACATTTTACTGCCTCAAGTCTGTGGTAGCATTATTCAAATTCAACCCTACTTCATTACAAATAGATCACATTTTTAAATATTAGCTACCTTATGAGTGCTGTGAAGACTGATGATTCACTAACCTGTACCCTTGGAGCAAACAATACATTGTATGTTAACAAAATTAAAAAAAAAAAAAACTTACAAAAATACCAACTACCTTAGCAAAGTCTTACTTATTTAAGGGCTAAACTACATTTGAAATAAATCTGCACTGATAAGATATAATCACTCATTTCAATAATGACAAAGAACCAAAGTTAATTCTTTGTGCTACTCTGATAACAAGTCTAACATTTGTATAGACCCTAAAAAGGCAACATATTAAACTAATAGAAGATTTGCACTGCTGAATTTTAGATTAAATATACTTATATCACATGATATGGTAAGAAAAAATGATTTGAGAACTGCTGCAAAGAACAGTTATATGAATCATAGTATGAAGAAATTTAGAACTGAAATTCAAATTTTATGAGAATTACTTTTTTTGGCATAGTAGGAAAACAATCATATAAACAAGTATCTCAAGGAAAATAATACAAATTTTGATTATTTACATCAATCAAAAATCCATGAATGTTATCTCAGTATTTAATGAATAATACAGATTCATTAGAGGAAAGAGCATTTCCCCCATAAAGAAAGTGATAAAGATAAGCAAATAATATGCATTTTGAAGTGTGTACTTATACTGTGTGCTATAACATTTTCTTCAAAATGTGAAAAGTAAAATATATATATATATATATATATATATATATATATATATATATATATATCTTAAAATGACTAATTACGTTTTCCACATTTTTCCAAGAGACTGAAATTATACCTGAGAAGATTAAGGAAAAGAATAATTAAATAAATTCCACAGAATCACAAAAATAGTGTGCCAGGTTGAAGCTATCACAATTCCAGATTTCAAGCCATACTACAATGCTTTGGTAGTCAAAACAGTATGGTACTGGCACAAAAACAGATACACAGATCAATGGAATAGAGAGCCCAGGAATAAACCCATGCTTATATGGCAATTAATCTATGACAAAGGAGGCAAGGATATACAATGAGGAGAAGACAGTCTCTTCAATAAATGGAAAAAACTGGACAGCCACATGCAAAAGAATGAAACTGGACCACTTTCTTACACTATACACAAAAATATACTCAAAATGAAGACCTAAATATAAGTCCTGAAACCATAAAACCCCTAAAAAAAAAAGTAAGAAATAATCTTTTGGACACTGTTTCCAGCAACATTTTTCTGATTATGTCTCCTCAGGCAAAGGAAACTAAAGCAAAATAAACTACTGCGCTACATCAAACTAACAAGTTTTTGTACAGGACAGGAGACCACTGATTTTATAAAGCACAGGCAATCATCAACACAATGAAAAAGCAACTTACTAAATGAGAGAAGTCTGAACAAAAAATCTGAAATGAAGTTAGGAACATCAAGGAGACCTAAAATGAAGCCAGGAGGCCTTATGAACAACCACATATGAGTCGTACATGAACTTTAGGTCATGCCAACCACAAACTGCTACATCCTTTTATAATTTTCAGAATGAGTCTAAATTCACTAAACTTCAAACGGGCAACTAGCAAGTAATCCATCCTATGCAGACCAGTGTTAATTATTTTTGCATATGACAATCATGATTCTTTCAAAACAACTTACATAAGCTCGTGGTTCTCCTTTATAAATGCTTTCTCTTCCCCAGCTTGGAACACATTTCAAGTTGCTCCTGAATCTATATCTCCCAAATTCAAATTCCTAAAAGCTCCAAATATACTTTTTATTTGCTGTGTAGCCTCAGTTCCTTCTTGTTCAACAGAAGACATTTGCAAATGTTACACCCAATAAGGGATTAATATCCAAAATACATAAAGAACTCATACAGTTCAACACCAAAAAATAATCCAATTAAAAATGGGCAGAGGACCTGAATAGATATTTTTTCTCCCAAAGAAGACACACAAATTGTGAATAGACATATAAAAAGATGGTCAACATCACTAATCATCAGGGAAATACAAATAAAAACCACAATGAGCTATCAGCTCACACCAGTCAGAAATATCAAGTGTTGCTGAGGATGCGGAGAAAAGGTAGCCTTTTTGCACTGCTGGTGGGAATGCAAACTGGTGTAGCCACTACAGGCAAGTGTGGATATTCCTCAAAAAATTAAAAATAGAAATATCAGACTATCCAATAATTTCATCACTGGTATTTTGATAAAGAAAATGAAAACACTAATTTGAAAAGATATATGCACCCTTAAATTTACTGCAGCATTGTTTAAGATAGCCAAGAAATGGAAGGAACCTAAATGTACATGGATAGATGAATGGTTAAAGGAGAAGTAGTGTGTGTACACACACACACACTGAAATGTCACTCAGTCATTAAAAAAAAAGAATAAAATCTTGCCATTTACAATAAGATGGATGGATCCAGATGGTATTATGCTAACTGAAAATAATTCAGAGAAACACAGGTGCGTTATGATTTCACTCATATCTAGAGTCTAAAAACAAGCAAATAAAACAAACATTACCCCCTCCCCCAAAGAGAAATAGACTCATTAATAGAGAAAATGAACTGGTGGTTGCCAGAGGGAAAGGGGTAGGAAAATGGGTGAACTAGGTGAATGGGATTAAGAGATATAAACATAAACTTTGAGTTATAAAAATAAGTAAGTCAGGGATGAAAATTACAGCAAAGGGAATACAGTCAGTATTGTAATATTTGGTAATAAAAAGAAATAAAACTGTCAGGGATGTACTGGATCTAGTCTGATACTCTCTGTGGTGTACTACAGGAATTTTTCCTGGCTACGGGTCACTTCTGCCACTTCAAGCATTAGACTAGTAAAATTAGACACTTACTTTTTCTTTTAGTTTAAGACATCAATGTCAAGTGGGTTCCACAACTTTGTGAAGATCATGAACACACTTGGAAAATTCTTTTGATCTTTCAGTTATTTCTCAAGAACTGTACGCAGTTGCCTTTTACTCACAGTCTGATATAGCCACTATTTCTTATAGTTCTTCCTCCTTCCCTTCCTTTCTCCCTTCATTCTATAGCAGGAAAGAAGGATAAGAAAACGTATGGGGCAGAATCATTTCCTAAAAACATACATATAAATACATATGTATTTATACAGATGATATTTTTACATATATAAAATGCATACACACACATATATGTCAGCTACATAAATTCTGTAGAGTACTTACACAGATCAAATGCTGTAATAAAATACTTCTAATTTATATAGTATCAAATTATCAAATTATACTTTCTTGCCCCTGTGACTACAGATGTGCTCAAAGTATGAAATGTAACTTTTATGCATTATTTTCCTTTACAGATACCACTTTGAACATCACTTCACTGTGTGAACAACTATTTTATACAATAACTGAAATGCTACAAAAATAATATTTATAAATACAAAGTATTTAGCTTCCTTGAATAATTTCACTTTGTAGAAAACACGGGTTGAAACTGCTTATCTTTTATATATTACCACCGAAGTTGAAAAGTCTGTACGTACAAATGGTCTTACTCAATTTAAATAGCCTTTAGAGTCTGTGGCTCTCTATCTGGGAAACTGAGAAAGCCTGGTATGTTTTGTTATTTTAGGCATCCGTTTTTATTTTAAGCACTTGTGAAAGGCCTTTCCTGAGGTGAGTACTTTCTTCAGCTTTGTTCAAATCATCCCATGGACAGCTTTGTTCAAGGAGACAACAGCCCTATGAAGCATGTTGACATAACATTGTTCCCATTTCACAAATGGAAAATGAGATAAAAGTGAATTACCTAGAGTCACAAGTTAATAAATTATTATGAGTTAGAAATAGTCAGATCTTAACACTCTGTTCCTTGTCTAGAATTCTATCCTATATTACATATAGATCTATGACATGTTTCTATTTATTCATAATTATACTATGTTATGAAACCTACCCTAAATACCTCTAAATAGCCTAGAGGAATTGATACACTTATCAAACATACTTTATTCTCCACACAATTCATCTTACTTGCCATACTCACTTTTGAAATTTCAAAATCATTTTATATGTTAAGTGAACCTATCCATGGATATAAGCTAAAATTTTTAACATTCAACCATAATTTTAAAAATCTGAAAATACATTATTTTCTAGTGTTAAATTATCTTGTAAAATAGTCTTGTGAAGTACTAACTGCATAGAAATCAGTATTAGCTCATCCAAACAAAACATAATAAGGAAGCTACCAGACATGTTGAGGTCAATCAGCAAAGAGCTGCATTTTAGAATTAGCATTGGAGAAAAATGTAAAAAGTGAGTGAGAGAGAGAATAAGCAAATTTAGTTGAATGTGTACTAAGTTAATATTTTGCACAGGTTATGTACTTCAATTGGAGAAGGAGCCTTGTGACTGTCTTAAATGTAGTGGTCATGTTTTGTTTTTTTCTCTGCATCCACTATTATTTATCAGTTTCTACATAAATCATTTGCTGAAAAAATGTTGAGTGAATAAACATATTATTCACATCAAAGAGGAAGACATGGAGGCAAAATGTAGATAAATATTTGAAATATCATGGGGCGCCTGGGTGGCTCAGTGGGTTAAGCCGCTGCCTTCGGCTCAGGTCATGATCTCAGGGTCCTGGGATCGAGTCCCGCATCGGGCTCTCTGCTCAGCAGGGAGCCTGCTTCCTCCTCTCTCTCTCTGCCTGCCTCTCTGCCTACTGTGATCTCTCTATGTCAAATAAATAAATAAAATCTTTAAAAAAAAAATATTTGAAATATCACAGCTAATAAATGCTGAAGCTTTCATAACTCCAAAAACATTGCCTCTTCCTTATATGAATTCCTCCCAAGTAGTTAACATTTTAAGATCTAGAGTTAATAAATGGCGATCTAACTGAAAGTGAAGCCACAACATAAAGATATTAATCAGCTAATAAATAGCACATATTTCCAAGAAAAAAATAATTACTTTCTAACACTGTAAGGGTAGAAACCTGGCAGAAAAAATAATTTAAAGTAAAAATTATTGAAAAACCCTATTTATAATGATTACACTACATAAAATTGGGAAAAAAATCTTGACAATGGAAATCAGTTATGAGAAGATATAATAACTGAACTTGTTTTTCAGACTTTTCCTTTGGCCTTAATTCTTGCTAAAGTAATATAAACAAAATATTTAATAGCTCCACATTTATCACAGAAGCTAGATTCAGATCTAAATTTTAAAATTAAAAGCCTAAATTGATTTGCCAGATTGTCGTAGCGTTCCCAAACTATGCTTTGTCTGTTATCTTCACTAAGGATATGGTGAGGGGTAGTTGTGATAAAAAAAGGCAAAGTGGCTCCGTAAGAGCAAGGGAATGAAAGCAGAAGTTATCATCCTAGAGATGACAGGAGCAGGCCCATAATGAAATCAGTAATTTTTAAGTTAAAGAAGTTGTGAATGTGCTTTTCTTGGCCAGCAAGGAGAGAGGCAAGATAAAGGGGCTGTATTCACCTACATCACTGAGTGTGGAAGAGGACGCATCCCCAGAGAGAGCAGGCTTAAAGAACAAGAGAACACGCCTTCGCTGGGCCATCTGTCGTCAAGAAAAGTCAGGGAAGTGTTCTCGGCTGAGGTATTGTGTAGCAGACTTAAAACAATATTATAGTTTCCTGGTAATAGATAGCACATGCTTTCCTAAAATAAAACAGTAATGTAAAGAATGACCTCATACATATAATGGATAATTGTTTATAAGACATGATCTGAGTGACAGCAAAAAGCAACGGCCCCTTGAAATATTCCCTTGTAGAGTTTGAGTGAAGCAACATTTCCTTCTAGCTCACTACCTTTATTCAGGCTTTGCATTCCAAGCTCACGTACTTCAGATTCTCTAACTTCCCTTTTGAACATGTAAGTCAGACTATTAACCAAAGAGGAATCTGCGAATCATGTAACGAAAGATTACCCTTTCCTAACTAAGTCGCAACATATCCACAAAATATTTTATATTTTAAGTCAACCATTTCTCTTGGAATTTGGATCATATCATATTCATTCTTTGTATCTCTAGCTCTTGAAGAGTGACTGAAATATACTCAGGAGTTCACTACACATTTGTTCAACTGAAGTAAGTAACACTTCAAATTCAGTGAGGTCAGCAGCTACAGTATATACTCTACTGGTCTCCCCTTTTGGAAGATGGTGCAAATAGTGAATACAAAAAAATACCTCAGAGATGGGTTTACTGATTTGTATAAGTGGACTGCATCCCTTCCTTGCCATGGTTTACTGTTATACTTTTCTTTGGATTTCATGAGTAAACATATTTTTCTTAAGCCAGTATGAATTTGTTTTACCTCAACAACCATAACAAGTCATACTAATGTTGAAAATTAGGTTTGTGAAATGCAAAGTAAAATACAAAAATAAATATTAGGTATTATTCCTCAGAACTATCCAAAGCGTATACAGGCATGCTCTTTCAAATACTCTAAATTTAAACCATTATGGTTAAATCCCAGTGGCTTTCATCTTAATACATAAAATCTTTAATGAAATATCTTTATAGGTACTAGCTTAAATAGCTGAAAATGTGTTTTTCAGATATAAAAGTTAAAACAAACCATAAAGAAAACTCAAGGTGGCCCTGTGAAATGGATCAATACCTTATTGATCAGAAATAATTCATTCTTAGCTTAAATGTTAAATTGGATTTTTATTTATTATTTGTTTACACTTACATCTTGTAATTTTCTTGGACATATTAATAAAGCAAATTATAGAAGTACTGCTTACGTTCATTGTGGTTTTTTTTTTTCATTTTCCTAAGATTTTTTATTTTCCAATCTCAACAATGAAGGCTATTAGAAAAAAATGACCATCAGTGAGAGGTATGGTGTTTTAGGAGAGTCATCCATTCTATGCATGAGCTTTCATTCTCTGTTACATCCACCAAAAAGTTAACTTTACAGAGAAGCCAGTTAAAGCTAGAATATGAACAGAGGCAGGATTTCAGGTTTTTGTTTCTGTTTTTTTGGTATCTGTTGCAGTTGTTTTGATTCTGTGTATGATGAAATCTTGGACTTTATTTCATATCTTCTATCCCATTATCTCCTGCCCCAGCCTAAAGCCATCCAGGAATCATAGTACAACTGCAGGTGTTTGATCCTGAAACCAGCTGAGTCTCTCAAATCACTAGCCTTGGGGCAAATAACTACATTTGCCAGAATCAGCAGAGTTTTAAACCATCCTATCTATGAACTTCTCTACATTATCAGTTTCTTTTTTTGTACATAAGTCTTTGTGGATTATTCTGAAAATTTCATCTAATCAAATTAAAGCAAAAACACAATTATTTATTCGTGACAAGGATTTTGTGTCAGCTGTCAATTGTCTCTCAGCTCCAAGTTTACCTTTCATTGCCTGTTGTGCAAAAATGAATTGGGGCACAAAACGTGCTTCTTTTGCTAGCTAGCATGACATTAAGCTTTATCTACAGATGGTGCTACAGTGTCACAGGAGAAAGGGATTTCCTTCCAGGTGGAACATGCTGTTTCAGCAGGCATTTGTAATGCCAGCGGCTTCTCTGTGGTAGGCTCCTGGAGTTCAGGACACTTCTGAAGCATCTAGAGTCTGTAGCACTATGACCTTTCCACTGACCAGTGCCTAGAGTGAGGGCATCATGGCCCGTTGCACCCAGTGGCCACAAGCTCTCCCTGGCAACCTGCTTAGGTCATGTTGTAGAAGAGTCTCCACCAAGGTACTCCCCATGAAAAACATTTGCCAGCACACTAGAGGGTGGACTTCCAGCAAGAAACAGAGGGCTGACTTCCAGTAAACTGTAACAGGGAAGCATCAAAATGACTTCCTTATCATTCAGTGAGTTATAGCTGTGTTCTCTTCCACAAGGTCCAGATCTCAGCCTGGGGGTGGGTATACTCTCTGTGGTCCCTTTGTCTCAGTCTTAGGAATAGTCGCTATACTTTATATCTGCTATTTCTATAATTTAGAGTTTTCTCCCATATACTATCTAGTACTGCATTAGCTGAATCTACTAATACAGTTAACAGTTCTTTATATGAATTTCTGCTCAATCACTGTATGGTTTCTAGGTATTGACAGGACCATCACTAATACATTCTTCCACAAAGGATTTGAGAATTTTTTTTAAATTTATGTTAAAAGAAAATAAATTTCTGAATGTTTCAGAGAAAGGAATGGACAACCAAATCAAAGAAGGAGGAATGGTATTAGTGAACAGAAAGGTTGCCACATGGTGATGTACAAGTACTCGATGGGTTTTACATATAAATTAGAAATCAAAATTTAAAAAAGAAATATTTTTAAGACCCACAGTGCTCTGAAGATGATCAGCAATTTATCTCAATTGGGTAAATGGCATTATTGTAAATGTCAAATCAGAGGAAAAACGTTCCATAACTAGTCCAGACAATGTAGTACAAGTACATAGATTTTTATGGGCTGAATTGAAGGCAAAGGACTGGAGAGACTACTGTGTATCTCAGGTATAATAAACAGAAGAATTGGCCAGAAAAAAAAAAATAAAGAAGGTCTTGAAAGAACCTGGAATTCTGATTCTATATTTCTAAGTAGGCAGCATCTTGAGGGTTAAAATAGGGGCTTATAGAGTTCCTTGTGTTTCACGTTTGTTACTTAGTCCAGAGTTTTCTCCTCTAAGATGTTTTCCAAACACTTACAAATCTGCGAAAGTAAATGGAGAAAAAGCCATGCCTAAGACCATAAAATATCATGATCTATTAATCATTATTAGGTCTTCTGCTAGTAGTTAATTCGCAGTAGTAAGAATGAGTTGTGAGTAAATCAAAATACTTTAAATAGCCTTGCACATTAACATGAATAGAATGTTGAATACATTATTTTAGAAATTTTGAAACATTGTCAAACTTAGAGAAAAGAGATTTAGTTCATCATATCTTTATATTGGGGGGAGAAAGAAATTCACTTATATATTATACTACCCTTTTGTACTTTTTAAATATATCTTCAACTGCTAAATCTGTATCTTAGGATCATTTTCCGTCCTTAGCTTCCAGCTATAATTTCAATTAAAACGACTTAAATGTTTAAGTGCCATTTTTACATGGAACTGATATATGTTTGCTTCATTGTTGCTAAGCACTCACCTTTTGAGCCATCAGTTCTACTACCTAATACAGCATTTACACTTAACAAATATGCAATTTTTATTAATTCTTGTGACTGTATAAGAAAAACTACGAATGCAGCAAGCATAAAGTACAATTCTTAACAATCTGTATTAGAAAAACCTGCCTCATTATAATCAAAATGAGAAATGATAATCCTATTATAAGTAGATTAGATAATCATATACTAAATTTATATATTTGTGTGTGTGTGTGTGTGTGTATTCTGGCAGCATTCCTGTGAATAAGCGTGCGTGCACGTGCTCACACACACACACACACACACACACACATAGTTCCCCACAAGACTACTGTTGTTTAGATATAGAAATAAGGTCCTGACATAAAGTAAACATTCATTAAGTACAGGTAAATAATAAATGATTAAAAAAATGAATAAATAATGCATCTGTAATAGTAGTTAAGAAAATAGTAATAATTGGGGCGTCTGGGTGGCTCAGTGGGTTAAGCCGCTGCCTTCGGCTCAGGTCATGATCTCAGAGTCCTGGGATCGAGTCCCGCATCGGGCTCTCTGCTCAGCGGAGAGCCTGCTTCCCTCTCTCTCTCTCTCTCTGGCTGCCTCTCCGTCTACTTGTGATTTCTCTCTGTCAAATTAATAAATAAAATGTTTAAAAAAAAAAAAAGAAAATAGTAATAATTAAGTCATAGGTTACAAATGTGGGGAAAAGTTTCAAAATAAAGATACCTTGTCAGAGAAGGTTAAACCAAAATAAAACTCATTATACTAAACACATCTTGTCAGAATTTACTTAAATGTAAATATAATAAAAGCCACATTTTTTGTCAAAACAAACTACCTAATTTAATATAATATTATTCGTGATAAAAGACTCCCTCCTGCAACTACCTAAGAAAACAGAGCTAATAAACATTTCCTTTTTTTTTAAATTTTTTATTTTTTATAAACATATGTTTATATCCCCAGGGGTACAGGTCTGTGAATCACCAGGTTTACACACTTCACAGCACTCACCAAAGCACATACCCTCCCCAATGTCCATAATCCCACCCCCTTCTCCCAAGCCCCCTCCCTGCAGCAACCCTCAGTTTGTTTTGTGAGATTAAGAGTCACTTATGGTTTGTCTCCCTCCCAATCCCATCTTGTTTCATTGATTCTTCTCCTACCCACTTAAGCCCCCATGTTGCATCACCACTTCCTCATATCAGGGAGATCATATGATAGTTGTCTTTCTCCGCTTGACTTATTTCGCTAAGCATGATACGCTCTAGTTCCATCCATGTTGTCGCAAATGGTAAGATTTCATTTCTTTTGATGGCTGCATAGTATTCCATTGTGTATATATACCACATCTTCTTGATCCATTCATCTGTTGATGGACATCTAGGTTCTTTCCATAGTTTGGCTATTGTGGACATTGCTGCTATAAACATTCGGGTGCACGTGCCCCTTTGGATCACTACGTTTGTATCTTTAGGGTGAATACCCAATAGTGCAATTGCTGGGTCATAGGGCAGTTCTTTTTTTTTTTTTTTTTAAAGATTTTATTTATTTATTTGACAGAGAGAGATCACAAGTAGGCAGAGAGGCAGGCAGAGAGAGAGAGGAGGAAGCAGGCTCCCTGCTGAGCAGAGAAGCCCGATTCGGGACTCGATCCCAGGACCCTGAGATCATGACCTGAGCCAAAGGCAGCGGCTTAACCCACTGAGCCACCCAGGCGCCCCCATAGGGCAGTTCTATTTTCAACATTTTGAGGAACCTCCATGCTGTTTTCCAGAGTGGTTGCACCAGCTTGCATTCCACCAACAGTGTAGGAGGGTTCCCCTTTCTCCGCATCCTCGCCAGCATCTGTCATTTCCTGACTTGTTGCTTTTAGCCATTCTGACTGGTGTGAGGTGATATCTCATTGTGGTTTTGATTTGTATTTCCCTGATGCCGAGTGATATGGAGCACTTTTTCATGTGTCTGTTGGCCATCTGGATGTCTTCTTTGCAGAAATGTCTGTTCATGTCCTCTGCCCATTTCTGGATTGGATTATTTGTTCTTTGGGTGTTGAGTTTGCTAAGTTCTTTATAGATTCTGGACACTAGTCCTTTATCTGATATGTCGTTTGCAAATATCTTCTCCCATTCTGTCAGTTGTCTTTTGATTTTGTTCACTGTTTCCTTTGCTGTGCAAAAGCTTTTGATCTTGATGAAATCCCAATAGTTCATTTTTGCCCTTGCTTCCCTTGCCTTTGGCGTTCTTCCTAGGAAGATGTTGCTGCGGCTGAGGTCGAAGAGGTTGCTGCCTGTGTTCTCCTCAAGGATTTTGATGGATTCCTTTCACACATTGAGGTCCTTCATCCATTTTGAGTCTATTTTTGTGTGTGGTGTAAGGAATGGTCCAATTTCCTGAACCTCCTGAATTTTGATGCTCGTTCCCTTTGCCATATTGGGGAAATTCTCCCCAATAATTCTCTCCAGTATACCTTCTGCTCCCCTCTTTCTTCTTCTTCTGGAATCCCAATTATTCTAATGTTGTTTCGTCTTTTGGTGTCACTTATCTCCCGAATTCTCCCCTCGTGGTCCAGTAGCTGTTTGTCCCTCTTTTGCTCAGCTTCTTTATTCTCTGTCATTTGGTCTTCTATATCACTAATTCTTTCTTCTGCCTAACTTATCCTAGCAGTGAGAGCCTCCATTTTTGATTGCACCTCATTAATAGCTTTTTTGATTTCAACTTGGTTAGATTTTAGTTCTTTTATTTCTCCAGAAAGGGCTTTTATATCTCTCGAGAGGGTTTCTCTAGTATCTTCCATGCCTTTTTCGAGCCTGGCTAGAACCTTGAGAATTGTCATTCTGAACTCTAGATCTGACATATTACCAATGTATTGATTAGGTCCCTAGCCTTCGGTACTGCCTCTTGTTCTTTTTTTTGTGTTGAATTTTTCCTTCTTGTCATTTTGTCCAGATAAGAGTATATGAAGGAGCAAGTAAAATACTAAAAGGGTGGCAACAACCCCAGGAAAATATGCTTTAACCAAATTAGAAGAGATCCCAAATCGTGAGTGGGGGAGAAAGGGGATAAAAAGAGGTTCAAAAAGGAAGAAAGAAAAAAAAAAAGAAAAAAGAAAAGAATTTAAAAAAAAATAAGAAAAATATAAAAAAGAAAAAATATATATATTAGATAAACTGGTTAAAAAACGTTAAAAAAGAAAAAGGTAAAAGTTAAAAAAAAATTTTACCAGAAGGCGAGAAAAAAAACAAAAAATGAAAAAGAAAAAAATTAAATTAACTGCAAGACTAAAAAAAATCACAGGGAAAAAGCCATGAGTTCCGTGCTTTGCTTTCTCCTCCTCTGGAATTCTGCTGCTCTCCTTGGTATTGAAACCGCAGTCCTTGGTAGGTGAACTTGGTCTCGGCTGGATTTCTTGATGATCTTCTGGGGGTGGGGCCTGTTGTAGTGATTCTCAAGTGTCTTTGCCCCAGGCGGAATTGCACCGCCCTTACCAGGGGCCGGGGTGAGTAATCCGCTCGGGTTTGCTTTCAGGAGCTTTTGTTCCCTGAGCGCTTTCCGTAGAGTTCCGGAGGACGGGAATACAAATGGCGGCCTCCTGGTCTCCGGCCCGGAGGAGCCGAGAGCCCGGGGCCGCACTCCTCAGTGCGCCCTCAGAGAACAGCGCCCAGTTACTCCCGTCTGCCTGACCTCCGGCCGCGCTCCGAGCTCACCGAGCCTGTGACCAGTTCAAGGTAACACCGAGCTGTGAGCTTACTGTCGGCTCTGTCTCTGTAGCCGGCTTTCCCGTTCCAATACCCGCAAGGTCTGCGACACTCAGACACCCCTGATCCTTCTGTGACCCTGCGGGACCTGAGGCCACGCTGACCCCGCGTGGGCTTCGCCCCGGTTTAGCCACTGGAGCGATGTCCCTCAGCGGAACAGACTTTTAAAAGTCCCGATTTTGTGCGCCGTTGCTCCGCCGCTTGCCGGGAGCCGGCCCTTCCCCCCGGGGTCTATCTTCCCGTCGCTTTGGATTCACTTCTCCGCCGGTCCTACCTTTCAGAAAGTGGTTGTTTTTCTGTTTCCAGAATTGCTGTTCTTCTTCTCTTCGATCTGCTGATGGATTTTCAGGTGTTTGCAATCTTTAGATAAGCTATCTAGCTGATCTCCGGCTAGCTGAAGCAGTCTCAGCCTGCTACTTCTCCGCCATCTTGACTCCTCCCTCCAACATTTCTTTTTTTTTGGGGGTAGAAAATAATCAATTCCTTCATCTCAGGTCTGATCACATTGAGTTACTTCTGAACATTTTACTTTGTATTTTTTACTTATTTCTAAAACTTAAAACTTAAAAGCTTTAGCAGGTCCAAAATGTACATGTTGGGGTGCCTGCGTGGCTCAATGGGTTAAATCCTCTGCCTTCGGCTCAGGCCATGATCCCAGGTTCCTGGGATGGAGCCCCGCATCGAGCTAGCTACTCAGCAGTAGCTTCCTCCTCTCTCTCTGCCTGCTTCTCTGCCTACTTGTGATCTCTGTCAAATAAATAAATAAATAAAATCTTAAAAAAAAATGTACATGCTTTGGTCAGGTATTCTGGATAATCTTATGAAGGCAACCGACTACATGTTAGTCTGCATTTTGATGTAATCTAAATGCCAAATTAACTTCTCTAACTGGAAAGTCCCAATAACAATGTTAAAACAGGCTGCCATTAAAAAAATAAATAATTCTATTCCAAAATAGCAAATAGATCCTGTGAGGATGGAGGATATACCTAAACATTTCACACCTGCCCTGGGTATAATTGATGTTTTTCTTTAAGATAGACAAATTCACCCTTCTTCTGAAGGGTTTATACACAAACACACAAAACCCTATTCAGAATGAGCACATGTCACCTTAAAGCTCGTGGACAATTAAAAAAAAGTCCTCTGAAGGTTATCAGAAACAATGATCCAATGAATTTCAAAAGACATTTATATATGAGATGATGAACTAATTCTCCTTTTTTGTGTGACTGAGTCACCTTCCAGTTTGTTGTAGAATAAACTCATGGTGTTCTACTATGATTAGACAAAGGTACTGCCCTTCATTTTTTTCATGTTGAACACTTATGATCAATAACACTCATAAATAACACCTTTAAAGAGACTTACAGAACTACGACATTAACAATTCTAAACTGTGTGTTGCTTCTTAGAAATGTATTCCAGGGTGAGGAAAGAACAGCTGCAAGTCTACTGACACGATTTCAAATTTATCTCTAATTCAAGAAATGGGAAATGATCAGGGTGCCCGGGGGGCTCAGCTGCTTAACCTCTGACTGGGGATTTCAGCTCAGGTTATGATCTCGGGGTTGTGGGACAGCACCCTGCATGGGGCTCAGCTCTCAGCAGGGAGTCTGCTTGAGATTCTCTCTCTCCCTCTCCCTCTGCCCCACCTTACCATGTACTCTCTTTCTCCCAAATAAATAAATCTTAAAACAAAATAGGAAACTCTTACTTACACCAATGAAATAAGAATATTACACACTATAGAAATTACAATCTTGCAAAATGTCAAAGAAATAATTCTGTTGTTTAGGAATGAGGTCAAACAAAAACTTGTTAGGTTATTTATATTCACATTTTAAAGATGTTCAGTTTCGATGCATCGGAACAAATACTTATTCAACAAATACTTATTATGCACTTACTATGGTGCCTGACATTATCAACCAACCATAGCCAAATCTGGCCTAGAGTCTGTTTTGGTAAATACCATTTACTATAACAGAGCCGCACCCATAACTTATATATTATCTAGAGCTATGTACAGGCCACAGTGTAGTTAAGAAACATTCTATATGGTCCTAAATATTTATTATCTGACCTTTAAAAGTTCATCTCCCAGAAAAAGTTTGTTGACCCCTTACCTAGAAACTAGGTAGACATTGGTGAATGAAATAAATCTCTCTCTTTCCCGGCACTTCCATTTTGGCAGGGATAGGCAGGAAGTTACTACAAACATATAAATAGGTAAGCTTATTGAATATTAGAAGGTAATGATGCTGTGGAAAAAGAGCAGAGTAATGGGAACAGAGCCTATGATGTGGGGGTCAGATTGCAATTTTTAATAGGATAGAGTAGGGTAATTTGAGAAAGTGACATTTGAGTAAATTTTTGAAGAACTGAAGGTAGTAACCGTATGAATTGGGGGAAGAATGTTTGGATGTTGAAAAGGCAGCTAAGGTCAATAAGCCCCAAAAAAGGAATATGCTGTATGAGTTCAAGGAAGAATAAGGAGGCTGATATAGAAGAATAAGTAGAGGAAAGTAGTTCTAACAATGAGGATGGTTTTCAGTGATACTGACACATGTTCTGGCCAATGACTGCTGTGAGAGAGGAGTCAAATGCTCTAGGTTTAAAAAGTATTTTTTAACATGCATGGCTAAACATCCTTTGAGAACTCTGAAGTATAATGTTAGTTTAGTAAAATCCAGTTGCTACATCTGTCTCTCTCTCCAAATACATAATATATTGAAAGGAGATTGGGATGGTGACATGCTGTATAACAATACCCTAGAGGACTTCTAATATGTAATAATATATGAGGTCATAGGATGCTTAAAAATTCACAAAAATCTTTAAAGGTTTGGCTAGGCTTAGGAGTACTAAACACATTAAATAAATATATTTTTGTACCACTACCTTTAAGCTTTAAGAAACCAGACAATGCTATTAGACTCATCATGTAGTTAAGCTTTCCTGTAGACTGCAATAATTATTATAAGATTAAAAAATGTAAAACACAGATTTCTAGAGAGATGGATATAATGTGTACTCTCCTGAAATAAATTCGTATTGTCAAGAAAACTTGAAAGACTTGTTTAAAAAAATTGTACCAAGTAGCTTGGCCGTATACACAACAAAGGGCATAGGGAAAAACTAGCAAAAGATGAAAAATATAGATAAGATTGGAAAAAAATGGTTTTATACTGGATATAATGAGAGAAGTTCCACATTATAAAAATAGTCCTCTAGAAAATATTTTGATGTCATGACAAAAAGAAGATCATTAGGAATGGATAAAATCTTAAATTTTAAATCATGTTCTATAATATCAAAAGCCAAATGATATTTAAAAAACCCTCAAAATATGAATGCAGGTTAATAAACTCTACATCTAAAGTATGCTTTAAATAGTTTTAGACAACACTGGTAATAAACAAGTCAGGCCTTTTACCAATTTATCCTTTAACGTTTGGACAAACTTTAATCCAGCTGATCAAAGAACACCTAAGAATCTGTAGACAGCAGATTTCCTAGAACCAGAGGAGGATCACTTTGCAAAAAATATCCACACCGTTTAAGCACCCCACCCCCCCCTTTTTTTTTTTTTTGACTTATGTAATCTGCACCACAACTATATGAATTAGGTACCATTTTTACCTCTAGACAACAGATAAGAAACTGAGGAAATAAGAGGTTGCATCAAACGTGATATGCCCAAGGTCATACAAATAATAAATAGTGGAGAACTGGAGTTAAAGTGTCTGGTACTGCTCCAAAGGACTCACAATTATAAACCTGTGCTCACTTTTTAAGGGATGCCATCTCCTTGAATTTAGGAAGTCTAAAAATAGTCTTTAGATATTCACCCAACCTAAAATCTTATTCTTACTTCAGGATATCATTTTTTTTTTTTTGAAGACACAAGTAATTTCATAGCTTATTAGGCAGAAGGTACCACATACACATTTCATGGGCATTATAAAAAATGAGCATATAAATTATTATGAAAACTCTTACATTTTTGGACATAGAAAAGGGTAGTATTAATAAAGATGGTATAATGACTTTGTGATCAGGCCTGTTTTAGATAAACCAGAATGTAGTCACACTACACATGGGGTTTCTCTGAATGACCCATTTCCTTTGAGCACTAATCCCGTAAGAATCCCCACCCTAACCCTATCAGCAGGCAGGGCCCCTCCTGTGTGTCTCTTTCCTGTAGGGGCCATTTTCCCCCTTGCTATTTCCTGCTTCATTTCCTGATGGTTCCCTTGAATAGTCAGAAACCTCGGACCAAACAGTCTCCTTTCTCTGTACATCCAAAACACACTGCAGTCAGCACCCCAGTGCTCCTCCTCTTCCCCTTTCAGACCCTAATGTTCACCTAAGATAAACTGGTTTCCTACCTAATAATAATCCAAATGTTGGTTCATCCTTGGGGTCATCATTTTTGTGCCTACTTTGATCCCATGTTCCTGCTAGTTTCCTATTTATTCCTCTTGCAAAGACCAATTGAATCTCAATAAGCAAAGAGATGACTCCACTTAGCCAAAGAGCTAACGGAATCAAGAAATAAGAATTTTGCAAATTCTAACTTCTGCTAATTAGAATTTGCTAATTGAAAACACCCTAAACCTCTTGTCTAACTTGCTCCTGGAAGAGAAAAATACCAAGAGTTTTAATGATGCTATTAATCTTTGCATCCTTTTTGATAAACAAGATAAAATTTGACTTTTAAAATATAGTTTAAAAATGTTTTGAACAGCAGCTGGGGAGAAAAAATAAACTGTACGGACTAACAAAAATTAGTCCAATGAAGGCTAGTGCAGTGGAGTAATTACCATTTACTGGTCACTCACTAATGCCAAGGTTTACCTTTTAATGGGGGAAAAAGAGAAACTATTAAATAAGCCAACATTCAGGAGAGAGGAAATACAAAACAAAAACAAAAACAAAAACAAAAAACAGCAGTCATGTAGGTTAAATACAGGAAGTTCCCATTTGTGAGTCCTGCCCAAATTCTCATTCACTGGGGAAGTCCTAGGAAGGACCATAGGAAGACTATATAATAAACCATATTCTTTCTACTTAGGAGTTTTTGGTATTGTGAAGACAAATAAAAGCCAGACATATTTCTAGAGTACCAGGACAGCCCTCAAAATAGGGATAATACAGTTATTACTTGTGTTATACTAAAACTCAATCCATCTTTTAAAATTCTAAGAGCAGCCAGAAACCTGGGTAAAGAATAAAATTTAGATCATAAGTAGTTCTAATACAAAATGCATCCTGACTCAGTCTATGTCAGGGAATACAGGGAGAAATATTTTCTTTGTTAAGCATTGCATTTTAGGTTTGTTCCCACCCTTGCCCCCAATCACATTCCTGATTTATGGTCTTAGGAAGGACCTAACTAAATCACAAACATATATAATAAAGGTTATTTTTGAGAAGGCACATGTCATTAGCTACAGAGGTTTTTAGACACTGATCTTATCTTGCAAAGAGGATGAAATACATCATTTAGCGACAACTGACTCTAGCTACTGAACTAACGTCTCTAGAATACATGTAAAATGCTCAAACAGGACAGAGCTAGGGCATGGTGTTTTAGTGCCATACGGAATCAGGTAATCCAACTTATGTACCAATTACATGGTGTTTTGGTACTATTTGTCAGTTTTAAATGCTTTTTTTAAAGGGGCTGATTTTTTGTTTTTGTTTTTGTTTTTGTTTTTTTCCTTACTGATCCAGATACTATTTCATCAACCGAAAGAAGAATTTGCTCTCTGATAAGAAATGCCACAACTTCCATGGAAACTCAGTGTCTTGCAAAGAGGTTATAACTACTTGAAAACAAAACAAAACAAAACAAAAATGCTGTGAGTGGCTTTATGGCTCTCATGGAGGAGGAGGAGCCTTTCTGCAATATACTGTTGTCACTTTGTGGATTTGTTTCAAGTTATACATATAAGCACTATAGTAAGTGAAACCATAAAATACATGAACTATGATACACTTGGAATATTGGCATTTTCTTTTTAAAATATTGACATTTTAAATTACTATTTTTAATACTCATAAAACCTTACTCCCGAGTTTGCTGAAATTCAGAGCAGTCTACTTCAGTTCATCAAATACTAAGTGGGAGGATAAATCACAAAGCTAGAAAAATGTCAAACACTTCAGGCTAGACATGTTAGGCTAATCACAGAAAAGTTCTTCAAAGATCTGAGTGCACAGCACTTCATAAATAGTACTGCCACCAATTAATTTCTCTAAAATGAAGATTACAGATTTCCCATGGTGAAATTAATGTTATAGAGTCAACCTCTTTTATAATAGGAAATGGTTATTTTGTCTCCTAATTCTAAATTAAGATACAACCTTTTCTCCTCATTCTTCTCCACCCACATGCATTTTAAATATTAGATATTTGTGGGATGAATTTAAATTTTTTCTCTCTAATAAAATCAAGGATTCTCTCCTCTACTAAATAAATGATGCTCATTTTAATAGCACACTGAATAGAATAATAAATCTCAAGGTACTAAAGCGACAGAGATCAAAATGATGCCTTATAGAATAGGTCACATTTTATATGGATTATATAATACATAGTATTGCTATACTTCTACAATTTGCTATATTGTATTATATAATTAATTTATTAAAATTAATTTTAATTCAAGCCACCAACTCAAAGACCACAGTATTGACTAATGACTGTGAGATACAAGAATAGAGACAATTCATGTATCAGTCTTTTACATATACTTTCTTTCTCTTCTAGTATTCCTGTTTTAAAGTGTGAATTTCTAACCTTTTGAGAGAATGGGGGAAGAATTTGAGTATTTGTTCCATCCTCCTTACCCATGCTTCAACAACAGAAAAGAAATGTCTTACCAAATCAGTGAGATTAGGCAAAGGATGAAATATGGGGTATTCCAGCCCCTCCAACTGCCTCTCTCTTTTTTAAATTATTTTTATTTATTTATTTTTAAATTTTTTATTTTTTATAAACATATAATGTATTTTTATCCCCAGGGGTAGAGGTCTGTGAATCGCCAGGTTTACACACTTCACAGCACTCACCACAGCACATACCCTCCAAAGTGTCCATAACCCCACCCCCCTCTCCCAAACCCCTCCCCCCAGCAACCCTCAGTTTGTTTTGTGAGATCAAGAGTGACTTATGGTTTGTCTCCCTCCCAACCCCATCTTATTTCATTCATTCTTCTCCTACCCCCTTAACCCCCCATGTTGCATCTCCACTTCCTCATATCAGGAAGATCATATGATAGTTGTCTTTCTCCGACTGACTTATTTCGCTAAGCATGATACCCTCTAGTTCGATCCACATCATCGCAAATGGCAAGATTTCATTTCTTTTGATGGCTGCATAGTATTCCATTGTGTATATATACCACATCTTCTTTATAACAGCCTCTCTTTTGAAACAAATGCAATTTATCATATAGACTTTCTCTTCTTCTTTCTACTCTATGTGAAGTTACTTGGACTAGGGCTTAGGGTCTGCTTTTCATCTCTCCTTGTGGTCCCACTTTTGGGCCTTGTTCCATATGATGCAGCAATGAGCTTGCGGCAAGTTTAGTGATGGTATGGGGGGGTACTTGGGAGGTAATTAAATAATGTAGGGAGAACCCTCATGAATGGGATTAGTGCCTTATATATGCAGGCCAGAGAGCCAGTTTGCTCTCTTTCAGTCATGTGCCGAATGACTAGAAGTCAGCAATCTACAACTTCAAGACAGCTCTTACCCAAACTGAACCATACAGGCTCCCCAGTCTCAGACTTCCAGCCTCCAGGAGTGTGAAAAATACATGGCTGCTGCTTACAAGCCACCCAGTCTATGGTCTTTGGTTATAGAATTCCAGACAAGATCTAAGTTATATAGAGGGCACAGGTCCATGCCCTACCCCATGTTTGGATTTTAGTGGTTTCAGAACCTGTAAGTTGGAAGCTATATGAAAAGCTCACTCATGTTTGTTTGTTGTAAGGTGTGTTATAAGTTTAACCAATAATTCTAATGTAGGTGATATTAATTGCTTATATTTGCATTTTTAGAATCATCATCTACATTACAGACTTCTTGAACAAAGATAATAACATTTTCCAAAGCACTTAGAAAATACAGAAGATACACAAGACACTTGGTGATTAACAGGATGAAAATCATTAAGCAGTTATATAAACTATATTTGAATATATATTTAAAAATAGAAAATAGCTCATTTAATTTATATATTTTAATAATTTAATTACTGGGCAACTGAAAACTTTAATTATATCAGAAAGTTTATAGCATTCTATTCTAATAATGAAAATATTCCAGGAGACCTCATTAACTATAAAATTGCTCATATTCTTAAATTTTAAAAAATATATTAGCTGGGGTTGCCTGGGTGGCTCAGTGGGTTATAGCCTCTGCCTTCAGCTCAGGTCACGTTCCCGGGGTCCTGGGATCGAGCCCCGCATCAGGCTCTCTGCTCAGCGGGGAGCCTGCTTCCTCCTCTCTCTCTCTCTCTGCCTGCTTCTCTGCCTACTTGTGATCTCTGTCAAATAAATAAATAGAATCCTTAAAAAATATATTAGCTGATATTATTTTCCTATATGTATATGCATACCCTATATAACATTACTACGTTAAAATGTAGAAATCCTTATTTAAATTTTGACAGACTAAAAGGATTAGATTTTCTGCCAGGAAATCTAAGAGTAAGCGAGACCACGAAGGGAGGAGGACCCACACGGCAGGGTTTTTGAATCGAGTAGGCTCAGTGGAATACGTCTGCTTACCTGAGTTACAAACAACTTTTTTGCAGTTTCTGACATTTGACTAATAATTCTCCATCAGGATGATGGACTCAAAGGTTAGCTTGATTTAAATTTCCATTCTGTGTGCTTCCTGATCGTGTTTTTGTTCAATATCATAAAGGTAAGGAAAAGAGGGGCATGGATGAGGATGGATGAAATTTTATTTGTCAACTTTATACTGACCTTCTATGCAATAGTTCCATCCAATCTGCACATGTAACAATATCAGTAATCTCACTCCAGGTCAGAACAGATGTTTAATCATCTCCAAATGTTGGAAACACAACCAAAATGGGAATGTTTGCCCTGAATCCTATAATATCCTTAAGTCACATAGAAGAGTACCAGTTTTAAAAGGCAAAATCTCTATTATTGCATTCTAGGCTTAATTCAGTAAAGTGGAGTTGCTAGAAAATTAGGAAACACGCACCATTATGTCCCAGACCTTGTGTTGCCTGTAATAAAGCAAACATTTCACAATGGCATAGGATTCTCTAGACTCCAGCAAAATTCTCCCAGATGTCTTGCATACAATTAAAACAATCTAGTATAATCTGTTTCAACTTGGCAAAATTAAAACAATATTCTAGTTAGATGGGTCTCTCTGGGAAAATCCAGTTTTCCTAAGCTGTCATTGTTGATGAGAGTTCCAGGTGCTGCTGACAAAGCATTAGATGTTATCAATGATGTATGGAGAAAGAAAAGAAAATCTCTTGCAAACAGATTTAAATAAAATATGCTCAGGGGACAAGTTTCATGTATCAACACACAGGATTCTAAGCATATCACTGAGCTGGGATTAGTCTCATGGGTAGTCTCACGACTCCAAGATAATAAATACTTCACACCATAAAAGAGGCCTTAAACGTGAAGTGGCAAATATGTCTAATACCATTGCATTTAGAAGTTTAAATACAAAGCTGTAATTGATTGCATTAGCTTGGAAAAATGTAAAATTAAAATACTAAGAATATATGTTGGTAGGTAGAAATGAAAATGGTAGTTTAAAATAAATATCAGAAGCAGTTAAATAATGATATATGTTTAACAGATACACAGTTTTTAATTTGCACTGAATATAAATGCCTAAAAGCAATTCACTGATACTTCCAGAATGGAATTAACTTTTTTTTCTCTGCACTGTAATTAACTTAAGAATCTAACAGTAAAATAAAGATCATAGTGAAACTATCAATTCAATTAGCATCTAACATCAACATATTTAGTATTCAGAATTCAGCTTACTGAGTTACTAATACTTTGAGAATCCTATATGAAAGTTTAAGGACTTCAACATGTTCATGGCTAACAAGAAATAAATTATTCACTTTCAAGTTTACTCTGATTATTAATAATCACCCTGTGAATATTAGGAAGGGAAATAGGTGTGACTTCCATGAGGGCTGACTTATATGGATCCTAGAGAGGATGTCCTTTGAATTATGAAAATATGTAAAAATTCATTTAGAGTTGCATTAGAGTTGCATATATAGCTTATTGAAAGGTTTATTTCAACAGAGGAATTAGGATTCAGTTGAGGTATTCTGTCTGCTTAGAATAATATATTCATTTATTCATTTAAAATATTTGACCAGTTACAGCTCATGCACTATTTCATGTACTGGTTTTTAATACTGGGCACTGGATGAAATGTCTTTATAGGGATATATGAATTCTTTATCATCTTTTCTTATTGCCAAAAAAAAAAAAAGTCCCAAGAAGTAGGCATAATGAATGGGTATTAGTAGTCTCCATAACTTCAGAGACTATACTGTCCTTGTGTTAAAGAGAGGGGAATTAAACCCTTGGGTTATTGAAAAAGCACTGAATAAAGCATTTGTTGTCTTCAAGGCTACAATAAGCACATAACATTTTCCTGTTTCCTCAATGAAGCAGTATGGATAGAATAAAATGTATTTAGTTTGATCAGTAGGTAGGGACTTTCTCATTCATAAACATAAACTGTCTTATTTACAGACAGTAAATTTAATATATTATCTATGGAAAAACACAATAAATAAGTTACAGTCCTTTGTTCTATAATATTTCACTCAGGTACACATTATTTTATTCTAAAAGGACAATCTATAAAGCATTGGAAAAGACTGGCCTTATCAGTGCCCTTTGGGGTAAATTTTTAGAAGTTAAATGTTTTGAATAAAATTAAAATAGTGAAAACGAAAAATAATAGTGAAAATGTTTGCAGATTCTGGAAGTGACAAGAGGAATATTGTTCATTTGCGTAATGACAGATATGACATGTTTCAGAAAGTAATTTTGTTCTGTTTTTTTTTTTTTTTTTTTTTTTTTTTTTAGTAATTTTGTTCTTTATAGACCTCTAAGATAGTGCCCTCTAGTAGCCATATTAGTATATGCACTAAGAGAAGAAACAGTGAAAAGAAAAAGAACTCAAAGCAATGAACATGTTTAGGTGATGTAGTTTTCTAAGAATCAAATTATTATACATGACTAAACAGTGAAGCTTCATTTTTATTAAAAAACAAAGTTTGTTCATTTACTATGGCTGAGAAAAAAATTATCACAGTTTTTATTATCAGATGTTTATCCATACCTATAGCTAATTTAGCTGAATACATGTAACTAATGTGAAGGACATGCTACTCATTTGCACATTTCCATTTCACCTATATGAAAAAAGCAGGGGGAGAAACACATGAATATATCCAAAAGAATTATGTTGAGGTAGTGGAATAATGGGTAACACAGTTTTTTCCTCTTCTTCCACTAGATAACTTTTATTTAAAAAAAAAAATTCTAAAATTTAATCTAAAATAAAGTTTACCTAGTATTTAGTCAAGATTATAGTTTTATGTAAAAAGTACCTCTACTACATACACAAACAGTAAGACTTCCTTAAGAAACACTGTTTGCTATGATATAATGGCAGTTGTGTTCATGAAGTTTCAAGGATGAATTGAGTGTTATTCACTCAGCTTTAAGTTCAATTACATCAAATGGATGACATTAAACTTGCAAAGTGTTTGCCTTTTGCAGCGTACTGGAGACAACTCAAATTATGTAGCCAATCTTGAGCAATATACCAGGCACAGTGTCATCTTTTTAGCAGCTTGACTTTGTGCTAAAACAAATATGCCTATTGTGACAAAGTTCACGATGAGAAAAAAAAATATATAGACACTCATTCATGGAAATTTATATAATGATGCAGTTTCTTTAAATGATGGATTGTATATAACAAGATAGGCTATGTAGTTCAAGACATCAGTGTACAAAATGACAGAACTATGAAGAGTGCCTATTTTAATTGAAAAGGTCAAATTAGCTAGGAAGTAAAAATCAATAAGCAAATATGTTTTCCGTTGATTCTATCCAACCTCCCTCCTTCCAAACTTTGGCATCTCTTTGCATGTCCAGCCTAAAGAAGTCAGTCATAAGCAAAGGGAGGACCCAAAGCATCCCTCAGTCTCTCTTCTGCTGCTCATTAGTTTGATAGGAAAGTTCATTAATTTGTGCTAAACTTTAGTTTTCCTGTTTGCTAATGCACTGAGAATGACAATAAAACCCACATAATTCACAGAGTAGTTGGGAATTATAAATGTAATACAGGATGAATAAATGAATAAAAACTAAACAGAACAATGAGAAGAGGAGCTTATGTGGATAAGACATTTATTATGCTCATGTTAGATGTGTTTTGTGCTATTTCGTTTCTTATTAAAATTCCCATAATTTTTTAAAATTTTTTATTTTCTATAAACATATAATATATTTTTATCCCCAGGGGTACAGGTCTGTGAATCGCCAAAAATTCCTATCATTTTAATAGTTATTTAGTATCGGTTGCTACCAAACCATTTTGCTCACAGATCAAGGACAATTGATAAAAATTATGCAACTGGAAGAAAAGGAAAAGGAAGGGTAGTTACACCAGCCTTAAACCCTGGGAGCCTTTAAATACTGAATTAAGTTACTTTTGGCCAGCTGTTGAATGAATAAACAAAGAGCTACAGAATGCACTGGGAACTGAGAATTTAATAAAAGGAGAACTGCCTATTGTGTCTGGGGAATTATAAGAACTTTGAGGGGTTCCCACTCCAAAACAACCCAGTTCCATGAACTCCAATAGCTCAGAAACCCCTGTAATCCCTGGCTTGGCATGGTCTCCTCTTTGTTACTCTTAGCCTGACATTCCACCAGCATATGCATGCCACAGTGAGAAATGATCAGATTTAAGAACATTACAGTGGCATACTTTTTGCTTCTCTGTAACAAATGTATTCAAGTTTAATTTGCATATGCATAGATATTTTAAATGACATCTTATAGTTCTGTAACTTTGATCAAAGTATTTATCACCTTTAAGTGTCAGCTTCAATTATATAAATATTTTTTTAAAAAGATATAACTGAGTGTGATGTGAGACACATAAGCAAATTACCTAGCATTAATAATGACACATGATACGGATGCTTATTTGCCTTATACTTCTCCTTTAGTACTTTCACAAATATAGATCATAAATATATTTGTCATTTTAAAATTTTACTCTTCCATTTATACGTAAGTCTTTTGCAGTTCTTTTTCCATTATCTTAACTTTCTACCCATACCTAGTTTCTTTTACTAATCATTACAAACCATTTTTTCTAAAACAATTAGCTTAAGACAACCATCTAATTGTACTATTTCATCAAAAGGTTTTCTTGTGAAAATGAGAAGCAGATTACTTAAGGATGCCCTAAACTTGTAAAGAATTTTTGTTTTGCTGAATGCTGATTTATTTTGGTTTCTTTGATTTTTAGAGTATCTTAATTTTTTAAAAAGATTTTATTTATTTATTTGACAGAGAGAGATCACAAGTAGGCAGAGAGGCAGGCAGAGAGCGGGGGAAGTAGGCTCCCCTTGGAGCAGAGAGCCCGATGTGGGGCTCGATCCCAGAACCCTAGGATCATGACCCGAGCCGAAGGCAGAGGCTTTAACCCATTGAGCCACCCAGGCGCCCCTAGAATATCTTAATTTTTTAAAAAATGATTTATTTATGAATTCATTTGGGGGAGGAAATACGTGCATGGAAGCAGGGGCAGGGAGAGGAAGAAGCAGACTCCACACTGAGCATGGAGCCCCACACCACCTAAGACACAACACTATAACCCAAGCCAAAACCAAGGGTCCACACTCACCCAACTGAGCCACTCAGGCACCCCTAGAATATTTTAGATTATAATTTTGACTTTGTCCTTTCCTTATGTTTCTATAATTTATTTCAGTTCCTAGTCTTCAGATACTTTAATAGTTCTATTTTCCACTGCCATTTTATCTTCATTGTTTACTGTGGCCCCTATCTTGTATTTCAATTCCCTGCTTCATGTTTCCACCACTGGCTTATTTGCTCCCTAGAATTCCCTCCATTAAATTATACAATGAAACCCAACACTACTCCTTCCCTCTTTTATTTCATTCTTTCCTCGCCCAAATTATATAACTTCATAATGCGACGTTATCTTGTTTTATTCTCTAAAGGTTTCCTTAACAAAGGTTGTAGCAGGAAATAGGATACAAATTTTATTCACTTCTTTAAACATTTACTGAATGCCCACATGGCTGCATGCTGAGAACAGAAGGATGACAACGCCTCATCATTAAGGTGCTCATCAATGAGAGTGCAAAATGTACCAAGACAAGGTAAAGCTACCCTTGAATGGAATAGGGAAACACATGGGAAGTATACTTAGGCTTAAGCTTCTTGTTGGAATGGTGCCCGTTTTAATTTTGAATTGATGGGGCTCAAGGCAGGCGGCCCTAGAATGTGTCACTTTGGCATGTTGACTGTTTGAGGTGAAGGAAATCAAGGCCTAACAGTCATGTAGAGCTTTTTACCTCTTATTTAACTATCTGAAAGAATTGAGATAGAAAGCCTCTACCAGGAAGAAACCCAGTACCACAGATAATTACAGTTTATCTCTCTATATAATTTTATATAGACAATGAAAGACTTCTCCGCATGACATGACAAACATTTGTTTACCAAACATTTGCTCTTGGGATGCCTGTGTCGCTCAGTCAGCTAAGTGTCTGCCTTCAGTTCAGGTCATGATCCCAAGGACCTGGGATAGCGGCCAACATTAGGCTCCCTATTCAGTAGAGAGTCTGCTTCTCCCTCTACCACTCCCTTTGGCTTGTGTTCTCTGTCTCACTCTCTCTCTTTCTCAAATAAATAAAATCTCTTAAAAATTTTGATTTTTCATTCCTGTGAATGGTTTTCCAACCCTTTAAAGCCCTGGATCCCTACCCCCTTTTCATTAGCTCATCATGGCATGTAAGCCTTTATTGATGGCCTTTGAGCCTCTAGTGTCTATGTGAGGCTCCCCAACACAGGAAATTACATTTGCTTATGAATCTGTTTTATGTCAATTATTATGACAGCCAAAGAACCTAGAAGGAAGAAGGGAAATGTTTTTCTCCCCTACAGAACTCTCCTTTCTATTCCTTATAGAAATTAAAAATAGTCCTAGTTATAGCTCAAATAGTTGGGAACTGAGATGTTTCTAAATTATTAAAAAACACTTCTAGCCCATGCATTCATGTTTTGTTCAAATGAGTAAAATAACTGTCAGATGTTATCAGATAGTTTCTGATGTTCATCTGGATTACTGGGTTTCCTCACTTCTGACAATTCCTTCAGACTGTATTTGACAGACTGTGGTAGACTTATTAGCAATATGAAATACACATGTGTTTATATAGAGATACTGTATTCACATGCGGAATGAAGATAGAGATACTTAAGATAATCAAAAAAACATTTATTTTCTTAGTTTTAGGTAAAATAGATTTTTCTTTCTTAATCTCTTCATCGCTCTGATAATGTCAGATCATGATTTTACAAGTACTTTTTAAAAATAGACTTCGATAGTGTCCTCACTCAGCTTCAAGAGGTGTGACATTAAATGTGCCTGTGATGTCCCGAGCCCTGAAGAAAGCCACTGTACTCATCTCTAAGACTGTGAGAAGTTGCTTGCAGGTGACTGCTCTAATCTCAGTTAAGACTGTATCATTCAATCCACTGCCCTGATCACCCAAGCCTGACTGGTACCACCAGGCTAATCAATCAAGAAACAAGAGTTATTGTTTTTATTATGACACTGATCTATAGCAAAGGAAAACTATGACATCTTATTGTATAAAACAAACCTCACTGCTTTGTAATTAATAAATTTTGGTGTGTTATGAGAAAAATATATGTTCATGGAGTCAGGCTGACTTTGCTGCAAATCCTAACTCTATCACTTACTATGCATACTTGAACAAATCAGTTAATCCCTCCAAATATCTGCTTGATTATAGATGAACCAGAAGTAATACATACTTCTTGATTTTACTATAAAAAGTAAAAATCAATAATAAATGAAAAGCATTCACCAGAGACTTGCCAAAGAATAAGAGCTCAGTAAATAATGGCTGTTATTAAAATGAACCGTTTATTCCTGCCTCCTCATATGAATGTTGGCTCCTGAACAGAGACTACTCAACTTGTTAACCCTTGCTTCAAAGTCCCTAGCTCAACCTGGCTTTCAAATACTTAAAGATAATCCACCATGAGGTAGAACATTATGTTATAATGTTTTATATTTATAAATGTAAGTGTAATTTATATTTATAATATTTATACATATACACATATACATGTACACATATAAATGTGCTGAAAGGCCTGGACAAACCTCACCCCACCCGAAACTTGTTTACCCCGAAACTTGTTTTCGCTGGAAAGTGTTATCAACCAGCTACTTCTGCTTCTGTAAAAGTGCTTGCTCAACGCGAGGGCTAACTAGCTACTTTCGCTTCTGTTCGAATGCTTGCTTAATGCGCGCGTGGGCTCCCAACACCAATCAACCAATACCAGGTATGATTTTTTAACTTGTCTGTACCCCACCCAAAAACTTATTTGTACCTGCTTATAAAAACCCTGCACTTACTCTGCTCGGGACCTCTCAGCGTCACCCACAACGAGTGCGCGGAGGTCCGGGTTTGAACTCGCAATAAACGACCCTTGCTGTTTGGCTTTGACTTGCGTCTCTGGTGGTCTTTTAAGGTGGGCGTACAACGCATCCGGCATAACAGTGTACACACATACAACATATGTAGTCTTTTACATGTAATCTCCCCCAGTAATCCACGATTTGTAACCCCCCAACCTCCAACCCATGCCCCTCTAAATTCTAAGTCTTTTCCCTAATTCTAAGTCTTTGGGTATCTTTAAGTCCTGTTGATTACTTAAATAGTTTTATCTGGTAGGTTTTTTTACACCCTGAAATCTTGATTGGTATGAGAAAATGAGTAAGAATGCAGAGAAACCACTAAATTATATGACATACCGTATAAATAAAAAAACACAAAATACTCAACTTTAGAGATGAATTAATTTCTTTGTACTTAATTTGGCCATAATATGGCTGCCTGTCACGTTTAAAGCATATTTATGTCTTAAAGGTATAAAACACCTTCATACTAGCATTTAAATTATAGCACAATTATTTCCTTATATCCATGCCATACTACAATATGACAACACTTCATCATAAAGACTTAAACAAGTATGTACTATTGCCAAAGCAAGTGCAGTAGAATATTAAAGATTGTATCTTTTTTTCAGGTCTTCATCAGGGAACTGGAGTGTGTAAGGAACTGGAGGCTAATCCCCATTATGTATCACAGGATATTGCCTCATTTGTACTATACATCTGTCTCACAGACCTGAGGAAGAATGTAGTTACTGCTGCGATAAGCCTTTTCTGGATATATACAATTAATTCACCTCAAAAAAAAAAAAAAGGAAAGTAGCCTGACACTTTAATAATGTTTAAGTATACCTAATCTATTTCTTTTCTGTTCTTAATGTTTCCTAAATATGGGAAAGAAAGAGGATTTGAAAGCACTTACAGCTGTCTGTTCTTATGCAAATCATCCACGGGCCTGTAATATTCTATCTTAAAATGACTAGTATGAAATAATACCCTGAGTTATAATAGAATGTAGAGCAAGTGGGGAATTACTTTTAAGATGGATTCAGGATATGATTTTCATGCAAAAAGAATGTTTCTCTTATCAAGCAGGAATTATTCTGTTATTAAAGCTTCAAGGACATACAATTTTATTCAATTTGAATTCTGAATATGTTTTAAACCAAATCAAAATTATTCTCTTCAGATTCTTGATAAAGTGCTGTTTAGCTGTATGTATTTCTTAGAGTCTTATTTTTAGCTCCCCCTTTATTATGCAGAGTAACCTGATTATACATAATGCTTTACTTTCAGTTCTTCAATTGCCTTCAATTTTTCAAAATTCATCAGTTCTACAAGTGCCTTTTATGCAGCTCCATACTTCGCTATTCAAATATTAACAAGTGAGCTGAGAGCTTGGTTTACATTTAAATAAAGTAAATGGGATTTTAAGAGGCTGGAGAAAAATGATTGTTTATATGTTTACTTGCATTCAAGTAATAGTTTTCAGTATTTGCTTTCAGTGAGAAAAGAGGTTTAATAACACACAAAGATATATATATTTATTTTAACTAGTATGTTATCTGTTTTTCAAGTTAGTGTTTACATGGCAGGAGGAAGAAGTGTTCAAAACTCAGTTACGTACCTACCATATAGCATACCTAGAACAGAGATCATTTGTAAAACCCCATTTCTAGAAGAAAAGCCTACTTTAAACAATCATGACATAAAATGAGATTTAGTGATGGTCAGAAAAGGAACTCGGCTAATTAAAAGGTTATCATATTCATCTTTGTAAATGTGATCAAACCAAGAAGTAGTAAGTTTTAATAAACATAATATTTGTTTATCAAGATTCAGCAAAAGGTATAATTTAGGTAACCATTAAATCATGCCTCAAAGCAAATTTTGGTGAGTGCATTAGTTTTAAAACATTAAAATGAAACACACAATTTAAAATTAAGAAGTTCAGAATTAGCTACTAAATTCAGCAAAATAATGTATGAACTAAGATCTATGTTTTCCCCCTAAAATATTTATCTTGCAGTTCTTACTCCATATGTTTACATATTAAATAAAAATACTGCCCATGTTTACATCAAATGACAAAACTGAAGTAACTGAAGGTTCATTCTTTTATCTTTATAGCTATGCTTTCATTTCATATTTATATTTTGAATTTGTTGAATATGTTAATATGTAGAACTACAGGGGTTAGAAACACAAACTGAATTTAAAGCTTGCTAGATGTTTCTCAAATGTTAATCTCTGTACAGAGTTCTCCTCAACTGGAACTTCTCCCAATTAACTTTCATCTAAAAACACAATGTTTAAGAGACAAGTAAGAATGTGCTAACTGATGTTGTAAAGTGTGTAAAATGTAAACATCTGAACCTGAAGTTACTAAATTAGGATTCAGATCCATAGAAAACAAACAAAACAACACATCTTTCAGAAAGGAGTTTTACAACTGACATTTTTAGAATTGTTGACTTATGGGAAATGCAGATGGCTTTTAGTCAGTTTTATTATTTTTTTAAATGCTTCACAGTCAGTGCATTCCTTTACTCTTTAGCTTAGAAACTTGTGGTGACTAAGATAACAAACAGCTTTCACTACATTCTGACAAGTATCAATGTTATGTGGTAAAGAGAATATAAAGACAAACAAGTATTTTTATTTGTTCTTACTTTTCTTCATTTTAATGAGGGATGTTTTTAGAGTATATTTATTTGCAGACAGTTCGTAAGCTTTTTGGCTGAAATCTTATTTTGGGGTTATTCATTTAAAGTATGACCTTTTAAGTACAACTATGCTTTTAAAGAAATACAGTGTAAAAAGCTGTATCTGATGCTTTTTTACTCAGATCAGCTACAAAATGAATGGAAGTTCCAAAGGGAAGAGTAAAAAAGTAGAAATTATAAAGTTTAGAATCATAAATTACTGACAGTTTACCTTTTCTAAAGTAATTATCCATACACATTCATGTTTGACAAAGTAATAGGCATTTAAATTACTGGTAAAACACAATAGTAAATGCAAAGTATGGCGTACTGATCCTAATTAGGGCAATTACATTTTAATATTTACAGTCTTTAGGTCCAAAAAAGTTATTTTTACTTTTCAGCTAACTTCAACTTTAAAACTGTTTTGTTCAATCAATTAATAAATACCAAGCCCATTTTCTTCAATTCCTGAAATCATATAGGGCACACTTTTCATCCATATTGTGAAACCATTTATAAATTTCTATAGCCATTTATAAGATTAATAATCATTTACCAGAAAATACCTGTAAACCCCTTCCCCCCAACCAAAACACAAGGCTACACACTTCACCACAAATGTTTATGATAAATCTCTCAGATTTATTTTAGGAACAAGAAGGCAATATTTACAATGTCCCTCAGTTTTATACTAGCAATAAAATTACACTGCAGTCTCCAACATGACCTTCACTTAATAGCTGAGAAAAAGAATCAAACTCTCTCATAAGTGGGAAAAATATTTCTCTGCTTTATGTCACAAACAACCCAAGTTAAAGTTAAAAATAACTTACTTTAAGTAACTTTTATATTGATTCTGATTGAGCATTCTTACTTTAAGCCATTATGTTTAGATTTTTGGTCTAAATCTATACCAATGCATTAATCTTAAAGTAAATTCATTAAATCCCTAAATCTTCATTCTGGTGGGAGAGTTCTATTTCTAATACACAAAAAGTTAAATATCTTCTACCTATACAATAAACACAAACTTATATTTAAATATATATATATATATATCCAAATATTATTTATTAAAAAGACTTCCTATTATTTCTGAAAGTTTTCTTTTCCATGCCTTCAGCTAACATCCTTATTAACAAGAGGTTAAATAATTCTCAGTGAAGTCCATGTCACAGTTTTTCATTTCATTTCCTATTCTGAACCAGTAATTCCTAGCATTCTTTAGCAATAAACTTGACCAGGTTTTTTGTTTGATTTTTACTCTCAGATGTGACTTTTTGTCCATTAGAATCTTACAGACAACTGTGATATGCCAAAACAGTAAAGTCATAACCTCTATCATTAAGGGGTTACAACCCGTAGTGAAGGGGTACAATTTCGTAAGACCTCTGATACTTTCACTTCCCTTACAGACTAAATGATTGTGTACCTCCAAATTCACATTGAAATCCTAACCCCCATGTGATGATGGTATTTAGGGGTGGGGATGTGGGGAGGTGATTAGGATTAGATGAGGTCATAAGGGTAGGGCCTTATGGTGGGATTAGTGCCCTTATAAGAAGAGTAAGGGACAAGAGAACCCCCCCTCCCACCATGGGGGTTGGGTCTTCCACATACTAACCTTGGGAGGACACAATTCAGTCCATAGAAATATCCTTAATATTTCAAGGTAAATGGTGTTTTGTATGGCAGCATAGCAGCCTAAAATACCAAGCAAAGAACTATTTCTTTAATAGACAATAAAGAAGACCATCTATTCTACAGAACTTTTTTTTTTTTTTTTAACTTCATTCACACTGGCTATCAACACAGAAACACTCATCCTATAATATACAATTTTATTGGGGACCATAATCTAATAACACTAAAGCAATGGTTCTCAACTGGGGGAAATTTTGTCCTTGTGGATAATTGGAAATGTGTGGAAGGTAATACTGGAGAGAGAGCAGAGGGCAGGGATACTGTTATATATCCTACAGTGCTCAGAACTTACAACCAACAATAATCTGATACCAAACGTCAAGAGTGCTGCTGTTGGAAAACCCTATTCGAAAGATAATAACTCCAACCTTGCATTTAAAAACCTCTCTTTTGCACCAACCCCACATGGCCCCAATATATAAGTAAACAATTACAAAAAATAAGTTTATTATTAAGTTGAAAATAAATCTTTTCTTGATCTAATTATATCTAAATTTGATTTATAAGGTTTACAAAATTCTTGTAATAGCAGTGGTTAAAATGAAAAACCCAGGGGCACCTGGGTGGCTCAGTGGGTTAAAGCCTCTGCCTTCAGCTCGGGTCATGATCTCAGGGTCCTGGGATCGAGCCCCATATCGGGCTCTCTGCTCAGCAGGGAGCCTGCTCCCCCACCCCCCCCGCCGCCTGCCTCTCTGCCTACTTGTGACCTCTGTCTGTAAGTGAACATAAAATCTAAAAAAAAAAAAAAAAAAGAAAAGAAAAACTCAAGATAAACAATAGAGAACTACCTCCAAATTACAGATCTATTATAATGTATTATAATACAGTACAGTTAAATTGGTTTCTAAAATGTTTTAAAACTTTCAAATTTAGGTAGGTAATTTATAAAGGTAATGTATAGTATAGGTAGTATAGTATAGTACACTATAAGTAGGTAATGTATAAAGTTTAATGTTCATCTTGTCAAAATGTCACAAGTTATTTTTTATATGGATCAAAAGTGTCTCGACTTAATTTTTAATATATACAAGTGGGTTATGTTGCTTTTATGGGGTTGTACCCCTCCTATATGCTCCAAATCCAGCTTTAATGAGGGTTTTTCTTTTAAGCAATGTCCTTTCTTCCTTAAATCCCCAAATCACTTATGCTTTCTTCTTTAGCTATAGTCTTCTTTAATAAAACCAACTTTGTTTTTACAAGTTAACATTTTCCTGTTTAAATATCCAAGATGATAATGCAAAGTAGAGAGCACAAAAAATTGAAAATAATACCTTGATTGTTACCAGGTAAATTTTAGAGACTAATTAGTCATTTTGGGTCATTCAAGTTAAAAAGAAAAAAATGAAATCAAGAAAGAAACAGAAACAAGACAAGGATCCCATCAAAAAAGAGAGCTATAGACCAATATCCTTGATGAACACAGATGCGAAAATTCTCACCAAATTACTAGCCAATAGGATTCAACAGTACATTAAAAGGATTATTCACCACGACCAAGTGGGATTTATTCCAGGCTACAAGGTTGGTTCAACATCTGCAAATCAGTCAATGTGATACAACACATCAATAAAAGAAAGAACAAGAACCATATGATACTTTCAGTAGATGCTAAAAAAGCATTTGACAAAGTACAGCATCCCTTCCTGATCAAAACTCTTCAAAGTGTAGGGATAGAGGGCACATACCTCAATATCCTCAAAGCCATCTATGAAAAACCCACCGCAAATATCATTCTCAATGGAGAAAAACTGAAAGCTTTTCTGCTAAGGTCAGGAACACGGCAGGGATGTCCATTATCACCACTGCTATTCAACATAGTACTAGAGGTCCTAGCCTCAGCAATCAGACAACAAAAGGAAATTAAAGGCATCCAAATCGGCAAAGAAGAAGTCAAATTATCACTCTTCGCAGATGATATGATACTATATGTGGAAAACCCAAAAGACTCCACTCCAAAACTGCTAGAACTTGTACAGGAATGCAGTAAAGTGTCAGGATATAAAATCAATGCACAGAAATCAGTTGCATTTCTCTACGCCAACAACAAGACAGAAGAAAGAGAAATTAAGGAGTCAATCCCATTTACAATTGCACCCCAAACCATAAGATACCTAGGAATAAACCTAACCAAAGAGGCACAGAATCTATACTCAGAAAACTATAAAGTACTCATGAAAGAAATTGAGGAAGACACAAAGAAATGGAAAATGTTCCATGCTCCTAGATTGGAAGAATAAATATTGTGAAAATGTCTATGCTACCTAAAGCAATCTACACATTTAATGCAATTCCTATCAAGGTACCATCCATCTTTTTCAAAGAAATGGAACAAATAATTCTAAAATTTATATGGAACCAGAAACGACCTCGAATAGCCAAAGGGATATTGAAAAAGAAAGCCAACGTTGGTGGCATCACAATTCCGGACTTCAAGCTCTATTACAAAGCTGTCATCATCAAGACAGCATGGTACTGGCACAAAAACAGACACATAGATCAATGGAACAGAATAGAGAGCCCAGAAATAGACCCTCAACTCTACAGTCAACTAATCTTCAACAAAGCAGGAAAGAATGTCCAATGGAAAAAAGACAGTGTCTTCAATAAATGGTGCTGGGAAAATTGGACAGCCACATGCAGAAAAATGAAATTGGACCATTTCCTTACACCACACACGAAAATAGACTCAAAATGGATGAAGGACCTCAATGTGCGAAAGGAATCCATCAAAATCCTTGAGGAGAACACAGGCAGCAACCTCTTCGACCTCAGCCGCAGCAACATCTTCCTAGGAACATCGCCAAAGGCAAGGGAAGCAAGGGCAAAAATGAACTATTGGGATTTCATCAAGATCAAAAGCTTTTGCACAGCAAAGGAAACAGTTAACAAAATCAAAAGACAACTGACAGAATGGGAGAAGATATTTGCAAACGACATATCAGATAAAGGACTAGTGTCCAGAATCTATAAAGAACTTAGCAAACTCAACACCCAAAGAACAAATAATCCAATCAAGAAATGGGCAGAGGACATGAACAGACATTTCTGCAAAGAAGACATCCAGATGGCCAACAGACACATGAAAAAGTGCTCCATATCACTCGGCATCAGGGAAATACAAATCAAAACCACAATGAGATATCACCTCACACCAGTCAGAATGGCTAAAAGCAACAAGTCAGGAAATGACAGATGCTGGCGAGGATGCGGAGAAAGGGGAACCCTCCTACACTGTTGGTGGGAATGCAAGTTGGTGCAACCACTCTGGAAAACAGCATGGAGGTTCCTCAAAATGTTGAAAATAGAACTGCCCTATGACCCAGCAATTGCACTACTGGGTATTTACCCTAAAGATACAAACGTAGTGATCCGAAGGGGCACGTGCACCCGAATGTTTATAGCAGCAATGTCCACAATAGCCAAACTATGGAAAGATCCTAGATGTCCATCCACAGATGAATGGATCAAGAAGATGTGGTATATATACACAATGGAATACTATGCAGCCATCAAAAGAAATGAAATCTTGCCATTTGCGACAACATGGATGGAACTAGAGCGTATCATGCTTAGCGAAATAAGTCAAGCAGAGAAAGACAACTATCATATGATCTCCCTGATATGAGGAAGTGGTGATGCAACATGGGGGCTTAAGTGGGTAGAAGAAGAATCAATGGAACAAGATGGAATTGGGAGGGAGACAAACCATAAGTGACTCTTAATCTCACAAAACAAACTGAGGGTTGCTGGGGGGAGGGGGGTTGGGAGAAGGGGGTGGGATTATGGACATTGGGGAGGGTGTGTGCTTTGGTGAGTGCTGTGAAGTGTGTAAACCTGGTGATTCACAGACCTGTACCCCTGGGGATAAAAATATATGTTTCTAAAAAATAAAAAATTAAAAAAAAAAAAAGAAAGGAACAGAAACAAAATGCTTGAATGTCATTTTACTAAATCAGCCAACAGAAAACTTTCTTAGAGGGAGGGTACTGAATTGCTTTAAGACTAGAACTATGTAACATAGCCTTTAAAAGTAATCATATTTTTTCTAATTTCATTCAACATAATGACGGTCTGATGTCTTGTATGTGCTTTGTTTTAAATATGACACAAGTAATTTTCAGGGGGAGAGAAATGAATGCTTCTTTCTGAGTTAATCCTCCAAAAATAAGCATTCTCTGACAAAGTGACCGGTAGATTTTCTGTTTTTTTTTTTTTTTTAAAGATTTTATTTATTTATGTGACAGAGAGAAATCACAAGCAGATGGAGAGGCAGGCAGAGAGAGAGGAAGGCAGAGAGAGAGGAAGGGAAGCAGGCTCCCTGCTGAGCAGAGAGCCCGATGCGGGACTCGATCCCAGGACCCTGAGATCATGACCTGAGCCGAATGCAGCGGCTTAACCCACTGAGCCACCCAGGCGCCCGATTTTCTGTTTTGTTAAAATTGGTGATTCTATGCATCTTTACTATTAATGTACATATTTTTATTCAACTCAGATCTTTTGTACCCCACATAAACAAAGCTTGATTACATAACATATATTTATAGTGTTATATTAAATATAGAAATGTTTTCCTACTGTAATAAATAAAATTTATAATAAATCAATTACTTATTTACAGAAAGTTATTCCCAGAAATGTAAGACATGTTCCTTTTGTCTGTAGTACTATTGCTATTTTAAACACTGGTTTATAGGTTTTCTAAATCAACAATAATATGCTCATGAAGCCAATAATCAGCATTAATGCAATCATACCACAGTCTAAATAAAGGTCAAATTTCAGTAAAAACACTGTCCATTGGGGCGCCTGGGTGGCTCAGTGGGTAAAGCCTCTGCCTTCGGCTCGGGTCATAGATCCCAGGACCTGGGATCGAGTCCCACTTCAGCCTCTCTGCTCAGCAGGGAGCCTGCTTCCTCCTCTCTCTCTCTCTTTCTCTGCCTGTCTCTACTTGTGATCTCTGTCAAATAAATAAATAAATAAAAGTCTTTAAAAACAACAACAAAAAAACACTGCCCATTGCCAAGAACAAATAAAATATGCCCTAAAATATGCCCTAAATTTGTCTGCTCTCTTACTAATATGTTAAGAACTCTCAGAAGCTTGATGGTCTATAAAATCTGTTTTGTCATTTAATTGTATCAGATAATTATGTAATATATCATTGTTAATGTAGTCAACTCTGACATCATAAAGAACTATTGACTAGGATTTGTTTTTTTTACCTTGATAATGAGTCAGGCTCTCTTACTGTGTAATATTTCTTCATTTTATTGGCATTGTTAAGAACTCTTTAAAATTCCTTTCTCATTCCTCTTTTTCATTCTTATCTTACGGATCACTTTTTATTAAACTCAGTGAATTTTATTGCAAAATACTGTTGATATACAAGCTGAAACACATACTTAGAAAAGGAATACACATTGCTATTCTTGTAACCTACCAAATATGTTTTCAGATTATAAAAGTTTAACTTATGATGTTTATGATGTCACATTTTAAAGCACCCTGAAAATGACAACTATAAAAATTTAATACTTTGTGTTATTTTTATATAGTATAGATATTGCATAAATTAAAATCTCATTAAGTTAATACCTTTTTGGTAGCTTTGTGAAAATAAGAAGTAAAATCTATTTTTTGTTTAAGATTTCTGAGTACTTTCCTTCATATTACATCATTATATCTCTAGGTAGTGTAGTCTGAAGTAAATCACATGGTTTACAAAATAAAATATGGACTTAGTCTTTACAAATTTTAATAAATACAACTAGAACATCTAGCCATCTGTTTCTAGAATTATACAAAGTTCAATTAGATTACAGACCATCCTATTTTTCAGATTTTCAAATCATCATTGATATAGCACTATAAAATTGATGATGAATCTGATTTAAGCACTAACAGTTTCTAATGAAGAAGTCGTTGGATGGTTTACAGCAAATAACCTTGCAAGGAAAGTATACTTGTGGGCCAAGTATTTTTATCACTTACCAGCTCTTCCTGAAGTTGGGAGATGAGTTCGTCCCGTTCTTTTAGCTGCAGCTTCAGCAGTGAGCATTCATCTTTCATTATATCCTATAAAAACATCAAAGAGACAGCATAATAGGCTTAGCCCTTTCACTTTGCTCTTGATAAGGAAAGTCAGCTTCACACAGTGGGAGATAATTGCATATGACTAATGAAACTGAAATTTTCTCCACAGTGTGGTATTTTTCATAATATATTCTAAGTTGCAAAATAAACAAGCTAATGTATCTGAAGATATTATTGTATATATATATATATACACACTTTTTTAAAAAAAAAATCAGTCTCTCTCTTTGATATTCATTTGTCCATTTTGTTGCCAATAACAGAAACTAGTGAATTATCCTAAATTCTTTCTTCCCATTCTTGTACATACATAGTTGAGTAGAAAAAGGACGATACTGTAAGAGATACTTTTATCTACCATTTGTTCCCCTACTATAATGAAATATTAATTCCCAAACCAGTTACCATGTTACAGCCTTTGTCTTTAATGACATCTCTCTAATATTTGTCCCTTCCCCTAGAGCTCTATCTTTGTGCATTTAATCTTCTCACTGGTCAAGTACACTCTGGCACAGCCTCTGTGTACACAATACATCCATATCTAGGGCCTATATTACTGTATGCTGGTAACTCTCAGATAAAATTTAACTTAATCAAGACTCCTCCATCTTCCAAGCATCAGTCCACAAACAAAACTACTTCTTGAGCATATACTCACATTGTCCCATAGACATTCCAGGGCAACTATCATCTCATCATTTCCCCTCTACTTGAAAACTTTACTTCTACTTACTTCTCACACCTTCCTGGTTTCTAAAAATACCCAGGATATAGCCATCCTATAAATAGCCATCCTATACTCTCAGTTTTTACTCACTCTGAACCAAATCTGATACCTCTCTCATCTGTTTCTTTATTATGTCTTAGACTCACTCACTCTTCTCTAAACTCATTAACTTACTCTAGGTACTCATTGCTTCTTTCCTGGCTTAATGCAGTAAGTTTCTAAACTGGTTTTCTATCACATTCCCAATCTGCCAGAGATTTGCCTTAATGAGGATAAATTACATTCCCTCTTATTTAACAGCTGATCACCTCCTTCAGGAAAATAAAGAAGGCAACACTCTTTAGCACAGCATATAGTGCCTTTCGTTATCTGATACTTGCTTATCTCTGGAGCTTCAGAGTTTTCATTTCCAACTTTCTTAACAACCTTCACTCATTCCTATAGAACCGAAACACAAGGTGTTTTATCTATCCTTGCTTTACACACACACAAGTCTGGATTATACAGTCTTCTACCCACAGCACCCCTCTCTTCCCCACAACTGTGCTTTTAGAGGCATTTCAGACATTGCACCTTATTCCACTAGAGAGTTTCCCCTTGTTGGCTGAGTAAGATGTCCCTTGGGAGTAAGGGCATGCTCCATAGCATCTAAATCATACGTCATTTCATGCAATATTAATACTTTACGTGCTGTTTGCTTATTCCCCAGCCTCTTCGGACCTTTTTCCCCCTCCACTTCAGCAAACAGACTATTTCATTAGCACCAAACACTGTAACTAATGTGTATAAGCTCAAAGCCAGATTTCCTTCCCATAAAATCACCAAATAAGTAATATACGCATTAGAACTCCCACTTTTTCTGAATCTGTTAACTGAACGGGCAAGGAAAACAACAGCTAATGACTTAAAAACAACAACAATATCAACAGAATACTTGTTTATTTTGGTTTTCGTGGTGTTAATAATTTCTACTTCCTCTAAACTAAGCAACACCAAACATATGATTTGGATTTACTAATTTCTTTCAGTTGTTTACAACCAGCTTGACTGGGAGAGGCTAATTAGCCTCCTTTTTCAGTAGGCCTATTTCTTCCCTAAATCATGTTTTCATAGAGTTTACACTCATTGTTTTTAATATTTATTTTCATAGATTTTAAATATTAATGCAAAGAACGCTTAGCCTGCTCCACAATATAAAGGAAAAAAAAATAGCAAACTTAAGAGGTAGCTAAAAGAATAATCCTGCTTCTTAGAATCTGAGATCTAGGATCAAATTGTTGGGCTTTCAATTAACTAGCCCTGTGGCTCTGTGCTAGTAACTTTTGTGTGGAGGCTGACGATAACAGCAGACCATAAACTACCTGATGGCAAATACTACACTGTACTAATATTTATATTCCCAAAGCCTTGCATAATATCTCACTTAAGAAAAATTAATTCTTCTCATAAAATAAAATGTCACAGGTAAGTTCTTTAGGAGACAAATATTGAGGTGGAGTTAAGGGTGCAAATGGTTTATTAGAGATTAAACCCATGTAAAAAGAAAAGAAAAATCAGACTTGGGTAGGGAGATAGCTGGACCCAGGTTCATACCTGAGGAGTCCTCTGTCAGCCAAATGAAGAGATCCAGCGCCAAGAGCGCCTATTAAGGGAATAACAGGTTGAGGGCCAGTGGGCAGGCTCTTATATCACTCCCTGTTCAGTCACTGACTGGGGGCTGTTTCAAGAGCTAGATATCAGCTGCTGTTATTTATTCTTTGTTTCAGATCATCCACAGAGGAGATTGACTTCAGCTAGAAAGAAGAGGCAGGCCCTTAGGGCATGAGCTAAGAGTAAAAGGCAATCAGCCAACCACAGGACTTGGAGCTGGGCCATGAGTCCTTTACTAAAAGAAGATCTGGGCATCTGTCTGAATCTACTACAACTTTTTAACAGATTAATTATCAACAATATTTTTGTATGTTAATTAATTATTTTGTTGGTTAATTAATTTAAAATGGAAGATTCACCTATATTGTGACTAAAAGGAATCATAAAAAAATTGTTTTCTCACTTTATACAATTCTCTCATTTTGTTCTTGGGGAACTTCTTCAAGAAATTCATAATCTCACAGTTTTCAAGAAATTCATAATCTCACAGTTTTCAATCAGATAGGTGTAATATGTCATTTACATTTACTTATGGAATAATGCATTAATTATGTCATCAGAAGCCAATTTTTACAAAAACATTTATGATGACTATGCAATGAATCTTAGTCATTTAGAGTTTCATTTTCAGTAATATTCACAGAAATATTTGTTTAATAAATAAAATAAAATCCCTTGAACAACATTCTTAGCTTAAGACTAAGAGCAATATCCCCTCAATATTCTCACTATGTTTGCAAATTTCTAGGATGTATTTGGCAGGATAATCTACTGAGTTAATAATCATATTAATGTGTAGAATTAATTCGATTTTAACATTCTTGATTTTTCAAATAACCAGATGCCTGAGTGGCTCAAGTCAGTTAAGCATCTGCCTTTGTCCCAGGTCATGATCTCAGAGTCCTGGGATCCAGTCCCGCATCTGGCTCCCTGCTCAGTGGGGAGTTTGCTCCTCCCTCACCCTCTGATCCTATCCCCTGCTCATGCCTGCTCTCTCCTTCTCTTAAATAAACAAAAGCTTAAAAAAAATTATTCCATTAACCTGTAGGCTAATGTAACCAATTTAACCTTGTACTTACATCAAGATTTATTTATTTGAGAGAGAAAGAGCACACAGCAGGGAGGGGCAGAAGGAGAGGGAGAGAGAGTCTTTTTTTTATTTGACAGATAGAGACCAGAAGTGGGCAGAGAGGCAGGCGGGGGGGTGGGGAGGGCAGGCTCCTGCGAGCAGAGAGCCCGATGCGGGGCTTGATCCCAGGACCCTGAGATCATGACCTGAGCTGAAGGCAGAGGCTTTAACCCACTGAGCCACCCAGGTGCCCCAGGGAGAGAGAGTCTTATGCACACTCCCCACTCACTGTGGAGCCTGACACCGGGCTCAATTTCACAACCCTGAAATCATGACCTGAGCTGAAATTAAGAGTTGGACTAAGCTTCTGCTTATTTAAATGTATATTACTCATTGATAGGAAACTACAGATTTTAATAATTATGATATTTTCTCATTTAAGCACAATTAATTTTCAGGACTAAAATTCAATTCAATTTTTTAAAATTAAATTATATTATTATAAATTCATTAATTATTTATAAATATGGAACTCACAGTGTGGTAGATTAAAGATAGCTACAAATATTTTGTTACTATTCCTACTGAAAGATGGAGGCCAATGCTCTGTCTTTGGGTCTAGGCTGGTTTTATTGTTTGACCATGAGGATACGATGGAATTAACTCTACATGACTTCCAGGACTAGATAAGAAAAAGCCTTTCAGATTCCACAACTGATCTCCTACAATGCTCCTTTCTCAGGAAGCCAACAGCCATGCCAAAAAGTAAAACCACATGTACTTCTGTTGACATCCCCCTATGAGCTGTGAGAGGATACCCAGCTTCAATTGTTAGCCCTGAGAATAAGCCATTTTGCACATCTAGCCAAGTGGAGCTTTCAAGTGACCAAAGCCCATAGCACTATCTGACCATAACTGCCCAAGTTGAATTGTTCCCAAATTCCTGACCTGCAAACAGTGAACAATTAAAATTATTATTTTATACAATTAATTTTAGTACTACACATGTGGACAAAAACTCCAAATTATTATAATTAGAGTTATAGTTGTAAAAATTGTATGCAGCTAGTTTTTAAATATAATTTTTTGTAATTTATGATTTTTTGTGATTTAAGTTGTAGTTTAAATAGTGCAATTGTCAAATAGCTCATTTCATGCATGAAAGGAAGATTTATGACCTCATTTCACAAGTTACTAGAGAAGCAGACATACAGATATAAAAGCAGCTTACAAATTATCTTATTCTTGTACTTTTATTTGATAAATCTGGAAAGTTAGAACCAGATACTCAGATATTCAGGAAATTTGTCCGAAATTCACTTAGCTGACTTCAATCCCATATATTCCATAATTTATTTTTGCCTAGAATTAGAACCAAATCATTGTGTCAGACTATTATATAAACAGAAATCAAATGCCAAAAAAAAAGAGGCAAGTAGAATCCATAGATCATTTTGAAAATGATCGTATGCTGAAATTAGAAATACAGGTTTAAAAAAATCACATAATTTCTCCACCAATAAGTGAAACCATATGATAATTGACTCCATGGGGACTTAGAGTGGAGAAGGGAGTTGGGGGAAATTGGAAGGGGAGGTGAACCATGGGAGACTATGGACTCTGAAAAACAATTTGAGGGTTTTGAAGGGACGGGGGGTGGGAGGTTGGGGTACCAGGTGGTGGGTATTATAGAGGGCACGGATTGCATGGAGCACGGGGTGTGGTGCAAAAATAATGAATACTGTTATGCTGGTAATAAAAAAAAAAAAAAAAAAAGAAAATTAGAACAAACAAAAAAAAATCACATAATTTCTAACTCACATACCTCCAGATAATTCTGCAGGTAAACTTATTAATGTAATTCTGGGCTACTATTCACAAACACATATCAAAATTGGTATTAAGTCATCATGATTCTTTATAGACCTCTGGAGGGCTTTACTTTATGATTTACAAGTTATTTCCTCATTCTTGTAAACAAAAAGGTCAAAAGATTTAGGAAAGAGACAACTCTATCAGAGAAAAGGAGGACAGAATGCTATGAACAAGTAGAAAAATAAAGAAATAGGAATATGGTAGGAAAGGACAGCAGGGCAGAGGTTACAAAACACAAAAATGTATAATAATAGACAATGTATTTTGCAGCTCTACCTAACTAACTGACCTTCTATAATTCTTATGTTAACTGAGTTTTAAAGTAGCATGCTACCTGCAATACCTGAGCAGCTAGAGAAATAAAGCAATGTAGGCATATAGTCACAGGAGCATAAGAGGAACTGCTTCTTGAATATTGAAAACAAAGAGTGCTTGGGTGGCTCAGTTGGTTAAGTGTCTGCCTTTGGCTCAGGTCATGATCCTGTTGTCCCAGGATCAAGCCCCACATCAGGCTCCCCACTCAGAGGCTCCCTCTGACCCTCCCTGTTCTCATGCTTTCGCTTTCTCTTTCTCTCAGATAAGTAAATCTTTTAAAAAGTGAGTAAAAACACCAGTCTAATTCCTTATCATTTAATTTGAAATAATTGAAAAAATATAAAACACTGCAATATTAACACTACATCATGAAAAATTGTCTTTTTATATTCAATTAAAACATTCTGGATATGATTTTATACATTCCCTTTTGAGATGAATTAACATTTCATTGATTTACAGCATATTTCCTAAATATTTTTATAGAAATATAAAAATTAAAAAGGCATAATAGGTGTTCAAAGTGAGTACTTTAGAAATACATATTTTTAGCATATAGATCAAATCAGGAAACAGCATTATCCCTTGACACAATGGCATACTGGCTTTGATTTTCCAAAAATCAAAGATCAGCATAATCTTTTCATTTGCAAGTTTTACTCTTAGGAAATTTTAAGACTTCTTACTGTTCTTCATCACTCAAAAGAAAATGATAATGATACCTGATATGTTTATAGGATAGGGGCTTTATAATTTATAGAACAATTTTATGTACAGAATTTCTTTTTATAATAGAATATCTCCCTGCCATGTCCACAATAGCCAAACTATGGAAAGAACCTAGATGTCCATCCACAGATGAATGGATAAAGAAGATGTGGTATATATACACAATGGAATACTATGCAGCCATCAAAAGACATGAAATCTTGCCATTTGTGACAACATGGATGGAACTAGAGCGTATCATGCTTAGCGAAATAAGTCAAGCAGAGAAAGACAACTATCATATGATCTCCCTGATATGAGGAAGTGGTGATGCAACATGGGGGCTTAAGTGGGTAGGAGAAGAATAAATGAAACAAGATGGGATTGGGAGGGAGACAAACCATAAGTGACTCTTAATCTCACAAAACAAACTGAGGGTTGCTGAGGGGAGGGGGGTTGGGAGAAGGGGGGTGAGGTTATGGACATTGGGGAGGGTATGTGCTTTGGTGAGTGCTGTGAAGTGTGTAAATCTGGCGATTCACAGACCTGTACCCCTGGGGATAAAAATATATTATATGTTTATAAAAAATAAAAAAATAAAAAAAAGAATATCTCTTGACCAGTTATTAGGCAAAATGGTATATTTCTAGGATAAATAAAGGCTTGAGGCATAAAAATGAAGCAAAAAAGCAATTTCAGCAAAGGTCAAACTAAAGGAAATAATTAATAATATTAAGACCCTTAGGATGTTTTCCTCAACTTCTCAAAAAAAGTTATTGTATTCCTACATTTTTTGGAATCATTAAAAACATTACCCTACCTGAGAAATCTGCTAGGATGTTGAAACAGTTCCATGAGACCATGGGCTTGTCATTTCCACATTGTTGGACTGCTCTTAGATTCACTTTCTTACATCAGTAAGAAAAAGTTGGGTTGCATAACTCTTTTAATCTACTTTACCTTATTTTTTTTTTCCATACAGTAAGTGAAGAGAACATGTTAATCTAAGTCATGATCCTTATAAAAAATATTTACTCAAAGCTTTTACTATTTTATTATTTGTTTCATCCACGACTTTTTTTTGGTTAAAAGTAAAATTTAAAAAGACTCCAAACTTTTTGCAGCAAGATGGTAGAGTAGGAGACTTAACATTGTTGGATCCCAGGAGTTCAGCTAGAAAATTATCAAACATTCTGAACACCTACAAACTCAAGAGAAGATTGAAGAGAAGAGCAGCAACTCTAGGAACAGAAGAGTGACCACTTTCTGGAAAGTAGGATGTGTGAAGAAGTGAATCCAAGGTGATACATGGGAGGATAGACCATGGGGGGAGGGGCCGGCTCCTGGCAAGCAGTAGTGCAGGGGAGTACAAAATCAGAACTTTTCGAAGTCTGCTCCACAGAGGGACATCACTCCAGAGGCTAAGAAGGGGGTCACTGAGACAGTGTGGCCTCAGAACCCGCAGGGTCACAAAAAGACCAGGGGGTACTGAGTGTGGCAGAGCCCCCAGGTATCAGAGTGGGGAAGCTGGTTGCAGAGATGGATCTGAGGAGTGGGCTCTCAAGCCAAGATTACCTTAAACTGTGATCTGAGGCACAGTTGAATCACTGATCTTTGAGCAGGGACCCCACAAGTGGCAGATCCAGGGAGACCCCCTCCTTCTTCCTCCAGGAGGAGAAGCACTGCAGTGCACTGCAGGAATTTGCAGAGTTTGGAGACTCCAAAGGGGGCCATGTGCCAGAGACAGAAGTCTCAGTTACAGGCTGGGTGAGCTCAGAGTGTGGCCGAAGACCAGAGAGACAGGACTGACTGAATGCCTTTCCCTGAGGACAACTGAAGAGTTGGGCCCCGAGCTCTTACCTCCTATGGGGCTGGAGATTGGGAGGCCACCATCTTCATTCCCATCTTCCAAAGCAGTACGGAAAGATTGCAGGGAAAAAAAGCTCCCGAGACCAAAACCAAGCTGATTATTTAGCCTGGCCCCTGGCAAGGGCAGTGCAATTCTACCTTGGGTAAAAACATTTGAGAACCACAGGAACATTCCCCTCCCCCAGAAGATCAATAAGAACATCCAGCCAAGATCAAGTTCACCAATCAATGAAAACGGCAAAACTTCAGAACTACCGGAATACTGCACATGGAATTCATGGCTTTCTTCCAATGATTCTTTAGTCTTTCAAAGTTAAATTTTTTTAATTTTATTTTTTTCTTATTGTATTTAAAAAAATTTTCCCCTTTCCTCTTTTAACTTTTTAAACTATTTTATCTTATCAATACCTTTTTAAAAGTCTTTTTAAATTTTCACTGTTATAGTAATATTCCATCCCTTCATTATATTTAGCCTTACTTTTTGTATACAGATAGGTTTCCCCTTCTTTAAAATTTTGGGATATAGTTTCTTCTAACAGATCAAAATATACCCTAAATAATGCATGGGTTTGTTCTAGTCTCTAGCCTGATCACATTCTTTCCATTTTATTTTTCCAAGCAACTTCTTATCAATTATTTTTTTAGAATCTTTTTTTTTTAAATTTTCATCTTACAGTCATATTCCATCCCTTCGTTGTGTTTTCCTTATTTTTTAATATATGTAAGTTTTTCTTTCTTTAAAATTTTGGGAGGCAGTTTCTTCTAACAGACCAAAATACACCCCAAATCAAGGGTGTGGCTCTGTTCTATTCACCAGTCTAATATATATATATATATATATATATATATATAAATATAGAGAGAGATATATATTCATTTTTTTATGCATTCTTCTCTATCCCCCCCACCCCAGTTTTGGGTCTCTTTTGACTAGATTGGTGTATATTTTTCTGGGGATGTTGCTACCCTTTTAGTATTCTGTTCTCTCATTCAACTGCTCTTACCTGGATAAAGCAACAAGGTAGAAAAACTCACCTCAAAAAAAAAAAAAAAAAAAAGAAAGAAAAAGAAAAAAAGAAGAATAGGCAGTACTGATGGCTGGGGACCTAATCAATAAGGACATTAGTAAGATGTCAGATCTAGAGTTCAGAATGATGATTATCAAGGTGCTAGCTAGGCTTGAAAAAACAATGGAAGATACTAGAAAATCCCTTTCTGAAGAAATAAAAGAACTAAAATCTAACCAAGTTGAAATTTAAAAGCTATTAATGAGGTGCAATAAAAATCAGAGGCTCTTACTGCTAGGATAAATGAGGAAGAAGAGAGAATTAGTGATATATAAGACCAAATGATGGAGAATAAAATAAAATAAGTAAATAAATAATAAAATAAATAAATAAAATAAAAGCTGAGGAAAAGAGAGATACACAACTACTGGACCACGAAGAGAGAATTTCAGAGGTAACTGATACCATAAGATGAAAAAATATTAGAATAATTGCCCCAATCAAAAGACACAGGGTATCAGAATGGATTTAAAAAAAAAAAAAAAGACCCACTGATATGCTGTCTGTAAGAAACATACTTTAGAATCAAAGACACCTCCAGATTTACAGTGAGGGGGTGGAAAACAATTTACCATGCTAATGGACATCAAAAGAAAGCTGGGGTAGCAATCCATATATCAGATAAATTAGATTTTCAGCCAAAGACTATAATAAGAGATGAGGAAGGACACTATATCATACTTAAAAGGGTCTATCCAAAAAAAAAGACCTAACAACTTTAAATATCTATGCCCCTAACATGGGAGAAGCCAATTATATAAAACAGTTAATAACAAAATCAAAGAAACACATCAACTATAACAGGATAATAGTAGGGGACTTTAACACCCCCCTCACTGCAATGGACAGATCATGCAAGCAAAAGATCAACAAGGAAATAAAGGCTTTAAATGGCACACTGGACCAGACAAACATCACAGATATATTCAGAACATTCTATCCCAAAGCAACAGAATACACATTCTTCTCTAGTGCACTTGGAACATTCTCTAGAATAGATCACATCTTGGGTCACAAATCAGGTCTCAAGTGGTACCAAAAGATTGGGATCATTCCCTGCATATTTTCAGACCACAATGCTTTGAAAATAGAACTCAACCACAAGAGGAAAGTTGGAAAGAACTCAAATACATGGAGATAAAGAGCATCCTACTAAGGAATGAATGGGCCAACCAGTAAATTAAAGAAGAATTGAAAAAATTCAGGGCAACAAATGAAAATGAAAGCATTAACTGTTCAAAATCTTTGGGACACAGCAAAGGTAGTCCTAAGAGGAGAGTATATAGCGATACAAGCCTTTCTCAAGAAACAAGAAAGGTCTCAAGTATACAACCTAACCCAACACCTAAAGGAGCTGAAGAAAAAACAGCAAAGAAAGTTTAAACCCAGAAGCAGAAGAGATATAATAAAGATCAGAGCAGAAATCAATGAAATAGGAACCAAAAGCACAGTAGAGCAAATCAACAAAACTAGGAGCTGGTTCTCTGAAAGAATTAATAAGATTGATAAATCCCTGGCCAGACTTATCAAAAAGAAAAGAGAAAGGACCCAAATTAATAAAATCATGGAAGAAAGAGGAATGATCACAACCAACACCAAAAAATACAAAATTATGAGCAAATATACGCCAGCAAATTTTACAATCTGGGAGAAATGGATGCATTCCTAGAGACATATAAACTACCAAAATTAAGCCAGAAAGTAGAAAACTTGAGCAGTTCCATAACCAGTAAGGAGATTGAAGCAGTCATCAAAAATCTACCAACGAACAAGAGCCCAGGGCCAGATGGCTTCCCAGGGGAATTCTATCAAACACTTAAAGAAGAATTAATACCTATTCTCCTGAAACAAAGAAAGAAAGAAAGAAAGAGAAGAGAAGGAAAATATCTAAATTCATTTTGTGAGGCCAGTGTTACCTTGATCCCAAAACCAGACAAAGACCCCATCAAAAAGGAGAATTACAGAACCATGTCCTTGATGAACACGTACATATGAGAAAATTCTCACCAAAATACTAGCCAATAGGATCCAACAGTACATTAAGGATTATTCACCACAACCAAGTGGGATTTATTCCTGGGCTTCAAGGTTGGTTCAACATCTTCAAATCAATGTGACACAATACACTAATAAAAGAAAGAAGAAAAACCATATGGTACTCTCGATAGATGCTGAAAAAGCATTTGACAAAGTACAGCATCCTTTCTTGATCAAAACTCTTCACAGTGTAGGGATATAGGGTACATACCTCAATATCATCAAAGTCATCTATGAAAAACCCATGGTGAATATCATTCTCAATGGGGAAAAACTGAGAGCTTTCCCCTTAAGGTCAGGAACATGGCAGGGATGTCCACTATCACCACTGCTATTCAACATAGTACTAGAAGTTCTAGCCTCAGCAATCAGACAACAGAAAGAAATAAAAGTCATCTGAATTGGCAAAGAAGTCAACTCTCACTCTTTGTAGATGATATGATAATTTATGTGGAAAACCTAAAAGACTACACTTCAAACTTCTAGAACACACACAGGAATTCAGTAAAATGTCCGGATATAAAATCAACACACTGAAATCAGTTGCATTTCTACACACCAACAGCAAGACATAAGAAAGAGAAATGTAGGAGTCAATCCCATTCACAACTGCACCCCAAACCATAAGATACCTAGGAATAAAGCTAACCAAAGAGGCAAAAAATCTGTACTCAGAAAACTATAAAGTATTCATGAAAGAAATTGAGGAAGACACAAAGAAATGGAAAAACATCCCATGCTCATGGATTGCAAGAACAAATATTGTGAAAAAGTCTATGCTACCTACAGCAATCTACACATTTAATGCAATCCCTGTCAACATACCACCAGTTTTATTCAAAGAAATGGATTAAATAATCCTAAAATTTATATGGAACCAGAAAAGACCCCAAATAGCCAGAGGAATGTTGAAAAAGAAAACCAAAGTTGGCGGCATCACAATTCCAGACTTCAAGCTCTATTACAAAGCTGTCATCATCAAGACAGTATGGTATTGGCACAAAAACAGACACACAGATTAATGGAACAGAACAGAGAGCCCAGAAATAGACCCTCAACTTTATGGCCAACTAATCTTTGACAAAGCAGGAAAGAATGTCCAATGGAAAAAAGATAGTCCCTTCAACTAATGGACAGCAAAAGAATGAAACTGGACCATTTCCTTACACCACACTTAAAAATAGACTCAAAGGGATGAAAGACCTCCATGTGAGACAGGAATCTATCAAAATCCTTGAGGAGAACACAGGCAGCAACCTCTTCGACCTCAGCGGTAGCAACTTCTTCCTAGAAACATCGCTAAAGGCAAGGGAAGCAAGGGCAAAAATGAACTACTGGGACTTCATCCAGATCAGAAGCTTTTGCACAGCAAAGGAAATAGTCAACAAAAACAAAAGACAACTGACAGAATGGGAGAAGATATTTGCAAATGACATATCAGATAAAAGGCTAGTATCCAAAATCTATAAAGAACTTATCAAACTCAACACCCAAAGAACAAATAATCCAATCAAGAAATGGACAGAAGACATGAACAGACATTTCTGCAAAGACGACGTCCAAGACACATGAACAAGTGCTCCACATCACTCAGCATCAGGGAAATACAAATCAAAACCACGATGAGATACCACCTCACACCATTCAGAATGGCTAAAATTAACCAGTCAGGAAATGACAGATTTTGGCGAGGATGCAGAGAAAGAGGAACCCACCTACAGTGTTTCTGGGAATGCAAGTTGGTATAGCCACTATGGAAAACATTATGGAGGTTCCTTCAAAAGTTGAAAATAGAGCTACCCTATGACCCAGCAACCACACTACTGGGCATTTACCCTAAAGATACAAATGTATTAATCTGAAGGGGCACGTGCACCCAAAGTTTATAGCAGCTATGTCCACAATAGCCAAACTATGAAAAGAACTAGATGTACATCAAGAGATGAATGGATAAAGAAGATGTGTATATATATTCAATGGAATTCTATGCAGCCATCAAAAGAAATGAAATCTTGCCATTTGCAAAAATGTGGCAGAACTAAAGGGTATTATGCTGGGCAAAATAAATCAATCAGAGAAAGACAATTATTATATGATCTCTCTGATATGAAGAATTTGAGAGGCAGGGCAGGGGGTTTTGAGGTTTAGGGAAGGGAAAAAAATGAAACAAGATGGGACTGGAAAGGGAGACAAACCATAAGAGACTCGATCTCAGGAAACAAACTGAGGGTTGCTGGGGAGTAGAGGGGGAAAGGATAGGGTGCCTGGGTCATGGACATTGGGGAGGGTATGTACTATGGTGAGTGCTGTGAATTTTGTAAGACTGATCATTCACAAACCTGTACACTTGAAGCAAATACTATATTACATTTAATTTTAAAAAATAAAAAAATAAGAAAGACCCCAAATATCTGTACTTCATTTTCCAAAGCCTTCTTAAAATGATTTTATTTTGTAGGCATAAAGATAAAAACAAATTTCCTAGGGTCATAAAATGAGTTAGTAAGCAAGGCAACTTAGATTTCTGATCTCCTACACCCATGGGTTTCATCAAAATCAATTATGAACTCTACTTACGATATAAATGTCTTATAAACTCATCAACAATGAGCTTCTCAACAAAGAAAGTCAAGAAGTGATATAGTGATATTAATTTATATTGCCCCACTGAACTTGCTTGATATAAAATTCTTGGGGAAAAATATTCTTAGGAGATCTTAAGATTCTCTGATACCCACATTTTTTTTCCTCAGAGAGGACAGACATAACTGTCACATTATACCTGTATTTTTTTTTAAAGATTTTATTTATTTATTTGACAGAGAGAGATTACAAGTAGGCAGAGAGGCAGGCAGAGAGAGAGAGGAGGAAGCAGGCTCCCTGCTGAGCAGAGAGCCCGATGTGGGACTCGATCCCAGGACCCTGAGATCATGACCTGAGCCGAAGGCAGCGGCTTAACCCACTGAGCCACCCAGGCGCCCTATACCTGTATTTTTAAAATAAGGTAAGTGATTATGATTTTTCCCATAGTATAGATTTTTTTTTTTTAAGTCTAACTTTTTTTTTTATTTTATTTATTTTTATTTCCAGCATAACAGTATTCATTATTTTTGCACCACACCCCGTGCTCCATGCAATCCGTGCCCTCTATAATACCCACCACCTGGTACCCCAACCTCCCACCCCCCGTCCCTTCAAAACCCTCAGATTGTTTTTCAGAGTCCATAGTCTCTCATGGTTCACCTCCCCTTCCAATTTCCCCCAACTTCCTTCTCCACTCTAAGTCCCCATGTCCTCCATGCTATTTGTTATGCTCCACAAATAAGTGAAACCATATGATAGTTGACTCTCTCTGCTTGACTTATTTCACTCAGCATAATCTCTTCCAGTCCCGTCCATGTTGCTACAAAAGTTGGGTATTCAGATGTCCATCAACATAGTATAGATTTTATAAGAAATAAAAATGAAATTGTTAGAAATACCCTGTTAAACATTCCTTTCTCCTATGAAATCCTGCTTGCCTGCTTTTCATTTTTTATTTTATTTTTAAAATTATGATTATTTTTTAAGTAGGCTCCATGCCAAGCATGGGGCTTGAACTCATGAACCCGAGGTCAAGAAATGCATGCTCTACCAACTGAGCCAGCCAGGTAGGCACCCCATGCTTTTCACGCTTTAAATAAGAAATAGGGGACCTCTTATTCCTCAACATCCTAAATGAAGTAAGAGAATTACGCTTGAACATGACTTCAAGTTTAGGTCCTGAGATGGAAAAGACAGCAAACATTTCCCTTTCCCCACCCAGAAGTGTATAACACAATTTTTTTACTTTCGTTTAAAATGCTATATTGACCCAGTTTTGAGGCTGTGGTCAGAGGTCAGTTAGATCCTCTTCTTGAACAACAAATTAAGTCCACATTCCAAATACATCCCTTATTGGGCACTAACACTTTAGGGCCATTATGTACCAGCCTTACCAAACCAGGTACTAGGCAACTAGGGATAGTCCCCTGTACTCCCCAGAGCTCCTGAAATTATTCAAGTTAATCAATCTTTAGGGAGCCCTGGAAATCTAGCTAATCCCATGCTGTTTGCCATTACATAAATTACCCCTACAGCTGGAGTTTACTGTTAACTCTGGCGCCTGAGAGCACCTTCCTGCATGGTCCTGCTTGCCAGCCTTCTCTCACTGGGAGGTGTAAATAACAGAGATGTGGATCTGAGTATCAGTGTGTTGTCTCTACATAATAAACAAATAAATAAATAAATAAATAAATCTCATAAAAAATAGTGCTGGCAGGTCTGACTACTGGTGTCCTCCTGCTATTTACTTGGGGCAAGGGAGCAGAGCCAGCTCTTGGGCCCTGGACATTTATGCCACCATCGGACAGAGCAGAAGGGCAATGTGAATGATATTGGGCATTGCCTGGCAGCACATTTGCATTTTTTTGCATGATAAAAGGAGGAAAATGCCCTTCTAGTTGTATATTTTAATACAGCAAAAATCAGAGAGGAAAAACATCCTTAATATTAGCAGATCCTAAAAAATGGTGTAGTATCCTGTTTAATGAAGAATACAGATTAAGTCATGCATTAGGGATGTTTCTCGAGGACACTAGCCTAATTGTAGAATTCTGGGGAGAAGAAAAAGCAGAAAGCTCAACATTGTGCTACACAGGAATCATGGATAATATAACTCAATGTAAGCAGTAGTTTCAGGCAGTCTGGGAGGTCACAAAATTAAGCTGCAAAAAAGCAAAGAATATTAGCTGATGCTACAGATCACAGCTACAAAACATAAACCAGAAGTAGACAGTAAGGAAAGGAAAAAAAGATCATGCTTTGTTCTTTTTAGAGCACTAATGGATAGCAACAGCATACATAGTGGTAAATTCAAATACTAATTGTAAGTACATTGTAAAACAGGAGTCTTTTTAAGATGGCATATACATGAATTTAGAATACCTTTTCAACTTATAATATAGAAACACTTTTCAATAGTTGCTTATGTAGCAAATGCCTGAATATTCTGCCTATATAATTAACGTCCACTATAAAACCAAATGTTTGGCTTAAAGATTCTATAAATTAAATTTAAGAGTACTGAGAAGTTTTAGATAATCATTAAATAACACTAAACTATCCTAAAAACTATTATGTAGTAAAGGAAAAAAAGCCTACAAATCTAGCAAAGCTTTTCATTGCTGTCTCTCCTTTGGGATAGAAAAGATTGCATCTGAGTGCTTTGTCACAGTTCAGCTGTGCGACCTTGTACAAATCAATTATTAATAATGAAAGTACAATTGAAATTCTGAAATAATACATATTTTGCATACACTGTCAGTGTATATTCACATTTTTTACCAGGAAGGTGGTATTAACCACATTTTTCAGTGTTTTAATAATTTTCCTATATACCATACAACTAAAATACAATGACTGAAATAAACCCAAATCTGTACTAACACAAAACCATGTCTCTCAGTAGTAGTCTGAACTACTTTAGAGAGCCTCAATTTTCCTTATAAAATGGAGATCATGTATGTATTTTTTTTCCCCACAATGATTCACTAATGTACATATAAGGGAAACAACCACAATTAGGCATGGTAGATAGAATATCTAAAACAGCAACCCCAAACTTGGCCTGCCCTCATCTTCTCATTGGAGGAAATGATCAGATTGAAGTTTATGCAGCTTACTGTAGTACAGCATGGACAATGGGCTAGTTGGGATAAAGGCCAGAGATAGGAGGCTGGTTTAATGATCCGGGTAAGAAATTTTTAGTATTTAAACTAAAATGGGGCAACGGGAGGGGATTTGAAATCTATTTAGAAAGTGGGTTCTTCCAGATGGGTGGCACAGCAGGGAAAAGAGAAGGGAAAAGTCAAGGATGAAATAAAGTGTCTGGCAGATGTATGGGGTGAATGCAAGTGTTGCTCACTCTTGTTGATAGCAAATCTAGTTAGAGGTGGAGGAATTTAAGATGAAGAAAATGCAATGAGTTTAATGTGTGACTCTTTTAACATCCAGCTGAAGATATATGGTATGGACCATCAATGCAGGAATGCGCTCAGAAAAGAGACATCTGGTCAGGGAGTGGAGATTTGGGAATCATTAGAATACTGATGTAGTGAAGAATCAGTAGTTGAAAGACGAGAAGTGACTATGGACAAACAAAACAAAACAAAGTAATTGAAAATGAACAGACCGAGAACAAGGAGAGCATGGTGTCATGATAGTCAAGCCAGGAGGTAACTTCAAGAGAGTAAGATCAATGATGTTAGATGCACCAGAGATAAAGTAAAGTAAAAAGTAAGTCATTGCTGACTTTAACAAAGCAATTCCGGGTGGCATGTTAGAAGCAGAATCCAAATTACACTGGCTCAGAAGTAAACTGAAGATATGGGAGAAGTAAGGAGTTCCCAACTACATAATTATGAAAAGATAAGCTCCTTCTAGGACTTGTTAGGATTGAAATGGGGTGTTTGTGTGTGTCTGTTAGATGGAAACCTTTAAGCCTAAATAGGTTTAAAGATTGATAACAATGACTCAGTAAGGAGGAAAAAGAAATACAAGGGAAAGAAGAAATAAGTGAGGGAAGGAAATCCTTCAAATGTTAGGGGATGAGAACCTCTACATGGAAGAGGTATGAGCTTCCAGTAGGCAAAGAAACATTCATGCACATAACATAAGGAAATAAAATAATATTTTGTTGATATAGCTTTAGTGATAAAGGATCCTCTTTCTAAACAACTTTATGTAATAGACTGCTAAGGATTAAATGGGTTCCCTCAAAATTCATATGCTGAAGTATAAACCTCGAGAACCTCAGAGCATGACCTTGTTTGGAAATGGGGTCACTGATGTAATTGGTTAAAATGAAGACAGTACTAGAATAGGGCAAGCCCCTAGTCCAATATGTTGATATCTATAAAAAGGAGAAATTTGGACACAGAGAGTACACAAAGAAAGCACCATGTAAAGACTGGAGTTAATGTCACAAACCAAGGAACTACCAGAAGCTAGGAGAGAGACCTGGGACAGATTCTTCCCCAGCACCCCCAAAGGCAGCACAGTCTTATTGACACTTTGGTCTCAGAATTCTATCTTTCAGAACTGAAACAACACATTTTTGTTGTTTAAGCTACACAGTCGATGGTACTTTGTTATAGTACCCCTAGGAAATCAATACATAGACATAATATAATTTTCAACTGCTATACCTTCTTCTAGATTATATGTAAGTAATTGAGTTTATATATAATTTTTCAATAGTTAGTAAAGGAGCAAATAGAAAGAAGTAGGGAAGGATGGAAAAAAGAGAGTACATAAACCATGACCTTTCCCTACTATGCCTTTTACCTTCAAAGCTCTCCAAATGCTGATTTTTATTTCTCATATAAGGTAATATTAAATAAAATGGAGGGGCTGTTAGCATATTTAATATAACAGTAGTTCTTTATTCCTTCAGGTTATAAACATAAAGTACTTCTATCTTTGCCTATTTAGTCACTACTTGATTCTTGAACAAGTCAGAGATGTAGGTGTCTACATAAGTCTGTTTCTATAGCAGTAGTTTTGCCTTTAGTCACATTCAATCATTCAAGGGAACACCAGAGTTTATTGTTGTGGACTTTTTTGCATAATGTGAGGGCAGCCATCACCACATTCTTGTAACTTGACACTCATCAAAATGATCAAAAGGTTTTAGACAAGTTAGTCTCATCAAAGTCAAATGTGCTTTGACCACTAATCAGTATGTGAAGTTCATAGAGATACAATTGTTCACATTCCTCTTCATATATAATAAAATGTGATAAGAATAATGTCACCTTCAACCCTCTTACACTGTTGGTGGGAATGCAAGCTGGTGCAACCACTCTGGAAAACAGCATGGAGGTTCCTCAAAAAGGTGAAAATAGAGCTACCTTATGACCCAGCAATTGCACTACTGGGTATTTACCCTAAAGATACAAATGTAGTGATCCGAAAGGGCATGTGCACCCGAATGTTTATGGCAGCAATGTCCACAATAGCCAAATTATGGAAAGAACTTAGATGTCCATCAACAGATGAATGGATAAAGAAGATGTGGTATATATATACAGTGGAATACTATGCAGCCATCAAAAGAAATGAAATCATGCCATTTGTGATGAGGTGGATGACACTAGAGGGTATTATGCTTAGCAAAATAAGTCAATCGGAGAAAGACAACTATCATATGATCTCCTTGATATGAGGAAGTGGAGATGCAATGGGGGCGGGGTAGCTGGGGGGGTAGGAAAAGAATAAATGAAACAAGATGGGATCAGGAGGGAGACAAACCAAAAGAGACTCTTAATGTCACAAAACAAACTGAGGGGGGTGGGGGGAGGGGTATAGGGAGAGGGTGATGGGGTTATGGACATCAGGGAGGGTATGTGCTATGGTGAGTGCTGTGGAGTGTGTAAACCTGGCGATTCACAGACCTGTACCCCTGGGGCTAATAATACACTATATGTTTATAAAAAAATAAAAAAAATTAAAAAAAAGTATAACACACACACACACACATACACACCCACACACACACACAGAATAATGTCACCTTCAGACATGGGGGGAATGTAAATATACTCCCCAATACTCATACCCATCCTCATTCCATCTGAGCACTGTTGGTTGAAAAGGAAAAAAAAAAAAAAGTAAAGAAAAGAAACAAAACCTCTGACTGAAAATCAGTGGTGAGACCACAGATATCCATTATTGTAATGTCAAAATACTAAAGACAAGCATAAGTATGCAGTAATTTAAAAAACTGTTATTAAATGATGGTAAATCTATCCAATGAAATACGTAACTTTGAGAAAGCCTGGTTATAGAGTAGTAACCTGAAAAATACACTTCTAAATTTAAACCTAATTTTAAATTAAACCTAGGGGCACCTGGGTGGCTCAATGGGTTAAGCCTCTGCCTTTGGCTCAGGTCATGATTTCAGGGTTCTGGGATCGAGCCCCACATCAGGCTCTCTGCTCAGCAGAGAGCCTGCTTCCTCCCCTCCCCTCCCTGCCTCTCTGCTTACTTGTGATCTCTCTCTCTGTCAAATAAATAAATAAAATCTTAAAAAAAAGAGAGAAATTAAACCTAAATATTTATTCAAGATATTTAGCAAACATGTGACCTGCTAAATCTATGGCAACATGGTGGTACAGTCTCAGAATTACAGTATATTCAAACAAAAATATTTTGGAACCAAAAAAGAAATTCAAAACAATCAGAGATCTTCATTTGCATATCTCGATCATTATTTCTAGAACACAGAGTTCACAAGAATAATTTTTACTATTATACTATTCTCTTCTATAAGTTTCTCAGAGACACTTCAGTGGTTCTCCTAAGTGTCCTATAGCCCTGGCATAGGTACTAGGGATCTTTCTTCCAGCTCAACTTCCCTTCTGATTCTGAATCATAAGAACTCTTGGGAATGTGTTTGATAAGGAAGTCCTCCATCAGAGGGTAAAGTGGAAAAGAACTTAAGTAAAAACCCAAATTATTATTATCTTAGATTTTTGTTTTAAATTTATTTATTTGAGAGACAGAGAGAGAGAACACCCATGTGTGCTCAGGAGGATGGGGGGGAGGGGCAGAGGAAGAGAAGAAACAGACTCCCCACTGAACAGGGAGCCCTACCCAGACCTGGATCCCAGGACCATGAGATTGTGACCTAAGCCCAAGGTGGACACTTAACTCTCTGAGTCACCCAAGTGCCCCCCAGACGTGAATTATTTTTAATGAATAGAGAAAAGGCAACTTAAAAAAATTTACATAAATACCCTCCCCAGCACCACAAAATTAAAACTATGTGAATATTTACTAGACACCAAAAACACTGAGTAAAAAGGCTAAATTATAAACACCTGTAGGGAAAGAATGGTGTTTTTGAATTCTTTGGATACTAAGTACTCTTTACACATAAGAAAGTAATAAGTGTTCTGTTAATTATGCTTAAGAAAGTATACAAAAACTGTTCAAAAAGAGGTTAGTGTAAATCTATTAAAATGTTAAGATTGTAAGGAAAATAAATGACAACTTATGAAAGTGTACAACTTGAACATAGTTTTAAATGGCATTGGACTGAGATTTAGAAAGCAATATTTTTAAAGGTGAATGGTACCTTATTTCTGTCAATAACTGTCAAGTTATTTTGCTTGAACACAGAAACTGTAGTTGTAATTCTTGAGGTCTTTATTCTGAACTTGTCACAGGAGATTTGCACTTTAATAGTATTATATTATCTTGAAAGTAATAGACCTTTCTATTCACTTTGACTATGAACTTAAATATGATTTCTGTTCTTCTATTGCTACTTTAATTTTGTCTACTATGCAATACCTAACACTGTAAGTAGAGAGCCAGTCAAGTCATCGGATTATTACACAATAAGAAGAAAAGAAAAGAAAAGGCACAGAAAGAAAAAAAAAATCCTGTATTTTAAAGAAAGCCAATACCAAGTACATGAGTAGCAAACTAACAGGTAGTTTTCAACTGCATGGGAAGACTTTACCTAAATCATCTGGGGAGTATTTAAAAGATTTACAGTCTCTTCCTCCTCCAACTGCTAGGTTTATGAGACTCAGCTGCAGGTGTGAGTTCAAATCTATCTTCTTTTCATTTCTCTAATATCACCCTTTGCAACACAGTGCTGTTGAAAATCAGTTGAAAAGGGAATGATTATTAGGATACGTAAAACAAACATATGCATTTATGACAACAGGTATAATTTTGCTTCTTATAATCACAATGTGCCATAAATTGGCTTTCCAATTTGCAGTTTGGAATTTAGAAAGTGTTTCTAACAAACACTTTCCATTATCCAAGATGGTGGCGTAAAGGATAGGGTTTCCATCAATTACTCAGAGTTAGTTTTATATAAAATCATGAATAGTATGGTAAAGATTAAACACTTGTTCACTAATATTCACACTACTGGTTTGAGAAGCCGCCTAAATTGTAGTAACTTTTAGTACAGATCTTCTCTATTAGTTCTGTTGGTCTTTTAACTGGATTAACTTCCTACCTTTCCTAAAACAAATGTAGCAACAAACAACAATACTTTGTCTTTCCTAACTTCTATCTGTGACTTTCTATTCCTTTGATTAAGATATTTCTTGGGAGAGCAACTACACTTACAGAATGCATACCCTCATTTGCAGTGTAGCTATAAATAAATAATTGTTCAATCTTTTTGCCTCTGAAAACTGGTTTCCACTCCAGTCACTTAGTTAAAATTGCTCTCATCAGTGTTAAGTGAAAACATTTTTTTCAGTCTTCAGCCTGATCTAAGCTTTAGACTTGGCAATACAAAAATCCCTTTTTAAAAATATCCCTTCCTTCTGGATTTCTGTACATTTTGTCCTCAGAAACTTTTCAAACTCCTTATTATTTTTCGTTTCACTTTGTTCTTTAAAAGTTAAAACTTGGGAAGTCTGGGTGGCTCAATTGGTTGAGCGGCTGCCTTTGGCTCAAATCATGATCCCAGTGTCCTGGGATTGAGTCCCACATCTGGCTCCTTGCTCAGCAAGGAGCCTGCTTCTGCCTCTGCCTGGCATTCTGTCTGCCTGCGCTCTCTCTCTCTCTCTCTCTCTCTCTGACAAATAAGTAGATTAAAAAAATCTTTAAAAATAAAGTAAAAGTTAAAACTTTTCAGGTTTCTATCTGAATATCTCACCTATCTCCCCTTAAATGTTCTATCTCACAACTTACTATATTAGCTATTACCTATAAACTAACAGTTCCAGATTTATCATCAATCCCTATTCCCTGCTCCCCAGTCTTCTGAAATCTTGTGCCAAATTTCTAACTGCCTGGAGATTTGCCACTTGTTATGTTCCAGGTGTATCAGACTCAAGTTTTCACATCTAAAATCTTCACCCCGAATGATTTCTCCTGGAACATATGATTTCTCCATTTAATTCTGGTCTCAGTTAATAACATCACTTCTCCTATAAGTTGATCAAGAACCTGATTCATATGATCTCCCTGGTATGAGGAAGTGGAGATGCAACATGGGGGGTTAAGTGGGTAGGAGAAGAATAAATGAAACAAGATGGGATTGGGAGGGAGACAAACCATAAGTGACTCTTAATCTCACAAAACAAACTGAGGGTTGTTGGGGGGAGGGGGTTTGGGAGAAGGGGGTGGGATTATGGACATTGGGGAGGGTATATGCTATGGTGAGTGCTGTGAAGTGTGTAAACCTGGCGAATCACAGACCTGTACCCCTGGGGATAAAAATACGTTATATGTTTATAAAAAATAAAAAATAAAAAAATAAATTAAAAAAAAAAAAAAACAAAGAACCTGATTCATCCTTGACTTCTTTTAGCACTTAAAGATTTCACTTTATATCTTGCTGGTGTGGTTTCTGATGATGAGATGTCCATTGTTATTTTTGCTCTCTCTCTCTCTTTTCTCTCTAGAGGTAAAGATATTTTTCTTTCTCTGGATTCTTTCAAGATTTTCTTTGTCCTTGGCTTTCTGCAGCTTCAATACGTTATGTATAGGTTTAGAGTTTTTATTCTTCTTGCTTGGAATTCTCTGAGTTCAATGAACCTGTGGTTTGATGTGTGCCATTCATTTTGAAAAGGTTTTGGCCACTATGTAAAGACCTTTCTGCTTCATTCTCTCTCTTTTCTTATAGTACTCCAATTGTGTCCATATTATACTCTGAAATTATCTCAGAGTTCTTGGATATTCTGTTATTTTGTTTCTGTTCCTTTCTCTTTTTGTATTTCATTTGAGCTCAGTGAGTGATCTTTAAACTCAGTGAGTGATTCCTTCCTTGGCAGTGTCTAATCTACTACTGAGTCCATCAAAGGCATTTTTCATTTGTGTAAATTTCTAGTGTATCATTTTGATTTTTGGAGTTTCCATTTCTCTGCTTACATTGCCCATCCGTTCCTGCATGCTATTTATTGTCTTCCATTAATGTCCTTCACATGGTAATTTGAATTATTTTAAATTCCCTCTGTAATAATTTCAAAATCTGTGTTTATATGAATTTAGTTCTGCTGCTTACTTTGTTTCTTTTTCTTTTTTCCCTGCCTTTTAGCATGCCTTGTAATTTTTTATAAAGAAAGCTGGAGGTGATGTATTGAGTAATAACTGAAGTTAAATAGTGTGAGTTTTTATGTTAATCATGCTAAAAGTTGGCCTGTGTTTAATATTTGCTGTAACTGTAGGTCCCAAAGGCCTCAAATTCCTTGACTGTCCTTGCTTTTGTCTCCTCTGCTGTCTATTCTAAGAGCTACTCTAAGAACAGCTTCTAACAGAGTCTGTGCCTTGCAGTTCTTTCAGCTATAATTCACTGTATACTGGAACACTGTTAATGTAATTGTAAGGATTTTTGGGGGGGTATTCTATAATCTTATGATTATCAGTCTTGTAGCAGACCTCTGTTTCTGGGATGATTGTGACCTTCACAAGTCTTCCTTAACTTGATTCTCCCTCCTCAGGTGAGATAGGAAGGGTAGAGAGGGCTGGAATTGGTTAAGTGCCTTTCCCACTTCCAGGTGACAAAACTTTTGCCTAGAGAGCAGGCCTTTGTTATGGAAAATGCCCTGAGCATATTACAAAGAGTTATTTTTCTGCCTCTCAACAAAACACAAGGGGAATTTATTTGGGTTCTTCACCATGAGAACCTGGTGGGATTTCAGAGGTAAGATTCATTCAAGTGTGAGTTCCCCCTTAAGAATATGGCCCCCAGGAGTTTCATACTGTCAAGCCAGTCTACACATAGGTTCTAGTAATTCATCAAAATTACAGTTCCTACCAGTGTATAGCCTTTAGTGGCCTCTGTTCCATGTCAATTGATTTTGGCAGTAATTATCTATATTTGCCTGTGGTAGTGATTTGCTCTGTGGCCTGATTTCCTTGATAAGCCCAAGAAAAGTTGTTGATATGTTCAACTTTTGTTGTTGTGAAAAACAGAAGTGATGACTTCCAAACTCCTTACCTACTAGAATTGAAACCATTAGTCCCTATCCACAATTTATCTTCTCACATTCTAAAACCAACTGACAAACAATCCTTTTTCTGATTTCAAAATTCCCTTTACTCATTCCCTTTCTTCAATTCCCATCACCATTGCCTTAATTCAAGCCTTTCTATCTGGTTAGAATTCTTCATATGTCTTACACTTGCTCTTCTTGCCTTTGTTGCAACACTAAGGAAGAAAACCTTAATTGAGTTATTTATATATATATTTCCCTAATACATGTAAGCTCTTTGAGGATAGAAACCGCATTTTATCTTTGCACATCACAAATCATGTAGTCCAGTCGCTTTCACAGAGGAGTTCAGTAAATATCAATGAAATGAATGGATGGATGGGCAAATCATCTAGTATCCTATGCATGTTAGTACTTTAGTAGGAAAACATTAAGTTGAAACTTGAAGTTAAAATCCATTTTGATTTCCTCAGAATAGTCCAGAAATTCTTTAAGAAAAGGTATTTTGCCCACAAATACATTCCATTAATGATGCCAGTAGCTGCCTCCTGGTGATATTCTAATTATAAATTCAATGAAGGCAGGACAGGAAATGTGCTGTATAATCAGTACTCTGGAAATATATATATATATATATATATATATATATATATATATATTTAATCCTGGACAACTCATGTCTTAATGCTCAAAGTATTTATCGGGAAATAATTTTACTGCCTTTCACAGTATTAAAGCCATCTAGGAGAATGCTCTATAATAGAAATATTCTTTCTCTTATTCTTGTTGTCTGTCTGGCATTTAACACACTGCTTTGGTTTTCATCATTCTCTCAATATGATTTTAAGTTTTTTGTAAGGTACATCACAATCATTATTCTATCTTTCATAAGTAAATTGAAATAGAAAATAGAAATAGAAAAGATAAGTGACTTGCTCAAGGCAAACACAAAAGTTATCAAAAGAGCTAAAACAAAACACTGTCAAATATTTCAATAACAAAACTCATGATTTCATACTTACAGACAATAGCTATAGAAAACTGAGAAAATTACAAGTCATTTTTATTTTTCCTGAGAGCCAAAGCCAAAATTGCCTAATACGTGTAAAGATAGTTATTAATGAACACAAAATACTTTTTCACAAAACCTCTTATTATTTTTAGCTTTATAAGGAAATCAAACAGTTTAATTAATTTTAATATTCCATATTTTATCAGGAAAAAATCTTCCAAATTTAACTTCTAAAATAAGGGAAGACTGCCTACTTAGTTCCATGGGCATTATATCCATAATTTCACGAGATGGTGAATTTACAGAAACCCTATAAATTAGGTGGTATTACTGAGATTTTATAGAAGAGCAGAATGGCTCAAAAGAAGTCCCAGTAGCCAACATTCCACAGTCACACACACATTAAAAGGAGGTTTATAGACATGTTTGCTGAATGACTAATTTCTGAGTTGAGGTCAATGTCTGGTTCTATATATAATAAACAGTGTTATAAGAAAAACTCTTCTAGATTCCAAGAGCTCAAGATTTTTTGAAGATCACACACATTTAGAAATGTATTACTTCAGCAATTTAAGGTTATCTTTACAAAGTATATTAATGGTAAAAAGGAGTATTCCTGGGGGAGGAACCTTCCTGATCATTCGTCTTGCTTACAGAATAGTAGATAAGGTAGGCTTCCCAACCCCAACAGGTGACAATGATTAACTACATAAGAGGGACTCAGGGAAAGTCAAGTCCTGAGGGAATCTTTATCAATTAAGGTGCTTTTGAGAATAAGAAAAGATAGCCATCTAAAAGTAGCTTCAACTGTTGTAAAAACGGGGACCCGACTGGAAGAGATTATGCTGAGTGAAATAAGTCAAGCACAGAGAGTCAATCATATGGTTTCGCTTATTTGTGGAGCATAAGGAATAACACGGAGGGCATGGGAAGATGGAGAGGAGAAGGGAGTTGTGGGATATCGGAGAGTGAGACAAACCTTCAGAGTCTGTGGACTCTGAGAAACAAACTGAGGGTTTTTGGAGGGAAGGAGTGTGGGGTTTGGGTGAGTATGGTGGTGGGTATTAAGAGGACATGTACTGCATGGAGCCCTGGGTGAGGTGCATAAACAATGCATTTTGGAAGACACACAAAAAAGTAAAATTAAATTAAATTAAAAAAAATAAAAGTAGCTTAAACAGGAAAGATATTTATTACCTCATAAACAAGATTACCAGGGATAGGTGGTTCCAGACTCACTTAAATCAGCAGCATAAAAACATAATCAAAGACCCTGATGTTTCTATGTTAGTTTCACTCATTCTCAAAGGGTAGGTATTAGTTCTTGGGTTTGACCCATTGTAGTTGTATGCAGGGAAACACAAATCCAAAAAGCATGCTCTCAATCAACTGAATTTAATACTGAGAAGTACAGCTGTTCCTCTCACAAGTATTATTTTCATCAAAGGCATACTTTTTCCTCTGGTCCACTGGCCAAGATTGGGCTACACAACCAAGCCCCCATGCTTCACGGAAGTCATCATGCCTTTTTTTTTTTTTTTTTAGCTGGCAGGTTCTATATCAAGGAAGACTGTCTGCATGGGGAGAAGATCAATGAAGTAAGAATTTGACATTGTAAAACTATGTACATAACCTGTAGGGAAAGTCTGGCAATAGTTTGCACTCTTAAAACACATTACTTTCAATATCTTTCATTCAGTAGGGTATTTAGAAATAAGTGAGTATTAAATGTTAGCCATCTGACAAGGGTCTAAGAATATAGCAGCAAACAAGATGGAAAAAGAAAGCTTATACTCTCTAGTGCAAAAAACAGAATTCTAAGGTATGATGATGTTATGGAAGAGAATTTCTAGGTTCTAGAGAAACCCACTCCAGTCATTTCCAATTAAGTAATGTTTAAACTGAGATCTGGGAAAGATGATTTTAATTTTGCTGTGGGAAAATAAAAATAAAATACACCTTAACTAAGATAAAAGATAGCACAGAAAGTTCAACAAAATAAAAGATACCTAGTTTAGATGAAGTATGAAACACAGAAGGACAGAATGACACCTGATTATGCTGTAAAATCAGCCATATCATGCATGCTTCTTAGACTTTGTATTAAAAACAAGGGGAATGAAGGTTTTTAGATTTTATTTCAAGGACAAGGGATTTTAGTAGGGATATGACCTATCTGCATAAAGCTGGAAGAATGGGGACAAAGGAGTAGAGGATCAAGTTGTAAGAGGGGGAAGTGAAGATGCCAATTAGGAGGTTATTACAATGCTAGAGGGAAGAGATAATAGCATTTCTGAGTTCCTGGCAGTGGACCTGAATTATAAATTTTGTCCCAAGTCTTCTAAGAAAATGCTCAACTACAGTCTGAAATAGCTTTTACCAGGTATTATTGCATTTGATTTAAATATACATAATTGTAAATCAATTCACAGTGGTTTAATAAAGAGTTTTCAAAAGTCAACCAAGAATTTCTAACCCCAGCTCTAAAGGAACTGGAATCTTGAGCAATGCAGGGGTCCCTCTAGCTTATATGTGGTATCCCACAGGAAGTTCACTAGTTTCTTCGCAGAAGAGTATTCCCTCCCCAAACTTAAGACAGAATATTGGAAAAAATACATAATCTCTGGGGTGTTGGTTTTACAAATAAAATAATTGTTTTTTTTTTAATTTGTTTATGTGCTGGTTTTTTTTTTTCTACAAGAATGTATTTCTAATAATATACTGTCCTTTAATGGAGAACTCGATTACAATAAATTCTGCTTCTTAGATATTTTTACAGCAAGGCTTACTTACAATCATCCTACAAGAGATACATACATCCATGCACTCATGCACATCCTACTTTCAAACTAATCTTCTCCAGTGTATTTTTCAAATGCTTGAATTGTGTTTCTTTCTATTCAGGAACTTATGAATACAGAGATACAATATAAATCTTCTCCCTATCATAGTCATCCAATTGCCAGTGGTCTGTAAAATACAGACTCAACAAATTAACTTTTGTTAGACCTGAATTTTCTACTTCCTACAATAGTAACTTTAAGCAGAATAGTGTTCAAGATAATATAATTTTGAGTTATACTGTTATTAGGCAAAAATCGAAGCTTATACTTTAGAGAAAACTATAGTCTAATAAATGTACTCAATCATCAGACAATATACTGTCTTCCTTTTTTCTCCCCAAGATATTAAACCAACAGAATAAGAAAACATTTAAAGAAAAGGAGAATTATTACTAAAAGAAGCAGCTAATATTCATTTTGTTTTAATTATATGCCAGGCACTCTGGCAACACTGTCTCACTTAACCCTAGATAATTCAGGGTTAGGAACTTATATGGTGTGATTAACCATCAAACAATTAATGCTTTAAATGTGTAAACAATGGACTCAATCTTCCAGAACTACCCTGTAATAGTATTAGGTCTGTTTGGCTCCAATGTCTTGATATTTCAGTATGATGCTATAAAATATCTACAATATGCCAAACTTTCCTAGGTGTTTCAAATACATTTAATTTAGTTAGTACAATAATTTTGATGAGTAGATATTAATATCTCTGTTGAACAGATAAGAAAACTGTAACTCAGGGAGACTTAAATATATCTTTTAATGTCACACACTTAAGTTATGGACAAAGATAAGTATTGCAGTTTTCATTTGAACCTATACAAACTGTTTTTTTTAATGTATTTATTTGACAGAGAGAAAGCACAAGCAGAGGGAGCAGCAGAGGGAGAGGGAGAAACAGGCTCCCCGCTGAGCAGGAAGCCTGACAAAGGGTTCTATCCCAGGACCCCTGGAACATGACCTGAGCTGAAGGCAGATGCTTAACTGACTGAACCACCCAGGCGCCCCCACAGCTGTACATTCTGATATAAGAGCAACTGTCCTGGTTCCAAATTACCCAAGACGAATAACAGAAAGAGTGACAAGTAATCAGGAGAAAACTCAGTAAGGGAGCGGGTAGGAAGTACTAGGAGTGAGGTCTTTGAGTCCAACAGGTTATGTGTAGAGACACTTTAAGTTGTCTATTATGGAAGAGATTTACTGATTAATTAATCCATTCACACATTTTTCAACAAATACTTTTTAAGTGCCTACTATGGGCCAGTCACTGGGAATATAGTGTTCAAAGAAATAAGCTTCCAGTTGAGAACTGAGAAGACTAAGTTAACTAAGGCTTACTGGGTGTGACACGAGGAAGAAAATAAAGAAATAGAAATACAAAGTACAAAATTTTTAAAATCTTTACCATTTATTAGGTGTCTGACCTTTCTTCTTTTTTTTTTTTTTTGTAATTTAATTACTTTGGATTTTTAAAATTTCTACATAATGACATTTGACAATTTCTTTTTTTCTTTCTTTCTGTTTGGCTCTCTAATAATGAATCAGAAACTATTAAAGTGGCCAAAACTGTTTTCCTAGCCCCTGGAAGACTCAGGGATGCCCTTTCCTTGAGGAATCATCAGCGTTTTGCAGCCATGAAGTTAGTATGTGGTTTCACAAGGGGAAACAGTGGAAAACCATGCTTGAAACTGGTCATGTTCTCAATCACTTCAGGTTGTGCTAAGGCAGGTGCTTGTGACAAATTTATATCACTTTGACATGGGAACTCTCCAACCACATGATAAGAATCCATTTCCCTGGCAAGAACATGGATGGATACCTTATGTCTCCTTGGGGCATCTATTGCCAACATTTCCTTGTAGAACTTGATGATATCATCCCCAGTAGGTGTGTTTAAATTACTCCTGTATTATTTCTGTCAAGATTATATTGCTGGAAGATGATTTCCCCCAATATTTAGCACACTCTGCAGATAGTTTCTTTGGTTTGTCTAGTCAATGAATTGCTAATGCCTGACTGTGTTTTTGAAAAGCCTCTTCTGTCATGTCCTCTCTGGACTTCCCCATGGTTAATAAGAAAGCTTCCACTCTAGTTTCTATTCTAGGTAGTGAGGTGACTTTTCTGACTGGGTGATGAATTGCAAGCCCTGCATGCTAATGGCTTTACATGGCCCACTGATGACGATAAGCCTAGCTGCTCACTGTTGCACAGGTTGTTGAAGAAGCAAGGCTCCCACCTGATCTAATAGAAGAGGTCTAGAAATATATTCTCTGAGATGCTCTGCATGTCTGTCTGGTGATATATCTCAATGCCGCAGTTACTGTGAACTTCATTCCTCTGCTGATAAACAAACCATCCTGTGTCAGGGAGTTGAACTTCTCCACATGGAACCAGCTGACTTGGAAGGAGAAAGTTCATAGGAGTATGTTCAATAATGATGTCTTCAACCATCTGCATAATTCCTAGTGCAGCCTGCTTTGTCATGTTTCCATGGAGAAGCGCTTTAGTGTGCAGCCATGGCAGGAGCAGAGATAGGAAGGCCTTAAGAGTGATATCACTCAGAGCTGCTTTTAATTCATCTTTAGTTCAGGCCACTTCAGTCAGCAGCAAGGTGTGGTGGTGAGCTGCTCAGCTTGGAAATTGTTAGGGGAGCACATATATGCCTCCTTGATAATTTTGAATCTTTTTACATCAATCTCAAAGGCAGCCATTTTTTCAAAAATTTTCTTTAGCAAAACTGGCTGCTTGTCATCATCACTGTAACCTTTCACGGAGAGACACATCCCATAGATGGTATTTTGGAGGTCAGAGCTCAAGACTGTTAGCTCTGCTACATATGCATATTCACTGAGAGAGTCTTTGAGGATTTAAGAAACTCAAGGTACCAATAGGCCATATTACAGTACAAGGGATCCACATAAGCAAATGGGCTGAAAAAGTCAAAGTTGAGACAAGCTTCCAGCATGAAAAACTTACCATCTTGTTTGAGCAAGTGTTTGCTTATAGCTGCATCCTTAATGAGAGAAGTATATGGTGCCATTTCCTTTTCTAAAGATAAAAATCTCAAAAATTTGTAGGAATAAATTCATTCCTAATTGGAAGCTTAAATTTCTCATTCAGGTCAGCATTTTGCCATTTCTTAATGACTTTATCTGGTACAGCTTCTTGCTTGTACTGGGTTCTATACTACTCTTCTGCGCGATCAGTTTTTCCCTCAAGACTTGGAAACTATTGCAACCCACACATTTTCTGGTCTGAGTTTATACAGATCCATCTATTTTAAGGCAGATCTAAATTCTTCCAGTAAATATTCAGCTGTGAGCACTTCTTCTAGGTGATAAGAATGCAATATTCCTGCAATCTAGCTTATGGTCTCTATATTTAAACCAAACAAACAAACAAACAAACAAACCCCAAAAAACAGCATTCAAGACTTTGCGCTCTTGGAAAACCACTCTTGAGGTCATTCTGCACATAGCTGAACCATGTGCAAAATTGTATCTTCAACATGTAATAATTCTTCTTCAGTCAAGTCCACATTAATGATAAAACAAAACAAAACATAAAACCTGGACGCTCTTTCCTTCTGCCCACCAACAAGAGTATTTACCCAGCCCTTTAAGATCTGATAACAGACTTCCAGGACCTTCATGCCCAATGAGATGACTAAGATTTGACCTGAAGGTCAGGTATGGGAAATGTCACAAAAAAGATTCCTAAAATCCTTACTGGGTACTATTTTTTAAAGTTGTTTAAGATGTTCTTGGAAAGGGTGTTCAGGAAACTCTGGGAATGGTATATTTTTGTTCTCAACTTCAGGAAGTAACTTTACCACCAAACTAGTCAAATAATCTAAAGATTCACACAGATAGCCATTAAGTTGGATGAATAGAGTACAATTTCAGAAAGTTCTTGCCTTATATCAGTGTCTTTTTGGTTTGGTTCAGTCTTTAAAATATATTTGTTACCTGTCCCAAATTTGCTGAAGGGATTCCCCATAGCTTTTCCAAATGAAAGATTTTCCAGGCATCATTCATCACGGTCTTCTCATGTTTTGAATCAACTGCATTCATCTCTCTGTCTTTGCAATTCTCATCAAACAAGGGACACAGGAAAAATCGTGCAAACTAGACTACCAGTTTATTATAAAAGCCTCTAATTCAGAACAGCCAGATGGAAAAGATGCACAGGGCAAGGCCACTCTTCCCAAACCTCCATGTTTTCACCAACCTGGCAGTTTTTGACATTTCTGAGATTCCTTAGTATCTGAGTACTTCAGTTTCCTCACACAAAAAATTAGAAGAATGTTGCTGCTTAATTTATATGGTTGTCATAAACATTAAAATGAGTGATGAAGACTAATATGTGTTAGTACATGTAAATCATTTAGGAGGACTGTCTGACTTCAAATCACTCAATAAATATTAGTATTAAGCATTTCATAAATGTTGGCTGTTATGATGATGAGTCATGTTTCCTATTAACATTAAAGCATATTACCAAAGTTTTTTCAAGGTACAGCTAGCTCTTAACAGGTATTATTAATTAGATCTACTAACCGGAGCAAGTCTTTTTCCAACAGGTTTCTGTTCAAAACAAGGTCAACTGGAGCTCTCAAAATTTTCCTAACATTCTTAATTAATTTTCTATTATCTTTGAGACAACTTTCAATAAATCCACTTCTCTTAGTAAGACTGACATGCTGCATTCTTCTGTTCAGCAGTGTATCTCTTGCGTCTTAGAAACTACTAGGAGATCCACAGTTCTGTCAAAAATATGAGTGCTAGAAAAATCCTAAGGACATACAGGAGAAAACCAATTTCTCGATTTCAGAACTGAACTGAGATTAGAAGGGGAAATTGTTTCACTTCATACAATATTTTAAATCATTATTAAATTACTTGAGGAGCACCTAGGTGGCTCAGTCAGTCGTGTGACTGATTCCTGGCTTTGGCTCACACTGCTCTCAGTGTGCTGAAACTGAACTCCAGGATCTCCGCCCTCAGTGTAGGGTCTGTTGGGATTCTTTCCCTCTCTCTCCCCCTCTGCCCATCCCCCTGGCTCATGGGCTTTCACTCTCTCTCTCTCTCTTTCTCTAAAATAAGTAAATAAAGTCTTTTAAACATTATTTGAAACACCACATTTACTATCAGTGGCACTTTTGACACTTCGGAAGGCACTTCTCTAGCCTGCTCTTCATACCTTATACATGAATATACTTAACTAGATGATGTGTAAATTACTCTCTCAAGACCATACAGCTAGCTAATGGAGGAATCTGTACCAAAAGCCCTTCTCCTGATTGTTGTTCAAGCATGGAACCAACTCATCATCACATATAGTGGCAACTGGCGACCACAGTTTAGCTGATGCCAGACTGGGAGACATTTTACTCAGGGACAGTTTCACTACACCTCTACCCACAAAGGTCAGATTTTAAAACATCAGTTTTATAAAAGAAAATCTCTGCACAGAATATCCAAGTCATTTTCTCATAAAAATTCATGATATTTAAAATTCATAAATGAAAACAATTTTAAATGTTAATTTCATAAATTAAAATGTGCTTATTTGCAGTTAACCCACTACAAACATTCTGTATCAGTTTTAAGATGTACATATTTATAATTCCCTTCTTTAGGGAGAAATTCATGTGTGTCATAGTAGTAGTGAGCCTCAAGATGGAAACTGCTACATTTTTAAAACATCAAATTATAATGAAGATAGAATAAACCCTGCTATTCTGAAAAACGTATTTTTTTACTATTCACATTTGTAGTTCAGAAATTGGAGAAACAGTCTCCAATGTTTCTCACATTTAACAGCCTTATCTCCTTGACAGTAAAATTATCTCCAGAACAATAGTCTACATTACCAAACTATTTATAACAGAATGGAATAGTAATTCTTATGTTGTTTCATTGCACAATCACAAATTTGAAGAAATGTTAACCAAAAATAATTATTATAATAATTATTTTGACATTTTGAGCAGATACTCTAGCTCTCTCTGGAGAGGAAACAGGGTGTGTTTTTCACTTGATCTCAAGTACTCAATTCATCGTTCTCATATGATCTCTAAATAAAAATAAGGAGTTGACTCATTCAATTCTAGTCTTCAAGGTGCTGAAGAGTTATTATTATACAATGAATCATTTTTCTTTTGTTAAATCAATTACAGGAGAACTCAAACAGAAAGGGATCCTGCCAATAAGTAATCTGGGCAGAGTTTAGAAAGTATACATTTCATTTAAAGCATTGATCAGCAATTCGTAATTTTTAAAACTTAAATTCACAAAGTCCTCTTTGATTCTGTAATAGTTGTACATATATAAGGGTGAGAAATTTTACTCTTACATACAGGTCCTATCAATGGACTTTCTGGAATAAGAGAGGTTGAGATTAATGAGCTTATTATAATTCATTAGAAAGTGGTATGTGGATGACTGCCTACTTTAATTAGTTTTATTACTGTAGGAAATTGTTTCATATGCCAGGCTCATCACCAAGCACGCCTGGAAAACATTAGAGCAGTAATCAGACTTGATATGAGGTACCTTTCATTAGGCAGTATGGCTAATGGCACTTATAATGAACAAGGAGGGTATTAAAAAGACGGACATGACAGCATTCAGCAAAAAGGAATTTATCAGATCAACTATTTCTGTGAAGCAGAATGCAAAGTACAGTATTTCAAAATACTGTTATGACATACAGGGTGCAAGATTCATAATTATGGAAAAAGACTTAAGTATCTCAGGTTCATCTAATAAATCTCAATACAAATTTTTGATGATTCATATGTTATTAGAAAATGTTAGTAATCAGATCTTTTAAAAAAGTAATCCTTCAAATGGTATTTCTTTTTTAAATTTAATCTTTTCAGTGTTCCAATATTCATTGTTAATGCAGCACACCCAGTGCTGCATGCACTACGTGCCCTCCTTAATACCCACCACCAGGCTCACCCGTTCCCCCCACCATTCTCCCCTCCAAAACCCTCAGTTTGTTTCTCAGAGTCCACAGCCTCTGGTGCTTCGTCTCCCTTTCCGACTTCCCCCAATTCACTTTTCCTTTCCTTCTCCTAATGTCCTCCATTTTGTTCCTTATACTCCACAAGTAAATGAAATGTTATGATAATTGACTCTCTCTGCTTGACTTATTTCACTCAGCATAATCTTCTCCAGTCCCGTCCATGTTCATACTAAAGTTGATTATACATCCTTTCTGATGGAGGCATAATATTCCATTATATATATGAACCATATCTTCTTAACCATCACCACCCCAAGAAATAATACACCTATGACTTTGATCAAATAAAAAAAAAGCAAGTCACAGTCTGAAAGAACCAAATTCAATTATAAAACATTTCAGAATAGAGGTAAATGAAAAATTATTAACATATTCCATAGGAACTGACTGAGTTCTTTTGTAAGTTCATCTTATAAAAATATTTTTTGAATGTTAATAATTTTAACCTATATTCAAAATAAAGCTTAAAAACATTTCATATTTAATATTTTGGCCTTATGTAAGTATTAGAAGTTACACTCAAAACTTAAGTTGAAAATAAAGGAAATTCTATGCACCTCTGTCTCAGTCCTAAGACACAAATACCACCCATAACTTACCAATTTTATTTTGCCATACCTTGTTAAGTAGTGTTTAGGCAGCACAATTCTCATTTCACTGATCAAGAAATGAACATTATATTCTTTTTTACATATATTGAGAGCATATTTCTGACTACCCAATCTAACCCTTACTTTTATGAGTACATTCTTCCAATATTTAAAATTATTCCTGAAAATATGTCCAAGACATTCTAATATATCTTCTGCTGTTATAGAAAAGATGTTATCATAATTTCATGCAGGTAACTGCAATTTCTGGCACCTCTTCTACCGTATATATATATATATATTTTTTTTTTTTTTACTGGATTTTTTTTTTTTTTACTGGAACTATTCGATAGTTCAATCGACTATCAATTAGCAATGGATGCAGAAATTATCAGAAGTCCCTTTCCATTCAGTATAGATATTATCTATGTCAGATAAAGTCTAACTTTAAAAACATTGTTAATAGGTGGAAAGGCATTTATCTGTATCCTTCTCTTCCTGAGTAGTCTTGTTAAAACAACAACAAGCAAACCTAACCATCATCACTAATAATGACAGACACCACATACATCTCAGAGCTAAATCTCAACAAGTACTTTTAGTGTCCTAAAAAAATTTGCTTGCCTATGGTTTACCAGTAGTTCCCAAAATTACAGTGTAAATATCCTGATTCCCTATTCTATGACAGATTCAGCATAAAAGTCTGCCACCTATTGCTTTTGCTAAAATCAAAAAGCATCATAAAATTAAACAACACATATGCTGCAAATTAAGATGACTGGTATTAGAAATGATGGCTGTTCTGTATTCATTTAAAAAAAGATTACTCTTTTTGGATTATATTCCATTTTGTTTGCAATACAGATTACTGATTAGTGGGTATAGTGAATATAAAAACTCAGGGGGAAAAAGAACATTTTTCTTTTTGGGTCATAAAAGGAAAGGATCTTCACAAGAAAAGACACTTAATAGATAAAATCATTTTTTAACACAATAAGAAAAGCCTACTTCTCTTTAAGAGGAAATCAATTTTAACAGACAAGTCTCAGTAATTCTGCCAGGATGTTCTTGAGATTAGAGAATGATTTGAGGCTTCATTTTATCTGCTACACCACAACTCAAAGGTTTGAAAACTACAATAACTTAAACCTAAGCATAGAAACATTTTTAAGTAAAAAAAAGCAGTCTGATGATTGATTGATTGATCTGCCATACACACACACATTTCCTTCTCAATTTCCAAAGACAGTGAAATATATTCATTTTGTTCCAGTAGTGAGTCTAGATTATATCTGACATTTTATGTGAGAAACTTTGCTTTTTAGCATACATAAAAGTCATCAATAAATAATAAACAAGTATCTAGGGCGCCTGGGTGGCTCAGTGGGTTAAGCCACTGCCTTCGGCTCAGGTCATGATCTCAGGGTCCTGGGATCAAGTCCCGCATCGGGCTCTCTGCTAGGCAGGGAGCCTGCTTCCCTCTCTCTCTCTCTCTGCCTGCCTCTCTCTCCATCTACTTGTGATCTCTCTCTGTCAAATAAATAAATAAAATCTTTAAAAAAAAATAAACAAGTATCTGGCGAGTCATCCATTCCCCATTAAAAACTGGTCTTAATTTTAATAATGAATAATAATTAATGTGAAGTTTGCTGTATGTTTACTCTCACATTTTTTCTCTCACATTTTTATGAAACCACTGTGAACTTTAATAAATATATTGATTTGAAAACAAAACTCTAATAATAATCCTTATTTTCTCCCTAAAACAACATCTTTGAAAAAGGCTAGGAAAATCTCTAAGAAATAATGGAATGTATTTGTAATTTAGTATTTTAATTATATGTTATACACTTTCTGAAGATAATTTTCTTTTTTTTTTAATTACAAAAATGTTATGAACATTTTTGTTTTGAGACCAAATGTTCTGAGTGAAAAGACAATGTAAAACTATCGCTTATGAGCAGAAAAATTTAATTTTTTTGTCTTAGTCTGATTGCACCTGGGATTTAGACAAATATCAAAACTTGGGGGTCCATATAGGCAAAATTTATACTGATTATATGTTTTAGCTCCTGTCAGCTGCCTCTGGTAATGACACCTAAGATCACTTCATGATACTAATTTGTTATAACAATGTAGAAACAGGAAACCAGAGGATACATCAAACAAAGTTGTGCATAAAAAGAAAAACAAGTATTATCTGCTGAGGTTCCAAGGGAAATTCAATCCCATGCCAATATCAAGATCTGTAAAATTGACACAAAATTGAAAAACTTAAATTAAACCACCATATCCATTATGGACCAACACAGCAAATTTGAAAGTTCCACATTTAAAATAGCACCTAAATTTTATGAAAGTGTCAATTTTATTCTATTTCTTTGTTTCCTTTCCTTTCCTTTTTTTTTTTTTTTTTGGTTTTTTTTTGGGGGGGGGTATAGTTGGCACGCAATGTTACATCAGTTTCAGCTGTACAACACAGTGATTTCACGAGTTTATACATTATTCTATGTTCACCACAAGTGTAGATACCATCTATCACCTACAACACTATTACAATATCACTGACTATAGTCCTTATGCTGTGCCTTTATTCCAGTAACTTATTCATTCCATAACTGGAAAGCTGTGTGTCCCATGACTGTTTAGTCATATTACCTGTCTCCCCACCTTCCCTTTGACAACCATTAGTTTTCTGTATTCATGGTCTGATTATTTGTTTGTTTTTTAATTCCACATATGAGTGAAATCATATGGTATTTATCTTTCTCAGTCTATCTTATGTCACTTAGCATAATACACTCTAAGTCCATCCATGCTATCACAAATGGCAAGGTCTTATCCCTGTTTATGACTATATAACATTCTATTATATATATATATATATATACACACACACACACACACACACACACACACACATATACATACATACACACACACACACAGTGGAATATACATAGTGAATATATCCTATATATATATATTATATATATATCTCCAATATATCATATATATCATATATATATATATATATATATATGGCCATATATGTATCTCTCACATCTTCTTTATGCAATTGTCTATTATTAGATACTTAAGTTGCTTTCATATCTTGGTTACTGTAGATGATGCTACAGTAACCATAAGGGTTCATATATCTTTTCAAATTAGTGTCTTTGTTTCTTTGGATAAATAATAGCAGACAAAGGAGGGAATTACATAATGATAAAGGAATCAATCCAACAAGACTAATAGCATAATCACAATGGTATGAAACTAGAAATAAATTACAAGAAAAAGAATAGGAAAAAGCACAAATATGTGGAGGCTAAACAACATGATGCAAAAAAAAAAAAAATCAACGGGTCAACAGAGCAATCAAAGAAGAAATAAAAAACAAACGAACATGGAGAAAATGAAAATGAAAACACAACCACCCAAAATCTTTGGGAACAAAGAAAGCAGTTCTAAGAGGGAGATACAGAATGATACAGGCCTACCTCAAGAAACAAGAAAAAGCTAGTGAGATAGAGAATAAATGAAACAAGATGGGATTGGGAGGGAGACAAACCATAAGTGACTCTTAATCTCACAAAACAAACTGAGGGTTGCAGGGGGGAGGGGGTTTGGGAGAAGGGGGTGGGATTACGGACATTGGGGAGGGTACGTGCTTTGGTGAGTGCTGTGAAGTGTGTAAACCTGGTGATTCACAGACCTGTACCCCTGGGGATAAAAATATATGTTTAAATGGTTGTATCATAAAAAAAATAAAAATAAAAATAAAAAAATAAAATCCATAAAAAAAAGAAAGAAAGAAAGAAAGAAAGAAACAAGAAAAAGCTCAAATAAACATTTTAACCTTAGACCTAAAGAACTAGAAAAGAACAAACAAAGCCCAAGGTGAGTAGAAGGAAGGAAATAATAAAGATCTGAGCTCAAATAAATGAGATAGAGACTAAAAATCAATAGAAAAAATCAATGATACCAAGAGCTGGTTCTTTGAAGAGATAAACAAAATTGATAAACCCTTAGCCAGATTCATCAGGAAAAAAAAGAGAGAGAGAGAGAAGAAAAAAGCACCCAAATAAAATCAGAAACAAGAGAGAAGTAACAACTGACACCACAGAAATATAAAGGATCATAAGAGAATACTACAAAAAACTATATGTATAAATTGGACAACCTAGAACTAGAATAGATAAATTCCTAAAAACATACAATCTTCCAAAACTGAATTAAAAAGAAATAGAAAATCTAAACAGACCAATTACTAGTAACAGAACTGAACTGGTCATCAAAAAACAACAAAAAAATAAAAGCCAGAACCAGACAGATTCACACGTGAATTCTACCAAACATTTAAACAAGAATTAATAATTATTCTCTACTTCTTTGGTTCTTATTGCTTGACATTTTCTAAAGACAATCATTTTATTTAGTAAAAAGGTGTTAACGCCCTGTCTCTAGTTAGGAGGAAAAGAATAGAATGAACAATTAGTATATTTTAATTTCTACCAAATCAACTATAAATGTGTATGACATAAATGAGTTAATAAAGGTATTTTCATTTAAAAACACCATTTCTGCATAAAAATTTGTTCACTCTACGTTATTTGAAGGAAAATATATGATTATCAAATCATTAGCAAGAAAAATAACAATTATATATAACAAATAATAAAAAATAATTTTTAATTCTTTGAACATTTGGATTATGTGCTTGGGTGGTTTAGTCAGTTAAGTGTCTGCCTTTGGCTCAGGTCATGATCCTAGGGTCCTGGGATGGAGTCCCACATTGTGCTCTCTGCTTAGCGGGGAGTCTGCTTCTCCCCGCCCTCACCCCGCTCATACTCTCTCCCTTGCATGCTCTATCTCCCTGAAAAAAATAAATGAAATCTTAAGAACAAAACAAAACAAAAACCCTTTTGGATTACAAATTTAATAAATCAAAATAATTGTCTTACACATATTTTATAAACAAATATCATTTGAAATGAAGAATAACTCATACCTTAATTATGATTTGGAGATTTTACCTTAAAGATAAGAATGTTATGGTCCAGGAACATCTGGGTGTCTCAGGGGGTTAAGCCTCTGCCTTCAGCTTAGGTCATGATCTCAGGGTCCAGGGATCGAGTTCCACATTGGGCTCTCTGCTCAGCGGGGAGCCTGCTTCCCCACCCCCCTGCCTGCCTCTCTGCCTGCTTGCAATCTCTCTCTCTCTGTCAAATAAATAAATATAATCTTAAAAAAAAAAAAAAGAATGTTATGGTCCAAATGGTTGTACTCCCTCCACATTTATATGTTGAAGCCTTAACCACAAATGTGATGGTATTTGGAGGTGAAGCCGTTGGGAGGTAATTAGATGAGGTCATGAGGCTAGGGCCCTCATAATGACATTACTGTCCTTCTAAGAAGCACTAGAAAAATGAACACCCACACAGAGACACACCCCCCACACACACAGACTGCCTGGACACACACAAGAGAGGTCTCTCTCTCCCTCCGTTATGCTCTCTCTTTCTCTCCCTCTGACCTGTGAGAATACAATGAGGAGACATCTGCAAGCCAGGCAAAGACCCTCACAAGGAACCAAAGTTGCTGGTACCTTGCTTGTGGACTTCCTAGCCTCCAAAACGGTGAGATACAGGCATCTGTTGGTTTAACCCATGCAGTTTGTGGTATTTAGTTAAAGCAGCCAGAGCTAAGATAAAAAACAACGTGGGTAAATTAGGATAATTTATGTAAAAATTAGCAACATATAAATACTTAAAAATTATAGCTATATAAAAGGTTGAATAACCAATAATGCATTGAAAATTTCATTGCTATATTTATGATAGCAAAAGTAGTCCCACAAAAATAATTTCTGTATTTGCAGGATAATCATAAGCTTTTGGATTTTAAAAAAGGCAAACTCTTGCCTCTAGCATTTTTTTTTTCTTTTGAAACAGATGAAAAACATCAAAACTGCTATCACCCTAACTCAAGTGGTAGATTTCATTTGCATTATTATTCAGATGACTCAATTCAGATTTTTAGTAAACTACTGAGCAAAACATTTCATTCGACTATGTCAAAACTCAATTTATTTGTCATTGCATGTGGCTATGCATTTTGAGTACGTACATGTGTGAAAAAGAAAAAGCTTGTGAGAGAGAAAGAGTGAAACAATTGAGTAGGAGAGGAGAAGAGAAGGCACCAGTGAAAGAGATTTGGAGGAGAGGGGTAGTAGAGGAGGAGAGAATGACAGAAAGAAAAAGGGAAGACAGTGGATGCTACAGTGGATGGTAACTACCCAGCACACTAAAGGGTACACATAAATAATAGTTAATATAAGGAATATAACTTGAATTGAGGTTTTCCTTTAGTATTTGAGGTTAATGGTAAGACACTGAAGATTCTGTTTGGTAAAGCATTCTCTGACATATATCTTACTATTGAAATATTGATCGAAATGACCCATGACCCAGTCTAAAAATGGTAATCCTTATGCACCTTAATTTTTCTTTTCTTTTCTTTTCTTTTTATTTTTTCTTTTTTTTTAATGCAGTTTTTTAACTTTTCACTCCCATATTTAGTAGCAAACCTTTACTAAATGCTCTATTAATTACCTGTAGCTGTGTAAAAAAAAATGGAACAAGTATCTGTCACCTCAAGAATCTGGGTGTTTCTCAGCTGGGTGTGGCTTAGGTCGCATGAGGTTAAATCAGTATGTAAGTCAGGGATGTAGTCTTTTCCAGTAGAGACTAGAGATAGGAGATCCTTTACTAAGCTCACTCACGTGGGTGTCGTCACAGATCTGCCTCAGGACATGGAAGATTCTCCCTGGCCAAGTGAGCCAAGGGAAAGTGCAACAGAGTGTCCAAGAAAGGTAAACCTGTATATGAATGATCTAATATATCATACAGCTTTATAAAAAGCGTATTTTTTACAGTAATGTAGTTAATCATATCCATAGAGACATTCACCAACTAGCAGCCTTTTGAGCTCACTGAGTTAGGACAATCATTTGGTTTAGTTCAGCATCAGAAAACTGGAAATCAACTGATTCCTAGGCAGGAAAGAGATCATAGATAATCTTCAAAGCAGAAGAACTAACTGTTTAAACATATGGCATTACTTAGATCAGCAAAGAAATGGCAAATTTAAAATTCACATACAATCATATTATGATGCCTTCCAACAGGGGGGAAAGAAAGAAAAAAAAAAAGGAAGGAAGGAAGAGAGAGAGAGAGAGAGAGAACCAAAAGATTTGTTCTGTATTTTCGCATTTTGCTTCTTCTGGAATTGTGAATGGCTACACTATGGCTAAATTACTTTGAGATTAGTTTTTCATACTGAAATATATATATATATATATATATATATATATATATATATATATATATATATGCAGAAAAGTAAATTTGTTGCATCACACCTTCCTCTAAATGTCCTTCTGTGGAATCAGTCCAGAAAGCTCTATAGAGAAAATATGCTAATGTTAACATAATGACTATCATGTGCATTTTTAAAAATCTGAATGATGCCCAGAGCATCTGTTACGTAGCTGGACATCATTCTCTAGTCCAATGCACAGCCATCAACTTGTTCAGTAGTACAGTTATATTTGACAGGTAATTTTTCTCAGGTTGAACTGAGTGCTAAGGTTGTGATAAATTGCTTTGACTCTCTTAAAGTACACAGGATAGATCACATCTCATATGAGCTGTAGTGTACAAATTTAAGGGTACTAAGACCCCGTAAATGTTTTATGTCTTTAAACTGTTCCTATTTCCGTATAAGTGGAAAAAAGTAAGTATGAGTTACTGTCAGAATTTGTGAACACAGAGTAGTAGTCCAGAAAAAAATAAATCAACTCCATGAAAATAGGCGTGTGTATAAAATTAAGTTTTAATACTAGGTGACATTTATCACATAATGATAAGGTCATTCTGATTATGATTTGCTTCATATTCTTTGTATACCATTTATTATATATAAGTAATATATTCAAATAAATAGATTAGTTGATGTTTGAGCATTGAGCTATTTCACTGCTCTTAACCTAGCTGTATCTAGTAATACTAAATGCCCATAATCCTAAAAATCTGAGTTGTAAATAAAAAATTTGCATAAAGAAAATTTTACATGTACTGAGAAAACGATGTAAACAAGACTTTTAACAAGTTATTTTCATAAATAGGTATCCATCTGCATTAGACTCAACTGCTATGTTCAAATATGGGTAGACTGTTAAACTGAGATTCATGGATTTCATCTTTAGACTTTTGGCATACTACAAGGCCCCAATTTTTCCAAAATTTTTATTATAAAAGTTTCTGAATTATTTTATTAAAATTTAATATATCTCTTTTCTTCTTCTTCCAGTGCCTTCAATGAACCTGTCTACCCCCTTGGCTTCAACCACTACCTCTTAAAGGAAGCCATACAGCTCACAGTTCTAAACTACCTACATGTCCTCAGACAGATCATACTTCCCTCCAAATGTCAACCTTCTTTCTGCTCAGGATGGTCTTTCCCTACACCACTACAGTCTGACTTATTCTTAAAAATTCCACTCCGATACTCATTTCTCTCTGGGAAATCTGGAATCTCTTGTTCTAAATAAGATACACTATTTTTGTATTTTCTTAAAAATATATAGTAATCCTTGTAAGTCTAGCTATAATTATAGTTTGGTTTTGTTTTTTCCTCCTCTATTCCTCATTAGACTGCAATTTTTTGGAGAAAAGAAACCAAGGCATCCATGAATTTGCAACCCTGACTAGAGTGGAATGACTGGCAAAGAGTAAATACTAGAGACCACACCGAACAAGCAAGCAAACAAAAATACTGTGTAAGTAGGAAAAATGGAAAGAGGGGATAACTCTCCTCTGTATTCCAGATCCTAACAGAGTACAGAGCAATCCTAAACAGGTCTTGCCAAAGTGCTAGAGTGAGAGATCCTTGGGTAAAATATCTGTGTATCAGGTGTTCATAGGTCAAGTATGGGTCAAAGGAAAATAATATTAGAATGCCCCTTAGGGAATGAAGTAAGAAATTTATCTCTCTCTCTGTTGAAAATCTGCATATGTATGCAATTGCTAATAGGTGTATTAGGATTTTATACAGTAATTAGAATCCTTTAAGGAGACCAAAGGCTATTTAAGAAGCCATTTTTGTTAAGAACAGTTTTCCCAAAGGGCTTGTACAGGTTGTTAAATACTAAGCCAATTTAGGTTTGACATAGCAATGCCTCCAAGAACATAGAAGAGAGTTAATTAAGTGAGTTAGTGACCTGTTTGCTAAGAATTATGTTCCTGATAGGAGGGAAACTTGGGCAGAGGCATTTTATAGAAACTGTTGTAGCCACACTGAGTTGCCTTGTTGTTGTTGTTGTTGTTTTTTCCCCCTCTTTTTTTCACTTGGGAAAAGAAAGGTACATAGGCCACCAAAGGAGAATGAGAACAGCGAGATACTTTATGGAATAAAGAAAAATTATTTTGTATATACAAAATGGTTGGCTGGTTTATCAGGTAGTAAGGAATACATATTGGTTAACAGTACACGTCTTCATTAAAGTATTTGGAAATTACACAGTCCCGCAGAAAAGAGACAATGAGCTGATACTAATACGCAAGTTATAAGTGACTTTGTAGGGAATCACAGGTTAGGGATTTTCAACTAATTCTCTACTTGAGAAAAAATTTTGCAAATGGCATAAATTACATTTTCTTTATCCTTCTTTTAAGTGACTTAATAATGGTTTCAGTTGTACAGTTAATATTAGAATTAATATTTAAAATTTTACACTATCACTTTTATAAATAATTCTTAGAGAGAAAATATTATGGTCTGCTACTCTGCTTTGCTTTCTGTTAAAATAAGGCTTGCCATTATGCCCCATACAGCCCATACTTTAGGTACTACCATCATTAAGTGAGAATTGATATCTCTGTAGGCATAAGACACCTAAGAAAAATTAATTAATATTTTCATGTGTTCCATAAATGCAGCTTTATTAGTGATGATGTTGTTTACACTCAAAGACCAATACTGGTTCTTCTCCATAGCACATGAACAACTTTCTGGATTTTAATTCTTTTTATATTCTATTAATTGAAGTTAATCCTATTAAAAACAAACAAAGACATGCACCTTGTTTAGAGACATTATCTCCTGAAATATTTCTCATTTGGCTATTAAATAAATGTGTATTAAGTTAAAGTCTGCCCTCATTGATTATTACAATCTATCTGGAATGTTAGACTTCACACAAATCCTCGAAGTATGGTGGGTGCTCTGAAAAATAATCAGGTGGTAGAAGGAGCATATTACAGGAATATGTTATCTAGTGAGCTAGGATAAATTAGTGAAATATTGAAATGACTTATTTTTTCTTCATATATTTTCTCTCCTACTCTCATTCTAAGCAAGGAATTAGGCTTAATCTAAAGAAGAGTCTATGTGAAACAGAAGCTCTTTACAAAATCCTAAACATCCTGAAAGGATAATGCTAAGGATACTAGAATGTACCAGGAAAGTGAGAAAACATTTGAGGAATCACAAGGAAGTGAGGGGAGATTCTGACAGTAGATAGAAAGAGAGTTATACTGGTCTCATGAACAGGGGAGACTTTATTATTTCTTGCACCACTTGGGGAGGCGGCAAAGACTTAGGGAGGAAGGGCTATACTGTTCGGTCTTAACCTAAGAGGATATGTTCTAGGTAAAGAAGTTTTTAATCTCTCCCAAGGGCCACTGCTTTATCCTTGACTACCCATTAGACTGATACAACTTCAGATACCCAAGGCAAGTTAACAATGCGACCTAGGGAACCCATTGTCAGAGAAAGCAATTAGAAGAGAAGCAACCATAATTTGCAGCCTTTTCAAAAGAAAACTGCTGGAGAAGTAGATGACAATTTGAACAACAGTAATAAAATTTAAGCAGGCTGAGGCTCATCTACAGTCTTTCTGGAACTAAATAAACATATTATAATGGAAAAGCAATGGAAAAACTTTTTTTTCCCCCTGAGACCTGATTTAGTGACTAAAATATCAAGTAAAGGAAATAAGTCAAAGCACAGAAAGGAAAAAAAAAAAAAAAGAAAAAAAAAGAAAATCACTAGGGAAAAAATGTAAGAGATTTGGAAAATAAATCAAAGACACATAACTAGCAAATAACAGAATTTCCAGACTGAAGAAAAGGAAGATATAGAAGAAAGTAACCATGGAATCACTTAAAAAAATAAGATGAAGAAAAAAATCCCTGAGCTGAAGAACAACTTAGGTCTGCAGATTGAAAGAGCTTTGCTGAGTTCCAGATAGGGTTGATAAAATGGCATGCATATCTAAGGATTCACACATCTAATGGAATTATGCATTAAGAGGCTTGCAACATTAATCACTAAATGTGTCAATAAATGTGGTTATCTCAGAATAGAAATATTTTAGATTATTTGACTCCTCTTAATAGATGACATATACTACTCTATTTTTTGTTTTACCAAAAAAAAAAAAAAATTTCCTATGGCCACTGTCACAAATTAACTATAAACTTGATGGATTAAAACAGAAATTTATTCTTTCACAGTTCTGGAGTCCAGATGTCCCAAATCAGCATCCCTGGTCTGAAAACAAGGCCACACTTTTTCTGGAGTTTCTAGGGAGAACATATTGCTTGCTTCCTTTAGGTTCTAGTGGTTGCTGACATTACTTGGCTTATAGCTGATTCAACCCAATCTCTTCCTCTGTTGTCACATTGCCGCCTCTTCTGTTGGTGTCAAATCTTTTTCTGCCTCTCTCTCATAACTCTATTTGTAATTACATTTAGTATCCACCCAGATAAACTGGGATAATCTCCCCATCTCTCTGCAGAGAGTCTTTTTTTCCAAATAAGGTAACATTTAAAGGGTATAATCAGGACTACATGGGAGACATTTTTCAGCTTACTACAATATTTTTTATAGTATAAAAAATGATACGGTAGGTTACTTTTAGTTTGAAATAATAGGATTTGGGTTTTTACACAGACACTACTGTTAGATCCATTAAATTTGTTTACAGAGGTGAGAGACAAAATAAAATTTTTATTTTTAAATTATACCTATGGCCACATTGTAGTGAACTGTTTTTATTGGACGTACACGTACAAGACTGTACTAGGTGGTCACGCAGGAGGCTACTGACTAGAGTCCTGGATAAGCAAAGAGAATGAGTCATACTGGGGAGAAACCACAGGTAAATTTCTCAAGTAATTAAAATTACCCCTTAAAACATTAAACATATGTAGGTAGTTTTTGAAATTACTCTTTATGTCTTTATATACCCTATCTGGAAGAGAACAGGGACTGGACTCAAGTCCCTTCAACCCTAACAGCAAAATCCAGGGCTCCTTGATATATGAAACTCCATGCCTCTTGAGTAGCCAATCTTGTAGGAATGTGGAAACAAGATGCTTACTAACCTCGAAGACCTCAGAAGACCGGACCAAACCAGTTTGTGCCAAGGTGGACTCCAGTGTTGACCTTTCATTTGACGTCTCCCTTCATTTTTAATACTAAAAACCATACCCAGGAGTGGAGATATCACATGCTAACTAAACATGTGACACATAAAGAAGCATGCCCTCTAAGTGTACAGGCACCAATAGTTCCTAACTCTATGCTTACGTGTCACTCTCTCCCCACCCCCTCTTTCTAAAAAGATTTTATTTATCCATTTGACAGACAGAGAGGGATCACAAGTAGGCAGAGAGACAGGCGGGGGAGGGGGGAAGCAGGCTCCCCACTGAGCAGAGACCCTGATGTGGGGCTCAATCCCAGGACCCTGAGATCATGACCTGAGCTGAAGGCAGAGGCTTAACCCACTGAGCCACCCAGGTGCCCCACTCTTCTCCCTCTTAAGTCTCTTTAAAGCACTCCCTGACCTCTCCTTGGAGAGTCAGCTGGAGGAATCTTTCCTTTGTGCTGTCTTCTCTGTGTTTGAACATACATGCCTATAAAAGTCTTGTCTGGAATCCCCCTTTGGCCTCTAGTCTATTTCTATTGCTTAGAAAGCCCAAGGGCCCACATCAGTAACATAGTCTTCTAGAAAATTATTTGACTATAATTTGACCATTTCTTTTCCTTTTTTAAGTTAAAATTTTTTCAAATTTATTTTTCATTTATTTTCAGCATAACAGTATTCATTTATTTTTGCACCATACCCAGTGCTCCATGCAATCCATGTCCTCTATAATACCCACCACCTGGTACCCCAACCTCCCATCCCCCGCCCCTTCAAAACCCTCAGATTGTTTTTCAGAGTCCATAGTCTCTCATGGTTCACCTCCCCTTCCAATTTACCCCAACTCCCTTCTCCGCTCTAACTCCCCATGTCCTCCATGCTATTTGTTATGCTCCACAAATAAGTGAAACCATAAGATAATTGACTCTCTCTGCTTGACTTATTTCATTCAGCATAATCTCTTCGAGTCCCGTCCATGTTGTGACAAAAGTTGGGTATTCGTCCTTTCTGATGGAGGCATAATACTCCATAGTGTATATGGACCACATCTTCCTTATCCATTCGTCTGTTGAAGGGCATCTTGGTTCTTTCCACAGTTTGGCGACCGTGGCCATTGCTGCTATAAACATTGGGGTACAGATGGCCATTCTTTCCACGACATCTGTATCTTTGGGGTACCCAAAGTACCCCAAAGTACTGCAATACCCAGTAGTGCAATTGCAGGGTCATAGGGAAGTTCTATTTTTAATTTCTTGAGGAATCTCCACACTGTTCTCCAAAGAGGCTGTACCAACTTGCATTCCCACCAACAGCGTAAGAGGGTTCCCCTTTCTCCACATCCCCTCCAACACATGTTGTTTCCTGTCTTGTTAATTTTGGCCATTCTAACTTGTGTAAGGTGCTATCTCAATGTCATTTTGATTTGAATATCCCTGAGGGCTAGTGACGATGAACATTTTTTCATGTGTCTGATAGCCATTTGTATGTCTTCATGGAAGAAGTTAAGTTAAATTTTGTTTCTTTGGTTTGGCTTTATATATTTATTTGCAGAGGATTTAAATTTTTACTATTTCTCTTCATAAAGAACATATGGTATTTTCTATTCATATTTTTATCACATAATAGAGATTTTACATTTTTTTCTATAGAGGTCTTGTGCATTCTTTGCCAGGTTAATTAATTATTTTTCCCCTTTTCTTAAAAACTGAAGTATAGGTGACATATAATATGACATTAGTTTAGGTGTACAACATAGTGATTCAAGAATTGTATCTATTGCTCATACATTCACTAATCATTATACCTTGGTTAAGTGTAGTTACCATATACATTTATTACAGCATTATTGACTATAAGAAATCAAATAAAAATATTATTGACTATATTCCCTATTCTGTAATTTTTTTTATCCCTATTGACTTGCTTACTTTATAACTGTAAGTTTGTACTTTTTAATCGCCTTCATCTATTTCACCACTCCCTCCTTTCCCTGGCAACTGTTCTTTGTACATATGAGTCTATATCTGTTGGTTTGTTCATTTGTTTTGCTTGTTTTAGATTCCACATATAAGTGAAACCATATGGTATTTGTCCATTTCTTGATTATTCTTGGTCATGTTGCTCAGCCCTTTTATGAGATGACTGATACTTTTGTGTTTTCTCCTGGTGTGAGTCATTCCTTCTCATATTGGAGTGTAACATTTACTTCCTCACTAATCTGATATTCTTACCAAGACCTGGAAGGAAAAATCAGTGAACCTTCTGTTTTAATTCTGCTATTTAATGCTGCCCAAAGTCAAGGCACTGATTTTAAGGAAGCTCTGCATTAGACTCCTTTCCAATTCAGTTACAATTTAGATACTGTTTATACATACTGAGTCATAAAAATATCCTTCTTCAGATGCAATAGACAAAAATCAGTGCATTATTGTCATCATTGTTTTAAATTAATCTTTCTTGAAGACACTGACATTTGGATAGTTGAATAATTAGTTGGAAATTATACATACTCATCTGATAACTACAGGGCCAGAAGACTGGAGGTAGTAGGTCATAATTATGTTTATTCACCAGTTGATTCTTTCTAAAATTTGACTTTCCCATTGATGGCTAAAAGCCGGATTTTCTCCATTCATTTATGTACTTATTTGTTAAAAAAAAAAAACTTACCAGGCATGTATTACATCTCAAACAGTGTGATCAGACAAAGATATAAAGATGAGTAACATAAAATTGCTACTGACTTTATAATATTAATATACAATGATACATGAAGAGTTAAGGTGTAATTGCCGAATTGCTGTTGTAGGTGAAATCGTAAGATACTTTACAAGTGTGTACATGGAGAGTCTGAGCATCTACAGTCAGTAACAACAGCAGCACCTACCACTTATTCAAGATCTACCATGTGACAGGGAATTGTGCTGGGGACTTTACATGTGTCATTTCAATTTACATTACAGAATCTTATAAATTATGTATTATTACTTGTCATTTCATATATTCAGATCTATCCAGCTAATTTTCTTTTTCCTTTAAGTGTCAGCTTACACACCACTCTTTTCAGGCCTTCCTGATTTGGAAATGAGATTAAGCGCCCACTACCCTTTACTTCTGTGGTTCTCTGTCCCTCTCTGCTCTCACACCATGAGTATTTGTTCAGTGTTTGTATTAACCAAAAAACAGAATGTTTCATGAGGACAGAGTCCTTGTCTGCCTTACTTACTTTTGTAACTTCAGACATAGAACTCATTCACAAGTGAGTGAATACATAAACAAACTTACCCCCAACCCATGACAAGACACAAAACAAGGATTCAACCTAGATTTTCTTCTAAAACCTGTATTTTTTTTTTAAGATTTTATTTATTTATTTGAGATAGAGACAGTGAGAGAGAGCATGAGCGAGGAGAAGGTCAGAGAGCGAAACAGACTCCCCATGGAGCTGGGAGCCTGATGCGAGACTCGATCCCAGGACTCCGGGACCATGACCTGAGCCGAAGGCAGTCGTCCAACCAACTGAGCCACCCAGGCGTCCCAAAAAAAACCTGTATTTTTAATCACCAGAATATTTTAATCCTTCATAGGATAGAATATTTCCATTTGTTCAGGCTAAATAGTTTTCATAAATTGAAAGGACACTAGTTTTTTTTTTATGAGTTGGCTATTATCGGTAACTTGTTAATAACGAAGAAGACAAAATACATGCTCAATGTCTTAAATGAATTCAAAATAGTATTATCAAGTTTACTTTTTGCCATTCTTCAAATATTAATAGATAATAATACTTTAATTTTATAACTATGATAGTAAATGCTATAAAAGACCCAAAATGACAAGATAAAAATTCAAATTATGAAGAGTGCACATTTTTTATGACAGGAAAATAGAAATGAGCTCATATCTGCCCCAACTAGATGTTAATGGTAAGATCTTATTAATAGTAGCATTAATTCACATGTTAAAAAAGAATAAAACTATGTACAGTCAGCATTCGTATTGTAAGTGAACATAATACCTTAACTTGAATGTATTCTAAAAATAATTTATTGTTTGAAATTATAGTTACTTTTCAACCCAGAGTGGCATATATTTCCTCTTAGACTCATTTGTTCATTATATATCCAACATGTCTTATTCTAAGTAGCCAATAATGATTGCTTAAAAGACTATTTTAAACTTGGAACTTTTTCTGTATAGGGAAACTAAAGAAATCCACATTTATAAAGTTTCTTAGTGAAAGATTTATACTCTATCTATAATCTTTTATAATACTAAAACATGATAATTTTAAAGAAAATTCATACCATATTTAAGTAATGTTATAACTATTTTAACTATATAAGTGCACCTTTAAGTCAAACTTCTTATATTTGTAAATTTTATAAAATTAATAACTTTGCTATTGATCTATTCATCATTGCTCTCTTTACTAATACACATTTGTGGTTCTGTGTAGTGGTGGTAGGTAGACTTGAAATAATTAAATCTGTTTTCTATATACAGATATAGGTTTTCTATTTCTGAACAGATACAGGAATTCCTCTATACATATTTAATTCATTTATATATATGTAATACATATACACACTATTATATAAGATATATACACATTAAGAATATCAGTATTTAATGTTTAAAAATGCTTATACCTCATAGATGCACCTCCTAAGATGTTTCCGAAATCTATAAACTCAGGTTTTGTGTTTGACTTAAATTTAAAGGTAGTATCTGGACATTTTAGGAAAAAGCAACTACTATGATCATGAGATTGAGTTTACAGAAAAATTCTAATTTTTCTATAAAATTAGCTTATACTGACAGTATTTTGTGCATATGAAAACACGAACATCACAGGGATTTATAAATTGTGGCACATGCTCTCCTCTGTCCTGAGAAATCTAGAGTCTACCCTATTGCCCTCTTTTCATAGGAAGCTATACACACAAAGTAGAACATCAGAGTTACAGGTTTTGTTTTATCGTGTCGGGTGATTCTGTGATGCTAGCCACAGCTGAGTGTTGGTGGGTAGAAGAAACGTGGAGCCAAAGCTGACCTTGGGCAAAAACACGAGGAGAACCTGTTAATGGCGGCATTAACTCTGGCATGTTATACAAGATAGTAACTTGCCAAATCAATAAAAATTTCTCTGAACAGTCTGAATATCAACCATTCCAAATGTCTACAGAAGAGAAATACAGTGTATTATGTTAAGTGAAATTAGTCAATCAGAGAAAAACAATTATCCTATGACCTCACTGACATGTGGAATTTGAGAAACAAGGCAGAGGATCATAGGGGAAGAGAGAAAAAATGAAAAGGGATGAAACCACAGATAGACAAACCATAAGAGACTCTTAATCTCTGGAAACAAACTGGGGGTTGCTGGAGTGGAGGCGGGTAGGAGGGATGGGGTGGCTGGGTGATGGGCACTGGGAGGGCATGTGCTATGGTAAGCACCGTGAATTGTGTAAGACTGATGAATCACAGACCTGTACCCCTGAAAAAAAAATACATTATATGTTAATAATAAAAAATAGATAAGATAATAGATATTAGATAGCAGAGAAGCACAGCAAACAGAAGACCTGACACGGTAGGAATTAATGTGACAACAAAAGCCCATCCTCAGTAGAAATAACTGGCTAGAAACTAAAGAAAATTGGGAGAAATTAAGAAATAGCAGAGGAGAGAAGGCAGATAAAGAAAAACAGCACAGAAGAGGAGTAAGGAACATAGCAAACTAATCTGGTGGCTGTTCCATTATGTGACGATGAGAATCACAGCAAGTACTTAAAAAGGAGGACGATTTTCCATTTCACCATGAGTTCTCTGTTGGAGTTGTCTTGTACCATTTTCAAGAGCTGACTGTATTTATCTTTTCCCAACTCCAAGCTCAGTGAATGACTTGGTAGCTTGAAAATGGCATGCAGAACAATGATATCACAGAAATTGCCAAATGCTTTTTAAAAGAGTTTTTTAAAAGAGTTATTATTACACACTTACTAGCATACCACTAATTCCAGTTATTTTGCTTCTGAAACTATTTATTTTCCTCCTTGAACCCCTGTTTTATTTATAAAACAAAGTTACTTAGTTTTGCTGAAGTAGCTTGAGCCATTTGTTTTTTCTCTTCCCCAATGCTCTGAAAAAACTCGATGCAACTTTATAGTTACTCTTTTTTTAAATTAATTTATTTATTTTCAGAAAAACAGTATTCATTATTTTTTCACCACACCCAGTGCTCCATGCAATCCGTGCCCTTTATAATACCCACCACCTGGTACGCCAACCTCCCAACCCCCTGCCACTTCAAACCCTTCAGATTGTTTTTCAGAGTCCATAGTCTCTCATGATTCACCTCCCCTTCCAATTTCCTCCAACTCCCTCTCCTCTCTAACACCCCTTGTCCTCCATGCTATTTGTTATGCTCCACAAATAAGTGAAACCATATGATAATTGACTCTCTCTGCTTGACTTATTTCACTCAGCATAATCTCTTCGAGTCCCATCCATGTTGCGACAAAAGTTGGGTATTCATCCTTTCTGATGGAGGCATAATACTCCATAGCGTATATGGACCACATCTTCCTTATCCATTCGTCCGTTGAAGGGCATCTTGGTTCTTTCCATAGTTTGGTGACCATTGCCATTGCTGCTATAAACATTGGGGTACCAATGGCCCTTCTTTTCACGATATCTGTATGTTTGGGGTAAATACCCAGTAGTGCAATTGCAGGGTCATAGGGAAGTTCTATTTTTAATTTCTTGAGGAATCTCCACACTGTTCTCCAAAGAGGCTGCACCAACTTGCATTCCCACCAACTGTGGAAGAGGGTTCCCCTTTCTCCACATCCTCTCCAACACATGTTGTTTCCTATAGTTATTCTTTCTATTCAGTGAAATTTATTGAAAGTCTGTTATTGATTAGACACTACAGACAATGCATTATACACAACTGATTCTGAGATAAATAAGACAACATACTTGCCATCAGATCAATTACAGTCTAATGGAGAAATACATGAATTATTCTAATGCACTGTCATAGGTACTATAATTAAGATTATATTAAGAGGTCCTTTTGAAAGAATAAGCATGAAAGAAGGATACAGACCACTACTTAGAAGGTAGTGTTGGTGTCTGGAAATATTACTAAGAGAATCTGATAGTTGGTCTTGGACTTGAAGGATGACTAAGCTTTGGTCATACAGATGGTTTAGGGAAAGGTAAAAGTTGTTTGAATATATACAAAAAAAAAAAAAAGACTTAAGAAAAAAGAGATTAAGGGAAGATACAGAATGGTAATAAGATCATGACAAAATGGGGAAAATTCATATCCCATAGTCTGAAATATCATTAAGTTCCCATTCCCTCCAAGCATTAAGTATTCAGTGTGATTCTCATGGTCACATAACCAACAGACACCAGATTGGTCCCTCTTGTTCCTCACTCCTCCTTACCATCACAATAAGACATGGGAGCTACTCTCAATTCACTACCTTAGCATAAGCCAGTCTTTGGCCTATGTATCTGGAGTACCCCTTACAATTAGTTCCCTAATTAGCAACTTCATGTAGATTCTTCATGTGGATTCATGTCTTTGCCAATTTTTAATCTGGTAATTCTTTGCCCCCCCAGTTCCCTGGATCAAATGATCAAGATTCTGGAGCACTACCTCATTTATCATTTCTTTCTCAGCCCACCTTTTAAAAGTGAGAAAAAATAGTAACAAACCATAGTAAATCTTTTTATTAACGGAAATGATTTTTTTTAAAGATAGAGGAAAAAAAGTTACCCTCAATTTACTTAATTCTTTATCTGGGTTTGAATCTGAACCTGGAAATTTATTTTTAGTTTAAATAATATATTAACATCAGTGGAAAAAACACATGTAAGCATCCTCTGTATTCCTTATTTCAACATTTTAACCTAAGGTTCTGCTATTCTTTCAAGAAGTACTTAATGAAATTTAAGAAGTACTTTTATTCAGTAAGTACTTAATGAAAACCTGAAATATATAAGGCACTTTGCTAAGCATTTCAGAGGATGTTTTACGTATATTTCTTGTCCTTTACCAGTTCAAAATTTGATATGAGAACTGGGAACATAATTTTTGTATCTTTTCAATTCTTTTTTGTTGTAGTGTTAAAGATTTCTTTCTTTATTTGAGAGAGAGAGAGGGTATGGATGGAGTAGAGGGAGGAGCAAGGGAGAAGGAGACAGAGATTCCTCAAGCAGATTCCCCACTGATAGTGGAGCCCGATGCAGCCCAATACCAGGACCCTGAGACTTCAACCTGAGTTGAAGTCAAGAGTAGACATTTAACTAATGGAGCCACCCAGGGACCCCAACTTTTCAATTTTTATAAAAAATTGTAAGAAAATTCATGTGAGTGTGTATCAGAAGAATCTCGAAATTTAAAATACTTGGCACATGATGTAAAGCTATGAGTGATAGTTGGATAATAATATTACATAATGTCATAAAACAAATCTATTGAGTGCTCAGAAAATTAGACTCTTAAAAATATCATATAAGCTGATACAGGAAACAAAGGCAAAATAGAAAAAGTAAATTTTCTTACTACTTAGAGTCCACTGACAAGTCCTTGAGACAGGCAGAGTGACCTTCCTCTAAGAACTTAACTGCTTCAATGTTAATACTTTGCTAAAGGCAAAAGGCAATTTTAGTTTAACATTATCCTGAACTCCAGGGTCCTGTAAGTCTACTTAAACATATAAAAATTCCTTTGGAAACTTCCTTTATCTCTGCTCCCTTCGATACATAATAGCAGTGATCCTCCATGCATACGGCCCACTGATATACATCCGAAGGGTTTCATGACTATTAGACAGTAATAAAGGACATTTTCCTCAGAGCAGCTAGCCCTCTCAAGGTCCTTGAAATCTTCCCTCCCAATTCCTTAGAGACTTAAGGTTATCTCTAAACCCCTCCCAATTGAAAGGATATAATCAATCATTCCTCATAAACCCAGTGCAGCCATTTCTGCCCATGGGTCCTGTCCCATGGGTCCTGTCCCCGTGCTTTAATAAAACCACCTTTTTTGCACTAAAGACGTCGCAAGAATTCTTTTTGACCTTTTCCTCCAAACCTCAACATTTCCACATCATTAGCTAACTTCAATTAAGAAAATTTAAGTTGAAAAGCAAAACAAAACTCATGTTATTTTCATACATGCTATTTTTCAAGAATCATTCTTAAAAAACATCATAAACTGCTGGTAGAGAAGTTGAACATAGAGATGAGTGCTATGTTAATGATACCATTACGAAGTTATACAAACCATAGAGATGGCATTTGGCATTTGGAAAGAAAGTAAGCATTTTTATATTAAATATTATCTTAATGCATTTTAAAAGCTTGCTTTTAGGTAAAAGGAAAATATATTCTGAATAAAATGTTAAATGTATTTTAGAAATGCAAATTTCACACTGCATAAGATTTAACCAAAAAACCAAATATTGTTGGATTTTCTCCTCCTGTGTTTACCTTCACTGAGGTAACTAATAGCTCTTTTATTTATAAATTACTTTCGGAGGATGGTTGTTTTATTTCATACAAATCAGTTAATGGTGTTTGCACTGCTAATACTTCTCTACCAAAGTCTGTTGATAACTCAGTTGTGTTCTCTTTCAAATTTAAGTAGGCAATTTGGCCATTTATGTGAGAACCCAGTACTAAACAGAATGTGTTCATTTTTCTTATTTTTAAGATATCTGTAGAAGTTCAGGCAACGTAAGAGACAAGGCTTCTCCGGATTTCCACATCTGCCAGAATAAGGTGCTAATGAAATCAAGCTAATAGGTTTGAGTCATGTGATCTGTATTTAACAAGTATTTACTGACTAACTCTTGTGTAAAACACACTGCTAGATGGGATGGCAAACTACTGAAAGAGCCCAATAATGTGACATGTGGGGTGGGATTTATAAGGAAGACATGGAAAAATAAACATATGTCAATAACTGTAACAGTGTAATACATTCTACAGGAAACAGAGATACGTTTGAAATAGACTTGTTACTTGCTCACCAATATCTACTTCCTCTTCTACCTAGCAACACAGCCCTGATGTTATTTGGGATAGCAATGTCTCTGTTAGGCCAAAGCAGTGGAAGGAATGACCAGAGGCAGCATCTCAAGTCCTTAAGGGAGGAGTGATAAAGATAGGAGCTGGAAGCAAGGGCAATGATAAATAGGGTCACATTTAAAGCCTGGGGGCACAATATCCTGAAACTGTGGCTTCCAAGACCTTGGGACTAATAGACCAACAGCTCACAGGTGCAGAACATGCCCTCTACTCTTCCACCCCGACACCCAGGACTCATTCTAATGCATTTGCATTGGGGTGACAGCCTTCCACCCCATGGAGAAAGGCTGCCATGAAGGTTCAGGCACAAACCCTGGAAGGTTAAAAACTCCCCTTCACAACTAGTCGGAGGAGTCTCCAAAATGATTGGAACCAGCCTCCATGGGAGACCACCCCACTGTACATCACAGTTCCTCCCAGTCCAGAGACACACAACAAGTATCAAATAGTCACAGAACAGTCGCAAAACAATCTAGGAGTCAGTTCCACCTCAGGGAACCTGACTGCACTCCCATCGTGAGAATGTCCTTTTGCTTTAAGAAACTGCTTTGTGGGGGGAAAGAAAGAGAGAAAGAAAGAATGAAGGACAGAAAGGAACTGCTTTGTGCTTTGCTAGTTTCTTTCTGGCTGTCTTTATTCAAGTGAGGATCCCCAGATAAATCTTCCACTGGGAATCCAAGAACCAAACCCTCCTTTCACACAATGCAGGTTCTCCCACTGGTAACATTTCTAATTATAAAATTACATTTTTCCAGCTTTCTTTTCAGTTAGCTTGGCCAATGACACATAAATAGAAGTGTTGTGTGGTGTTTCCAGAGTGGCTCCTTATTAGGAAGCCAACTCAACTAGGAAGAATGTCTCTTTCTCCTTCCCATTTCCTCCCTGCTACTATCTGAAACACTGCTGTGAAGACACAATGCCACTAGACTATGAAGTAGCCTTTGGTACAGTAGGTGGAGTTAAGGAAAGCAGAACAGAACGATATAATAGGAGTCAGGGCCCCACACAACTTCTTTGAGCAGCCTTATTCACCCCATCTGTGCTGCCACCTCCAGACCTCTTTTATTTGTAAGAATAAATACAATAGAATTTAAAGTACCGTTATTGTGTTTTTTCTTTTTTTGTTTTGTTTTTGCAGCTGAATACAATTTCTAACTACAACCAAGTATCAAAAATTTTAACCAAGATTTTCAAGTCAGAAAAATATTAGATGTAGTCAAGGGAAAGAAAGGATACACAAGTGAGTGTTAAGTAACCTCACCAAATGGGTTACATCAAATTAAAGCACTCAATTCTTTTTTTCTGGACTACAGGTTGCATATTGAATTATACACACCTGTCTGGCTAATTCTAGGTAACATGTATTAATTGGACAAAGACAAGGGCTACATTAAATCTGTGGCCGTGCAGAGGTTGTTTTGGTTAGATAATTCAATATCATGGGAAATTATGTTATCAAGATTTCTGCTAACATAAAATATGATAAAAACACTCCTATGCATATCATATCTATATATATATGTATTTAAATATGTGAGTGTATCACATACATATAAATATATGTGTTAAAATAAAATATAGTAAGAAATAGCAAAATGTCTTTCATTTAATGAATATTTATTAAATAGGTGTTCTGTGCCAGTCATTGTTGCATGAACTAAGGAAACAATGGGGTAGGTGACTGTCCATGTTGAGTTTCTATTTTACTAAGCAAAACTGACTTTAAATACACACAAACAGTGTCATGCCAGGTGACAAGGGTTTTGTGCTATGAAAAATAATAAACACCATGAAGAAAAATGAAGCAAGAAAAGAGGTTGCAATAGGAAAGCCTTTTTAGGAAGGATTGTGGAAGGATCTTCTGATAAGATAACAGGGGTACAGATTCTTAAATCCAATGAGAGAATGAGCCATAAGGTAATCTAGCAAATAAAAATGGAAACAAAAGAAGAAGTTAGTGCACTATCCTGAGGAAGGAGAGAACTAGATATGTTTGAGAAACAACAAGAAGGTCAGCAAGGCCAAATCAAGAAAAAAAAAAAACATGTAAGAGAAATCAAGATGAGATCAGAAAAGCTATCATGGGCTAGAACATATAAGGCACAAAGAACTTGGAAAGTAGTCTCACTTTAACCTTGTGTTTGATGGGACACGACTGGAGCATTTTAAGCTGGAGGATGACATAAACTAATCTAAATTTTATAAAGAGAACTCTGGCTTCTAAGTGGAAAATGGATTATAGAGAAGACAAGAGTGGAAAAAGGAAAACCAATAAGAAACGGTTGTGATAGCCTATGTGAGAGATCATGATGGTGATGGTAGCATAAGTGGAAGAAATGTGCAAAACTGGGATATACTTATATCCCAAGGCACAGCTGATTGCTAAAGATGGAATGGGTGTGGGGAAGTAATGAGAAGGATGAAGTATGGAATTCTATTCTTTTTCTCTCCTTTTTTTTCTTGCCTCAGCAATGAAGGAGTAAACAAAACTATTTATTGAAATTATGAAGGAAATACAGAGAACCAGAGAGGAATAGATTTAGCACAGTGACTTGGATAAAATGGTCTAAGAATAAAACGTTCTGAATGGATTTGTCTATTTGGAGATCTGGGTAAATATCCAAGTGGGGATATAATCAGCAGGCATTTGTGTATACGAGTCTGGAACTCAGAGAGGTCTGGCATAGAGGTAAAATAATTTGGAAGCATTAGGTCAGATATGGTATGAAATCAATCAGGAGTGAGTGTCTAGAGCAAAGGAAGTCAGCAGGCAGGAGGACTGTGACCTAACAAAACACAATTATTTCCATCCTCACATATTGGTGAATATCATTTGAGATCAATCTCTGAAGCTTTCTCACTTAGGGTTAAAACTGCCCCTAGTATCTGAAAAATGACTCCCTAGAAATTTTTTAAAAAAAAATTTTAAAAATTTAAAAAATTTTAAACAATTTTTTAAAAAATTGTAACTATTACATATGCTGATTCAGATGTAGATTAACACATTACTTTAGGCCCACATTTATCTGAACCCCTAAAAGCAATCTAGATAAAGTTAGAAGTAATAAACTCCTCTCCTGGGAATTCAGAAGATATTAGTTTCCTTAAATCCCAAGATAAAATGAGTGATAAATTATTCCACAGAAACAGAGGAGTTAACTGCCATTGAGAAAGAACTATAGGCTATTAGATGTATTTAAAAGTATTTTTCATAGCTTGTTAATAGAAATTACGATAACAAGCTCTTTTATGATACTGAATTATCTAGTCAAAACATCCTTTGAGTGGTCAGTCATAAAAGGTACTCTGATCTAGTCCCCATCTTCAGCCAATTAATATAAATGACAGACAATAGCATGTAGCTCAGGGTACAATATTTAGTATAGCATAGTAGCTTCAAGCACGGGTTTTGAAATCAGCCTGGCTCTGCCATTTATTAGAGATGTATTAGAAATATGAAAGACTCTAGACTCAGTTTCTTCTTTTTTTTTACATTTTAATAAATTATAAATTTAATGCTTAGTAAATTTATACAACTGCATAACCATTACCACATTCTAGATTTAGAATTCTTCCATCACCTCGAAAATGTCTTCATATTAACTCTATAGTAGATCTCTAACTCTAAGCCCCAGGCAATCCCTATGTACATTTTATCTCTTTTGTCTTTACTAATTTTTTTTTATTTTAATTATTTTAATTTTTTATTTTTTTACAAACATATAATGTATTATTAGCCCCAGGGGTACAAGTCTGTGAATCACCAGGTTTACACACTTTACAGCACTCACCACAGCACATACCCTCCCCAATGTCCATAACCCCACCAGCCTCTCCCAGGCCCCCTCTCCTCCCCACAGCAACCCTCAGTTTGTTATGTGAGATTAAGATAGACTCAGTTTCTTCTTATAAAAAATGGACTAAAATGTCTAGGCTAATTTATGGAGTCTTTCCTGAGAAAAAATATGTAAGCATGTTAAAATCTGTCTAGCAGGGGCGCCTGGGTGGCTCAGTGGGTTAAAGCCTCTGCCTTCAGCTCAGGTCATGATCCAAGAGTACTGGGATCGGGCCCCACATCGGGCTCTCTGCTTGGCAGGGAGCCTGCTTCCTCCTCCTCTCTCTCTCTCTCTGCATGCCTCTCTGCCTACTTGTGATCTCTGCCTGCCAAATAAATAAATAAAATCTTTAAAAAAAATCTGTCTAGCACATTAAAGCACTCAAGAATTTAAAGCCTGTACTATAACTACCTTTCAGATAAGCCATGAGTTTAAAGAGACTTTGTGGTTTAGCAGAACAACATTGTACACAGATAACTTCTGAGCATACACTTGAGTATGCCCCATTTTATTTTATTTTTTAATTTAATTTTATTTTTTTCAGTGTTCCAAGATTCCCTGTTTATGCACCACACCCAGTGCTCCATGCACTATGTGCCCTTCTTAATAGCCACCACCAGGCTCACCTAACCCCCCACCCTTCTCCCCTCCAAAACCCTCAGTTTGTTTCTCAGAGTCCACAGTCTCTCATGATTGTCTCACCCTCCAATTTCCCCCAACTCACTTCTCCTCTCCTTCTCCCAATGTCCTCCATGTTATTCCTTATGCTCCACAATTAAGTGAAACCACAATGATAATTGACTCTCTCTGCATGACTTATTTTGCTCAGCATAATCTCCTCCAGTCCCATCCCTGTTGATACAAAAGTTGGGTATTCATCCTTTCTGATGGAGGCATAATACACTATTGTATATATGGACCATATCTTCTTTATCCATTCGTCCGTTGAAGGGCATCTTGGCTCTTTCCACAGTTTGGTGACTGTGGCCATTGCTACTATGAACATTGGGGTACAAATGGCCCTTCTTTTCACTACATATGTATCTTTGGGGTAAATACCAAGTAGTGCAATTGAACATGTCCCATTTTAAAATCACATCTAAATAACTAGGATTTTGACTGTGTTTATAACTTTTAATATTGTCCTAAACTTTATGTCTTATACTTTTTAATTAAAAAATATTGGGTTATCTGCCCCATAAGTGTTGAAGTCTAAAATATAAATATAGACATAAAATAATAATAGACATAAATAATAAAAAGCAGAAAGAGGAATATGTGGCTTAAAATTCAACAGTAATAAAAACATATATAACCTCAATTTAGAAAACATATTATTCAAAATGAATATATTATGTAAAAAATCAACACCTAGCAAAAAAATTAAAAATACAATCTCATAAATCAATAATTCAATAAGACAAATTCAAATACTTTAACAACTATTTAATATCCTACTAATTACCATTAATCTTTGTACATATTTTCATTGGTTCCTTAAATCGCTATTTATATTAATGTTTCTGTATTTTATTTTTCCCCTCAAGGAGCTCTTGAGAAGAATGTAAACACCATATGTTACACAGTATTAGGACAAAATTATAATTACTTGCGCAAGTCAACAGGTAATTTAAATCTGAGTAAGTGTAAAGTTATGTTAAAGGCAGCTGCTAACAGTTAAACTGTTTTTACCACATAAAAATGTGTTAAATTATGAAGCTAATAACCTAATTATACAATATGAATACACAGAAAAACAGAATTTTGTGTACATTAATAAATCCTATTCTATATTTGTCACTAAAGCTTTAAAACTAACTTATTAGACTGAAAGTAATGATATCAAACCATGTGGCTTATGGAAATGTGTCTCACTTTTTCATGTGTACTTTATACTCATCTCTCAGGGACATTTTTGAACAACACATGAGTCCTTCTATACACTTATCTGAGGTTATATACCCATATTTTATAGAACTTCACTGAAGCTTTCATCAAATCTTTGCATGCACTAAATTAAGTAGTGTTAAAAACAACTTAGTTCCAGGATATTTACCATTATATAGAAATGATTATTCATGAAGTTCCAATTCTTTCCTAATAGACTGCTTTATTAAGACATATTTCAAAGAAAAGACAATTCCAATTGTTTTTAACTGGCTCTCCTATGCATTAATGAATATAGTCTGTATAAGATAAAAGTTAAAACAAAGTTAAAACAAAATTCATAAAGCTAACTGCCATTTGGCCCTGTCAAACTACAAAATATCAGCTCTTAGCCTTTACCAATATTCATATAAAGTCAAATATTTATGATTTATTAGATTTTATAACCTCACATATAGTATTCAGCTTGGTTTTAATACAGACTTCAAGTTCTTTTAAAAAAATGAACATGAAAACTCTGTGTATGTTAATAAATATATATAACTAAATATATATAACTATCAATATTTTTTAAACAGAACATAGAAAAAAATGTAAATTTTAAGGTAAGAAGTCCATTGTAAAACCTAAGCACCCTGAGACAGGAAAAGGAAACTGGAAAGCAGACAAGAAACAAGAAATCTGAAACGTGAGCCAGTAGTGCACATCTCCATCCCTAAACAATCCTACTGTTATTGTGGGGCCATAGAAAAGCTATGTACCTGTAAAAGTGGGAATGAAGATGGATCTGACAACCAGAGGATTGGCTGACAGTATTTCATGCAGCCAGGCAAATTCTCCTTCTCTCCCTAGCAAAAGGTACAAGTTTATTGTCTTCCAAAAGTATATTAGATGGATTAAAGTGACATCAGGTACAACTGTGAAAGGTAGCACCTTACTGAAAACAAGTAGATTAAAATGAATAGACATTTTCCAAAGAAGACATACAGATAACCAACGGGTTCATGACAAGATTTTCACTATCAATAAGCATTACGGAAATGCAGCTCAAAACACAATGAGATATCACATCTATTAGAATGGGTATTAACAAAAAGAAAAAAAATAACAAGTGTTGAGGATGTAGGTAAAAGGGAGCCCTTATACACTGTTGCTGGATATGTAAATTGGTACAGTCACTGTGGAAAATAGCATGAAGTTTCCCTAACAAAATTAAAACCATTTGATCCAGCACTTCCACTTCTGGATATTTATCACCCAAATGAAAACACTAAGTCAAAAATACATACGCATTCCCTTGTTCACTGCAGCACTATTTACAATAGCCAAGATAGAGAAATGACCAAAGTTCCTCAATGGATGAATGGATGAAAAAGATTTAATATTTATATGGATATAAATATATATACACATATGTCTGTATGTATACACACACATAATGGAGTATTATTCAGCCATAAAAACAATGAAATCTTTCATTTGTGACAACATGGATGGACCCCAGGACCCGAAGGGTATTATGCTAAGTAAAGAAGTCAGACAGAGAAAGGAAAATACTGTATGGTCTCTCTTATACGTGGAATCTAAACAAACAAATAAAACAAAAGCAAAACTCCAAAACTAAGCTCATAGATATAGAAGACAGATGAGTGGTTGCCAGACGCAGGAGAAAATGGGTGAGAGGAATGGATAAAGGGGATCAAAAGGTTAAAAAAATTAAAATAAAATAATGTATTCGATGTCAAAATTTTTTTTTAAAGGCTTGGAAAGACTAGAATAAACTCTGTCTTCATGATCTTGTCTCACCCTTCTCAGATAACCTTGATCTCCCTAATGATAAAATACCTCAAACCAAGCATACACCACCAATTCTCAAATTCTCATTTTCTTTCTCTTTCTTAAAAAAAAAACCATCAAAACAAAAACACAAAAACCAAAACAAACAAACAAACAAAAAAAACCCAATACATATTAAATCCTGAAAACCCCATGTCCATTGTCTTTTCCTTTTCATGTTCTTGGTCTGGCAGCATATCCTATCCTTTCCAGAAAGGAATCGTTCCTGGCATTTTGTCTGTGTATCCAAGAATAGTGTGCTGACCTTCCAAGGAATTTAAAAATTATCAAATACCTTATAATAAAATTCCTTCTGTTTAAATTATGTAAAGCAAATTATATTCTTGAATCTATGAAAACTGAAAAATATTCCATGTGCCATTCAATCCAAAGATGGTTCAAAATCATTGGTCTACTAATAAAAGACATATATAATCTTAGTAGGATTATAATTTCATTAAATGATAAACCCAAAGAATTGGTGGATTCCTTCTTACATCTTTTCTCCCTTCCATTCCTTTCCCTTTCTCTCTTCACTTTTCATCTTTCTCTACTTTTCTCTGTATTTCTACTTCTATTTCTATTTTTTTTAAAGATTTTATTTATTTATTTGAGAGAGTCAGAGAGAGAGAGGGCACAGAGGGAGAGTGACAGGGAGAACTAGACCCCCTGCAGAGCAGAGCCCAACACAGGGCTCAATCCCAGGACGCTAAGATCATGACCCAAGCTGTGGGCCAATGCTTAGCTGACTAAGCCACCAAGGTGCCCCTCTAGTTCTATTTCTATCCCTTTTCAGTTATATAAAACCAATAAACAATCAGAACCATGCTTAAAATTAAAGCACTGTAGATTTTGTCGTATAGTAGTTAAACCAGTCTTTAGAATTTCAAACAAATAAACAAAACCTGAGTTAGAGTTCCAGCTGAGCTGTTTATCAACACTAGGTCCTCAAATTAAGTTCTTAACTGCTCTGAGCTTCAACTTCTTTATCTGTAAGATGAGACGATGGCCATGCTTACTGAGGATTAATACTCCAAAGAAGTAGACAACATTCAAGATTTCCAATTTGAAGAAATGAGTCTATACCTAAAATTTCTAGCATCTGGCCATGAAAAATCTCGGGAAAACTACTATTTAGAAACCCAAATAGGCAATTGGCAGGAATGCAGTTGTCTTTTATACACTGGCTATCAGATAAACACCAGCCAGTGCAGAAGCCACATTTTTCAGAACACAAGATAAGAACCTAAAAAACAAGGGCGATTGAATACTGAATTCTCTAGTAGCAAGTTACTCTCATAAGGGATAATCTGTACCTAGGATTGGTCCAGCCATGCTTAGAGTTGTATGGAAAAAGAGGACAAGCTACTGAAAATTTAGTAGCCTGATACTACATGTATAGCTTGATAGGCTTTGTTAGGTATTTCAGGTTACCAATGGCTAATTTAATAAAATGATTAACTTTATTTTAACAGGATGAAAGACTTGAGAAAAAATTTGGTCTTAATTAAAAGTTTTTTTTTTTTTTTACCATTCATTTAAAAGTTTACTAATTTCATCTATTATTGTTTTATTATATACTAGTTCTATAGTAGGCACTGAAATAGGGAATATAAAGACTACAAACATGATATCTGCATTTACAAACATCTCCTATTGGAAAAGAGAGTAAATAAATTAGAGTGGTGCAGCATGAGAAAGATTTGACAGGCCATTGCTGGGTTTTCAGATGGAAGGAAGCAATGAGCCAAAAATGCAGGCAAACTCTAGAATCTCAAAAGAGCAAGAAAATGCATCAGGCACTAGAGCTTCTAGAAGGAACTCACATCTCTGGCCACACTGATTTTAGTCCAGGGAGACCTAGTTCTGATTTCTGACTTTCAGAGCAATAACATACTAAATGTGAATTATTTTAAGCCATCAAATTTGTGGTAATTTGCTATAGCAGCAATATGAAACCAATACACTAACTACAACTTCTTAGGATACAACAATTAGATAAATGAATGGATCTCTTCTTATTTATTTTTGATAGCCTAGCACCTGTAAACTCTATTATTTCAATATGAGTATAAGCAATTTTCATCCCAATTGGGGCATGTATAAATGTACATAATCAGTGCACTGGATGATATGAAATTCTTATTTCTTATCATTTATATTTGATTAGTACCAATTGATAGTCTGGGAATTGACAAATTTCAAATAAAGTTCAGAACCCATTCTTTGGAAATCCAGCTGAAGAAACACTATAAACTTTATTTTGCATCTTATTATTTACTCAACTTGCTATGGTCTGATATTTGTGTCCCTCCAAACTTCGTATAGAGACATCCCAACACAGCAAATGTGACAGCAATAGGAGGTGGGATGTTTGGAAGATGATTAGGTCAGGAGACCAGAGTCCTCATGAATGTGAAGTGTTTCCTGATAAAAGAGTTCCCAGAGAGATCACTTGTCATTTTTACCATGTAAGTTTATAGAGACATGGTAAAGGAGACAAAAGATGGCTGCCTAAGAAGTGGGCCCTCATCAGACATTAAATCTGCTGGTGCTTTGGTCTTTGACTCCCCAATCTCCAGAACTGTGAGAAATAAATTGTCATTTATAAGTTTCCTAGTTTATAGTATGTTGTGATAGCAATGTACTATAAAGACCAAGATACAACTCTTGCTTACTTCTTCTACTTCAGTGCCTACAGAATTAGTCTAAGTTCCTTATAAAGCACATACTATTCTTAACACCAAACAACTTGGTCACATGGGAAACACACCACTGAGTATTTACAATTTTAGACCCTCGGGGCCTAGTTTGGGACCCTGGATCTTGCTTCTCCTTTGGCTCAGATCTCATGACACTTCCCTTTCCTCAACTCCATCTTTACCCTTTTGAAATACTTCACGCTTCTCCAGGCCATAACCCCATACAACCAGCATTATGATTTTCTGTAGCTTTTTATAGTCAGAGTAAAATATTTCTGCTAATACCTTTATATAAGCTTTTACATATAGCAGGAACTCAAAGAATGTTAGTTAATTGTTCTGAATGACTCATCACATTCAATAATGTAACAAATAGTGATAGATGACAAAAATAGTGACAGTTAATATCACCAAGTGACTAAAGCCCATCAGAAAGAGCAAGAAAAAAGAAGGAGAGAAACGACTAATGTTAATAAGAAGATAGACTACTCTCAGTTTTATTCCTGTGGGCATTATTACCAGAAATTTTGACCAATCTCTCTTTATCATGGTGCAGCAACTGGCATGGCTCCATTTTTTCTACTTGGCTTTGCTGCCGCAGGTTCTATTGCTTCACAGAGAAGGGAGAAAAGTGAGCTTAATTCCTCTACCTTAATTACGCTTTGACAGTTCTGTTCAGCTTTTTGAAAACTTTCAGGCTCAAGCAATGCTGCCAAAGTCTTTGTTATTAAGCAGAACCTAACTACTCTAAATTGACCTTTACTCTTAATAAGAAATATGCAATAAAATTCTAATGTAACAGGTTTAGCCAACTTCAAAAGTGTTTGTCACAACTCCTGACATGAAGTTTTCCTATCAGATTTACCAGAGTAAAAGAGATTACCTGCAGAAAAGGACATGACTAGTACAGGCATAAGCTGACTATTGATAATAATGCAGGAACTTGAAAGCAGACAATTTTCTTAGGTGAGATTCTGACATCAGCAGTATTCACAATATTCAAATTGCATTTATCTTCACAATTATTTGTATTAGGCTGTTAATTAGAGTCTAATATATCCATCTGGCAATTGTTTACCTTCTGATTTTCTGTGCTATGAGTCAGCCACTATTCAAGACGATAAAATTAAGTTTCTGTACAAACACTTGCACCTTGCCTTACCTCTCTGGATGCATTTAAAGTGATGTTCAGCCATTTATCTACATTATTATCTTCACTATAGCAAGAGTAAATAGAATTTTCTGATTTTTCATAATTATTATCCAACTTTAAATTTGTGCCGTTATTTTTCCTGAACAATGGTTAGACATAATAGAATTTATGCAAAACTATTTATGTGTGATATGAAAAAATGCACTGCACTGAATAAATGCTCAATTTGTGTTACAAAAAACTTCAGAACAGAGTATTTGCTTATCTTACTTATTTTATTTCATCTGTCGACATGGCTATTTAATACTACATTATATGATTAAAACAAAGGATGACCAATATCTTTAAAAACTTTTTATGTCTAATATTTTCCAATCTCACATAGTTACCAAAGAAAATACAACAATGTCTAAATTATTTGATATATGGTAAAATTCATTGTACTTAATTCTATGAACATTTTATTTTACAGTTGCAACTGCACATTGATATCATTCAACTTCTAAAACTGTTTGTTACAGAAGTAGACAACTCTAAGATAGACCAGATGAAAGTCACTGCCAGATAAACTAAATTCAGGTTGAGCTTACTTTCTAATAGCTTCTCATATTCATGGTCCATCTCAAATGGGCATATTAATAACAAATCATAGTCTTTGAATTATACCTGGATTGCTAATTTCTTATTTAAAAAAAAATATGGTAGAGTACACGTCACACTTACAGGTAAACTCTTAAGCAGTGTTAGAGATTATATTTAAAAACAACAAAAGTGGGTGAGAGTTTATGATCCAGAATGTATATGAAATGGTAACAATTAAGAGTAAGAAATACATGCTGCATGTGCTATATATGAGATCAGTTACTTAAATTTTCATTGATAATGATGTCATTATCTTAAATATAGTGTTTATTTTACACCCATTCTGAGTCTGCTATCTGGAATAGATGTAAAAAGAGATCTTGTTAATACCGGTGTACACAGCAATGATTCCTAACTCTGTTATTATCCCATATCAAGGGCTTCTACACATGCAGGACCAACAGTTGTTGAAGAACACAACACCAACCATATGTTGACTTCAACTGCTTCTAAATAAAACTGTAATGGCACCTTGTTGGCAGATAGAATAAATGTTTCATTGATGTCAATCCACTTGGAGGTGGATCCCCAAACCAAAGTTGAAGTAATTAATGACTCAGATTCTTAAAAGTTATTTTTTTGGGGGGAAATACAAAGTTGTTTTTATTTTTCAGATTTTCAAGGCTTTTATTGGTTTTAGGATTTTCTGACAGTTGTTCAACATCTTGTTTTATATGTGCAAATGAACCCAGAAATATCTTCCCACGTTCTGTACCTGAATTCTATCTATCTTTCCAAGTTCTGTACCTCTACTCTAATTTCAGGCTTTTCCTATACAATCCCTACTTTTGAAAACTATGAAAGATAATTCAAATCTATCTATCTGGTAGTTTTCTAGGGTTCTGTTTAACTCAACCATAGAGAAAGTGGATCCCTGAATTCAATTTTCCAAGGCCAACTTTAACAAACATTTATAAAACTTGTCCACTAAATATGTCATAGGGACTCTGACTACAGTAAGCAGACAGAGTATGACCCAATATTCTGAAGTAAGGCTGTAATAAGCCTTTTAACAAAGAGAGTCTTCTATCAGTACCACTCGGAAAACTCAAAAAATCTAAGGCACCAACCTATGCAACAATAAAGAAACTCAATGAGATTGAAATTCAAGAAATAAAATGGATATGGGAACTGGAGATGAGGTGGGAGGTATGACATAATTTTTAGCATGTATTAATATGGACAAGTTCTATATCTTGTACATGTCTTCCTGAAATCATCTGGGCAGTGTGTAAGAAGGATCTGGACAGTAATGTGAGGCTAGTATGCAACATAAAAGTATTTGCTTATTTTTCCCATTAAAATCTTTTCCTCTGAGGTTTAGTATGTCTGAGAAATTAGAAATTAGACCAAATTTGTCTTGGTTTTAATTTATGTAAAAATTATTTTATCAGAATATAAAATTACAAATTTTCTTAATATTAGACCATTCATCATGTATCAATAATATGGCCTGCAAAAGCCAAATGATAGGCAGAGTAATCATTTAAAATGTATCTTGACAGAGCTAAAGGAAACTTTAAAATAAAATAATACATGTTTAGTATATTTGTATAACAATATAGACAGCATTGTTTGGTAGCTGTTAGTCAATTTAAATTTTACTGTCAGTATTTATAATCAGGAATTTAGTAAGCTATTTTTTAAAAGCCATAACTCTATTCTCAACCATAAGATTTTAAGGACTATAAGTTAACCCAAATACAGTGACCTTTAAGTGAATTAGCCAAATTTAGTGGAAATTAAAACAGCATTGGAAAATATATTCAAGTAAGTACACTGATGAATATATATAACATTTAAGGAAAACTCCTATTTCCTTCTATAGTCCCTCAAATCCAAACTCCTTATACCTGACTCAGAATTTGATAGAGCCTAAAACTGATTAATAAAAGACTACCACACATCATTTTTATTCAGTGTAGTTGATTAAAGATTGCTGCAAATTTTTGTCATTCCCCCTCGAGAGATAGTTTATTTGTCTTTTACTTGAGTCAAGGTTGGCCTTATGTATAGAAGAGAGAACATAGCAGGCTTTAGTCTGTCTGCCTATTACGGGCTTAATTGTGTCCTTCCAAAATTCACGTGTCATTTTCTTTTTTTACATTTTTATTTATTTATTTGACAGAGAGAGCGAGAATACAAGCATGGGGAGAGGCAGGCAGAGGGAGAAGCAGGCTTCCCACTGAGCAGGGAGACCAACAGATGTGGGGCTTGATTCCAGGACCCTGTGATCACGACCTAAGCCAAAGGCAGATGCTTAATTAACTGAACCACCCAGGTACCCTTCAAAATTCATGTTAGTGTTCCAATTCCTGGTACCTCAGAATATAACCATATTTAAAAATGAGGTCTTTGAGGATGTGAATAAGTTAAAATGAGGCCATTTGGGTGAGACCTAGTTCCTGGTATCCCCATAAGAAAAGGAAGAGGTAACAGGGAAGTGCATCCACAGAGGAAAGGCCATGTGAAAACAATGAGAAGGCCATCTGCAAACCAAGGAGAGACTCTCACTGGAAACCAATCCTACCAGTACCTTGAACTTAAAATTCTAGCCTTCAACAACATCCCAAAACTAAATACTCCAAATAAAAATGGGCAGAAGACATGAACAGACATTTCTCCAAAGAAGATATGGATGGCCGAGAGACATGAAAAAATGTTCACCATCACTTACCATCAGGTAAGTCCAAATCAAAACTACAATGAAATATTACCTTACACCTGTCAGAATGGCTAAAATCAATAAATACAAGAAACAACAGGTGTTGGTGAGGACGAGGAGAAAAAGGAACACTTGTGCACTGTGGGACTGCTAACTGGTGATACAGCCACTCTGGAAAACAACACGGAGTTTCCTCTAGAAGGTAAAAAGAGAACTATCCTATGAGCCAGCAAACACACTACTGGGTATTTACCCAAAGAATACAAAAACACTAATTCTATGTCTTTTCCATAATTGGTTTGGCAGCATCCACATCTTGGAACATTCACTATCTGTGAAGCCAGATGTCATGTAACAACCTTAACTACTCTAAAATACTGTGAGAAAATGCTGTTAGAAAACTCAAGGTAGTCTGTAAGGAGTTATCCTGTATATACTCCACTTGAGCCTTCAGATAACTCTATTCTCCACCCACTTGTAAGACCCCAAATAAGAACACTGTCTAGATATGTTTACAACCTAGAAAATCATAAACAACAATAAGAAATTATTGTTTGGGGCACCTGGATGGCACAATTGGTTGAGCATCTGACTCTTGGTTCTGGCTCAGGTTGTGGGTGATCTCAGGGTGGTGAGATGGAGCCCTATGTAGGGCACTCTATGCTCAGAGAAGAGTCTGCTTAAGATTTTCTCTCACTCTCCCTCTGCTCCTCCCAACCATGCTCTCTCTCTCTCTCTAAAAAAATGAATAAATCTAAAAAAAGAAATTACTGTTTTTGGTTGCCAAGTTTTGAGATAGTTTATTACACAGAAATAATCATTTTATTTTTAATGTACACATTATTGATAATAGGTCCTTATTAAAATTTGTTACCAACAGGAAAACATTTCATGCCATTTTGTATTTAAAATTAGTACCATATCATAAACACATTCCTTTAATATATAATCAAGTGTGGTAGCAAAAGAAACAAAAATAGGGGAATAAAAAGAATACCAGAATCAGAAATAATCCGGGCGCCTGGGTGTCTCAGTGAGTTAAAGCCTCTGCCTTTGGCTCAGGTCATGATCCCAGGGTCCCGGAATCAAGCCCCGCATGGGGCTCTCTGCTCAGCGGGGAGCCTGCTTCCTCCTCTCTCTGTCTCTGCAAGTCTCTCTGCCTACTTGTGATCTCTGTCAAATAAATAAATAAAATCTTAAAAAAAAAAAAGAATCAGGAATAATCTTTAAACCTGATCTTTTCTGATATCCCATATATAATACATTAAAAAATCCTGCAGAGTCACATTTAAAATATGTCCAAAACCCCACCAATACTCACCCTACTCAACCTTTACCACTCTAGTTTTGTCTGCCATCATCTCTCACCTATAGGGGCCTTGATGTCCTTCTTCTACCATGTCTCCAAAGTCAGAGTAATAATTTTAAAATAAAGTATAACTTTCATAGAAACATCACCAAAGGCAAGGGAACAAGGGCAAAAATGAACTATTGGGACTTCATCAAGATCAAAATCTTTTGCACAGCAAAAGAAACAGTCAACAAAACAAAAGACAGCTGACAGAATGGGAGAAGATATTTGCAAATGACATATCAGATAAAGGGCTAGTATCCAAAATCTATAAAGAATTTATCAAACTCAACACCCAAAGAACAAATAATCCAATCAAGAAATGGGCAGAGGACATGAACAGACATTTCTGCAAAGAAGACATCCAGATGGCCAACAGACACATGAACAAGTGCTCCACATCACTTGGCATCAGGGAAATACAAATCAAAACCACAATGAGATATCACCTCATACCAGTCAGAAAGGCTGAAATTAACCACGAGGAAATGACAGATGTTGGCAAGGATGCGGAGAAAGGGGAACCCTCCTACACTGTTGGTGGGAATGCAAGCTGGTGCAGCCACTCTGGAAAATAGCACGGAGTTTCTCAAAACGTTTAAAATAGAGCTACCCTACAACCCAGCAATCATACTACTGGATATTTACCCTAAAGATACAAATGTATTGAGCCGAAGGGGCAAGTGCACCCGAATGTTTAGAGCAGCAATGTCCACAATAGCCAAACTATGGAAAGAACCTAGATATCCATCAACAAATGAACATCTTTTATAACTGTCAAGAACGTCTGGATGAAGATGTGGTGTATATATATATACAATGCAATACTATGCAGCCATCAAAAGAAATGAAATCTTGCCATTTGCAACGACATGGAGGAGCTAGAGGGTATTATGCTGAGCAAAACTATCAATTAGAGAAAGACAATTATCATATGATCTCTCTGATATGAGGAATTTGAGAGGCAGGGGGAAGGTTGGGGGATAGGGAAGGAAAAAATGAAACAAGATGGGACCGGAGAGGGAAACAAACCATAAGAGGCTCTTAATCTCAGGAAACAAACTGAGGGTTGCTGAGGGTTAGTGGGAGAAAAGACAGGGTGGTTGGGTCATGGACGTTGGGGAGGGTAGGTGCTATGGTGAGTGCTGTGAAATGTGAAGTCTGATGATTCACAGACCTGTACTTGTGGGGCAAATAATACATTATATGTTAATAAAAAAGAATTATCTTAAAAAAAAAAAAAGGAATCTGCTCCCCACCACCAAAAAAATAAACAGAAGTTGTATTTCATTTTTATTCCAGAAGGGTGAGCAGTCTTTATGAATATAAAAAGAGGATGCTTAAGTCATTTTTTCCTTAATAAAGAACTTTTATATAAAAATTAAAAAAAAATAAAAGTCTATCTATGTCCTTCTTTTTCCCAAACACTCTAATGGTCTCACATCTCATGTAAAACAGGATCTCGAGCCTTTCTTTGGACTACAAGGCCCTTCATGACCTGGTTTCTCTCTGACCTGATATTACCTGCTCCCACACTCACTCTGCTCTCTATTGATCCTGAAAAGGCCTAGATGAGTGGCTTACTCCCTTTCTTCATTATGGTCTCTTTTAAAATATCCCTTAATGAGAATGGCTTTCTTTGGCCAGCTGTTTGAACAGTATCATATTTCAGAGTCACTTTCTGTCTTCCAAACCCTGCTTCATTCTACATCATAGCATTTACCATCCCTATCTGAGGCATTATATATTTGTTTATTGTCTCTCCCTTCTCACTAGAACCTAAATACCATGAAAGCAGGAATTAGTCTGGGTTGTTTACACTGAAACACCAGGGCCTAGAATATTATCAAACACAACTCAGTAAGTTGATTCACTAAGATATGAGTGAGCAAATGAATGAAAGAACATATGAATGAATGAGTAGATGACAAAGTAAAAATTATAGGATATATACCACTTGGGGTTATTTTTGGGACATAAAAAAAGTGATTTCCAATAATAAGAGAGACCATTAAATTCACTGAATGAGAAACAACAGCAATAAACACTCACACAAACTCCCACTCTCCTGGAGTCTCCAAATGTGCTCTTTTGTATTATATTGTCAGACAAAATAAACTGACACTACTTAGTATGCTGACATTACAACATACAAAGAATAAAATATCAACAGTGCTTTGTTTACAATGTGATTTTTTCCAGTATCTAATGTGACTGAACAATGTTGCTTCAGTGGAGCTTGCATTTAGGAGGTTATCAGGTTAATCTGTGGGGGAAGGTTTGGGAAATTAAAGAAAATATACAACAGTGTACTCCTGATAAAAAGATGCCATAGGTCCTTATGTTTGCAGTTCTATTAATTATGTATCTCTTTTTTCCAAGTAATGTTTTATTATATTCACCAGTTTTCCCTTAAGACAGATTCATTGTATTTACTCCTTCTCCCTCGTAATTAATGAACATTTCCATTAATTATTTTTCATACAAGGAATCTGATATATGAGCTTATCTGAATACTCAGGGCAGGAAATAAATAGCATGCCTTCTAGAAATGAATATTAAATAGTATTCTTCAGCAAAGTAAAGGATTTATGTTTAGAGTACATTACTGCTCTCACATTTGGAAATAAAGTTCAAGGGATTAAGTGGAAATAATTCTGCTTCATGTTATTTGTAACATACAGAACTTCTTGCCTTAAATTTAGAGATACCTGTACTACAAAATCTAATAGTTAGTACATATACTGATACCATGTGCTATTTGAAGCACTTTCTATTTGTTAACTTTTTTAATGTTATAAAAACCCAATGAAGAAGAATTTGCTGCTGCTCCTATTTTATAGATGGGAAAATTAAGATACCAAGTAACAGGTCAAGGTCATACAGATAGAAAGTGTCAGAATGGAAATTTGTCCTGGAAATCAGTGATCATTATAGAAACAATAGACAAATTTAAAGTATCATTCATCCAAATAGTTAATGGTTGATAGGTATTATTTTCTGGGATTACTATTTTTTTTTTCTACACACTATTTACTTTATGTAAGTGAAAGCAAACTATGTTTCTTACTAAATGCTGAGTTTAGGTTCTATGGCCAAGAGGAATTAGCATCATTTCTTTCTCTAATATTCCAGGAGTACATGACAAGATGAAATTTTTGAGACATTAATTTATTTCCACCTCCTTATCCCTTGCTTTAATAAGGTGGCACTAAGAAAAATCTTTAGACAGTTCAGATAATTCCTTTTCTCTCTACTGTTTCTAAAAAGTACATTGAGAAGATTTTTTTTTTTTTCCAGGATCTGGTTGATTAAAGGAGAGAGGAATAATCTCCAAGGGAAATTGGAAAAAAAAAAAAAAAAAAGGGAACTTCTTGAGTCTAGACTAAATGGTGATTTCTGGAGATGAGAAAAAGGAGTCTTAAGAACTTTGGATTTCACAAGGAGAGAAGACTCTAAAAATATCCCAGAACCACTCTGGGTCAGCGCCTGGGGAAGGTAGCTGGGTCTCTAACAGAGTGGCTCCATTGTGAATTGTAGGCACTAGATGCCCAATTTCATTAGACACTCCACAAACCTAAGTATCACAGAAAAGCAGCTGTCAATGGGCCAGGAAGAGCAATTAGAAAACTACGTTTATTTAACATTAGATTTTGAAAATTGGTGAATGGAAGGTATTCGTTCTTTAATGCCTTTGTGTACTCTTGAAACAGAGTGTAAAGAAAAACAGAGCTGAATTCACTTCCATCCACTGACTTTATCGCATGGTAAGGATAAAGGGGCAAGGTTGAATAATGCCATTTATTAACATACCGAATCAATGAAAAGATGATTCTTGGAGAAAAAGGGACTAAAACCTAGAGATCATGCTTCAGTGAAGTGCAAATAAATTTTAAAGTAGGGCATAAATACAGGTGACAAAAAGAACATGGTCCATAATAAAGTGTACTATTTTGGAGGGTTCAAGAACAGTAAGTTAGTTTTAGCTTCAAGACTGTTAGTTCCAGGAATGGACTGAGGCTGCTAATAACAGTGTGTATACAAATAAATTAAAAGTATCATCTTATTAAAGAACAGGAATATGTGGTGACCTCCAAGGCATTGGGTGTAGAATATGTATCTGACTGAGTCTAACATAGGGAGAGAGGGGCAGGTTAGACTGGAAGTGATTTAGGTTGACAGAAATCAAGAATTGCAGAGAAAAAAAAAGGCAGAATGGATTGCAATGGACACATCAAAGTTAACATTATCAACTTGGTTCTGTGTTATTCTATAAAAAGAAGCATAAACAATGTAATTAACAGTTAAGTGGCCTACTCAAATTCACAGATAACTGATCTTGAAATTTTATGATTTTATTATGGTTATTTGATAAAATATTCTTCCCACCCATGCAAAATTAATTATACCTTGCCCTTCTGTAATTATACTGTGGTAGGGAACATACCACTTGTGTATGTCATCCTGAATGCTTTATTAAAAAGTAGAGATTATACAGTTGCCTTTTGTTTCCAAATATTTGTCCATTAACAACTGTCTGCCCAATTACAAACTTGGAATCCTAGAAATTTCTCAGCACCAGAAGTGTGACTGGGAAGTCTGTGAGTTTATGGTAGTATAATGTAGAGAACTGTGCAGCAAACATCTTTCCCTATGAAGGGACACACTCAAATGCCTTCATAGCCAGACATGCCTACAATACAGAATGATGAGAACAGTGGTGAATAAGGACCTGTAGTCCTTGTTTACAAAAAAAGCTCTTCATTTACATATGCAAGAGCTTTACTTCATAATTTCAAACTTAAATTTTTGACACTATTAAATAGTAGTAGGATGTTATTATATATGATAAAACAATATAAAAAAGTATAAGTAATATTCCTTTCACAAAAGAAGTAAATTAAGAGACATTATAACTACGCTGGCTACCAATGCTAATTATATATTATAAGTGCTTAGAAGATTTAACTGCTTATAAAACCACTTACATACATTAACATGGGAACAATATTGATCGAACTACAACAATTATATTTGTATTAGCTTTGTGTCAGCACTTCTGGAACATATCTGACCTTTTATTTTACTTCCATTAAAAAATACATTAATTTCCAAGGACTATAGTCATTATCAATATATTAAAAAGAGAAAATGGTTTCTAATAATGCTTTGAGAATTCAATTAAAACCTTGTTAAAGATAAGATTTTTCATAGATTTTGTCCCATATACCATAAGATGGAAACACTGAGTAACACTAAATTTTGAAATGTTAGTATCTTCTTGTTGTTGTAGAATAGACTTCTCAATAAATAATGTAATCAGAATACTACTCAGTATTTAACAATTCTCTGATATAAAATAACCTTTTAACAATTATTATTGTCTATCATTTTTTTCAAGATTTACTTATTTATTTGAGAGAGAGAGAGAATGTGACGGAGGAGAGGTTGAGGAAGAAGGAAAGAGCATCTCCAGCAGACTCCCAGCTGAGCATGGAGCTAGATTTGGGGCTCAGTCTCATGACCCTGAGATCATGACCTGAGCTGAAATCAAGAGTCAGCTGCTTACCTGACTGAGCCACCCAATGCCCCTTGTCTACCATTAAGCAACAAAGCATCTTTAATTAGAAAACTAAAGATACACAATGTAATTCATAACTTTCTAATAATAATACAGCAAATACTAAGTACTTAGAAATCAATACCAGCCACTGTGCTGGGTTTAAGCAGTATGAAGTTAAGTAGGTTATGCTCTTCATATGAAAAAGAAAAAAAAAAACACAGTAAAAAATAATTTTATGATAAAATCCCAAAATCATGAAAACCATAATGAATCCCAAAATGCATACCTACCTGTCTTTAAACCAAATTAAACTGAAACCACTGCAACCACTGCACGTAAGTTAAGTGTGTCATCTCAACTTCCCAAGTTTTTTCTTCCCCCATGATCTCGAGGATTGCCTTTATTTACAACAATTTCAATGAAACTCAAACATCCCTGGTACAAATATAAAAAAGCTGACCTCAAGCTCTGGTTTAAAAAGATACATCTAACCTTGAACAGCAAAACAAGAAAATGACTTCTTACTTCTAATACATATAGTCTCCCAAGCTGAAGAAATCTACAAACCATACTCAATTACTTATTTCCTTAAATATTTTTAAGATATAATGTGTTTGGAGGAATGATTCCGTATTTCAATTTTTGATTTTAATCATTATTTTATAAAGATCTCATAATTACTTAATTATAAGCTAGAGTCATCAATGAAAATTTAACCAACTAATGGAAATGTAACTACTCAATGAGGGCTAAATAATGGATCTTGAATTTATTACTGAAATTAAGATAAATAAGCGATTCAAAACCTCTAATTCATGTGACATCAAACTATTGCAAAGAAATCACTGTTTCTTACATACAAGGCAAATCATGTAGTCTATAAAGTATTAACTTCTATTTCAAACTGTGCTTTCATTTACCAACCAGAATGACAACAAAACAACAAAGATTATACAATTTAAAATTAGATCCTTACATATTAAAGCAGTTCACCTTACCATCTATATCGTGCAATATTTTACTATAGTAAAGTAAGTATCCTAAAAGTATCACAAGTAATTATTTTTTGTTTATTTTTTTACCTTGAAAGGCAATGGCTCTTCAGTAAGAGGACTAACAGGAAGTGAAGTGGTGCTACTTGCTGGGCTCATATCTGCACTCTGCAAGGAAAACATAACTGAATTAAACAGATATATTCTGGTAAAGAGATATATTCTTGTAGATATTTTTATTATTCCTAGTTTAGAATCAAATCCTTCTTTGTAATAAATAAATAAATAAATAATAAATGAAATATGGGTGTAAAAAATTCACATTATATTATATTCTGAATCATTCCTTATTTAGAAATGGTTATCTGAAAAATTTGTTTAATTATCACTTATTAATGTACATTTTAAATGCATTTTATTAAATACCATGATCATCTTTGTGCCAGGACAGGATTTAAAATTTTATTTGCTTCCTTTAGGCTTTTGCCCCCCCCCTTTAAGGATTTTATTTATTTATTTGACAGAGATGACAAGTAGGCAGAGAGGCAGGCAGAGAGAGAGGAGGAAGCAGGCTCCCTGCTGAGCAGAAAGCCTAATGTGGGGCGCAATCTCAGGACCCTGGGATCACAACCTGAGCCTAAGGCAGAAACTTTAACCACTGAGCCACCCAGGCACCCTCCCCTTTTCTTTTGAAAGTTATACTGTATCTGTGATGATTTCCAATGGTTTAATTTCTCTGTCTTTCAGGCTGATTTTCAAACATATATTGAAAAGTTATTCACTTTTTTCTTAGAAATGAACTTACCACAGGATTCTAAAATTTTAAAAAATGAGTAAAACTTCTTTTCCAGACTTGAAAAACAAGACTCCTGAGCTCTTTTTCTTATTGGATTTCTCATGAGAAATTAGTCAAGTAATAGAATACAATTCATATGTAGTTGAATTATCTGGTATTTTCCTTAAGAACTGGTACTCTGCATAGCCTCTTAAAGTATCAGGCCCTTAACAATCATATGTTCAGAAGACAGAGATGACATCCAATTGTGAAAATTTAAAAGGTTGTATCATATTCTCACAGATGAAGATTTTTGAACTTCCATAAGAACATGAACCAAAATCAAGTTTCATGGTTAACTTCTTTTAGGGTTGAGGTCTCCCACAACTTCCCAGAAATAAATGTATCATTCCTAAGCACTATTAGAAAGCAGACTCCAAAATTTGCATCATCTAACCTTGAATCTTTGAATGTCATTCTTAGAGAAAACTGTGTTCCAGCTTTAACTTTCAAATCCATCTTATAGTATGACACTTTAATTCTATTGCTCTTAGGGTATCTTGAGAAAAATGTTTTTAAAAAACAAATCAATCTTATGTGACATCTGATACACTGCACTTAATTATCAAGTTGAAAAATGCAAAGCAAAAATAGAAAAACTGTATCTTCATTTTTAGCTTATTGTTTTTCCATTTGCATTTCAGTGATCTGTAATTTAGGTGCCATTTCAATTTGCTTACACTTTTAGATATCTGATACTATAGTAATCCCTTCAGATATATATCTTATCCATACTTCATACTTTAATTAGCTTATCCTTTCATTTAATGATTGCAATTCCAATGCAGTTGCATATCTAAATACAAATTAACAAAGTACTTCATAAGTTACATTTGAAGTTTTTAAAAGCTAACAGGGTATATGTTCTTTTACAATTTTCCTCAAAAAATATTTTGTTAGAATTATAGCTTCATCTGTTTTTGATATATTTCAGGTATTTTGGAAACAGCCAGTTCTCAGTAATGTAAAAGTGGCTGTCTTTGGGATACAGAATTATTCTTCAAAATAAGCAAATCATCTCAACGACAGGAACCTCCTTAATTCTTATGTAACATACTTCAACTTTCTGACCCAATAGAGACTGGATAAGATGTTCCTGACAGGTTAAGACTATCTTAATTACAACAGGTGTCCTAAAAACCTGATTTACTGGTTCTAAGTCTAATAGATACCTGCTTTTTTCTGACACTAGGGTGATTAAATAATATGAACAACATTTTCCCTATAGTTAAAATTGTTTTTTCACCCAAATTGGTAGACTTTCCCCCTTCTATTTCTATTGCATATATGCTAGTTCACTTTTATTTTCTCCAAACTGAGCTTAATGTTAAGCATGACCTATAAGTTTAATAATAAAATCCAGACAAGTACTTAATTTTTTTTTTTTAAGATTTTATCCATTCATTTGGGACCGAGATCACAAGCAGGCAGAGACAGGCCGAGAGAGAGGGGGAAGCAGGCTCCCCGCTGAGCAGAGAGCCCGATGCGAGGCTCAATCCCAGGACCCTGGGATCATGACCCGAGCCAAAAGCAGAGGCTCAACCCATTGAGCCACCCAGGTGCCCCACAAGTACTTACCTTTTTACCTTTGAACCTGTCAGAGATATTCTAGTGACTGTCACCCTCTTCTCATGCATATTGTTCTCCAGAATCCATTCCACTTATCTGTCTGAAGAAACTATTCGTTTGTTGTTGCTGTTTCCATTACATAATTCCCCTAAATTTACAAACTACCTCATGCCTCACCTCCAACCCATCCTCTTTAAATCAGCTCTACTGAAGTATAATATACTGTGCTAAAATGTGACTTTTGAAGTATGTGGTTAGGTAAATTTAACAAATGTATACATGTGTAACTACCAACAAAATCAAGGTATAGGACAGTTTCGTCGCCTCAAAATGTTCCCTCATGCTCCTTTGCATTCAAATGCCACCCCTTCCTGGTCCCAGGCAACAATGATATGCTGTATCACGATAGGTTAGTTATGCTCTCCCTAGAACTTCACATAAATGTAAATGTACTATATGAACTCTTTTGTACCCAGCTTCACTCATCCAGCAAAATTATTTTGAAATTCATCATGTCATGTTGTTGTGTTTTTCAGGATCCATCCTTTTAAATGTAGTGCAGTATTTAAAGGCAAACTCAACTTGTTTATCTAATCACAATTTGTAATCTAACCCAGTCTGGAGCTATTGCGAAGAAACCCATGCTAAACGTTTGTGTGTGTGTGTGTGTGTGTGTGTGTGTGTGTGTGTGTGTGTATTTTTAAATATTTTATTTATTTATTTGACAGAGACCACAAGTAGACAAAGCAGTAGGCAGAGAGAGAGGGAGAAGCAGGCTCCCTGCTGAGCAGAGAGCCTGATGCAGGGCTCGATCCCAGGACTCTGGGATCATGACCTAAGCCGAAGGCAGAGGCTTTAACCCACTGAGCTACCCAGGTGCCCCTATGTATATGTTTTTGTGGACACATGTTTTCTTTCTTTCTTTCTTTCTTTTTTTAGATTTATTTATCTGAGAGAGAGAGAGAGAGCAAGCACATGAGCAGGGCAAGGGGCAGAGGGAGAGCAAGTATCCTCAAACACATTTCCCACTGAGCATGGAGCCCCACGCTTGATCCCATGACCTGGAGACCATGACTTAACCAAAATCAAGAGCTAGACGCTGAACTGACTGAGCCACCCAGGCACCCTTGTTTTCATTTTTCTTAGATTAATATCTCAGTGAAATTACCTAAGCCCTTGGTAAATTTGCATTCATTTTTATGCCAACTTCATAACAAACTGACAAAATGACAAAGGGGTTGTAATACATTGTACTTCAATTTGTATTTGTATTGTATCTCAGCAAAATTGGCATTATCGTTTTTTTCTTTGCTTTAATTTTAGCTATTCCAGGGATCTGTTAAAAGCTCACTGTGCTTTTTTTTTTTTTTTAAAGATTTTATTTATTTATTTGACAGAGAGAAATTACAAGTACACTGAGAGGCAGGCAGAGAGAGAGAGAGAAGGAAGCAGGCTCCCTGCTGAGCAGAGAGCCCGATGCGGGACTCGATCCCAGGACCCCGAGATCATGACCTGAGCCGAAGGCAGCGGCTTAACCCACTGAGCCACCCAGGCGCCCAAAAAAGCTCACTGTGCTTTTAACTTCAATTTCCATAGAAAACTAATGATGTTGAGCATCTTTCATGTGCCTGCTGACCATTAGTATAGCTTGTTTTGTAAAGTGTCTGTTAAATATTTTGCCTATTTTTCTTTCTGATTGGGTTATTTGGATATAAATCCTTTGTCATATATGTATATTATCAATATTTCACCCAGTTGGTAGTGTGTTTCCTTAATACTGTTTTCAAAAGAATCAAAGCTTTCCACATTGTTGTTATTATTATTATTATTATTTATGGTTTATACTTTTGGTGATTGACCTAAGAACTCGTGTCCAACCTCAAGTTCACAAAGATTTTTTGCTTATGTTTTCTGCTACCAACCTTTCAACTCATACATCATGGCCAAAAAAACAGCATAGTTAGGTTTCTATTCTTTGAAAACGCTTTTGCAATTTTTTTGGTATAAGACACACATTAAATAATAATAATATTTGTATTGTACACAATCTAGCATAAAATTTTCACAAAGATTAATTTGTATTTTAGCAAGTTACCTCAGACACTTTGCCAGTCTCACTTATTTGATAGGAATCTGACAGTTACCAGTGACTTAACATATTTTAATTATAATAAACAAAGATGTAAAGGTATTATCTGCTTGTGGGTTTGTCAAAGGAGGGCATGAAGTCTTTGCTATAATACTGAAAATTTTAAATTAATAAAAGAGACTCTCATCAGATGGTGATTATGGAACTTCCTGGGCAGATGAATGGAAGAGGGAGAGAAAATGAAGTTTTAGATGGGAAGGAAAATAGAAATGGCAAGAAAAGCAATTCGTCTATCATCTTTTCTGTTGACTCATCCTTGAGGAAAAAAAGAGGGCACAAGCAGAAACAGAAATAGTTATTTTAAATAAAATTCTATAAGATAAGATGATGAATATTACCCTCTTGTTCAAATTTCTCAGTGGAATAAAAAAATGATTTAAGTACATAGATAAGTTCTGCAAATACTATGCCACTGTGGCACATTAAGAGTGCCATACAAGAAGAAAACAGTGGCAGGAGGCTAAATAGAACTTTCTTTGGCTCCTATGAGATGACTCTTAAAAATATATAAATGAATTATCAAGGATGACTTATTAAAAGGCTGGAAATAGCAAATAAGCGACCTCGATGAAATCTTCAGACTCAAGTATCTGGTGGCAATTCTGACTACTATATCTAGTAACTACTTTGACTATCAACACTCATTGCTGAATTACTACAAGTCATTCTTGATGAAAAAATAAATGTACAAAAATAAGTATATAAAATATAACTATATTAAAACAGCATTTCTATTAAAAAGAATGAAGAAAGTGAACAGTAGGATTTGCAAATCACAGCAGGTGTTCTTTCCCAAATAAATAATGAAAGAAACATTTTGTTATAATAATAATCATGTTCTCCCAGGTTGAATTTCAGACCACAATTTAGAGGAATGGTATATTATCTGTTATTATAAACAGTGCTTTAAAAGTCTGGCTAAAAAATCTAATCACTCTCAACCAACACTGCTCAACTGTTAATGACCAAAGTGTACAATTGAGGGATTTGACACTCAGTATACTGTCACTACAGAAATAGAGAAATTAAAGGGTAAGAGATGTCATTAATACTTGCTAAACCAGAAAAGAATTTTGATATTTTGAATGACACATCTTCTCTAAGCTTCTACTATTTTTATTGTTCAGAAAATAAAACATGCATGCATTGTAATAACCTTGACATACATAGTACTCTATTCTTTCTTTTGACATGAAGAAATGAACTCTTGACTGATTCACAATCGATACTTGATACTATAAATGGGTACAAAATTGTCAAGTCAGCCATTTATATGATATAAAAATTAAAATTCAGTTTTGAAAATCTTCATTAATTCATAAATTAGGGAGTTACTTTTTTTAAGAATGCATTTTATTTTATTATTATTTTTTTAAGTAATCTGTATACCCAACATGGGGTTCAAACTCATGCTGAAGTGTCATAGCTCTACCAACTGAACCAGCCAGGTACCCGAGGAGTTACCATGAAATGAGATCATTTTTAACAAGTATTGATAATATTTTTTATTATATGTTACATATTTATTATATAAGCCATATTGTATTCTTTGTGCTAATTTTATCAAATAAAATATTATTTCTTAATGCCCAATGCCTAGATACTCCTTTCTTCTAATAAAGGAACCATGGCTCCTTGGAGAAATCGTTGATTCCAGGGATGGGGCAAAGAATGTACTAAGTGATTCTAGACCATCTTGCTGTTCCAGAAAGTGAGAAAATGCTCAAAAGATATAAGGATGGAGTACACCAAAGAAGATAAAGAAGCCAATGTGAAGAGCGCCCAAATGCCAGAGCTGGAACAATTTGAGCAGCAAAATAAATAACATTGTATTGGAGTTATAATTCAAAGATTAAAATGAAATTTAAAAAATCACGAATTCATATATAAATAAGGAATGGAAGAAATAAGTCATTGGAGATAAAAGTCAAATCTCTCTCACAGGAGAATTTCAATAATTTATGCAGATACTCCCATTCTTCAAGATGTGGAATTTACACCCCACCCCACAACCAACCCCCAGGCTGTGTTTAGTCAGTTAATTCCAAAGAGCAGAGTATGAAAAGGGGAAAGTTTCTCCATTACAGTGGAGAAACTCAGCAAATATTACTTCATCCACATGATCAAGGTAAACACCATCTAGACAGCATGACAAAATATCATGAGGGATATTTCACTTTTGTGGTCTTTCTCCTATCTCAGTCTAATTATGAGAAAAATATCAGACAAACCCAAATACAGGGCCATTCTGCAGAAAATCTAACCAGTCGAAGTCAAGTCATCAAGGACAAGGCAAGTCTGAGAACTATTACCGATCATGTCATTAGAGAGACATGATGACTAAATGTAATGTGGTATCCTGGATAAAATAGTGGAGTAGCAAAAAGGTATTAGGAAAAACTGGTAACATTTTAATACACTGTTAAGTTTAGTTAATAGTAATGTACCTATACTGGTTCTCAGTTGTGACAAATGTACTCTGTTGAGGTTAAGATGGTAACAGTTGGGAAAACTGAATGGCGAGTGTATGGGTGTATGAGTGTATGAGTGTATGGAGCTCTCTGTATCACCTCCGCAAATTTCCTACGCAAATGAAACTTTTAAAATAAAAGGTGTATTTAAAAATATTCTTCATTTGCGGGCGCCTGGGTGGCTCAGTGGGTTAAGCCGCTGCCTTCGGCTCAGGTCATGATCTCAGGGTCCTGGGATCGAGTCCCGCATCGGGCTCTCTGCTCAGCAGGGAGCCTGCTTCCTCCTCTCTCTCTCTCTCTGCCTGCCTCTCTGCCTACTTGTGATGTCTCTCTGTCAAATAAATAAATAAAATCTTTAAAAAAAAAAATATTCTTCATTTGCAATATAACCAGGCTTTTCAGGATTATAATACATGACTGTCACTGTACTCACAGCTTCTAAGCTTTCATTAGGGCTTTTTAAACTTTTATAAGAATGAATTTTGACAGACTATTTTACGGGGATGCGTAACAGCTCCACTAAAGAATCTTTAATCTTCTATGAAGAGTTCACTGAAAAGCTGATGCTAAATTGTTTTGCATGCTTTCATGTTCCCTACAGGTATGTTGAAGGAAAGTTTCAGCCATATGAAATGATCTATTTGTTTGGGTACTCTTAAGGTGCTTGGTAGAGTGAGTTTGCATTATTCATATTTACTGAATGCCATAATTCTATAGAACAGATCCATTAATTATACCTCCCCTGAAGGAATAATTAATGGATCTGTCCTATGGGATTAGAGTTTATTTATAAGAATTTCTTGAAGTGAAACATGATCAATTGGGCTCAAATATGTTGAGTACACAAACAGATTTGAGTATAAGTGAAATATATTTTAAACCACTAGGGTAAGTTGTATAAGGTAATTCTGTAGGAATAATAAAATTAAATGTTTACCTAAATGTGTTAATTTGAACATTCATTCTTGTATTTCTAAAATTACTTATAAAATGTACCCCATGTTATAGTTTTTTGTTGTTTTAATAATCAATAATGTTATTGCTGATAAAGTAATAGGATAATTTAGATTTCTGTAATAAATAAATAAATAAATAGGCTACTTTTCTTGAAAATACTTTCCTTTTTCAGATGTGCCATCTTTCTGTGAAGATTCAGTCATTTATTTGTTCAGCCATCCAATAAGTATTAAGGACACATTAGGCTTCCCTGACCATAGATTTTCATCTTTGCCATGACTCCTCTCACTGCTAAGATGTGGTTGTCTCCGGGACTTAGTAAGAAAGGGAATGCAGAGTATCTAACTGTGGCACAGAAAGACTTCATATATTAGTGGGCATATTCTGGAGAGCTAATCTGTGTCATCAAGTATATTCTACAAATGGCAATGAGATGACAGCTCTAAGCTCCTCCAGTTCAGGGTGCTGACCACTGATGTTCAGGGCACCTCTCTGAGGAACCAAGTCAGCCATGGGGAAGCTAATTCCACTCACTTCATTCTTTAAGTGATTATATATCCCTTATTTGAATTTTTTTTTTGGCAGTAAGCCAAAATGAGAGCAACTAAATTCAATGTCCAAATCAGGACTAGTTCTTTGTACTTTGGCCAAGCTCACCAACCTTATCAATGTAAGTCTTTTATTGGTCTTATTTTCTCCAAATGAAAATGCAAGATTTTTTCCCCTCTTTTGTAATATCTTCTTAAGAGTAGGTGATATGTGATGTTTTTGCCTTCCCAGCATCTAATCCATTTTACTGTGTTAACAACATTTTAATTTTGCTTTGGGGAGTGATTTCTCCAAAACTTTCAATCCATTTATTTTGAGTACTGCTGATTTAATATTCTTGAAATAGGGGTGAGCATAAAATTAAGGCCTAGGCAAACTGTTCTATACAAAAAAGCTAGGTGCATGAGCCAATTCATTTAAATGAAACTCAGATATGGGAATTGTGTTGGAATTTTTAGAAAGAAATTCTCTCATTCAGCTAATGTTGCTAAGGTCACAGAATGTGTTTCTATCTGATTGCCAGAGGCCACCTAGTGGATGGTGTATTTCTAGGAAATACAGGCAGAGAGCCTGTATCCAATAAAGGGAGAAAAAGCAATGGAGCCATATACTGATAATCCAGCTCTATGTACCTAATTAATTTTCCACAAAACTGTGTGTCAAACACCTAAGCATCTTTAAGTACTGTGGTTTGGAAGTTACATGCTATAGAATCTAAAATTTGGAACCAGCTGGTACAAGTGGTGTTGAGAATTAGGATACTACTCTATTCTAGACTGGGAAGTTAATAGCAATATTTATGTGATAGCAAAATAATTTTTTTCTATATCTGGGGTGACTCAGAGTATGTATTTTTAAATTTGGAGCTTTGTAAGATTTAGTCAAAAAATGCCTATGTATAAAAATGTGTTTACTTATTTTCAAAATTCAGTGTGTGTGTGTGTGTGTGTGTGTGTGTGTGTATAAAATTTACTTTAACTTGATGATGCATTTACGTAGTCCAAATTTCAAATGGGGCAACATCTTTTTCCAAGAAAAAGGTTTTATTCTACTCCCAGTCCCCAACCATCCAGAGGCCCCTAGTTTTACCAATTTATTGCATAACCTTCTACAGATGTTATATATATAGATGTGATGGATGGATGGATAGACAGAGAGGTAGATGACATATAGATCATAGAAACACACATAAGCATATATACATTACACTTGATCCATAAACAACACAGGGGTTAGGGTGCTGACCTCTGTGCAGTAAAAAATCTGCACATAAATCTGCACATAACTTTGACACTGTCAAACCTTGATTACTAATAGACTATTGTTGACTAGAAGCCTTATGGAATAGTTAACACATATTTTGTGTATTACATGCATTATATATTTTATTCTTTAAATAATGTAAGCTAAAGAAAGTATTTTATTAAGAGAATCATAAGAAAGAAAAATACATTTACAGTACTGTTCAGTAAAAAATCTACATACAAGTGGGCCTGTCACTTCAAACCCATGTTGCTCAAGGGTCAACTGCAAACACACACACATACACACAAACACACAGAGATAGCCAGTCATTCAATTTTTTTTCTTTTATATAAATAACATATTTTACAGAATAACATGAATAACATGTTTTACGTACTGTTCTTCAACTTGCCTTTTTCAAATTACCAGGTATTTGTATATAATGAGTACTCTCATTCTTTCACATAGCTGTATATTATTCCAATTTATGGGCCTATGATAGTATAGTTAAATTCTGTTACATTCCCACTCTTGTAGCATATGTATATTATCTATAAAATAATTTTTCAGATGTGGAATTACAAATTTAAAAGATACACTCAACTGTAATTTTTAAGGGTATTACCAAATTGACTTGCATGGAGATGCTATCAGTTTCTATATCCACCTGAGGCTCCCAAGTATTTTTCCACTGTCTCATGATGTATATTCTCTGCTTCAAAGTGTTTTTAGTATAGATCTCCAAAATAAGTGAAAGCTCTGATTATAAGTTCACCTTCTTAAAATCACAGAGATTTTAAAAATCATGGCTTTCAAAAATGTTCTTCTACTTAGTATCAATAATCTGGGACAGTGAACAGAAACAATACCCTAACAGATGCCTGGCTATGTTCAGTTTGCTTTGCTCTTAGCTGCATTCTGATCTTGCGATCAACTCCAATTACTATAATCATTATTTTATTGTTTTGTCACTAAATCAAAGTTATAATGAAACCCCCAAACCAAATTACTAGGATATAGCAAAAAAGTGAATCAAACGTGGGAAATCAGGAACTATTTCTTAGTTTGGAGGGTCCAAAAATTAAATTATATTAACTCATGCAGGGATGAGTAGTTTTCATGGGGATGATTCAGAATAACTAGGCGATTAAGAGACTATACCTTAGCAGATATTGGCCAAGATGTTAATTAATAATAAAAACTAAACTTGGTATAAAAACAAAAGTGGTGACCTATTTGAGTTCTTATATTTCATTGAAAAGAATCACTCAGGAAAAACAGAAGACTGTTTAGCATAAATTAGAAAAAATAGTACTTGTATGTTCTTAAAGAATGGGTTTGTTAAGCTATGGTAAATGCATGAAGAAATACAAATCATTTAGAATCCAACCACTTTTTTTCTTCTATGAATAGTGTTAGAGATTCACCACGTAAAAAAATTTGTTATCTCATTCATTAAAAGAAATTAAGAATCAAATATGGAAAATACAATTACTTTATGCCAGACATACAGCAACAATACTGAGGAGAGAAATAGCTAATCTTATTAGCAGTATATTTTTAAACCAGCTTACTATTGTTGATGGTGGTATAGGTTACCTCAACAATAATTAAGCTTTATAATTTTACTTTGCTTTTGGTTTGTTTCAATTTTAGAAAATCGCAGTTTCTACTCTTATATCTAAATTCTGGGAGTGCATGGTATTTGAAATTTAAAGTTCCCATAGCATTTTCCCAAGTTATTGTACAGATAATGTGAGACTGAATTCCTACTTTAACCCACTATTTTTCACAGGGAGAGAAGTTTTGTTCCTGATTCCTAATCCATGAGGCTAGATGCCAACCAATTATTGCTGGCTCTCCTTATGCTTTGGTCTATGACTTGAGTCTCTATTATCCCTCTCTCCGTTTATTTTCTTGAACATTCTTGTTATGTTCAGCTGCTGCCAATTTTAAATTATGATCTCATCCTATCAGCATCATGTCAAAATAGTATTGAGAACCTACCACAAACAAACAAAAAAATTTTGTGATGTATGTTTAATATAAAAGGTGTCCCTACCTGACTCCAATTATTTTAAGTTCATTAAGGCAGACAAGCAAGTGTTAAAAATATAAGCTAGAAAAAGGAATAACTAGACAGATAGATTAGACCAATAGAAAGACAGTATGATAAGATAGATAATCCAGGGGCACCTGGGTGGCTCAGTGGGTTAAAGCCTCTGCCTTTGGCTCAGGTCATGATCCCTGCCTGCCTCTCTGCCTAGTTGTGATCTTTGTCTGTCAAATAAATAAATAAAAATCTTTAAAAAAAAAAAAAGATAGATAATCCAATCACCCAAAGACAATCACTGATAAAGCATCTATGTACTTTTCCTAGTTTTTTTCTGTGCAATGTAATTGATTGAAATTACTGCACATTATCCTAAACTCTGAATCCAAATTATATCCTCAGGATTCTTTTCACATCAAATATTTTCTTTCGGGGGAGGAGGAAACAAGATGGCAGAGGAGTATGGCAGAGGAATAGGAGACTTAAATACAATTAGGTCCCAGGAATTCAGCTAGATAGTTATCAAACCATTCTAAACACCTACAAACTCAAGAGGAGATCAAAGAGAAGAAGAGCAGCAATTCTAGGAAGAGAAAATCAACCACTTTCAGGAAGGAAGGACCTGCAGAGAAGTGAATCCAAAGCAACAGAAAGATAGACCACAGGGGGAGGAGCCGGCTCCCAGCAAGTGATGGAGCAGCAGAGCAAAAAATCAGAACTTTTAGAAGTCTGCTCCACTGAGGGACATCACTCCAGAGGCTAAGTGGAGGTGTAGCCCTAATCTTTCTGTCACCCAGCCCACTCCCGCTGGGTGACAGAAAGATTAGGGTGTCTGAGTGTGGCAGAGCTGCCAGGTATCAGAGTGGGGAAGACGGCTACAGAGATGGAGCCAAGGAGTGAACTCTCAGCTCAGGGTAACATTAAACTGTGATCCAAGTTGCAGCTGAACCACTGCTCTTTGAGCAGGGACCCCACAAGTGGTACATCTGGAGATCCCCCCTCCTTCCTTATCCAGCAGGAGTGGCACAGGACTATGCAGCAGGAATCTGGGTTTGGAGATTCCAAACAAGGCTGTGTGCCAGAGATAGAAATGCTCCATCACAGGCTGGGTGAGCACGGAATGCAGCCAGAAACTGGGGAGAGAGGAGGGAATGATTGCTTTTCTTTGAGGGCACACTAAGGAGTGGAGCCCCCAAGATCTCGGCTTCTCCAAAACAGATACTGGGAGGCTGCCATTTTCATTCCCGTCCCCCAAAGCTCTACAGAAAGTGTTCAGGGAACAAAAGCTACCAAGACTGAACCTGAGATTACTTAGCCTGGCCCCTGGCAAAGGGGGGTGCAATGCCACCCTGGGCAAAGACATTTGCGAATCACTTCAATAGGCCCCTCCCCAGAAGATCAGCAAAAACATCCAGCCAAGACAAGGTTCACAGCTAAACAAGAACTGCAGAACTCCAGAACTAGGGGGAAAGCAATGCATAGAATTTCTGGCTTTTTCCCCCATGATCCTTTAGTCTTGCAAAGTTAAATATTTTTGAATTTTACTTTTTCTTATTATATCTTTTTAACTTTTCCTCTTTGCTCATATAATGTTTTTTTAACTATTTATCTTAACAATACCTTTTTTAAAAATAATCTTTTAAAATTTTCATTGTTATAGTCATATATTATTCCTTCCTCGTATTTAACCTTATTTTTTGTACACAGATAAGATTTTTTTTCCTTAAAATTTTGGTATACAATTTCGTCTAATATATCAAATTACGCCCTAAATCTGGAATATGGCTTTGTTCTAGTCTCCAGCCTGATCATATTCTGCTTTTTTTTTCAACCAAATTATCAATTACATTTTTAGAAATTTTTAAAAATATTCATCTTTACAGTCATATTTCATCCCTCCATCACGTTTACCCTTATTTTTGTATATATATACTTTTTTCTTCAAAATTTTGGGAGGTAGATTCTTCTAAGAGACGAGAATACACCCAAAATCAAGTCAGTGTCTCTGTTCTATTCATCATTATAATATACATCTATATAATATATAATATATATAAAAAATATATATATATATACTTTTAAAAATTTTTATATTTTCCCCCCTTACCTTTCCCCCAGTTTAGAGACTCTTCTAATTTGCTTAGCATATATTTTCCTGGGGTCTTTGCCACCCTTTTAGTATTTTTAGTATTTTATTCTCTTGTTCATATATTCTTATCTGGATAAAATGACAAGGTGGAAAAACTCACCATAAAATAAAAGAACAAGAGGTAGTACCGATGGCTAGGGACTTAATCAATATGGACATTGGTAATATGTCAGAACTAGAGTTCATTATGATGGTTACTGAGGTGCTAGCTGGGCTCGAAAAAGCCATGGAAAATATTAGAGAATCTCTTTCTGGAGAAATAAAATCCCTTTCTGGAGAAATAAAAGAACTAAAATCTAACCAAGTTGAAATTTAAAAATCTATTAATGAGGTGCAATGAAAAATGGAGGCTCTTACTGCTAGGATAAATGAGACAGAAGAGAGAATTAGTGATAAAGAATACCAAAAGGATGGAGAATAAAGAAGCTGAGCAAAAGAGAGATAAACAACTACTGGACCAAGAGGGCAGAATTCGAGAGAAAGTGATGCCATAAAACAAAAGAGTATTAGAATAATTGGGATTCCAGAAGAAGAAAAAAGACAGAGGGACAGAATGTATACTGGTGTAGTAGAGAATTTTCCTAATTTAGCAAAGGGAACAGCAACAGAATCTGGTAGGCATGGAGAACGCCCTTCAAAATCAAGGTCCACACCCCATCATGTAATAGTAAAACTTGCAAGTCCTAGTGACAAAGAGAAAATCCTGAAAGCAGGTCGGGACAAAAGGTCTGTAATACACAATGGAAGAAATATTAGATTGACAGAAAACCTATCCACAGAGACCTAGCAGGCCAGAAAGAACTGGCATGATATATTCAGAGTGCTAAATGAGAAAAATATGCAGCCAGGAATATTATATCCAGCTAGGCTTTCAGGGAAAATAGAAGGAGAGATAAAAAACTTTTAGGACAAACAAAAACTAAAAGAATTTGCAAAGAAAAAACCAGCTCTACAGGAAATATTGAAAGGGGTCCTCTAAGCAAAGAGACAGCCTAAAAGTAGTAAATCAGAAAGGCACAGAGAAAATATACAGTAATAGCCACCTTACACGCAATACAATAGCACTAAATTCATATCTCTCAAAAGTTACCCTGAATGTAAATGGGCTAAATGCCCCAATCAAAAGACACAGGGTATCAGAATAGATAAAAAAACAAAACCTATCAATATGCTGTCTACAAGAAACTCATTTTAGACCAAAAGACACCTCCAGATTTAAAGGTGGAAAACAATTTACCATGCTAATGGACATCAAAAGAAAGATGGGGTGGCACTCCTTATATCAGTTAAATTAGACTTAAAGCCAAAGACTATAAAGATGAGGAAGGACACCATATCATACTTAAAGGGTCTGTCCAGTAAGAAGATCTAACAATTTTAAATATCTACGCCCCTAAGATGGGAGAAGCCAATTATATAAACCAGTTAATAACAAAATCAAAGAAACACATCAACAATAACACGATAATAGTAGGGTACTTTAACACCCCCCTCACTGCCATGGACAGATCATGCAAGCAAATGATCAACAAGGAAATAAAGACTTTAAATGACACACTGGACCAGACGAACATCACAGATATATTCAGAACATTCCATCCCAAAGCAACAGAATACACATTCTTCTCTAGTGCACATGGAACATTCTCCAGAATAGAACACATCTTGGGTCACAAATCAGGTCTCAACTGGTACCAAGAGATTGGGATCATTCCCTGCATATTTTCAGACCACAATGCTTTGAAAATAGAACTCAACCACAAGAGGAAAGTTGGAAAGAAATCAAATACATGGAGCTAAAGAGCATACTACTAAAGGATGAATGGGCCAACCAGGAAATTAAAGAAGAATTGAAAAAATTGAAGGCATGACTGTTCAAAATCTATGGGACACAGCAAAGGTAGTCCTGAGAGGAAAGTATACAGCGATACAAGCATTTCTCAAGAAACAAGAAAGGTCTCAAGTATACAACCTAACCCAACACCTAAAGGAACTGGAGAAGTAACAGCAAAGAAAGTCTAAACCCAGGAGCAGAAGAGATATAATAAAGATCAGAGCAAAAATCATCAATGAAATAGAAACCAAAGAACAGTTGAACAAATCAACAAAACTAGGAGCTGGTTCTCTGAAAGAATTAATGAGACTGATAAACCCCTGACCAGACTTATCAAAAAGAAAAGAGAAGGGACCCAAATTAATAAAATCATGGAAGAAAGAGGAAAGATCACAACCAATACCAAAAAATATAAAATTATGAGCAAATATACACCAACAAATTTTAGAATCTGGGAGAAATGGATGCATTCCTAGAGACATATAAACTACCAAAATTAAGCCAAAAAGAAGTAGAAAACTTGACCAGATCCATAACCAATGAGGAGATTGAAGCAGTCATCAATAATCTACCAACGAACAAGAGCCCAGGGCTAGATGGCTTCCCAGGGGAATTCTACCAAACACTTAAAGAAGCATTAATACCTATTCTCCTGAAACTGTTAAAAAAAAAAATAAGGAAAGAAAGAAAGAAAAGAAAAGAAACAAAGAAAGACAGACAGAAATGGAAGGAAAACGCCAAATTCATTTTTTGAGGCCAGCATTACTTTGATCCCAAAACCAGACAAAGACCCCATCAAAAAATGAGAATTACAGAACAATATCCTTGATGAACATGTATGTGAAAATTCTCACCAAAATACTAGCCAATAGGATCCAACAGTACATTAAAAGGATTATTCACCAAAACCAAGTGGGATTTATTTCTGGGCTGCAAATTTGGTTCAACATCTGCAAATTGATGTGACACAATACACTAATAAAAGAAGCAAAACTATTTGATACTCCCAATAGATGCTGAAAATGCATTTGACAAAGTACAGCAGCCTTTCTTGATCAAAACTGTTCGAAGTGTAGATACAATATCATCAAAGCCATCTATGAAAAACCCACAGAAAATATCATTCTCAATGGGGAAAAACTGAGAGTTTTCCCCCTAAGGTCAGAAACATGGCAGGGATGTCCACTATCACCACTGTTACTCAGCACAGCACTACAAGTCCTAGCCTCAACAACCAGACAACAAAAGAAGTAAAAGGCATCCGAATCAGCAAAGAAGAAGTCAAACTACCACTCTTTGTAGATGATATGATACTTTATGTGGAAAACCCAAAAGACTCCACACCAAAACTGCTAGAACTCATACAGGAATGCAGTAAAATGTCTGGATATAAAATCAACACACTGAAATCAGTTGCATTTCTACATACCAACAGCAAGACATAAGAAAGAGAAACTAAGGAGTCAATCCCATTTACAATTGCACCCAAAATCATAAGATACCTAGGAATAAACCTAACCAAAGAGGCAAAGAGTCTGGACTCAGAAAACTATAAAGTCCTCATGAAAGAAACTGAGGAAGACACAAAGAAATGGAAAAGCATTCCATGCTCATGGATTGCAAGAACAAATATTGTGAAAATGTCTATGGTACCTAAAGCAATATACACATTTAATGCAATCCCTATCACTATACCATCAACTTTATCCAAAGAAATTAAACAAATAATCCTAAAATTTATATGGAACCAGAAAAGACCCCAAATAGCCAGAGGAATGTTGAAAAAGAAAACCAAAGCTGGTGCATCACAATTCCAGACTTCAAGCTCTATTACAAAGCTGTCATCATCAAGATAGTGTGGTACTGGCACAAAAACAGACATACAGATCAATGGAACAGAATAGAGAGCCCAGAAATAGACCCTCAACTTTATGGTCAACTAATCTTCAACAAAGCAGGAAAGAATGTCCAATGGGAAAGAGTTCCTTCAACAAATGGTATTGGAAAAATTGGCCAGCCACATGCAAAAGAATGAAACTGGACCATTTCCTTACACCACACTTAAAAATAGACTCAAAGGGATGAAAGACCTCCATGTGAGACAGGAATCTATCAAAATACTTGAGGAGAACACAGGCAGCAACCTCTTCGACCTCAGCCATACCAACTTCTTCCCAGAAACATTGCCAGTGGCATGGGAAGCAAGGGCAAAAATGAACTACTGGGACTTCATCACGATCAAAAGCTTTTGCACAGCAAAGGAAACAGTTAACAAAACAAAAGATAGCTGACAGAATGGGAGAAGACATTTGCAAATGACATATCAGATAAAGGTCTAGTATCCAAAATCTATGAAGAACTTTCAAACTCAACACCCGAAGAACAAATAATCCAATCAAGAAATGGGCAGAAGACATGAACAGACATTTCTGCAAAGAAGACGTCCAGATGGCCAAGACACATGAACAAGTGCTCCACATCACTCAGCATCAGGGAAATACAAATCAAAACCACAATGAGATACCCCTTCACACCAGTCAAAATGGCTAAAATTATCCAGTCAAGAAATGACAGATGCTGGTAAGAATGCAGAGAAAGAGGAACCCTCCTATACTATTGGTGGGGATGCAAGTTGGTACAGCTACTCTGGGAAACAGTATGGAGATTCCTCCAAAAGTTGAAAATAGAGCTACCCTACAAGCCAGAAATTGCACTACTGGGTATTTACCCCAAAGATACAAATGTAGTGATCTGAAGGGACACGTGTACCCAAATTTATAGCAGCAATGTCCACAATAGCCAAATTACGGAAAGAACTAGATGTCCATCAACAGATGAATGCATAAAAAAGATGTGGAGTATATATACAATGGAATATTATGCAGCCATCAAAAGAGATGAAATTTTGCCATTTGCAATGATGTGCTGGAACTAGAGAGTATTACGCTGAGCGAAATAAGTCAATCAAAGAAAGACAATTATCATATGATCTCTCTGATATGAGGAATTTTAGAGGCAGGGCAGGAGTCATGGGGAATAGGGAAGGAAAAAAATGAAACAAGTTGGGCTCATGATGGAGACAAACCATAAGAGACTCTTAATCTCAGGAAACAAACTGAGGGTTGCTGGGGGATAGCAGGTAGGGACAGGGTAGTTTGGTTATGGCCATTGGGAGGGTATGTGCTATGGTGAGTGCTGTGAAATGTGTAAGCCTGATGATTCATGGACCTGTATTTCTGGGGCAAATAATACATTATATGTTAATAAAAATAATTATTAAAAATATTTTCTTTCAATGTACTTTATGATGAAAGCATAACATTCCACCATATAAGCATAACTTTATTTTTCTTGCTAGTCCTCTAATTTCAAATATTTCATATTGCCATTTTTTCTTTAAAATTAATGCTGTGATAAAATTCTCAAAACAGTTCTCTGATTATTGTTTTTTAATTTATAGGATTATGCATGTTAAAGGATATGCATGTATCCTTGGGTATACTTTGTATTTACTATCAAATTTTCCTCCATGGATAATGTACTGATTTTTACTTCTACTTCTTAGAAGATGACTTCTAAATTTATTATACTTTCAATAGGCAAGGAAATATATCAGGTTATTTAATAGGTTGGCATTTACCAATTGGTTACTATTAGGGGAAAACATGAATCTTCAAATGTCATTCAAATAAACTCTAAATGGATTAAAGTATTAAATCACAGGGGAAAAAAAGGAAGTACTTAAAAATAATAGAAGTAATCATTACCAATCATCACAGAATGATGAGGGCTATTTAAATGTAATTAAATCATAAAATCAAAGACCGATATATGTGATCATTTTGATTTTTCTTAATAATAAAGAAAACAAAATTATAAAGCAAATAAAATATTTGAAAAAGTTAAGGTCTGAGGGAAACCCTTGCTTCTCATTCCTGGTGTTTCTTTTCATGTAGAAGGCATTCTGCTAGTGTTATACTCTCAGCTTCTCTGACTACCAAAGAAAGGATCGTTTTTCTTGCTGATAAATTTGGATAGATGAACTCAGTGTGCTTGGCTCAGTTCATTCCTCTTTCTTTTGCTAGCAGGATCACATGCAGAGCACATGTGTTCTGTTCAATAGCTATGCCGTAGACTTTATATTGCTAAGTTTTAAGTAAGAGCTTAAGACTCAGATCATAAGAGTTTAACCTGAAAGGCTGTCTACAGCTTATGGAGGCCAAAGGTAAGGAGTTATTTTTATATCCTTGTGATGACCTGTGGGCTGAATGGGCCTCAGCAAAGCCACTGGGTCCCAACAATCACAGAAGGACAAGATTATCTGCAGTCTCAGCCAAAACTCAAATGCAGGCCTCAGGAGTTGCACACTGATGCTGGTCGACGTTAAGCTATAGAACCGCTTTTCATTAGCAGATCAGGCTGGTCTAGTAGTGAACTGGAAGGAAAGAGCACCTTTCCTTTCTGGGATTTTTTAAGTATTGGTAGGTATGACCCTGCTGGCAGCTTTTAAACTGTAAGACAGTTAAATTCTTTGTCTGCTACAGACGGGTAGTGAGTTTCTGGCTTTAAATTCTAAGTACCAGGCTTAATACTTAAAATTGGATATGTTGGGGTACCTGGTGGCTTAGTGAGTAAAGCATCTGACTTCAGGTCAGGTCATGATCTCAGGTCCTGGGATCAAGCCCCATGATGTGTTCCATGCTCAGTGGGGAGAGTCAGCTTGTCCCTCTATGACCACCCGCCTTGTGTTCTCTTCTTGCTCTCTCTCAAACAGGAAAAAAAAAAATAAATAAAATCTTAAAAAAAAAATGCCAAAACTACATAAATTGCCTGATATAGACACCTTCTACAGTGGCCTCCAAAGATACCTGCTTTCTTGTATCTGAACTTTTGCATAAATCCCCTTCCTTTGAATATGGACTGGTTTGGGTAACACTTATAATGAATAAAATATAGCAAAAGCTAGGTTAAAAGAGACTGACAAAAGCTAAGTGTGGAAAGTAAAAATCCCTTAGAAGGTGACTGTGATATGTTGAGTGATGACTGTGGTTTAAATAAGGTTTTTTATTTTTTTTTAAAGATTTTATTTATTTATTTGACAGAGAGAGATCACAAGTAGGCAGAGAGGCAGGCAGAGAGAGAGGAGGAAGCAGGCTCCCTGCTGAGCAGAGAGCCCGATGCGGGACTCGATCCCAGGACACTGAGATCATGACCTGAGCTGAAGGCAGCGGCTTAACCCACTGAGCCACCCAGGCGCCCTTAAATAAGGTTTTTATCACTGGGTGGTGAAAACTGGCTGAAAAGTATATACATTTTTTAAAGGTAGAATGATCAAATTCCCTGACTTTTTGGATATGGGCTACAAGACATATAGAGGAATCAGAGGTAATTTCTAAGGTTTTCCATGAGCAAACAAGAACTGAGTAGGAATTTATGGGCATAGAAAAAAACTGCATCAATATAATTATGTGAGGTGAGGAGGAGCAGAGTATGTGACCCTAAAATATACCATATGGCATATAGAGTATTTTGAGCTGAAGGCAATCAAGACCCAGGAGACCTGCAAAAAATTTTTACCTCTCTCTGAACTACCTAAAATAATTGAGTAGGGAGGCTGGCCCAAAAAGAGAGCTATTACCAGAGATAACATTTTTTCTGAAAGACCTATCTGTATGGCAGGGCAAACATCTAATTATCAAACATCTGCTTTTCTTCTTGTCCTGTGAACTACCCTCCTACCCTTTGAAATCCAGGGTCTTACTACACTCTTTAGCTCAGGATGGTATATAAGCCTCAAGTGATCTCCTTATTCTTGGGTCTCATCTTTAGGCTCTGGTACATATGAAATTAAATTTGTGTTTTTGTTGTAAGTCTAACTCAGCTACTCAAAATGGATATGAGGTAGCCACTAAAAAATTCCCTATCAATTAATAAAATTCTAATATTATAACCTATCACTGTACAGAATAAACTGCCTTCCCATTATAAAAGCTCCTTATACACCTGAGCTTCATTCCACATTTTGGTTTGAGTGGTCCTGGTTCACCAACTGTCTTTTTGGTGTATGTGCATAATAAACTTCCATTAATCACTACTTTGATAATTCAGTGGTTTTACTTTTGTTATTTCTGAACTTTTGACAGTATCAGCTCCTCTACCTATGCACAAATCACAGCTACAAAGGGCAACTTTAGGTTTTGATTCTTTTTTGTTTTCTTTTTTCTTTAAAATTTTAATGCAACACATGAATGAAGGCAGTTTTGAAGTGGGACATGTATAATTGTGTGCAGGAACTACTTCACCAGGGCTTCTTACAGTTGATAGTGTTTCTCTCTTCTTAAGAGGATTAACAGTCCATGAAGGTGATAAAAATAATATTTTAAACTGGAGATTTCTGAACAATCAGTTATTACAGAAAAACATATTACCTAAATTTGAGCAGAGTGTCCCCCCTCAAAGAGCTGCCATTGATACCCCTCCCGGACAGGCTTCTTGATCAAGAGAAGACTGATCCTTATTAGCAAAAGAAGTGCCAATCTAACTGCCCATCAGCACCAAAAAGTCAATAAAACCTCCCATACTTTTCCTTGGAAGCCCTAACCAGGGCCTCCTTTTATGTTAACTTGGCACAGAAATCTTCTCCTCTGACTATTCAGTGAGTTGTTTGCAGCTGAACTGCAATAAACTGTTGTTTATTGTCAGTTTATTTGAAGGGCATAGGCCATCCAGTCCACAATTGGTAGAGGAAAAGTCTTCCTCCAAAAATTTCCCAAATTCAAGTTCCATTACATCACAATTGGAGAGTTTTAAATTGGCCATGTAAGGATTATTTACACCACAGAAATGGGCAAATGGTAAAGACCAGGGCTTTTTTATTTGGAGAGCTGATTGTTAACCTGCACACCACTGGACACCTTTAATATACAGACATACACTACATACAAATAATTATACAAGAACTTGGAGGGGGCAAATGAAGCTTTAATTCCATTTATTTATTTATTACTTTATATTTTAGAAGGAAATAATCACAAAATACACAAGAAAGATCAATTTCTAAATAGGCTTATTTTGCAAACTCACTTCTCAAGTTTTCATCTCTATTATGGACTAAAGACCAGATTTAAAATATAATCCTTGTCTGTATCTTAAGGGTGCCCCAATTAGTCTCTCTCTCTGCAATTATTCCCATACTCATCTCAGATTGATCTTTCTCAAACATGGTTCTTCATGCCTCTCTCTTCCTCCTCCTCCTCCATCCCCTTCTGGTTTTGTTTGTTTCAAGTTTTTATTTAAATTCTATTTAGTTAACATATAGTGCAATATGAGTTTCAGGAGAGGAATTTAGCAATTCATCACTCACATATAACACCTGGTTGTCATGCCTCTCTTTTGCTGTAACGGTTTGAATATTTCACTTTGAATCATGAATGAATTCTATACTCTAAGCTGACATTTAGCCCCCTTAAATTGAGAATCTTCTCTTTTAATTATATTACCCTTTCTAAGTTTAGTCTAATTCTCATGACAAATTATCAGTTATTTTCCAACAATTCCTCTAATGAAATTCCCCTCATCCAATTTAACTTTGTTAAGTCACCTCTCCATCAAGACATATGGAAATGCTCTTTTCTCTACTAACCCTAATATCAAAATTTCAACCATCATTTACAACCAAGCTCAACAGCCCACTCTTCCATGAAAACTTCCTTGATGGCCAACAGAAAAGCAATACTATAATTCTCTGAACTCCTATAGCACATTATATTGCATCTCTTTGTGGCTTTTATAAATTTTTTAACATATGGCAGTTTTTTGGTACATATCTTACTTCCTTTCCAGATTTCAAGCTCCCTGCATGTAGTGAACTTATTTTATACCTGTATTCCACAAAGTACAGAGTAGAAAAACTTTCACATAGCAGATACTAGGGGAAAAAAAAAACAACTTATAAATAAACTGTTCTCTTTTCATATTCCTTTTATAAAAAGCTCCTTAGGCCATTCTTATTTGTCATGAGGATTGAGAATCATTAGTTTGAATGAATGAATAAATGAATGTTAAACTTGATAATCTCTTTTTAAAGATTTATTTATTTATTTATTTATCTGAGAGACAGCAAGAGAGACAGCAAGAGAGAGAGAGAAAGAATAAGCACACAAGAGGGAGAGGCAGAGGAAAAGGGAGAGAGTCCCAAGCAGATTCCTCACTGAGCACTGAGCCCAAAACAAGGTTCTGTCTCACCACCCTGGGATCGTGACCTGAGCTGCAACCAAGAGTAGGACACTTAACTGACTGTGTTACCCAAGTGCCCTTTAGCCATGTCTTTTGAAAAATTTATTGAAGGGGGAGAGATTTGTGCAAGTAGCAAATAAATGAATTCTAGAATGAGGGTGTGAAGGGCATGGGGAAATTTGTAGCTCAATAAAAGAGTAGGTAAGAATCAGTATTTTCTTGAAAACTACGGAATGCTTACAAAAGAAAATGAACAAGACATAAAGAAATGGAAAAACATTCCATGCTCTTGGGATTGGAAGAACAAATATCGTTAAAATGACCATATTGCCCAAAGCAATCTATACATTCATGCAATCCTTATCAAATTACCAACAGTATTTTTCACAGAGCTAGAACAAACAATCCTAAAATTTATATGGAACCACCAAAGACCCCAAATAGCAAAAGCCATAATGAAAAAGAAGAGCAAACTTGGAGGCATCACAATTCTACACTTCAAGCTCTATTACAAAGCTGTAATTATCCAGACAGTATGGTACTGGCACATAGAATGATGGAACAGAACACACAACCTAGAATGGACCAGCAACTGTATGGTCAACTAATCTTCAACAAAACAGGAAATAATATCCAGTGGAAAAAAGACAGTGTCTTTCACAAATAATGTTGGGGAAACTGGACAGTGACATGCAGGAGAATGAAACTGGAAAACTTTCTTATACCATAGACAAAAATAAATTAAAAATGGATAAGAGACCTAAATATAAGACAGGAAACTATCAAAATCCTAGAGAAGAACACAGGCAGCAAACTCTTTGATGTTGGCCACAGCAACTTCTTACTAGAAATGTCTTTGGAGGAAAGGGAAACAAAACAAAAGCAAAAAATGAACTACTGGGACTATGCCAAGATAAAAACTTCTGCACAATGAAGAAAATAGCCAATGAAACTAAAAGGCAACCAATGGAATGAGAGAAGACATTTGCAAATGATATATTGGATAAAGGTCTAGTATCCAAAATCTGTAAAGAACTTATCAAACTCAAAACCTAAAAAAAAAAAAAAAAAAAAAAAAAATCCAGTTAAGAAATGAGCAGAAGACATGAACAGGCACTTTTCCAAAGAAGACATCCCAATAGCTAATTCACACATGAAAAGATGTTCAACATCATTCATCAGGGAAATATAAATCAAAACCACAATGAGGTACCACCTCACACCTGTCAGGATGGCTAAAATTAACAACACAGGAAACTCAGATGTTGGCGAGGATGCAGAGAAAGAAGAACTCTTTTGCACTGTTGGTGGGAATGCAGACTGGTGCAGCCACTCTGGAAAACAGCATGAAGCTTCCTCAAAAGTTAAAAATAGAACTACCCTTTGACCCAGCAACTGCACTACTAGATGTTTATCCAAAGAATACAAATATAGTTAACTGAAGGGGTATTTCCACCCCAATGTTTACAGTAGCAATGTCCACAAGAGCCAAATTATGGGAAAAAATTATGGAAAAAGCCAAATTATGGAAAAATTATGGAAAAAGCCAAATTATAGGGAAAAAAGTATATATACACACATATATAGTATTCCATATATATATTCCATATATAGTATTCCACATATATGCAGCCATCAAAAAACAAAAATCTTGCCATTTGCAACAATGTGGATAAAACTAGAAGGTATTATGCTAAGCAAAATAAATCAATCAGAGAAGACAATTATCATATGGTCTCACTGATATGAGGAATTTGAGAAACAAGACAGAGGATCATAGGGGAAGGGAGGGAAAAAGGAAACAAGATGAAAGCAGAGAGGGAGACAAACCATTAAGAAGTTCTCAATCTCAAGAAACAAGCTGAGGGTTGCTGGAGGGGCGGGGGTTGAGAAGGATGGCGTGACTGGGTGATAGACACTGGGGAGGGTATGTGCTATGGAGGGTTTATGAATTGTGTAAGAGTGATGAATCACAGGCTTGTACCCCTGAAAAATAATACATTATATGTTAATTAAAAAAGAATAAAAGAAAAAATAAGATGTGAGATATAGATAGATATAGATATACAGATATATAAATATATAGATAGAATATACAGTTAATTGCCTGACATGCTCTACTAAAATACTCTTTTTTGGTTCCACTGCAGAGATCTATGGTCTCATGCAGTAGGTCTATGACACACTCTGGGTATCTGTATATTCAATATGTATATAAGGATTTCTTTCTTCAGATGGTCTATAGACTCACCCTGAGAAATATGTTTGTGGTAACTGGAAACTGGAACCTGCTTTAGTTCCCCTCATACACTCACTGGTCTCATAGCTCGTTGCCCTCACTAAATCTCTTTTCTTATCCCAGAAAACACTTTAAACGACAATCCCTCACCCTGACAACTTCCTTCTCCATCACTGTGCAGCCCTTAACTAGCACATTGTTTTTTATTTCCCAAGCTGTAACTCAGCATCATCTCTCTGCTACAATTATAGCTCATGTATACCTCTTTTCTCTTGAGTGAGATTCAGGCTGTGTGGTTTCAATCTCAGCCCAGCAAGTTACTAATTATGTGACCTCACGCAAGTTACATATGCTCTCTGGGCAGTGTTTTCTCTTCTGTAAAATGGAAATGGTAATAGAACCTACACTTAAGGGTTGTTGAGAGGAGTAAATGAGGTAAAACTAATAAAAGCAGGGCAGACACATATAAAGTGATAAATAAGTGCTGGGGTTTAGCTATTATCAGGCCAAACTGAAATTACTTGGGTGTGTCTGCCAAAATGTGAGCTGCCTACAGGACAGGTTTATATATTTTTCATTTTTGTATCACAGAAACTATCTTCACTATTCAATTAGGGTTTATTATACAGTTTATTTTTATGAATTTAGATACTTAATAAAGTTCTGTAAATTTTACTATTTATAACATTATAAACAAAACAAAGTATTTAAACTATTTTTGAAAGCTCTTATTTTGGTAATAGGACTTGAGTAAGTTTCTATTCACAGCTTTAAAAAAAAAACTAGCAGTTTCTCTTAATTTTAGCCACAGTAAAATATGTATGTTACAATATCCATCTTGTTATCAAAACCGGTTAAGTATACAACAAATACAATGAAGCATTTGTTGAATGTGGAACTGCAGGAGCTAAATCAGTTAATGTGAATATAAATAAATTTAGCCATAAAACATGGGTACACGTATCTGTGAACATTATTTACTATAACTGGCAGTGCACTTTATTTTCAATTTCAAAATGAAATTTAAAAAATCAGTACAATGTCAATCCAACTCTAATGTTCACTGCCTATAAATTAAAATTGTTAGTTGCATATAAACTTTATATTTGGAGAACATAGCTAATGAGTTTCTTAAAAGAGTAATTATTTCAATGAAGTGTAGCATTTAATTAAGAATTCATAATTGCATAAATTTAAGTAGCACTTAGCAATTTATGTACTGTCCTAGGTTATGTATATCTTTTGTTTGATAACTGTTTTTAAATTATCAATCAATACTATGTTCATATAATACTAACAGTTCTTGCACTTAACAAAGTATGATGAAAATACTACTAATATATGAAAATTCTTTGAAAAAAAGAAATATCACTACCAGAAAATAAAAGTGTAAGTATTTGAATTAATAATATCAATAAATGAAGCAAAACAAAATACAATAATGTAAAGAGAGTATTTATTTTTCCATTTTTTCCTTCTCAAATTCATAACCTATTGAGAGTCAACTAAATAAGCTACTGAATGTTGTGTGAACACAAACAGATCTCACATGAACTAGACAATCACAACTTGCTTTGCTTTCTCATTTTTTCCCATGTAAATAAGGGATTTTGTTCCATTCCTAAACTGCTTTCTAGATCTACTACTTTAAGTGATATCTAACACACAGAATAAACTAATAAGGAGTAAATAATAAACTAGTAACAGTAAACTAATCCATTTTAATCTCAAGTTCTAAGATTCTCACATAACAAGCATCCTTCACTTGAAAATGTGCAGTAAAAGAGATGTTGTTACCAAATTTCTACAGGTTAATAATTTAGTATGTAAATTAATTCCCTATAATATATTCTTGTATTAGATGCATTTAAAAATTATCTAGTCTCACAAGTAACAAAATTCCTTATTTATGTTAGATCGTTTATTTATAATTGATGACCTTATCAAGTTCACTTATCTGGGGCTTTTATTCAAAGCACTGTGTCCTTGAAGTTAACATTTTAATTTCTTTTTTTCAATTATGCCCCTTTTAGTTCCCTAATGGTTGCCCCAGTATATAAAGACCAAAAATTCTGGACACCCCCTCCCACCCAAAAAAAGGTGTTTTTCCAATTTTGGCTTTCTTCCTATGTTGCCCTCTGAAAGCAAAAGATGGTAGCATTAATAATGAATGTATGCTACTGGTAAATTGTAGCTCACTGGCATTCAGATTTGGTAGTATTGTAAAAGATTTAAATTATTTCCAAACATTTTCTTCTTCTCTATAAAATTGAGATTTATAGCCAGATTTTTTAATAATGCTGTGTTTAAACTAGTTTAAGAAATTAAAGTGCACACACACACACACACACACACACACACACAGACCATGCCGTGAGAAAGTGTTCAATATACAGGCTTAATGAAGCTTTTTATACCGAAGGGAGCATTTGGCAGAGGTTGCCACATTTAATAAGTGCTCTGACTCTTTGTAAGATTAAAACAAGATTTTTAGAGCTAATCCCAGCTCTGGAAGTTTTCTCAAGGAAATAAAAACCAAAAATGAAGCCATTTTCCATGCCCCCAAAGAACAGAACATTTTGAACCATTAGGTTTGTCTATGGCATAAACCATTCCACTGGCATTGAAAACTAGTACGAACACAAAAGAACAACACTAAAACTTTCCTTTCTACTTTCTATTGACCTTTTCTCTCAATTAAGCAGGAGAAGCTAACCATCATACTGCGTACTAAGTAATTTAGCAGTCTAGCCAACATTAAATGGTTAGTAACTCAACTTCTATAACTTCTTGAATATAAGAACTCATAAAAAAGCTCATGATATAAATAGAATTCTTCTACATGGAAAATCAATAAGTTGTGCTTTTAATCACTAAAATCTGAAGGTTCCTACTTGGTACATTAGAGTTAAGGATAGTTAACTTATGTAAAGAAGTTAGCAAAGTACCTTATTTATGAGAGGTGCTCAATTATTACTATTTCCACTCAACCAGGACAATATAGCAAAATTGGAATTTGTTTGAAATTTTCTGACTCCCGGCCCTGAGTTCTTTACATACCAACATAGTTCTTACTCTCCTTCAGATCATTTATTATAGTAAACATAAATTTATAAATCACCATGGCACTTGCATTGCCATGAATGAACTGTTCACAGAGTTTTAAACATGTGTGTGCCTTTGTTCTGACAACTAAATTATTAACTGAAGAATAAGAATTTATCTTCCTTCCTCCATTCCTCTTTTCTTTTTTCTATTCTTTTCTTTTCTTTCTTCCTTCGCTCCCCATAGTAGCTAGTATTGCTCAAGGTATGCAAGACTTGGGGAATGGATTGCCTTGATGTATCTTTGGTAACAAAACTTCAGAATATCACAACAATTACAGAACTTAGAAATCATTTAGACCAATAGTTTATTTTTATAAGAAACTGAAGCTTGGAGTTTTCTGAACTCCACAATTAGTTGCAAAATATGACAAAAACCGAGTCTTACACCTGCCTGTCAAAGGAACAGTGAAATATCACTAGGACACCTTTCCAAAGTCATGAAGCCTACCTCCCCTTTTACCACTTGTTCAGTCTTCCTCTTATCAATTCAATGAAATTTCCTCTTGCCCGATTCCATTTTGTTAACATTAATTTTTCCCCCGGATGAAATAAAAATAATTTTTTACAACTATTTTCCTCTCTTCACAACCTAGGAAATCCAACTCTATTTTGCAGTTGGGAAAGAGTAAATGGGAACATATGAATTTGGGGTGACAATTATCTTAAACCACTACTGTAAGCCATTCCACATCTGTGAAATGGAAATAATAATTTTAACACTTACTCTTATAGGTTTTGTAAAAATTAAACATTTTATACATATAAAGCTCTTATCTTAGATCTGTAACTGCCATTTAACAAACATTCATTAAATGTTAGTTGTTTTTAATGAGAGAATTTGAAAACTCAGGCCACTGTGAAGCAGACTAAGAGTCAATGAGCCCAATCTCATCATTAATCTCATCTTTTGAAGTCCAGCTGTACTGAGCTTTAACCCTGACATTATGAAACTGTGTTCTTCTTTCTGGTATAGTATTAGTTTAATTTCTTTCTACAAATAAAAAGGCAAACATCTTTGAATCTTTGAAGAACATGCATATATAAGAAAAATACAGATATACTGTTAAAAGTCAGGAGACCATTTATTACATTTGAATGAGATTTTAGCAAAATAAATGATGTATTTTAATGCTGAGCTTAGTTTGATACTATTATTTTTAATACTATTGTACCTTTGGTGATAAAGGGCTAAAAGAACAGAAAATAATATTGTGATTTATTATTGATAGTGTCAAAGACCGGACATACCTATGGAAGGCCATTTTCTAGTTACTTTAGTGTGTTCATGGAATTGCATTATTCTAGAAATATTAGCTAGTAAGTAATAGTCCATTCTAAAGTAGCATCCAAACTTTTATTTTTTTTTAAATATTTTGTTTATTTATTTGACAGAGAGAGAGAGATCGTAAGTAGGCAGAGAGGCAGGCAGAGGGAGGGGGAGAAGCAAGCTCCCTGCTGAGCACAGAGCCTAATGTGGGGCTCAATTCCAGGACTCTGAGATCATGACCTGAGGCAAAGGCAGAGGCTTAACCCACTGAGCCAACCAGGCACCCCACATCCATACTTTTAATTAACAAGTTATTTAACCAACATCATTATCAAATGAGGCATTTCACATTTTTCAAGATAAAAGATAACAGGGATTTTCACTTCAATGTCAATATTTCCTTCAAATCTTCTGAGACAGATATTATCCTAAAATTCATTATATATACTCCTGCCTTATCAATTTGAGTATACTGAGCCACAGTTCATTCTGCTGTATGATTTAGAAATATGATTATAGGGGCGCCTGGGTGGCTCAGTGGGTTAAGCCTCTACCTTCGGCTCAGGTCATGATCCCAGGGGCCTGGGATCGAGTCCCGCATAGGGCTCTCTGCTTAGCAGGGAGCCTGCTTCTCCTCTTCTCTCTCTCTGTCTGCCTCTCTGCCTATTTGTGATCTCTCCCTCTGTCAAATAAATAAATAAAATCTTTAAAAAAAAAAAAAGAAATATGATAATAAATATCAATTACTTTCCTGTGCTTTGTTATGCTGTGATGGCAGCTTGAATTACTGCCACTCTATCAAATGCCCCTTCGTGCTACTGCTGTCATTATGCCTCTAGCAAAACCCCCTCCTAATTTATTCCTCTTGATCCAGGGTTTTCCAATCTTATTTGACTATGTAACATTTTTTTTTATATTATAATGCATCAATAGAACATAATCGGGGGTGCCTGGGTGGTTCAGTCATTAAGCATCTGCCTTTGGCTCAGGTCATGATCCCAGGGTTCTGGGTTCGAGCCCCACATCAGGCTCCCTGCTTGGCAGGAAGTCTGCTTCTCCCTCTCCCACTCCCCCTGCTTGTGTTCCCTCTCTTGCTGTCTCTCAGTCAAATAAATAAATAAAATTTTTTAAAAATTGTATATAATTAGCAAGTTAAGATAAAATATGCTCTGGGATTATAGTAAATGCAAAAATGTATTTCATCATTAGAAATGATCCAATTAGATTATATTTAACATTTAGCAATATAACAAAGACATAAGATACAGTTTTAAGTTAAGGCATATAACACAGACCAGCTATTAGACAGGTAGTTAGCAAAACTGTTTATGAATCAAACAAAATGTTAAACATAATTGTTTTATGCTTCATGTAACTTAGCTTTCAATTTTATGATAGGATTTGCAAATGAAAAATGCCTTCGTTTTTAATTTTTTTTTAATTTCTTTTCAGTGTTCCAGAATTCATTGTTTATGCACCACACCCAGTGCTCCATGCAATACATGCCCTCCATAATACCCGCCACCAGGTTCACCCAACCTCCCAGCCCCCTCCCCTCCAAAAGAAAAACGCCTTCTTAAATCAGATTTTCCATAATTGCAAGAGCTCTATAAATGTGCTGGTATTTTTCACATATATCTTGAAAATAAATTATAAAATCATAATTATGCTAAATTAAAAACTGTTTAGTTATTTTATGCTGTATTCTCTCAGAATACCAGTTGACATTCCACTTATGTAAGAGTTCTTTGGAACATGGCTTGAAAAATGTTAGTCTAATCTGTGATGGATTTCAGAATAAAATAACCAAGACTATTTAAATTGAAGGAGGCAAACGTATCTACTAGAGACTGAGAGACATATCTTTGAGTCAAACTCTCTGATAGATCTTCATAGAATAAAGATTTAATAGTAAGAGAAGTATTTCTACTTCACTGACAATTTTCAAGTAATATTCCTATATTATTGTTTTTATTTTTAATAGTTGTTATCATTTACTAAGGATCTATGATATCTCAGGCAATGTGCTGAGTATGTATTTAACACTCACAGCAAGCCTAGGAGATATAGATGAGTATAACCACTATTTTCTAGATGTGGGGGGATTGAGACGTAGGTTATACACACACACACACACACACACACACACACACATATATATATTTTAAAGGTTTTATTTATGTATTTATTTTAGAGAGAGACAGCATGAGCTGGGGGAGGAACAGAGGGGAGGGAGAGAGAGAGAATCTTTTATTTGACATAAAAGACAACAGGTTTCTGTAGAGGGAATTTTTAACAGGTCTTAAAGGACAATAATTAGTTCACACAGTGAGGCAATTTTGGATTTGAGAAGAGGACGTGAGAAACTGCCTAAAACAAACCTTTTTTTTTTTTTAATATTATTTATTTATTTATTTGACAGAGAGAGAGATCACAAGGAGGCAGATAGGCTGGCAGAGAGAGAGGAGGAAGCAGGCTCCCCCACTGAGCAGAGAGCCCAATGTGGGGCTTGATCCCAGGACCCTGAGATCATGACCTGAGGCAAACACAGAGGCTTTAACGCACTGAGCCACCCAGGCACCCCCAAAACAAACCTTCTTCTAAGGGTGGGTGAAAGATGATTAATTTTCCCATAAAAAAACACTGATAATTAAACCACACTTATGCTTTGTTTTAGATTTTATATATTTATTTACCAGAGAAAGAGAGAGAGGAAGAGAGTGCACAATCAGGGGGAGTGGCAGGCAGGGGGAGGAGGAGGCAGAGGGAGAGAAGGAGACTCCCCATGGAGCAGGGAGCCCAATGTTGGACTCAATCGCAGGGCCCTAGGATCATGACTTGAGCAGAAGGCAGATGCTTAGCCAACTGAGCTACGCAGGCATCCCCACATTTACACTTTTAATATTTAGTTTATTGTGACAAGCATGTTAACATTTAGCTATTCTCTTCATCTTTCTCCTCAAGCATCCCTCGACCATCCTTACCACCCAAAGACTTATCCAATACCCTTCCTGAATTATTACTCTGTTTTGAATGCCAATATATTATTGCAGTTATCACACTAATATTTTTAAGGATCAACACCTTTTCTAGAATATGAACTTCTGCTATTAAAAATCATTTCTGATGCCCCACATATACTGCTTCTTATTCCATAAGTCAGCTTTGGGCATGCTTGACAAGTTTTTGCAGGCTTTGTTTCTAAAGACTTATACCTGCAACCTTCAGAGAACTGTTTTAGTAGATATCCTCACTGTAGGAGTTGCTGGACATACCTGAAAGTTTAAGTACTACTCACATATTCCCAATGCCTCCTGCCCTAAGCAACAGGAGTATAAAGGCCCTACTCCTTTACCTAAAGGCAGGGCAGTCTGAAGTGTAATTTAACCTCCAGATACTCTCACAGGATCAGGGTTGAGTCTAGAACTTCAACTGAAATATCTGTAACCTGGCTTGTCTTCCCACCCTATTTTCCCCACTCCCTTGCTGTTTTCTCCTGGGAGTACTTCTCCTATATTAATCACTAATATCTGAACTTTAAGCTCAGGGTCTAATTATTAAACACCCAACCTATGGAACTCCTTGAATCTAGGTAGCATGACTAATTATTTTTGACATACCAGCACCAAAGTCGGTCCCTGAAATTGAACAAAAACCAATAGTAAATACAGAAAAGCTAAAGAGAAAGGAATATAAACATAAAAATATATGTTTATAAAAAATTAAAAATTAAAAAAAAAAAAAGGGAGTTGGGGGAAATTGGAAGGGGAGGTGAACCATGAGAGACTATGGACTCTGAAAAACAATCTGAGGGGTTTGAAGTGGCGGGGGGGGGGTTGGAGGTTGGGGGAACCAGGTGGTGGGTATTAGAGAGGGCACAGATTGCATGGAGCACTGGGTGTGGTGCAAAAACAATGAATACTGTTATGCTGAAAATAAATAAAAAATAAATTAAAAAAAATAAAAATAAAAAAGGCATCAAACCACAAAGAAAGCAAGACAAAGAGGAACTACAGAAATAGCGAGAAAACGATTAACAAAATGTCAATAGCCATACATTTATCAGTAATTATTTTAAATAGAAATGGACTTAATTTCCCAATCAAAAGACACAGAGGGGCTAAATGAAAAGAAACAAACAAAACATAAAAACAAAAACCAAGAACCATCTATATGTTGCCTAGAAGAGACTTAATTTAAATGTAAGTGGTGCATAAACAATGAATCCTGGAACACTGAAAAAATAAAGTTAAATTAAAAAAATAAATGTAAGGACACACACAGACTGAAGGAAAAGGGATGGAAAAAGATGATTCATGCAAACAGAAATCGGAAGAAAGCTGAAGTAGCTATACTTATATCGGACAAAACCAAGACATAGTAAGAGACAAAGAAGAGCATTATAGAGCATTATATAATGATAAAGAGTTCAATCAATAAGAGACAAAGAAGAGCATTATATGGTGATAAAGAGCTCAATCTAACCAGAAGGCCAAACATTTATAAATATTTATGCACCCAATACGAGCAAATCTAAGCGTATATACACACACACACACACACACACACACACACACACGTACGTATGTATACATATATACCTACATATGGAGAATATATTAACAGATCTAAAGAGAGAAATAGACAGCAATATGGTAATAGCAGGGGAGCTTTAACACCCAAATGCATCACCAGGTAGATCATCCAGACAGAAAATCAGTAAGAAAACACTGACTTTAAATGACACACATCAGGCCAGATGGACTTAACAGGTATTTACAGAACATTCCATCCCAAACTAACAGGATACACAGTCTTCTCAAGTGCACATGAACATCTTCCAAGATGGGTTACATGTTAGGCCCCAAACAAGTCTTAATAAGTTTAAGAGGACTGAAATCATTTCAAGAATCCTTTCCAATCCCATTGGTATGAAACTAGAAATGAATTCCACAGAGAAAACTGGAAATTTCATAAATATGTGGAGATTAAACAACTGAACTGAACATCCAATGGGTGCAACTGAACATCCAATGGGTAAAAGAAAAACTGGAGAGAAATAAAAAAATACATTGAGATAAACCAAAATGGAAAGGTAAGATACCAAAGTCTATACAATGCAGCAAAAGCAGTTCTAAAAGGAAAGTTCGCAGCAATAAATGCCTACCTCAGAACCAACAGAAGTCTTAAAAACTAATTTCACACCTCATGTAATTAGGGGGAAAAAAAAAAAAAAGCCCAAAGTTGGTAGAAGGAAGGACATAACAAAGATCAGGGCAAAAATAAAATAGAGACTAAAAGGATAGTGGAAAAGGTGAATAAAATTAAGAGGTAGTTCTCTGAAGAGGTAAACAAAATGGTCAAACCTTAAGCTAGACTCACCAAGGAAAGAACAGTGAGAATTCAAATAAATAAAATCAGAATGAAAGAGGAGGTATTATAAATAATGCCACAGAAATACAAAGGATCATAAAAGAGTACTATCAGACAAGCAAAAATAATGAATACTGTTATGCTGGAAATAAAAAAAATAATAATAAAATAAAAAAATTTAAAAAATAAAAAATAAATAAATAAATAAATAAAAATTAAAAAAAAAGAAAAAACAGATAAATTCCTAGAAACACAAAACCTAATCAAAACTGAATCAAGATGAACAGAAAATATGTTTTTATCCTTTATTTTAATATGAATATAATAAATATCCTTCATTTTATCCTTCATTTTTAATAATAATCTGTTTTTATATCCTTCATTTTAATAACTGTGTCTATAATCTAAGGTCTCTAAACAAACAAAAGTCCAGGATCAGACAGTTTCACTAGGGAATTCTATCAAACTTTCAAAGAATTAATACCTTCCTTCTCAAAGTCTTCCAAAACATGTAAGAGGAGGAAAGTCTTCCAAACTTATTTTATAAGGCCAGCATTACCCTAATACCAAAACCTGACGAGGATGCCCACAAGTAAAGAAAAATACAGGCCAATATCCCTGATGAGCACAGATGCAAAAAGTCCTCGGCAAAATATTAGCAAATCAAATTCAACATACAGCAAGAGGAACATAAACCATGATCAAGTGGGATTTCTTTTGAGGATGCAAAAATGGTTCAACCAATGCAAATCAGTCAATGTAATACACCATATTAAAATGAAGGATAAAAATTAATGTGATCATCTTAATAGATGCAGAGGAAATCTGACCAAATTCAACATTCATTTATGATAAAATTTCTCACAAAGACTGCTGGAACAATCTTGAGAAAGAAAAACAAAGCTGGACAATAGATTGGCCAGTTGTCCCCTGATTTTGAACTGTATTACAAAGTTATAGTAATTAAGAGTATGGTACTGACATAAAAACAGATCTATAGGCAAATGGAACAAAATAGAAAGCCCCAAATTAAACCCTTGCAGAAATGGTCAGTTTTAATTTATAGCAAAGGAGTCAAGAATATAAAACGAGGAAAGGACAATCTCTTCAATAAATGGTGCTGGGAAAAGCTGATAACCAACAGGAGTAAGAATGAAACTGGACCATAATCTTATGCCATACACACTAGAAATTAACTCAAAATGGCTTAAAGACTTGAATATAAGGCTTAAAAACATAAAACTACTTAAGAGAAGACAGAGGAGGTAACTTCTTGCTGAAGGTCTTGGTAATGATTTTTTTTTTTTTAATCTGAAACCAGGGACTCCTGGGTGGCTCAGTTGGTTGAGCAGCTGCCTTCGGCTCAGGTCATGATCCCAGCATCCTGGGATCGAGTCCCACATCGGGCTCCTTGCTCGGTGGGGAGCCTGCTTCTCCCTCTGCCTCTGCCTGCCATTCTGTCTGCCTGTGCTTGCTCTCTCTCCCTCTCTCTCTGACAAATAAATAAATAAAAATAAAATCTTTAAAAAAAATAATAAAAAAATAAAATCTGAAACCAAAAACAAAAGCAATAAAAGCAAAGATAAACAAGTGGTACTACATCAAACTAAAAAGTTTCTTAACAGCAAAGGAAACCATCAAAATGAAAAGGCAGCCTACTGAATGGGAGAAAATATACACAAATCGTATGTCTGACAAAGGGCTAGTACTCAAAATGTATACAAATTTCATACACCTCAACAGCGAAACAAAAACAAAACAAAATCTGATTTAAAATGGGCAGAAAGATCCAAACAGACAATTTTCTAAAGAAGATGTACAGATAACTAGTAGGTTCTTGAAAATATGTTCTACATCTTTTTTTTAAGGATTTTATTTATTTATTTGGCAGAGGGAAATCACAAGTAGGCAGAGAGGCAGACAGAGAGAGAGGACAGGAAGCAGGCCCCTTGCTAAGCAGAGAGCCCAATTTAGGGCTGGATCCGAGGACCCTGGGTTGATGACCTGAGCTAAAGGCTGAGGCTTTAACCCACTGAGCCACCCAGGCGCCCCATGTTCTACACCATTAATCAGGAAACTGAAAATCAAAACCACTGTGAGGTATCACCTCATACATGTTAGAGTGGCTATTCTCAAAATGACTAGGGATAACAAGTGCTGGCAAGGATAAGGAGAAAAGGGAATCCTTGTGCACTATTAGTGGGAATGTAAATTGGTGCAGCCACTATAGAGAAAGTGGAGCTTCTTCAAAAAAATAGAAATATTGCTACCACATGATTCAGCAATTCCACTTTGGGGTATTTTTCTGAAGAAAACAAGTACATTAATTTTAAAAAATATACGCAACTCCATGTTCACTGAAGCATTATTTACAATAACCAAGATATGGAAACATCCTGATTATCAAATCTGTCACCAGAAATGAGCTGTCACAAGTAGCCGACTCTAAAAATGTTGAATTGGTAAAAAGGTGATAAAGGAAGGGAAAGGATAATCCATTTCACTCTTCCAAGTTTAGTGGTTAAATGATCCTTCTTGTGTGAAACTGAAGCATTTGACTAAATGTTTGCTCATCTGGGGAACTGACAGGAAATTTTCAGAATTTTCGTGTTCTGGCTTCTGGTGTTCTGGTGTTCTGCAACTTTTAGTTAAGTCCTGAACAAAGAGCTATTTTTGAGCTAACATTTATGTATTGGTAAGCAGAGAAGGAATAAAATACAATGCTGCCTGAAGAGGTTCTTCTTGTCTGTGGACCATAACTGACTTAGAGTCCAATAATGTGAAAGCTTAGGGAGTTTAAAAAGCCAAACTTTCTCCTCCAACCACAGGAGGTAAGCAGAGAATGGGAATGAAGACTGAGTAGACTATCTGTCTGGAACAAAAGGAAAGCCTCTAGCCTGAGACTTCTAGTAAACACCTCCAGTTAAACATTATTTACCTAGTAAAGGAGACACACTCATGTATAAAATATAGATGAAAAGAACAAATTATGTATGGGATTTCCCATATCAGGCTATTCTTCTGAATTTCCTCATGGCAAAGGCTATTAAAGGATGATGGTTGCAGATTTGGGGAAAGGGATGGAGGAGACTCGGATGTCTATGGCTGAGACTAGACTTCCTGCGGAAAATTCTTTGGTGAGCCAGCTTTCTGACTAGATTGCGAGGCCAGGGAACTGAATGCAAATGGCTTAGAAGCCAACGGAATTTTTAAGGGAAATGCATTGCCAAAGTGACTGTAAACCTCACCAAGAGTGTATTTCCAAAATCAAACCAATATTCTACTCACCAAACCCATTCAACAGGAAGTGGATTGTTAAAGCTCTGTAGTTCCAAGGTAAGACATTATTCCACATACCCACCCCCAAAATGCCGAGAGTAGTTATGGACAAAGAAGTTGTCACTATCACCCCCTCTCCTAAACATGCAGCTGTCCGATTTCCATAACAAGGGATTTTAGTCAACTACCAGAATTGACTGTATTCACTTTTATTTTTAACAGAACATGAAGGAGCTATGAATCAGTACCACTTTTCCCCCTTTTTTGAAAGAGAGTTTTTATGTTACAAGTATTTTCTATTCTCTACTATCAGAAGTTTTCAAACTTGGGCAGAGAATAAAACATTTCTTTTCAGCTAGAGTATAAATTATTCGTTGGACTCTAACCTTGTGGAAAGGACTACACTTAACACAGAAATCCTGAATTTGAATTTGCTTTAGTAACTGTATGAGTCCTTGTGTTATCTTGTTTTGGAGGAAGGTATAAATGTTATTTCAGATAGGCATGGCCATTTCTGGAAGTGCCTATGCTTGGGAAGAATGTGCATTTGTATGCAGGGTAGCTAAACATGTGGCTGTCAGTGATGTAACTGATTGTCATCCTGATATCCATTACATTCCTAAATGAGTGAAATTTCATTCCGCTTTCCAGTATTTTTTGTAGGAATGAGATAATACTGATCAATATACTGTGATTTCTGGGGGAAAGCTTCTTCAATCTCAAGAGTGAAACACAAAAAATAACAGATGTCTCTTACTGGGATGTGGCTGTGTCTGAAAGTATAATTTGGAAATGCTGCTGCCATCTTGTTACCAGCCTGAAGTTCATGCTATTACCAGTGACAAGGTAGAATGCTGTCATAACAAATAGCATGGAGGACATGGGGACTTAGAGTGGAGAAGGGAGTTGGGGGAAATTGGAAGCGGAGGTGAACCATGAGAGACTATGGACTCTGAAAAACAATCTGAGGGTTTTGAAGGGACGGGGGGTGGGTGGTTGGGGTACCAGGTGGTGGGTATTATAGAGGGCACGGATTGCATGGAGCACGGGGTGTGGTGCAAAAATAATGAATACTGTTATGCTGGAAATAAAAAAAAAAAAAAAAAAAAAAGAATGCTGGAAAGCACTCAGGAACTGGATGACATTACTGACCACTGCTTCTGAAGGTCATCCCACCTCAGATTACTGTTTATGGACACTGCCTGAACAGGCTCAAGATGAGGTTTTCTGTGATTTGCAGATCAAAAATTCTACACTACACAAAAGATTATCAGTGAGTAGAACTGAATCCAAATTTCAAATACAACCATGAGCACCTACTACTGTCTACAAAAGTAATAATATTAATGAAAAACTCTAGCCTGCCCATGTTATCGTTTTCTATTTTTCCTTGACTCTATAATTCTAAACAAGGAAACATACATTTATCAAAACTAACAAAGAAACATAATTTAACATATAAATTTTTTAAAAATCACACAACTTGACATTTTTTTCTAGCCTTAAGAATTTATAAACTTGAACACAGGCTGAAACAGTAAGAACAAAAATAATGGACAGAATGCTACATTTTTAAGTGGTATACCATTGTAGGCACCATGTTAGTGACACCATTTGATCCTCAAAAGAGTTTATAATCTCATTCTGGAAACAAGAAAATTAAAGCTCAGTAAAGGGAAATAAATTTCAAAACTTCTTTCCCAGACACAACACATTTTCTTGAAGAAAATGATTATACACCAAAATAAAGAAAATGAAGCAACATAAATATAGTCCTGTGTTACACAAAATGGTAACTATGATCACTACTTTTCTAATTTGGCAATGTTGTAAGATTTTATTTTAAATTTTAGAAGATAATGTGAAGCTGTTAATTCAAAACATAATCACTGAATCAGGCAAACTCAGAGCATTCTTCTGAGTACAAACAAGACAAAACATGACAGGTTGGAAGGCTTTGGGAAAGCATCCTTTATATAACTGCTATCAACTACTGAAGGCTTAAAAATATACTAGAGAAGAAGACTGAAAGAAGATAGCAATTATTTTGTTCTATCCACTTTTTCTGTCAAAGAAACATCCCTTATAAGACAATTTCAAACTTTCCAAACACATAATCTCTCATTAATTTATTACTTGAGACATTATTTTTTTAATTTTAGCAAAACCTAAAAAAATTAGCATTATGTATGTATTTTTAAATTTAGTTTCTCTAAGGATATGCTAAATTTTTCTTAGTTCAAATGGGTGTGCTATTTTCCTTTAGTAGTTTAAAAATATAATCATAATTGACCATTATAATAGAAAATATTTTCAAATAAAGTGTTGATTCCAAAGAAATTTAATTAGATCTTATCTATTTTAAAGCCATTTCCATTGCTAAAATTGCTAATTATTCCTGCAAATTTTTTCCATAATGAGATTACTTAGGAACTGTCAGATTTTTAAAATTACAATTTAAAATCAGAAGTGAAAGTCAATCAACATTTTTACTATTTATTAAAAAAAAACTATGATGTATAGAGAAGTGTGGAAAATGTGGACTACCTAAAGATAATATATATGATTGCCATTAGGCAATGCAGTAATTTATTGTGATTGTATATTCAAATATAACTTGAGAAGGACTATAATTGTCAAAGTATTAAAAAATGAAAATACATTCAGAATTTAATGATTAAAATTAATTCTGAATTTAGAAGTATTTAGTACTTAATAAAACAGGATTGTACATGAATACCCAGTATTACCAAGTTATGAGAGCTTACACAAACTACTACATAGATTCAAGGCAAAATGACCCCTTAGTTGTCAGTAGACATTACTGGTGCTCACCAGGAACCACTTCTGCCTTACTTTCCTTCGTTAGGTGAGGCTTTGGGACAAATTCTAGTTGGAGGGCTACAAACTGAAATTAAGTACGCCTCTTCTGGGATAAAGCCCTCAAGAACAGGCACAAACTCACCATATATTCCCTTTTGCTGGTGTCAGGACCAACAAGGTGCAGCTACAAGATATATGGTGGCTTCCATAACCTGGGATCTTGAATGATTTTATGGAACAGAGCCTTGGGTACATAACTGGCAGGTAACAAAAGCAAGAAGTAAACCTTTGTGAGCTTAAATCACTGAAATTTTGTAATAATCTGTTACCGACACACAATTAGCTGATCCTAACTAACACAAATCTTTTGGAGAAATAACTTTCTGCAATGTTAAGATACGGGAAAAGAAGAATACATTTACCAATCCATGTTATGCATCTGGTTTAAAAAGCACCTGCTGTCATTCTAAACACAAAACAAAGTATTTTTTTTTAAATCTGAAAGGATCTAAGGTTCTAAATTCAGCTGATGATAAATTTTAAACTAATGACAGTCATTTTTAGCATAGGAACAATTTATGATAAAATCAATATAAACAGAATTATTAGCATTTAAAGTATAAAGTAGATCTATTTCTAAAACTATTCTGGGAAGCATTATATATATGTACAAATATATAATAATTCTATATATGCATATATACACACATATTTGTAGTCTCCAAGATGCTTTACCTACCCCCATTTGCTGACCTGGAGTGAGAATAGAATACCTGCAGGTCACCTAGTGCCTGTGTTGGGATGTCAGAAAGACAGGGGAAAGCTTCCTTCACAGTTGCTCAACAGCTTTTAGCACTGGTAGTTCAGGCAAATATAAAAACATAAGAAATAATTTATTTTTATTCAGTCTAGTGTGAACAGTATTGGACAACATGTAGACTTCTGCTTTCCTAAGGTAATACTTAAAAATTGTGAACATTTTGACATTTCTTCCCTTTATTTTCCAACAGGGTGACAGCAGAAAAGAATTTCTAAAAATCCATTGTTTTCCTGAGTTCTGTGAAGTCTGTGTAATTTTCATTTCTTAATTCAGTCCAAGGTTAAAATGTGCTAACACGTGGGACAGAATATAAATATACATATTATAACATATCAGATTATATATACTAACATGAAGTCTTTAAACACATCTTTAATATCAAAATGTGTGCACAAAAGCAGAAAAATTGGCTTAACTATATAATAAATGCTAACATTCAAAATCAAAATTGAGTTCATGATAATTAAACTAAAAAGTACTGATATGATTTCTTTTTTGTGAGCTCATTTTATTTTTTATGTATGCAAGTATAATTAACATACAGTTACTAGTTTTATGCAATAAAATAATTCAAAAACTCTCTGATTTCTCATATTTGGGGAATCTATAAAGTAAACCTGGCTACAATAAGCTGTATAATAAACACTGGCAACATATGATATTACATAATGTCTTATTTTCTCTTCTATATTTAGAGAACACACTCTCAACATGTGATTTAAAAAATGTACTTTGGTTAGAAATTCTTCTAGAGGGGCTCCTGGGTGGCTCAGATGATGAAGTAAATGATTCCCCTGGGGCCTAAGGAACCTCACCATGAGCAGTGTAAGGACAAGTAAAAATTAAAAAGAAGTTTAACTCCCCCTACTGAAAACGACAGAAGGGATTTCTCTTCCTTCCGTTTTCTTAGAGAATTTACTTTAGTAAACTTATAACTGTGAGCACTTTTTTCCTGTTTCTGAAATCGACATAAATCTTTTTGTAAGCTAGATAGGCCTTTTGTCAGCTTTGAGACCCAGGGACTTCTTTCTGAGACCTGGGAGCCATCCCTTTGAAGCGTAGACATCAAGGGAGATAGCACCCTATCCACTTTTGGGACAACTTTCTCAAAGCTGTAAAACTACCTCATGCCATAAAAGATATGAAAAGTTTGTTGCTCTCCTGGATAAAGCCAACTGATTAACATAGATGGTCACACCAATTACTGGGTAAATTCAGGATGAACCATGTGTGACAAATATGCTATCAAGTTTCCTTTACTGCAGGACTAGGTATGGTTTATTTTGAAAAGATGTACATAATAGGTTGTATCCACTTGACTATAAAAAAGAGTGAGATTTCTGTCTTTGTGCTCTCTTTGTGGAAAGCCTGTGATATGCTTCACATTCTGGTTTAACGCTTACTCAATAATAAAAGTGTTTTTCTTTCTCTGTTACCTCTGTAGAGAGGATCTCTGAGTTGGGAAAATATATTTTTTTAATATTTTGTTTTTAATTCTATTTTCCCGACAGCAGGGTATACGTGCTGAAGCCAGCAAGGCATTTTGTGTTCTTTAGTGGGACTCTCAGCAGTTCATGTGTTGTTTTCAGACACTGATGATCCAGATGATGGTTTTGTTATTTTAAGTTTGGAAATAAGTGGCAACTGGATAAATGAGATGTTATTACACATGTCCTGTCACAGGCACAGCTATGCAGGCATTTACAGTTTACATGGCATTTCACAGAAGTAAGATAGTCCATACAGTTGAATTTTTCAGAGAACTGAGGATTAAAGTTTTAAGTTAAACTATATTCATTTATTATTATTATTTCTGAGTACACTTAAAAATATATAAATAGCAAGTAGCAAGAGTTGAATCCTTCTTTGCCCTTCTATAATAGCTGAATATAGTACATTACTTCAACACGTAACTTATTATATATAAATATGGATATACTTGACTACTGCCCCCAGAGATGTTGGTTCTTCTTGAAAAAGGAAGGAGTTTGTAGTTGTTTGTGTGTTTTCTTTCTTTTTTTTTAAACCTATACCAGTTCACTGTTCATTTTCAGTAGTTAATAGGTACTTGCTAATTGTTTAATGACTGAACATTGTGTGTGTGTGTGTGTGTGTGTGTGTGTGTGTGTGTGTGTGATTAAATACAATAATGTATTCTGAACATTTTTGGTGCTGTCTGCCCATACCCCTTTATTAGGTATAGCTACTGTGAGTGTTAGCTGAAAACATTCATAACTGCTTACTCTTCCATAGAGTTTCCATCAGCCTATGGGAAGCTGCTTTACTTATGAGATTACCAGCTCCCTACCCCAAAATCATAACTGATACATATAGGTACAAAACAGTAGCCTCTGTGCCTGATGGTGGGACCAACTATATGGTAAAAGTACCCTACAGAGTCTCCTGTCCCAACCCATCAGGCAGAATATAGACTCCAATAATGACAACTTTCATACTTTCAGATGTCCTCCATCCTTCCTAATTGCCTTCACTCCCTTATCTTGAGGAAACAAAATATTAAGGATAAATAATGAACAATTTTGTTCTTAGACATTTTCCTCTAGTATTTTCTATTTGTATATGTATATTTATAAAAAATTCCTTCCTGGAGTTTACTATATATGTGATTATATTATACATTCTATATCCTACTCTTCCACTTAGTATTTCTGTTGTCTATCTGCAATATCAAGAGAGAGTTTTGGCTGGCAAATTTCTGGTAACACCTCTCTCCTTATCCTCTATTCTGCTTTGCATTTCTGTATGGTCCTTACTATACTATACTTTTGACAATTGTTATGTATGCACATAGTTCACCCCTTTAGTTGTACTAGTACCTTAAGGCAGAAACTAAATTGAGTACTTTTTACATCCTTTAAAATGGTTAATAAAGTGCCTTGTACACATCAATTTAAAAAAAATAACTGCAGTACAATCAGAATATGCTGAAGTAAAAGCATTAATTTTATAGTTATGAAAAGAAAAAGTTAATCTAAAAACACAATGACCAAAATCAAAATTAACAATCAGTTGATATCTGACATCAATATTCTTTGGAAGTGTTTTACTCTACTGACATTATTTTAATCAACATGTATTTAAAAGCACATTTCTTCTCACATCCACTGTAAATGATTTTTATATCCTTTTGAAATCATTTTTGAAAAAATCAGATTGAGCACCTAATACTCTAATGCATTTAAAATATTTTCTTTGTAAAATAATAAATTAGAATGAATTCTTAACATCCAACTCACATGGCATAAAATGGAGCATCTAAGAGGTTTCAAGTTGTCAGTTGTACAGCTGGAACTAACCCTAACTGGCAATAAACTAACATTTTAGGAAACGTCTCCTTATCTTAAAAACATTTTACTCTGCTACAAATTGAGTTGTACAAGGGTAATTCTCCATGGAAGGGTGCTTGGAGGAGAAAGGTAGAAAAGAGATGGACAGTTTTCCAATAACAAAAGTGACAGCATATTTCTTCTGCTTCTATATAGGTGACAGTGGATATTTATTGTGACTACTATACCTAGAAAATCATTTGACCTCCTTTGTTTTTAATGACAAATACATTTCTCAAGAGTATTACATCTAGAAGATCATGGCTCTTTTTATTTAAAAAAAAAAACAATCCTTCAGACAACTTTACTTTACTTGGACTGGCATTTTTAAATCTACCAAAATCACTTAAAATGTAACCTATTTTCCTATCAACTATGTTGATACAGCTCCACCAAGACACACAAGCAGTAATATATGCTTTTTTAAGGTTAATACTGTGTTTCTTAGGTAGCACAATTGAACCAAAATAACATAAAATTATTCAGTTTAGCATAGATCTGTAGTCTGAAATGCAGTTTATCTTGCATGCTCCATAATATTTAAATCTTATATAAGTAGGTTAAAAAGAACTGTGTAAGTGGCCATTAAATAGCTACACCTAACAGATACAAATGTGTACAATGGGTCATATACTCATCTGATATTCAAAGCTATCCAATTCCAACTGTTACTACTGTCATCATTTCCACTTTGTGGATGAAATTCTTCCACTGAAGAGTTTAAGGCACAAAGAGGGTAAGTAACTTAGGCACAATTACATGGGCAAGACTGAAACCCATACACAGCAGAGCCACAATTTATATTCTTAACCTTTTATACTGATTCTTGTAAGACATGACAAATAATGAGGGAAATAAATGACTGACTTGGATAATACATTCTCTAGACTTTGCAGTCCCTAAAATCTGCTTGGTACCAACTCTACGATCCACCATTGAAGACCATGGAGTTCTCAGCTACTGGACTTTTTTTGCTGATCACTTAATAACTACTGAAAGAAATGTATCCCCTTTCAAGGGATCATTTAGATTTCTTATCTTCTTGGCAAATCTGCAGTCAACTCAATTCACTTTCCCTTCGACCCTACTTTTTATTAATTCTCTCCAATGCTTCCATCCCCATGATGAAGTTTGTGTTCTGTCTCCTGATCCATTCCCAATTGTCCTTCTCTCTCAAATTCTCTATTTTTTTCCCCTACAAACACTCTTTCATTGCAAATGAACTCTTCACCACCATAAACTGTGAAAACACCCAGTTCAGTGTTTGAGCTATCTGAAACCCGACACTCTCCCAAGCATTTGGATTCTCCTGCAGCACAGTTGGACCCTATCTCTTTTTTAGCACTTGATAGGACACTCCAGTGCAACTTCCTGATTAACACCACTCCATAGTCTGCAATATTTCTCTAATCTGTGAGGCTCATGTTTCCCTCTACTCATCCTTCTGCCTATTAACTGCCATCCTCTAGGTTATCACTTTTCATTTATTGAGACTTTTGCATTTGAGTTCAGTTTTTCTCTCCACTACAAACCTGTCAACATTTGAGTGAATTCAAAGTCCAAATATATCTAAACAACAACCAAGCCACAAAGTTCCTTGAACTTTTTATCTGCCATGAAAGTCCCATCCCCTGTGGTAGGGAGAATTTTGGCCCTATGCTTATGTGTACATAAATATCTATGCTTATGTGTCAAGCCTATGAATATGTACATCACATGGCAAAGGTATTTGCCCATGCAATTAAAATAACTAATCAAAAAAAAGTTATTAATCAGTTGGTTTTAAGATAGAGAAATTTTCCTGAATCACTTTAGTAAACCCAATATAATCACACTGGCTCGGAAGAGCAGAGTTTTTTCTCAAATGAAAGCAGAAATGGAGATATGGCAGGAAGGGAAGTCAGAAACTTAGAATGGGTTAGAAAGACTCCTTGCACCGTTGGAGGCAGGAACTTTCAATATGACAAGATGACAAGGAATGCGAGAGGCCTTAAGCTAGCTGAGAATGGTTTCTGGCTGATAGCCCGCAAGGAAATGGGAACCTCAGCCCTGTAGCCACAAAGAAATGAATTCTGCCATCAACCTGAAGGAGCTTGGAAATGGATTTCCTTCCTCCATCCTCCTCACCCTTGGAACCTCCAGATAAGAGCCCCAGCTACTGACACCTTGATTTTTGCCTTGTGAAACCTATACTAGAGGAACCAAACACCTACCCCAAGACTTTTGCCCTACAAAACTGTGACATAATAAATTTGTGTTCTTTTAAGATGCTGAGTTTATGGTAATTTGTTATAGCAGCAGCAGAAAACTAATATACCACTCCTTTCTAAACAACTTGCCTCAATGCCTTTAGAATGGTTTTTCCCTCATTCAGAAATACTCTTCTCTCACTGCTAAGTCTCAGCATGTTTCAGTCCTCAGAATCCCTCCTTCCCCCTGGATTACTGCTAAATATTCCAAAGCTCAGAAAATACACAACATACTTGATACTTACACGTATTTGTTTAATGTTTTTCTTCCCTGTATTTTGCTACTAGCCATACTACAGATTGTAGCCATACTATATGCCACCACCTAAAAGAGTACTTAAATTTAGTAGGCATTCAATAAAATCAGATTGGATAATAATTTAATAAAAATATTAATGGAAAAATAAATTCACTGAACATGGACATGAGTTTTTACAAGATCTATTTTTAATGTAATAATCTCAGCAAAAATCTACTCTATCACAGCCTAAAATTCTGTAAAAGCAAGTTATTTTATGCAAAAAATGTAATTAATGTTTTAGTTTCTGAGGCAATTTTGTAAATAGACACTTATCAATCATCCAAGTGTATAAATTCATTGGATTATTTTATTGTTATTATAATAATATAAACCACATGGTAGTATAAAAAGACATGAAACACAATGCTAATAAATTCTATTAACAAAATTGCTTTAATGCTTTTAGCAAAAAAATTCCCTTTTCCATCTGTATATAGTAAGAATGTATTCCATGTTTGTGCTACGTGAGCACATTCCCAAATTAAAATATAACTTATGATTGAGAGTTTAAAGGAAACACACTAATCAAAAAATTACATTATTACATCAAATCCCATTTTGAATTGCTTGCCATCTAGCTGGAAATTTGGAATTAAGTGAGAAATCATCATGTTATTTCATTAGTAAATAATGAAGTACATAAACAACATTGTATTAATTTCATATTTCTATTATATTCATAACATTGCTACTTTTCAAGTTAAGTCTGTGATCCTATAAGTTAATCTCAAAAAGGAATGTCACCCAACTCCCTTCTCCACTCTAAGTCCCCATGTCAAAAAAAAAAAAAAAAAAAAGGAATGTCACAAATCAGTTCTGTGCATAGAGTCCTTTATAAACTAAATTTTCATTTTTATTTATATATACTTAATCTCTGAACCAGAAAACAAATTCCTATCTTTAAAATGGTAATAGTGCAGGTGCCTGGGTGACTCAGTCAGTTAAGCATCTGCCTTAGGCTCAGGTCACAATCCCAGGATTCTGGGATTGAGTTCCGCATCCGACTCCCTGCTTGACAAGGAGTCTGCTTCTCCCTCTGTCTCTGCACCTCACCTCTGCTTGTGTCTTCTCTCTCTCTCTTAAATGAATAGTTAAAAAACAAACAAAATAAAATGGTAGTAGTGCACAAGTAACTTGTATTCTTAGGCATTAGTTTTGTTTTCAACAACTAGCAAATAACATTAGAAATTTTGTAATGGAAATTAGAAATACTCATTCTTGACATTTGGATAAAAGTAATAATAACACACTATTATTTTATCTTCATCATACAAATATAACAGCTAAACATCTGCTCATCAACACTGTATTGCTATGGGGAATAAAATAATTACAAGTTATATTTTAGATTTGACTTATGTATCTTTAAAATACGTTAAAATAATATTTCAAAAAATTTAAAAAATAGCAATTTTCAACTGGTTCTGAACACTTAAATCATTGATACTTTAAAGGTTCACCAGGTGATTTTTTATGTAGAGCCAGAACACCTGTATGGTAGAAATATTTTGGCTTTGGAACCAATCAGGCATGTTCTAATCCAGGATTTACCACCTATTGCCCAGGTACTTGGCCAAGACAATGAACTGGATTGGACCTCAATTTACTCATCTATAAAGTAAAGATAATGTGATCTACATTAAAAAAAGAAAAGAAAAACCCTAAGGATTTTTAGAAAAAGTATACAAAGTTCCCAAGTATCTACTATAACATTTTTTTTTCCTTTTCCCTTTAGGTTTCAAATGGGGACACACTAATACACTACCAAAGTACTGCATATGAAAAGGCACAGGGTATCTATTTTAGTTTCCTGGCAAATATCAGAAAAATCAATGCACAATGATTATCCTAATATCCTCTTTCACAGGAACAAAAGAATGTCAAAATACTGCCAATTAGAAATCTCAATTTCTGAAATAAATACTCTATTCTTTAAAGTAGTAGAATATGATTTTGTTGCCTGAGAATTTCTAAAGAATAATAATAATAATACTGCCAAAGAAAGAAAACATAATTCAAGAGGCATCCTGGATCCTGAAATGCTACATCCTTAGATACAGTGATTATCACTTCAATGCATAACTTGTAGCTTCAAGAGTACCAGGTACTCCTGTACCTTTCTTATAGCAGGTAGGTGTAAGAGAGTAATGATTTAGTAAGACTACTGGCTGTCTTTAAAGTTCTTTTTCCTGGGGCACCTGCCTGACTCAGTCAGTACAAGATGTGACTCCTGATTTGGGGGTTGTGAGTTAGAGTCCCACGTTGCAGGTAAAGTTTACCAGAAAATTGTCTTCCTAAAAATAGATTTTAATTATTTATAATGTATTCTCTTTCCTAATTATATACACTAGCTACATGGAAATAAAATACAAATTTAGTTTAGATATTGTGTACTTTACAGGATTTTTCCAACTGAATAAATAATCCTGTTGGAATGTATATTAAACACTTTGGGAGAGTGCATTTAATATGCCTAATATAGTAGACTAAAAAACATTCATGCTTCTTTTTTTTTAATTTACTCACAGGATGATACAATTAGAAAATCTTGATCAATTAGTAAAATGAGTAAGAAAGTAGATGCAAAAATAAAAAATGACTTACCCAAGGTAGAGGCAGTAAGCAGCAGACCTTATACTGGAACATTAATGCTCTGACACCCACTTAAGCTATTTTGTTGTTGTTTTTCCCATAAAAGGATACTCAGGAGAAACAAATTAGCTCTTATAGCTGATCAACTGTTATTCAGAAAAGGCTAGATATATACATATATGTATGTATGTGTATTTGCCTGGGATTGAAGCAAAGCTACCTTTTTCAGTTTACTCAACAAGGCAATACATTTCCTGATATATCCTGCATTGTGTTCAGTTAACATTTTTAAATTCCGTATTACTGAACTTATTTTATAAAGATCCTATTTACTTATTTTAGAGAGAGAGCTAGCACACGTGTGAGCAAGGGAAGAAGCAGTGGGAGAGGAAGAAAGAATCTCGAGCAGACTCCACACTGAGTGAGGAAGAATCCAAAATGGCTCTCAATCTCAGGACCCTGAAATCATGATCTGAGCTGAAACCAAGATGCTTAACTGATGGAGCCACCCAAGTGTCCCGAAATATTTTATAAAGAACAAAAAGCAGGTGCATAAAATTTCTGGGTTTTCATAATTTTCACTAAGACCAATCACAAAAATCACACAGGGACACACTGGTATTTAGGAAATTCTTGAGTTAACACACAACCTTTCACTAACCTTTGCCAGAGTCTAGTAACTATCATTTAACACTGGAAGTCTCCATTATATCCAGCATATTATCATAACATGCTACAGTTAAGTCCATTTCACTGGATATCATATCTCAACCTTCTTTCTTTTTGGTTAAACAATCCCTATTAGTTCAATTTCTCCTCATAGGAAGCATTTCCATTGTGTCTTCTATTTTATTCTTCTATTACCTTTCTAGTAAATACCCACAAACATATTTTCTCATTCTCCCCTGGGAGCTGCTGCACAACAGAAAAAAAGAAGAAAAAAGTTCTGCAAAACTCTGTTCCAGTTGGGATTCTTGTGATTAAGAGGATAAAGGTATAACTGACTGCCAACTACTCTAAATGCTAAAGCAGCTTTAAAAACTCCCACAATAAAGGAACAAGGAAAAAAGATGAATAAACAAACCATCAAAGGGCATTCTCTAGGTAAGTTACAATTTGTTTAGAGTTAAGGAAAGGAAGTGACACAGGAATGAAGGCGGTCATCACTCTATTTAAATAATATGAATAATTTTAAGAGATATAGTATATCAGAAATTAAGTGAATGCTGCTTCCTTCATTTTAATCGTAAGAAGGGCTGTACTTATTTATTCCAAGAAAGTACCAACAATACCTGCTACCTTTATGGAACACTGACTGTCCAGTTTTTTATATATAGTTATATTATTTACTCCCCATCTTAAACCTGAAGGCAATTATTAATACACTATATTGCATCTAAAAGAGTGGAAGGGTGTATTGTAGGATGGAGGTTTCTGTATTCTATCCTACATGACCGACCACCTCAACCTGCATATACCAGGCAGGCTAAAGACCTGTGCTGCATATGCAACCTTGGGAGACTGATTAGTTGACATTAGCTGGCCTCCAGGTCAGAACTGGTCCTTCTGCATAAATTTTGCCTTGCATCGCCTCTGCCTCCAGGCTGGGCTACCCCTGACTCCCCAGTGGAATCCAGGAAGGGAGGCAAGCACATATGGTCCAGGCTCCTTGAAGATGTAAAGACATGACAACACAGAAATGGAGTTTGCTCCAAACTGCACTCAGACTAACAAATGTTTAACTTCAGACCCTGTCATTTGCCCTATAAATATGGCCCGTATGGGGATGGTCAGCTGGAAGCCTCACCTGAGGGGGAAGATGCTTGCCCAGGCCTCTCAATTGGAATTCCAGTCAGGCTGTTTCAAGGGACTTCCCCAGATAATGAGGTTGGTTGTTTTAAGTATCCAATTTGATGTAACTGTCTTATTCTCCTTTACTGCTTACCATTGCCCTCATCTATATGTAGATTTCCCTTCTCTTCTGTTTCTATTGCATTTTTGTAATATTAACAAAGTGGTTTTTTTCCCCTTCAAAACTGAGAACATGGCTGTTGTGAATCTTTTCTTCAGAACAAAGAGCTCTGAGACTGCAGAGTCCTTTAAAAGGCTACACTGCACATCAGATAGGACTGGACAGCAGCCCATTTGTACAGTGCAACAAGTTGCATCCACCATTTCTACTTCGGCTCAAAACTTTGTGGCTCTGCTTTGTAATTCATCTAAACTCCATTTTAGAAAGAAGTTAGAAATAACAAATATTATTTTATCATAAATCCTATAAATTTATAACAAATTCAAATTATAAATGTATTTATAAAATATAAATTTAGGTAAAAAATATTAGCTAATGCTACCTTTATCTTCCTATTTTAATATGGCTAAAAAAACTGGCATATATTATTTTATGACTTACATAGCTTGCATGACTTACATGACTACCTGGTTATAAGACATAACCTAAAGAATAGCATATATCAATTTGGTATGTTCCTATGGCATTATTTTCCTTAGTATCTTCAGAACTTTTATTATTTCTCCATTAAGGATGAAATTTTGATATGTTAAAATAGCCAATTTATTTTGTATAACTAAAAGCTATTTGGATTCAAGCATATTCAGTACATTGCCCCCAACAGTTTGTTATGAAAAATATAAAATATGAGTAAAAGATAAAAGAATTATTATGGAGAATACATACATATTTTCCCTAATTCTACAATTAAGATTCTGCTATAGCTGCTGCATGATACATAGATGAGTATGTATATGTATATATTCATCTCTCACTCTATTCAGCTATTAATCCAACTTTTCTCTGAGATTATTTCTCAAAGTAAATAATATATATTAGTACATGTTATATATCAGTATATTGAACTATTAAACACTTCAGAAGGCACATCATTAGAGTTCATTAACTCCTTGCAATTTTTAAAGTTTACATGCCATGTCATTTATGTGCCTTAAGTTATACCAAGTGAATAGTTCTTTAACTATTCATTAAAAATCCAGACAGCAAGAATAAACAGTTAAAATTATGTCATTGGCAAAAATATAAATTTAGAAGAGCAATTTTTTTTAGAAGTTCAAATACTATATAAAGAGATAACGGGAATGTACTAACCATAGAAAAAAGGCTAGTTGGGTAATAAAATTCATTATACAGTGACAAAAAAAAATCCAGCTCACTACATGAATCATATTTATAGTTAAAATAATGAAAAAGTTATAACAATAATAAATTTGAGCTCACAGTAAAAACTTTGGAAGTATTATGGTACTGGTGGTGGTGGTGATGGTCATAATGAAAAAATCACAATTTTTTTCAGTGACTAATACATTCTTTGCATGTATCTCATTTAATTTGATGAAGTAGATACTATTCTAATCCACAGGGAGAAAGAAAAGTTACCTGCTCTGCGTTATCCACTTTTTAACTGGTAGAACTGACACTCATATTTAGGAAGTCCCATCTAGAATTGAAACTCAACTGGCCCTAGGAAGAGTATTTCATTTACCTAATTATTTGTTGGCTTTTTCAGTGGACTGTGCTAACAAGGTAGAATAAGAAGAGAATGCTCTTCCAGGAATTCATTACATTGGGTTCAGTTTAGAAACGTGCTGTGACTCAACCAGTCCAACCATAACGTTAATTCAGGAGTTGGGTCTTTACTATCACCTAAATTCTGAAAAAAGGCCTATCATGTCTTTCATTATTTTGAGAGTCAAACTCACAGCAGAAAGACTGTACATACTATCTTTTTCTATATTACTGAAACTACATACAGAGGCAAGAACATAAAAAGGCAAGTATCATGGTGATATTTGTGTAAATATACATATACCCATACACATAAATATAATACACTAAGAACTTTTTAATATGGCTATTTGGTGTCTAATTACTTAAGACTATATAATTACAGATGGTACCACATATTCAAGATTTCTAATTTGTAAAGTGCTGTGAAGAATAAGATTTTGTGGGGGCACTTGCACTTAGGTGGCTCAAGTAATGATCCTTTGGCTCAGTTCACAATCCTGGCTCAGGTCCTGGGATCTAGCTCCCTGTCAGGCTCCATGCTCAGCAGGGAGCCTGCTTCTCCCTCTCCCCTGCCCCCTGCTTGTACTCTCTCTCTCTCTCTCTCTCTTCTGTCAAATAAATAAATAAAATCTTTAAGGAAAAAAAAAAGATTTTGTGGTCCCATACTAAATTATATGCCTCATAAAGAAAATATCCACTGTCACTGCATTTAATGTTTATTGCCTCTTTTAATGCACAGCTTTAATCTGAGTTGGTGCATCTTTTTTCAGTTATTCCTAGAGGGGAATTACAGAGAATTTACATAAATATCGTTGACAGTGGGAATAACCTGCTGCTAATTTAAGAATATTACTCCAAATTTCAGAAAGAGAAACACTAGTGGTTTGACAGTAATCTATGCACTAGTCAACTGAGGGTTCAAGCAAATTCAGATAATAGCATGCCAGCTATTTAACTCTGTTCACAATTCAGTGACTTGGTTATAAGTTCTTGAAAAAAATGGTTTTGCTTCGATTACATAAATAAGTAGTATAGTTTCAAGTTACAAGTAACATTTGTCTCCTGGCATTTCTTTCATTGCTGAACTCTTTTCTGTTTTAAAATAATTTGCCCAAAATATGAAAAATAGATTTTGTCTGTAATAAACAAGAATATGATGGAATTTGGAAAGTGGAAACAAAAACTACCATTAAATTTTGTTACATAAGAAAATAATTTATATGTTTTTTTACCAAAAAAAAAAAAATCTAAGACAATAAGGCTATTTTCCCATAAGGAACAGATACAAAATACATAATTTTAGGGGTTCTTTATTGATTTTTTATTTTTTTAATCTGGTTCTGTTGAACAAGAGCAGAAATTGGCAAGTTATATTCTGGAAAGGGCAGGTAGTGAACATGTTAGGCTTTACAGGACATAAAATCTTTGTCACAACTATCCAATTCAGTCTCAAGTCCGTCTTTGTAGCAGAAAAGCAGCCATAAACAATGTGTAACCAATTCACTATGGCTGTGCTCCAATAAAACTTTATTTATAAAAACAGATGACAGGATATATTTGACACACAGGTCATCGTTCTCAAACCCCTGGATTAGATCGATACTTCTATTAAGAAAAACCAAAAAAGTCTGACCAAATAACAAATCTATTGGGAGACTTCACAAGGCTACTAAGGTAGCCTTGAAAATTCAACAACCTGAAAACTCAAGATTCCAGGAAAAAAAGAAGCCCAGAGGAATTTAAAAAAGAAGACTTCAGGCCCCAAATGCTGTCACTTAAATGGAGTTTCCATACTGGGGCTCAATACCCGAATCTAACTGAAGTTTCACAGACACTTAAGTACAGAGAATAAACTGATGGTTACCAGACCGGAGGTGGGTGGGAGAATGGGTTAAATAGGTAATAGGGAGTAAGGAATGCACTTGTGATAAGCATTGGGTGTTCTATGTTAATTGCTGAATGGCTAAACTGTACACCTGAAACTAGTATTACACTATGTATTAACTAAATGGAATTTAAATGAAAAAATTTCTAAAGATCACATTTTCAGGGGCGCCTGGGTGGCTCAGTGGGTTAAAGCCTCTGCCTTCAGCTCAGGTCATGATCTCAGGGTCCTGGGATCGAGCCCCGCATCGGGCTCTCTGCTCATTGGGGAGCCTGCTTCCTCTTCTCTCTCTGCCTGCCTCTCTGCCTACATGTGATCTCTGTCTGTCAAATAAATAAACAAAATCTTTAGGAAAAAAAAAAATCACATTTTCAACCTCTCCAGAAAGGTGGCCTTAACCTATCAGTCATGATTTTTTTTCTTCCCATTAGCACCTATGAGTTTGTCAACTGGTTCCTTACCATCCTCCACAGAAAAATGAGGAGATGTGCAAGATAAGACACCTTGCTTTTACCTTTAGCAAACAGCCTCTCTGGAACAATCCTTCTCTTCTACTAATAACTTTCTTGTCCCTACTCCACCTATAAAAGCCTTCCATTTTGTACAACTTCTCAGAGTGCCTTTCTACTTGTTAGACAGGGTGCTGATTCATGAATAATTTAATAAAGCCAATTAGATCTTCAAATTTGCTTAATTTAATGTTGCTATTTAACCAAAGTAAATGTGACCTTTGGTGCTACTTTTATCCTTCCAGTCTTTGACAATTTAATATACATTTGGTTTCTCTCCTGGTTTCCCGGAACTCTGCTCTTAAAACTCTTGAAATCTCCCAAGTGATAAGTATTTTTTTGGTATGCCAATAAAATGATTGGTGGTTGGGGGCTTCTAGATAGCCTCAGGATGACGGTTAGTTGCCAGTGGAGACAGCCAAGGGGAACCTCCACCCCCATACTCCAGTCCTCAGGAAAGGAAATGTGGCTGGCAACTGACTTAATCACCAATGTCCAGTGATTCAGTCACTCCTATTTAATTAAAAAAAAAAAAAAAAAGCCAAGGGGACTTAGAAACTTTCTAGGTTGGTGAATACATAGAGTGCTATGAGGATGGCATGCCTGCAGCATTCCACACTCCTTCCCCTATGCTCTTTTGTCTGACTGTTCCTGAGCTATAACCTTTTCTAATAAACCAGCAATATTGTAAGTAAACTTTTTTCTTCAATCCTATAAGCCATTCTACCAAATTACCAAACACAAAGAAGAGGCTGTGGGAATCTCTAATTTATAGCTAGAGAGAAGAATAGGGACTACCTGGACTTGAGACTGACATCTGAAATGCTCTAGTGACACTGAGTTCTTAATCTATGAGATCTGATGCTAATTCCAGATACACTGTGTCAGAATCAAACTGACTCTCAGTTGGTATATGCAGAAAATTAGAGAATTGAAGAATTGGTAGGTCTGGAGAAAATCCCCATACCCCTGGTGCCATAAGTATTGGGTGTGGTGGTAGTAGAGAGTAGAGGAAGAAATAGAGTTTGTCCTTTCAGGATCACTTGCCAATTTGAAACCAAAATCTGAGAAGTTGAGTAAGCAGCAGTGTCTCAGAATAAGAGATCTTAAGTAGAGTCAACTAGAGAAAGAATGCATTAAGAAAATAACACTGGAATTCAGATTGTACAAGAAGAGGTCCTGAGGAAACACCTGACTTCCCTTCCATTGGTAATCTTACTAAGTTCCCAAAGACTCACATTCTTCTTAGAATCACTTCAGTCCCTGATTGGATTGAAATTAAGTGCATTGATCTTAACTACCTGCAAAAGTAGAATCTTTTCTGTAAGAAGTTAATAAAACCCAGAGCCTCAAACTACTCCTCTCATTTAATTAAACATTAACAACCAAGAGAGAACTAAAGAGGTTAAGTAATAAGGAAAAGGCCAGGTAAATAAACAGACCCAAAGGAGATCCAGATATAGACTTAAAACACATGAACTTTAACATAATTGTAATTAATATGTTCAAGAAATTACATCGCAAGATATAAAATTTCAGCAAAGAATTAAAGATGATACAAAATCAATGGACTGAAGGTATATTAATTAAAATTTAATGTCACTAGATGAGGTCAACATTAGTTTTAATAGAAAAGAGAAGATTAGTGAAGTAGAATATGGGTCAGAAGAAAATATTCAGAATAAAACACAGAGAGGATAAACAATGGCAATACAGACAAAAAGTATAAGAGACATACAATATATGGTGAAACATCAATATTTATGTAACTGAAATCCTAAAATTAAAGAAAAAGAGAGAGATAGAGAGAGGTAAGATACACATAAGCAATATTTAATCTAGCTGCAAGAACAAACAGAAAAAAAAATACCATACAAAGAACTCCAACTACTAAAATACCAAATAAAAGAAACAGAAAATGTGAACAGACCAATTACTAGTAAAGAAACTAAACTGGCAATCAAAAAATTAAAAACAAAAGTTCAGCAAGAAGTGGATTCATAAATGAATTCTACTAAACAGTTAAAAAAAAAGCTAACAGCTATCTTCTTCCAACTATGCTAAAAAACAGAAGTGGAAGAAAAACTTCCAAATATATTCTATGAGGCCAGCATCACCCTGACACTAAAAATACAAAAAAAAAAAAAAAAAGGAAAAGAAAACCACAGACTAATATCCCTGATGAAAATATTTGCAAAAATCCTCAACCAAATATTAGCAAATCACATTCAAAAATACAATAAAAGGATCATTCACCGCAATTAAATGGGATTTATTCTGAGGATGCAAGGATGCTAGAGTATTCTAGCAACCAACCAACATAATATGCTACGTAACAACATGAATCAACCAACATAATATGCTACGTAACAACATGAAGAATAGGGCTGCCTGCATGGCTCAGATGGCTAAGCATCTGTCTTTAGCTCAGGTCATTATATCCAGGTCCTGGGAGGGAGCCCCGCATCTGGCTCTCTGCTCAGGAGGGAGCCTGCCTCTCCCCCTGCTTGCCTCTCCCCCTGCTTCTGCTCTCTCTCTCTCTCTCTCACGAATAAATAAAATCTTTTTTAAAAACCATGAAAGATAAAAATCGTATGATCATCTCAAGATCCAGAAAAAGCACTGGAAAAAAATTCAACATTCCTTCATAATAAAAATGCTAAACAAATTATGTTGATAAAGAATATATCTCATGATAATAAAGGCCATTATGACAAATCCACAGCTAACATCATACTCACTTGGGAAAAAGTAAGAGCGAAATTTCCCTCTGAGATCAGAAGTAAGACAAAGATGTCTATTTTCACCACTTTTATCCACCAGAATACTGGAAGTCCTAGCCAGAGTAATCAGACAAGAAAAAGAAATAAAAGCCATCCAAATTGGTAAGGAAAAAGTTAAACTCCCCATTTGCAAATGACATGATACTATACACAGAAGTCAAAAGACTCCATCAAAATACTACTGTAACTGATGAATGAAATCAGTAAAGTTGCAGGACACAAAATTAATGTATATAAATCTGCTGTGATTCTACAAACTAATAACAAAGTAGTAGAAAGAGAAAGTAAGCAATCACAATTACAATTTTACCAAAAAGAATGAAATATCTAGGAATAAACTAAAAGAGATGAAAGATCTACACTATGAAAACTATTAAATATTGATAAAAGAAATTGAAGATAGAAGGGAAAAATGGGTCTGAATCATTACTATTCTAAAATGTTCATATTACCTAAAGCAATCTAGAGATTCAATGAAATCCCCATAAAAATATTGAAATATTCTTCACAAAATTAAAAGAAATAATCCTAAAATTTGTATAGAAACACAAAAGACCTCAAATAGTCAACACAGTCTTGAGAAAGAACAAAGCTGGAGGTATCACAATCCCAGATTTCAAGAAATATCATTAAGCTATAATAACCAAAACAGTATAATACTGGCACAAAAATAAACACACAGATTAGTAAAAAGAACAGAGAGTCTGGAAGTAAACCCACATTTAAGTGACCACTATGGTCACTTAGTCTACAATGAAAGAGGCAAGAATATACACTGAGAAAAGTATAGTCTCTTCAATAAACGGTGCTGGGAAAATTGGATAGCTACTTGAAAAAATGAAACTGGAACATTTCTTAAACCATGCACAAAAATAAACTCAAAATATGACCTAAATATGAAACCTGAAACCACAGAACTCCTAAGAGAAAACATAGACAGTAATCTATTTGACAAAAATATTGTCTTAGCAACATTTTTCTACTTAGGTCTCCTTGGGGCAAAAACAAAAACAAAAAGAAAAATAAACTATTGGGACTACATAAGATGAAGGCTTCTATACAAAAAAGGGAATCACCAACAAAATAAGGCAACTTACTGACGGGAAAAAAAAATCTTTGCCCAAATGATATATCTAATAAAGTATTAATAACCAAAATATATAAAGAACTTATAGAACTCAATACAAAAAATTAATAATAATCCAATTAAAAATGGGGCAGAGGACTGGAATAAACATTTTTTAAGAGAAGAAATTCAGATGTTCAACAGATACATGGAAAGATGCTCAACAGCATTAATTGTGAGGAAAATGTAAATCAAAACTGCAATGAAATATCACCTCCACCTGTCTGAATGGCTAGTATCAAAAACATTAGAAATAACACGTGTTGGAGAATGTTCCTGGAACTCTCATGCACTATTTTGGGACCATAAAGTGGTATAGTCACTGCAGATAACAGTATAGAGTTTCCTGAAAAAGTAAAAGTAGAGATACCTGATGATCCAGTAATTCTACTACTGGGTATTTACACAAAGAAACTGAAAATGCTAACTAAAAAAGATATATGCACCTCCATGTTTATCGGGGCATTATTTACAATAGCCAAGATATGGAAGCAGCTTATGTGTCCATTGATAGATATACAGATAAAGAATATATAAAGGAATATTACTCAGCTATAAAGAAAGAATAATATTTTGGTATTTGTATGCAACAGCATGGACAGACATAGAAGATATTTTACTAAGTGAAATAAGTTAGACAGAGAGAGACAAATACCATACGATTCACTTATATGTATATGTGGAATCTAAACAAACTAACAAACAGAAACAGACTCATAAATACAGAGGGTAAACTAATGGTTGACAGAGGACAGCGATGGGGGGGAATGGATAAAATGGTTGAAAGGTAGTGGGAATTCTAGGCTTCGTGTTATGGAATGAGTAAAATCACAGGGATGAAAAATATAGCATAGGAAATATAATCAGTGGTACTGTAATAGCGTTCTATGGTGGCAGATGATAGGTATTTGTGGTGATCATAGCATAACATATAGAGTTTTCAAGTCACTATGCTGTATACCTGAAACTAGTATAACATTGTATGTTAACTACACTTTAATTAAAACAAAAATGAAAGGGGAAAAAAGAAAAGAAAAATATCACAGGAGACAAACCATAAGTGACTCTTAATCTCACAAAACAAACTGAGGGTTGCTGGGGGGAGAGGGGTTGGGAGAAGGGGGGTGGGGTTATGGACATTGGGGAGGGTATGTGCTTTGGTGAGTGCTGTGAAGTGTGTAAACCTGGCGATTCACAGACCTGTACCCCTGGGGATAAAAATATATGTTTATAAAAAAATAAAAAATTTTAAAAAAAGAAAAGAAAAGAAAAATAAAGTTAAAAAGACACTACAAAAAAGAGAACTAGAGGCCAATATCCCTGATGAATGTATATGCAAAAATCCTCAACAAAATATTTGCAAACTGAATCCAACAATACATTTAAAAAAAATCATTCACCATGATCAAATGCAATTTATTCCCAACATGCTAGGGTGGTTCAATACTAACAAATCGATCACTATGATATATCACATCAATAAGATGAACCAAAAACATATGATCATTTCAACAGATGCAGAAAAAGCATTTGACAAAGTATAAGATGCACTTATAATAAAAACCCTCAATAAAGTAGCTCTAGAGAGAACATACCTCAACATAATAAAGGCCATAAATGAAAAACCCACAGCAAGCATCATACGTAATGGGGAAAAACTAAGAGCAGGGATGTAGACTCTTACTTCTTTTACTTAATACAGTGCTGGAAGTCCTAGCCACAGTAATGAGAAAAGAAAAAGGAATAAAAGCCATTGAAATTGGCAAGGAGGAAGTGAAACTTTCTCTATTTGCAAATGACATGATACTATATACAGAAAACACTAAGATTCCACCAAAAAACTATTAAAACCAGTAAGTGAATTCAGTAAGGTTGCAGGATAAAATATTAATATACAAAAATCCATTTCACTTTGATCCACAGTAATGAGGCAGCAGAAAGAGAAATAAATGGAACAGGATCGAGAGCCCAGAAATAAGCCCATGATGGGATGGTCAATTCTTCTTTGACAAAGGAGGCAAGAATATGCAATGGAAAAAAAGTTATCTTCAACAAATGGTGTTAGGAAAATTGAACAGCTACATGCAGAAGAATGGAACTGGACCACTTTCTTACACCGTACACAAAAATAAACTCAAAATGGATTAAGAACCTAACCGTGACACTTGAAACCGTAAAAATCCTAGAAGGTGGCACAGGTAGTAAATTCTCTGACATTAGCCTTAGCAACTTTTTTCTAGATATGTCTCCCGAGATAAGAGAAGCAACAGCAAACCTTAACTACTTTAACTACATCAAAATAAACAAGCTTAGCAGCAAAGGAAATAACTAGCAAACTAAAAGACAACCTACTGAATGGGAGAAAATACTTGCAAATGACATATCCATTACAGGGTTAGTATCCAGAATATCTATAAAAAACTTATACAATGCAACACCAAAATAACAAAGGATTCAATTAAAAATGGGCAGAAGACATGGACAGACATTTCTCCAAAGATGACATACACACAGCCAACAGTCACATGAAAAGATGACCAACATCACCGTCAGGGAAATGCAAATCGAAACTACAATGAGATATTCCCTTACACCTGTCAGAATGGCTGAAATAAAAAACACAAGAAACAACAGATGTTGGTGAAGATGTAAAGACAAAGGAACCCTTCTGAACTGTTGATGGGAATGCAAACTGGTGCAGCTGCTGATGAAGACAGTATGGAGGTATCTCAAAATTTAAAAATAGACTATTCTATGATCCAGTAATCGTGCTACTGGGTATTTACCCAAAGAACTCAAAAACACTATTTCAAAAAGATATATGCACCCTTCTGTTTATTGCAGCATTATTTACAATCGCCAAATTATGGAAGCAACCCAATGTCCATAGACTGATAAATGGATGAAGATGATGTGGTATACATGTACACACAGGAATATTACTCTGTCATAAATAAGAATGAAAGCTTGTCATTTGCAAAAATGTGGATGGAGCTAGAGAGTATAGTGCTAAGTGAAATAAGCCAGTCAGAGAAAGACAAGTACCATATGACTTCACTCATATGTGAGATTTAAGACACAAAACTAATGAACAAAGGAGAAAAAAGAGAGAGAGGTAGAGAAAAATCAAGAAAGAGACTCTTAACTATGGAGAATAAACAGTTACCAGAAGGGAGGTGGGTGGGGAGATGGGATAAATGGGTGAAGGGGATTAAGAGTATACTTATTTTGATGAACACTGGGAAATGCATAGAATTGTTGCATCATTATATTGTGTGCCTGAAACTAATATGACACTGTATGGTAACTACACTGGAATAAAAATTTTTTTTTAAAGTGCTTAATATCCTAACAATTAATATCCTAATAGCTACAAAGAAAATTATATAGCTATTCATTTAAATCAAGTTTTCCTGAAGTCAAAGACATGTTGTAATCACTAGCATAAATACTAAAAGATGAGTTTTAAAACACTGTATAACTAAACAAACTAACAAAAAAGGAAATGGAACAATTTAAAAAACCCAAAGAGACATGAAAACAAACACAGAACAACTGGGACCAATAGAAAAATGAATATTAAGATCATACATTTCAATTCAAATATTCAAGTAGTTACATTAAAGGAAGAAAATAAAAAAAATTAAAAGATAAGGATTTTTAAATCTGGAGTTTAGAAGTAATAGCCAACTTTATATTGTTTACTAGGGATACATGTATAAGAATATGGAAATAATGAAAGTAAAGGAACGAAAAATACATACCAGGTAAATGCTAACTAACTGAAACTCATACTGCAATGCTAATAATAGACTACATAGACCAAACACAGCTTTAATAGTGATAAAGATAAATATATTAAAATTACAAAAGGATGAATCTACACGATAATATGGTTTCAAAATACAGAAAACAAAACATTGTTATTGTTATTGACGGAACAATAAAAGAAATCAGAAAAGGTTTTAACATAACACCCTCAGATATTTATAGGATATACAGAGAAAAACAACTGTCAAGGGCACAAAAATACTTTATTTGGGAGCATTTAGATATTCCAAGTAGTTTTTTTTTTTTAATCTGTGTTGGACAAGAATAATTTAAAAACCCTTAAAATTAAGTCTTTGAATACCAATATGTCAAACAACTGAGTATCTTTTTTGGTAGTTAAAACAATTTGAGGGTATTAGAGAATGAAATAAATTGAACCAAGTTTTTTCTAGATATGATCATACTTATCCTTAGAGTTTCACAAATACACTCCAAATACTAGAAAAAGAGAGAAATGTTTTGTCTACATAAGATGAACAAGAAAAACACAAACTTTGGAAAATGGAATGCTTTTGTTGAAGGTCAAAGAAAAGAGTAAAAAACTTTCCAAAGTTCCTTTTCACTGTGTATCAAAATCCATGAAAACTAGTACTAGAGTGTCATTTTCATGCCATAAAATACATCACAAAATTGTGCTATAGAAATTTCTTCATAAAACGCATCTTTCACCTCATCAAACCACAATTCTTTAGTTAAAAAGCAGCTGATATGAGAATCCTATTATAAAGCTTTATTACGAATAATTATCCATAACTAAGATAAACAGAGAATCACTGTACTCTTTATTGAATCCGCTAGATCTGACATGAGAAACACAAAACTAAAATTCATATAGTTATATTGTCACAAATCACGAGGCAAGAGACCAAAACACATTTTTTTTTCCGTAGTGTTATTAACGCCACCTATAGACATAGAACAGAATGTATGAAATCTCTTATTTTAAAATGTAAGCAACTGCCAGAATAATTTAACTTTAAATACCCAAATTTATCAACTGATAAGATTTCATCATAAATGTTGCTTTCTTTCCTTAAATTAATTGAAATTTCTGAAGACAAAAATCAATCTCAATTTTATCTTCCTCCTCTCCATCTGGACCCACCCAATAGAAATCTATGATATGGCCAGACCTGCATCCCTTCTAAATCTCTTTTTCTGGCATGAGCACCATTAACTTATTCTTATAAGTATACACATATACTTATTCTTATACTTCATAGTATCATGTGGCAATAGATTCCCAAAGAAATAAAGTTGCATGTTACCCCTTCACTTACAGAGATGTGACTAACAGATTTCAGGGAACTGAGACAGGTTCAAATATGTAATAATGGATAAATAAGTGGCCTTTGAATAAATGAATAAATGAATGGGAAAACTGTCTGGGAAGCTATCTTGTATTAAAGAAAAGATATGTAAGCAGCAGATTTTTAAAAATTCATGATGCTGTACAAATGACAATGCATATTTAGAAGCAATGCACATTTAGAATAGAAAATACAAACATGTTAATTTAAAATGGTCAATATTTATATATTCAAAATATGTTAAAATATAAAAAAACTATAATAGCCAAAAATTTAAGAATTAGAAATAGCATGTAAAAAGATTTAAACTATAAAAAATAAGTATTTAAATATTTCAAGTAAATTCAAAGAAAAGGATTTCCATGTTATAATATGGCTTATGAAAAATTAGTAAGTGCAAGTTTTCACTGGATAAACTACTGTCAATATTAGCCTTTCCAAAATAATTAAATATTGTTAAATAGGTATCTCAAGGAATTAATATAATCTGATTTCAGTTTTATACCATAGCATAAATTTAACAGACCCCTATCTTTCATTATTCAAACTAATTTTTTTTGAAAAATCACATATTTTCAAATAAATATAAAGTTATGCCATTCTATACATTTTAAAATAAGAAAAAAATTATTTGTGGAAAATGGAGCATCAAGATGCTTCAAATTATACACAATACAAAACAGATACTGTGGTGGCTACATCATTGAGTGTGATGTTCATTTAGATGTTCCAATGTACCAGAAACATAAATGTCCAGAAGAAAGGATGCAATCCCTATCAAGATACCATCAACGTTTTTTAATGAAATGAAACAAATAATACTAAAATTTGTATGGAACCAGAAAAGACCCCAAATAGCCAGAGGAATGTTGAAAAAGGAAAGCAAAGCTGGTGACATCACAATTCCAGACTTCAAGCTCTATTATAAAACTGTAATCATCAAGATAGTGTGGTACTGGCACAAAAACAGACACATAGATCAATGGAACAGAATAGAGTGTCCAGAAATAGACCCTCAACTCTGTGGTCAACAAATCTTTGACAAAGCAGGGAAGAATGTCCAGTGGAAAAAAAGTCTCCTCAACAAATGGTGTTGGGAAAATTGGACAGCCACATGCAGAAGAATGAAACTGTACCATTTCCTTACACCACACACAAAAGTAGACTCAAAATGGATGAAAGATCTCAATGTGAGACAGAAATCCATCAAAATCCTTGAAGAGAACACAGGCAGCAACCTCTCTGACTTCAGCTGCATTAACTTCTTTCTAGAAACATTGCCAAAGGCCAAGGGAAGCAAGGGCAAAAATGAACTACTGGGACTTGATCAAGATAAAAGGCTTTTGTACAGCAAAGGAAACAGTCACCAAAACCAAGACAACTGACAGAATGGGAGAAGATATTTGCAAATGACATATCAGATAAAGGGCTAGTATCCAAAATCTATAAAAATGTATCAAACTCAACACCCAAAGAACAAATAATCCAATCAAGAAATGGGCAGAGGGGGCGCCTGGGTGGCTCAGTGGATTAAGCCGCTGCCTTCGGCTCAGGTCATGATCTCAGTGTCCTGGGATCGAGCCCCGCATCGGGCTCTTTGCTCAGCGGGAGCCTGCTTCTCTCTCTCTCTCTGCCTGACTCTCCGCCTACTTGTGATTTCTCTCTGTCAAATAAATAAATAAAATCTTTAAAAAAAAAAAAAAAGAAAGAAATGGGCAGAGGACATGAACAGACATTTCTGCAAAGAAGACATTCAGATGGCCAACAGATACATGAAAAAGTGCTCCACATCACTCAGCATCAGGAAAATACGTATCAAAACCACAATGAGATGCCACCTCACAACAGTCAGAATGGCTAAAATTAACCAGTCAGGAAATGACAGGTGTTGGCAACGATGGGGAGAGAGGAGAAACTTTCTACACTGTTGGTGGGATACAAGCTGGTATTGTCACACAATTTAGCAGTTCCCCAAAAAGTTGAAAATAGAGCTACCCTATGACCCATTAATTACACTACTGGTATTTACCCTTAAGATACAAATGTAGTGATCCGAAGGGACATGTGCACCCTAATGTTTATTGCAGTAATGCCCACAATAGCCAAATTATGGAAAGAGCCTAGATATCTACTGATAGATGAATGGATAAAGAAGATGTAGTTGTGTGTGTGTGTGTGTGTGTGTGTATACACGTAACAGAATATTATACAGCCATCAAAAAATGAAATCTTGCCATTTGCAACAACATGGATGGAACTAGAGGGTATTATGCTAAGTGAAATAAGCCAATCAGAGAAAGACAATTATCATATGATCTCCCTGATATGTGGAATTTGAGAAACAAGGCAAAGGATCATCAGGGAAGGGAAGAAAAAATGAAATAGGATGAAACCAGAGAGGGAGACAAACCATAAGACACTCTTATTAATCTCAGGAAAAAAACTGAGGGTTGCTGGAGTGGAGAGGGGTTAGGAGAAATGGGGTGGCTGGATGATGAACATTGGGGAGAGTATGTGCTACGGTGAGCTCTGTGAATTGTGTAAGACGGATGAATCACAGACCTGTACTCTTGAAACAAATAATACACTATATGTTAACAAAATTTAAAAAAAATCAGAAACAAAAACCCCAAGTAGGTTGTTTAGTAAGAAATACAGCAGCAGAAAGACTCAGAATGCATGCAAAGATCACTAACTCTCTATCTTATTAGAAGTCATAACACACATTTTCATTGAAAAAGTATTGAAGTTCATAGATGAGTTCTTTCAACACGATTTCTATAATCATATGAAAAACTCTTATAAGGATGCTACAGAACTAGTGAGTCCTGATTCAAGTATTAACGTGTGGCTACCCTGTTTACTACAGAAGTCATCTTGAAACATGACAACTTTTTGAATTTGGCTTATTGGATCTGTTTGGTTAGGAAGTAAATTTACTTATAATTTCATTTATAAATTATTTCTAAAGGAAGAACCTTTTGTACACGAACTTTGAAAATAACTGTGGAGATGCCTAGGTGGTTCAGTCGGTTAAATGTCTGACTCTTGCTTCAGTTCAGGTCATGATCTCAGAGTCCTGAGATCAAGCCCCCCTTTAGGCTTCTCACTCATTGTGGACTCGGCTTGTTCTCTCCCTACCACTGCTTGTGCTCTCTTTTGTTCTCTCAAATAAATAAATAAAATCTTAAAAAAAAAAAAGAACTATCAAATTTTACTCAATAAATAAAAATAAATCAACACGCTGAAGTTTCACAGATACTTGCAGAAGACTTGAGACTCCTGGACCAGAGACACAGGGACTTTATTACTCAGGATACATCAGGCAGCTTAAACTTAATGTTTTTATCAGCTCCTCTTATCCACCCTGCCATCCAATATCCACTGGGGACTATGAGAAGCAACCTGGTGGGTGTGGCATGCACAATGTGTCACAACTAGAGAATCACAAGCTTAGGAGAGAGAGACACATTATCTCTTATTTTCATCTATGGGTTTCTCACTGAGTAGAACACATTAAGATCAATTAGCACAATGGTTTGTATGAGTGTTGGTTTTGCTGTTGGTTTAATAATGTTTAAAATAATCACACAAAATATTTTAATATTTGACCTATGTACATTTACATGTCAGTAAAAATCTTAAAGGCTCAAAATTAATCTGGTATACCTTATCTGGTAAAATCTAGAAATTAGTATTCAATTTTATAAGCATCAACAAGAACTTAATAATTACCTGTGACATCTCCTCAGTTAAAATTTAAACAAAGAAAATTTAAGACATGTATTTAAACAATAAAGCTGTTTCCCTTCTCTTTGAAATATTTGTATATTCTCTTAATACACTGGAGAATGTTCAGTCAGTCCCCCTCTATCTGACTGTTAGGTGCTCTGGGAAATACAAAGGAAACAAATATGTGGTCTTTAGCTGCACTGATCTTACCAACAACTAAATTATAGTGCAGGGTTGTGGATGATTAAATACATGTATGAGGCAATAAGAACATCATGGATGGTTTATTAAAGAGGTGAAATTTAAGGTTAAGAATTTGTACAGGCAACGTAAGGAGAGAAGGGCATGCCAAGCCTTAGGGAATAAAATGTGCCAGACTCTGCACTATGAAATCAGCATGGCATAGCTAGAGAATAATGAAAAGGGCACGTTGACTAGAACAGAGTGGAGACATTAACTGGGAGATAAGGCTGGATAGCCTGGTTATGAAGAGCCTAGATAAAGGATAACGAGTTATACTTTTATTTTTTATGAACAGGGGACTGCTGGAATTTTCTGAAGAAAAATAGCATGATAAAAGAGAAAAGACTCTATTAGAGAAGAGAGAGGGGAATGATCTTTTCTCTCTCTTTTTTATGATATTGCAATAAATATTACTTTTCTCACATATTATTTAAATCTTCATTCTACTGATGAGAAAACAAATTTGGAGACATTAAAGAACTTCCCCAAAGGTAACTAGTATGCAAATGTCAGAAATGGGATTTGCTCCAAATTCTGTGCAACTTAATAGCTTATGCTTCTAAGCACTTTGCAATACTGCTTCTTGGTTATGAGACTAGTGTAATATTTCACACATTTAAGGCAATGCATATTTGGACTAAAGCACTGGCTATAAAAATGAAGAGTAAATGATGAGGTAGGGAGAAAAAGGATTTTAGAGAGAGAAAAGGAATTTAGGCAGTTGTTTAGGCTAAGAAAAAATGTTGTGTCAAAGTGGGGGCCCCACTGTAGCTTTGGTATATTAGGAAAATGGTGGTGGGAATCACACAGAGATATCTGGGAAAGGGGACACTAATGCTAAGAAGCACTATTCATGAGCATGAATAGTGTGAACAGGGAGTAATGTATTGAGAAATCAGCAGGGCAAAAGAGACTGTCCCAGACAGACAGTGTTTTCTTCCAATTCACCAATTATGTTCCCTCCATTTACTTCAAAATCAAGGTGCTTTGTTTCATTTTGTTTTAAGAATGATTTGTTTCTAGTCATAACCTAACTTTTCTCATTCTAATCTTCATCCAAAATTTCTAGAAGTCTGGAATTCAATTTATCCTTCATTATCTTAATGAGTTCTTTTTTAAATCAAAGACTTCATTTTTAAAATAAGATATTATTTTTATTTATTTATTTACTTATTTACTTGCTCAAGAGAGTAGAAGTGCACTAGCAGGGGGAGAGACAAGCTGACTCTGTGCTGAACGTGGAGTCCGAGGTGGGGTTTGTTCTCACCACTCTAAGATCATGACCTTAACATAAACCAAGAGTCAAACACTTAATGAACTAAGCCACAAGGAGCTCCTCTAGGACTTTATTTTTAATCTAGTCCCTCAAATTCTTTATACTCCTTCTGCAAAACATTTGACTATGACAACCCTTTCCTTTTTTGTGTAGGAATATTTTCCTCTTTTTCCCATCCTTTTGGATTTCCCTTTATTTTCACCAAACCTACCTTTTTTGAGGGAGGGGGAGGAGACGCAGCACAAGATAATTATAAAAAGCATGAAATCTGAAGCTAAGAGTGTCTTGGCTAATTAAATTCCTAGCTACAAAATAGCTAACTACTCTGCAGCTCAGTTTCCTTACCTATGAAACAGAGATGATTGTAAGAACACCTATCATACAGCTGTTAGGAAGACTAAACGGGATAGTATTTAGAAATGATCATAGTGTCTGGCAGACTCTAAGCACTATATAAATGTTAGTTTTTTTTTTTTTTAAATAATTCTGCTTCTTTGCATACCTTGCCTTTCTTCTCTTCTTCAGACCCACTTGATTTTACTCTTCTCTCTTAACTTTCTCTAATCTTGTCCACTTCGTAAATCACAGAGTGATAATATAAATTATATCAACATTTAAGCATACCTAAGCAAATCAATTCACAATCATGTAACATTAAGCATGGCCTTTTATTCTAGCCTCTTCTGTATTGATGACTTATTCATCAAGTCATATGCTGAGCCCCCTGGACAAGCTACCACTACCTCAAATCCAACATAAATCAAATCAAGCTCATGATATTGTCTCCAGAACTAGAATTTTGAACTTCCTCCTTAGTATTGGGCTACCCCCACTTTTTCCACATCTCAGGTTTTAATATCAAAACAATCTTCCACGTTTGTTTCCTCCTCAAACCCTATGCAAAATCATTATTCCCTTCATTTCAATTTGATACAGCTTTGAGTTCTCTCTCTTTTCCTAAGTACCTATTAACACAGCTTTACTCCACACTCTTATTACCTCACACCTGGATCAGTCCAAGCTGAGTTTCATTCCCCCCAGCAATCTTTAATTTACTCCCATAAATCCTGCAAATTGTCACCACATTAATTTCTGAACAGAACTGCTGACCACAAAATGCTTCTGCACAAAATTAACATAAAATTAACTTAAACTCTTGGCCATTTTAACAGTGAAATCACATGGAGAGCATTGCCCCTTTCTTATTACCAAAGAAAACTGTCAAGGCTTCTTACCACATGCACAGATGAATGTATAAAAACAAGCAGCTGATTTCTGCTTTTTGATCAATATTGTAAATCTGTGTCATTCTTTGGTGGTCCTCTATGTACTAGTAAAACAAAGTTCTCAGATTTCCTGTATAAAATCTGCTTTTGGCTTGGTTTCTTTATCTGGGATGTTGACTTGTACATTAGTTTTCTAGAACTGCTATAACAAAATGGTAGTTTAAATTTCTTTTCTCATAGTCTGTATGCCGGAAGTCCAACACAAAGGTGTTGAGAAGTTCAGTTTTTGCTGAGACCTCTGTCCTTGGCTTTCAAATGACCACTTTCCCTATTGATTTTTACATGCTTTTTACTATGCTGGTCTATGCCCCAATGCTCCATGTGCGTGTGTCTCTTAGTGTAAGGACACCAGTCATACTGGATTAAGGCCCCATCTTTATGACCTCATTTAATACCTTTAAGGTCCAATCTACAAATATAGTCATGTTGGCAGTTAGGGCTTCAGAATATTAATTTGTGGGGATCTATTTCTTGTACAATGCCCCACACATATAGGAACTTCAGGCTTTAAACTTGACTTTATTTTCTGAATGTAAGAACTTTGTATTTCTCTTTCTTGGAAAGCAAATACTGTCTTTCCTCTTTTCTTCTATCTTTCCTTTCTTCCTCTTCCATTCTTTCTTTTTGTGGCCTGAGAGACTGTTATTCAATGAATATCTGTGGAAAAACTGAATAGCAGAACATGAGTCTATGTTCTGAATCATATAAGCTATAGTAAAGAGCCTATAAAATAAAATGCTACATAACCCAATATTAAATCTAAAAATAAACCACAAAGCTCAAGAAGAGAGTCAATTAAAAAAAAGAAACCATGAGAGAAATGGGGCAAAATTAATATATATAAAATATCTTACTTTAAAAGTGGTTTACGGTGTCTAACTCTCTCCATTTAGCTTCTGACTATAGGCATGATGGTGTCTTCTTTAGTGAAATAAAAAACATCAAAAGCCAAATAACAATAGTTATTGCTTATTGATTGATAAGAAGAATATTTTTAAATCTACTATCTTGAATTTCTGTACTTCCTACCTAAACTGTTAGGACAAATGACTTCAGTCTATTTGAACTTATCCTAACCAAGTGTAAAGTAAACTATATCTGGATTTTCCTTTTCATCTGCCTATGCTTCATCCTACAATCAATGTTACTTTTTAAAGAAATGTTTTACATCCATTTGGGACTTATCAATGTTATTTTTTAATTATTAAAAAAAATATATATATATAAATAAAATATCCTAGTGCTAATACAAAAGACGGAGGGTAGTGGGTAATCTGTTTCTTGTTTTCCTACCAAAAGAAGGAAAGATCAGAGCATAAGAAACAAAGATGAAAGTTAATGCCAGGAAAGAGGCGGGAATAGTAAATTAAAAAGAAAAGTGGGTAAGAGATGAAAGAAGGACCAAGAAAGGACTCAGAAGTGAAGACTATTAATGCAGACATATGCCCCAGTGTACCTTTTAGAAGCATCCCATTATTTTTCTTTTTTGCAAAGCTGTCTTGCTAATAGAGTCAAATCTAATCTGACAGGAAGGAAGTAAATAGAAGACGACTATATATTTAGGGTGTTTGCTTTTTGGAACTATTTTTAAGAGCCTTTTCCATCCTGCCTCCCAACCCCAACACATTCAATTACATGCACTCAACAACCCCCAACACACACAGACACTGTGCACATGTACACACATATGCTAACACCCCTTTCCACGACCACCACCCCACACACATCCCTGGAATCCTGGTATCTCTTCCACTACTAAAATTGCCAATATTCTCAAATCCACACTTGAGTTGTGGACTATCTTTCAACAATAAATTCTTATGTTTGCTGTATGCACAAAGAGGTAGGTGTTACCTGTAAGATTTTTGCTCCCAAAATCAATGCCCACAGTTTTTTGACCTGTGGTCTACATAGTTATATGTATCCCTAACAATATTAAGTGCTCTTTTGACCCCTACTCATTACCAAACAAACTGTTTCCTCTTCCTCTTAATATATATATATATATATGGCTTTGGTAGGTATTAAGCAATTTGTCAGTAAGATAAATAGTCTTGGATGTCAACTTAATACAGAGAAATGTCCAGAAGAAACAATTCAAGAATACTTCCAGGTTGAAATTTTTTCTCCAGTGGGACTTCCATTTCTTTCTTTGTCTGACAAAGCCCCAGACAAGGAAATGTCTAAGGTTGTTAAATTTTTCCCAAAAAAACAGGTACTAAATGTGGAAGCCTTGTAACATTAGAAAATCAGCCTTAGGTCTGAAAAGTTCTGTGTCTGGACACAGAACTTTTAGTAGATACTGAATTAATCCACACGTTATCTACAACCATGAGTCTAAATCATGCTAGACATTCAAAGAGTTAAGTGAAACAAAACAATATGCTGACTGCAAACTCTTTGGAAAGCCCCAAATAAGAAATACATAACATAATTTAATTCAGGTAACAGTGCATTAAAGTTAAATTTTACCTTGGATTACCTAATTAAATGTTTTAAATCATATGTGGTAAATCTAGACACAGTGCCACCTTTAGGGAAAGCAGAATTGTTGGGGGAAGATGAGGATGGAATTGCATGTTTGCTGAAACAGAAGCTAAGAATATCACTTCTGTAACAGAATTTCTTGCAAGAAAATGATTTAAAAACAGACATATTTCAGCAAGCATTTATAAATATTTCTTAAAAACAAGATTTTGGAAAAAAATGGAATTTTTGAAAGATTTTAGGAAAAAATAGGTACTATTTTTTTTGGACATTATTTATCACTGACATCTGCTCAAAATTTACTATAAAATTGATCAGAGATTTAGAAAGGTGAACAAACAGTATTTAGGACACTGTCTGCCACAAAAATGGGGCTCAAGAATTGTACTTCAATTCTGGATCATGCAAGAAATAGAAATACCAAAATCAAAGGCCAGTTCTAGAAGAAGTAAGAATCATGAATGTGTTACCAAACTGAGAATCAAAGCCCCATCTGGCTAACAAGTTTGAACTAGCGCTAGAATAAGTTCTGTGTTTTTGGTTTTTTTTAAAGGAGGGAAGGAGAAGGGAAAGAAGGGAACTAACATTTACTTAGACCTCCCCACTGCCAGATAGAACTTAAATCCCAAGCTTCATAATAAAATTTAAATTAATTTTTATCCTTTTATTATATGTGAGGAAACCAAATGCTCCTCAAAACTGAATAAAATGAAATGAAATAATCTGTTAGATTATTATAAATCTAAGATTTGAATTCAAGGTTTCTCAATGGCAAATCCATGATCTTTATTTCAACAGAGGTCCTCAGACTTTGTAATGATAATAAAATGGAAACTAATACATACTGAGAATTTGCTATGTGTCCAATACTATTCCATGTATTTTAAGCACATTAATGCACACTATAGTCTCAAAAACCTAAGTGATACGTTAACATTATCTCCAGGGTTTAACTTGCCTAGAAATATTCAGCTAGGGATGCCTGGGTGGCTCAGTAAGCTAAGCATCTGCCTTTGGCTCAGGTTATGATCCCAGGGTCCTGGGATCAAGTCCTACATTAGGCTCCTTGCTGGGGCGGGGCGGGGTGGAGGGGGGACGAGGAGCCTGCTTCTCCCTCAGCCTGTTGCTCTACCTGCTTTTGCGCTCGCTCCCTTGCGCTCTCTTTCACTGACAAATAAATAAATAAAATCTTGCGGTGGGGGGTGAGAAACATTCAGATAGTAAGCAGAGATGGGATTGAGACTGTATATTCTGGCTCCTAAAAGAAAGATCTTAACTACACACAATGCCTCCTCATGAAACTTTAATCATGTCTTTCTGAAGTAGTATAAAATGAAAGGTTCAGGACAAAACCCAAATCTCCTTATTTTTGTAAATAAAGTTTTATAGGACTTCAGCTATGCTCATTTGTTATGTTTTATAGCTGCTTTCTGACTACTTCTAACTTGGTTGTATTGCAATGTAGACTTTACGGCCAGGACTTTACAACAAAAAAAGTTAGCTGATCCCTAATGAAGACCATGGATAACAAAACATTTGTATATTTTTGAGGGAAGTGAATCAAATCTTCCTGAATTTTTCATTTTTTTAAAATTCCTCTTCTCAAAAAAAAATTCCTCTTCTCTTATTTACAAAGATGTCTAATAAAAGACAAGACAAATAGATCTATTTGTTCTCAAACCTATTTGTCATAAAGATAATTTAAGTCATTTTGATTTTATTAGTAGCTACTCCTCAAAAACACAACAAAGATTCATCTATTTAAAACTATATATGAAGTAGTAAACATCTGTATTTCTAATAGTAAATTTATACTAAGATAAAGGCAAGTTTTCTCAGGTTTTTATTTTCATTAAAGTTAAAATGAAATACATAAGGAATAACTGCCCTCCATCTAAATGAGTCACGAGATGCTAAAACACTTTTGATCATCTGTAAAACTTTAAGGTTGGTATTTCTTCCAAGCAATTGCATTATGTTATCTAAATGTGTAACACCATCTTTCATATACTCCGTGATTAAAAATAGGTATTTTCACTGTAATTAAATACGCCTTTGTTTCTGATTTTCAAACAAAAACAAAACACAATTTCAGTAAAAATGTGTCTCAGAGGAACACAATGGCAGGCTTTCCACAGTACCATTTGCTTAAGTGGCTCTCTGCTCCGCCCCCCGACCAAGAAGTGTTGAACACTCAGAGCATCCCCTGGAGATTCTGCACGGTGTTATCTGCTGTGTATCTGCAATGTTGCAGCCTGAAATTCTTGATGCCAGATTTAGCCCATCAAATTACACAACAGTATGTGAGTTGTATTACAACTGAGACATTAATGCTGGATTCATGAAGAAAAAAGAAAGACATGCATAGCAAAACCATATTAGTGGTTATTTGATTAATTACTGAATATGATCATAACACAACCACAGTGCTCAGGTATAATGAGGCTGGCATTTGTTGTTAAAACTGTGGGTTCCAATTTTGGGGTTTTACTTGTTTGTTTTTAAATAAGCAATAAAATAGTACACATGATTAACAGATAATATAACTACACATACCAGGAAAGAATTTCCTGGCTGGTGGGCTTTCTCACCTTGATCCCACTTCATTTTGAAGCTGACATTAAATAACCATCACAAGATACACTGATCACAAAGAGTAGCCAACATAATTTTGCAGTTTTTACAGGCAGAGATATACATAGCTAAATAGTGTTGTAGAAGATGGGACTGGTGGACAGGAAGCCATTCAGAGTATGAGTAATTTGGAAAGACTGATTTTTTTAATGCAACATTAAATACATATAAGAAAATATTATGAGTTTATAATGATTTCAAGAGAAACACATTAGGAAATATAGTGCTAATATAATAAATGATACCTACAAAGTCCTGTCATCCTCTCCTTACTTGTATGTGTTTACCCCTCTCCTACTCACTAACTCTACATAGGTGATCTATCTTGATTATGCTTAATATACCCATATTTCTTTTTGTGACTTTAGTATATATTAGTATATTAGTATGATATACACACACACATATACACACTCAAGTATAATACATATATATGTATTCTTTAATAATATTTCACTTTGCATATTTTTGAACTCCATATTCTGCATGAACTTACCTGTGATTTGTTTTTTGTGCTCAAAATACTCTTTGTGCAACATAATAATATATGAACATTAAGTATTTTATTACATCAATATATTATACCCAGAGGGAGAATGCAAGCATTCTGGAAAAAAATGGTATTAAGGAATGATTTTAAACATTCACTTACTTAGTAATTCCATTTTTGGAAAAGACCAGATTTTCACGAAGAGATTAGCATCTTGCCCAAAGTCACACAAGAGAACCAATATTAAAATATGAGAAGTCTTTTCCTGTACAGACTAGTATACTGTCATCACTATGCTACATTGCCTCTGCAGTGTATTAATCTTAAGAAATATTGTAACAGCTTTTAAAAGAAAAATAATACCTCAATGTAGAGAGTATTCAGGTAAAATGTCTTTGTCTTGAATGGTTTATTGTTCATAAAAATGAACTGTTTATCATTCTTATTAGTCCAATAAAATTTACAATATCCCCAAAACTAAACATGTCTTACTTTTAAAAATACATATATATATATAATTTAATAATATATATAATGATGGATCTATCTACATACTATCTATCTATGTCTATATATGTACGTATGTATGTATCTATCTCTCTCTATATATATGTATATGAGGAAAGAGAGAGGTTTTCAGGGTGGGTAGAAGGAGAGACAGAGAATCTTAAACAGGCTCTATGACCATCATGGAGCCCAACCAGGGATTCCATCTCACAACCCTGAGATCATGACCTGAGCTGAAATCAAGAGTTGGATGCACAATCGACTGAGCTACCCAGGTTCTCCATTTTAAAATAAATTTTGAAATTATCTCAGAACATGTATTATTCAAAGACCATGCCTTGTAAATAAATGAACCAATAACTTAATAATTGAGAACCAGGTAGAAATGGTTACTATTTCTATTCTAGGTTGTTGCTTTATAAACGAACACCTTGAATAGGTCATTTTACATATCAAAATTTTTAATGCTTATGTAATATACTTTTGGAATTAATGGATTTCCTGAATCAAATGACTTCATCTTTTCTTTTCTTGTCATACTTACTTCTCAGCACCATTCCTCAGGCTGGCATTCTCAAAGCCATGTTTTCTCTTGGCTTCTTGACATTATACTCTTAGTATTCTTTCCATCTTACTGGACACTCTTTTTCTTGGTTTTTCTCATCATTAGATACTGGAGCATCCTGCTGTGGTTTCAGTTACAAGTTCTCTTTTCTATAGTTTTAAACAGAATCTAAGTAATTGTGAATATTCAATCTATGTAAGTCTACCCGAATCTTTTGGGTTTGTAAATGTTAACGTGAATTTCTCCTTGACACATGTCCTTGCATGTCTAAATAAACACCTCAATCTTAACCTGGCCAAAACTGAACTCTTGTTTCCTTCCTTTCTCACACAGGTTACTCCTCTTCTACTAGTCCCAGTCTCAGAAAGTGGCAAGAACAGGCCCATTACTCAAATTAAAACTGTCAGTTATCCCTGCTTTTCTCTTTCCATCACCACCCAATTCCAATTCACAACAATTATTTTTGGCATTGCTTTCAGAACACATCACACATCTTTTCCCTTCTCATTGCCTCAACTGCTGCCACCACGGTCTGTTACCATCATTTCTTACTTGTAAAATCCTTTCTTATATATTGACTGAAAATAGGAAATTCAATTGACATGTAGTAGGTCTACCTTTAGTTTCAGCAAGTATAACCTTTATTAACACTGATCAATATTAAATTATTATTCAATTATGCAACACTTTGTCCTACTAAGAACAATCACCAGTACATTTCCAAGTGTTTAAGAAATCTCTCATATTTGTCACCTGGTTTGACAGTCATTAATAATCACACAAGCAAAATAATTTTTGTTCATGGATACTTTCTCTACACTCTACCCATGATGACCTATTATATGTATTTTATTGTTTAATTGTCCAAATAACTCTACGGGATGGTTAGTAAAGTTACATGTGATGAAAGCGAGACTCAAAAATCTTAATCAACTTGTAGGAACTATTAAGTGGCAGAAGTGAGAACCACCCCTAGATCTTCATGATTTCAGACACCAGTGATTTTTACCAATCTAATATACTTCCTCCAGTGGGACTTTGTTAATGAAATGGAGCTGGGAATTAGGAAATAATTTTTCTCTCCCTACTCTAATCTCTCCTAAAGGGCTGTTGAAAGTTAAGGTTACTTAAATAACAGAAGAGCCATGAAATTATACTTTTCTCCTTCTTATCTATTTTGCATATCAGGTTTTATAGCCTCATAAAAAGCCAGGCCTCAAGAAAGCAGAACATTCTTATTCAGAAACCTATCCATTCTCAGTGAGATTTCTTCAAGGAGTATAGAATGGATCCTTTGCTTTGTATGAATATTGTGTCATATTGTTTTTTTTTAACTTGCATTACTCTAAAATGAGAAAATTAAGCTTTCATACAACTTGTAAGAATTGACACTAGTGCCCTAACTTCATCTGCATGATAAATGGTCATACTTCATTTACAGGTCTTGCAAAGGAAAGACAGAGATTGCACAAAATGGAACCACTAAAGATGGAGCTATCAGTTATGTGATGACATTCCACGTCTTGTCACATTAAGTGTGTAATTTGATGAACTCTGATAAAAATATAAGCCTATGCAACAACTATACCAATCCAGATGTAAACAGTTTTTATTACTGTAGAAATTTATTAGTTCTGAAATACAGAAAGGCAGTGCTGAAGAATACCCAGTTCAGCCAGACTAACAGTATCCTGTTGAAGGTTTTAGAGTATGTCTCACAGAACCTCTCAACCAAATAATTAAAATGTTAAAAGCTTAAAGGGGTTATTCATCAACTACTTCAAGTTAAAGAAGGGCTTATTTTGAAGATATTTGTAGATGTAGCTTTTGTCTAATGGAATGCCTAATGGAATGGATGAATCTCTAATAAGAGCCACAAGAAATCTAAAAGTAATTTAAGAGAATTCTATTCATAGAAACACTCTGCAATTGGACTTAAATGGACAGAAAGAGTGCAAAATGAAAAGAGGCCTCTGGAAATCTACATCTACAAGCACATGTAAGAGTAAGGTAACTATTCAGAAGTAAACATGTGCTAACTTCATTTAAAAAAAGCGGGGGGGGGGGAATGACTTGGAGGGAAGAACCAAGAGTACAAAAGACAAAACTAAAAGCTGTGAAGAACCATTTCCAGGCTGTAAGTCTGAAACAAGAAAATGCTAACCTATGCATTAGTTTTCAGGTCTTTAAGCGGAGAACTGAACTTGGGTTGCTATACTTAAGCCTTGTCTACAATTCTGCAAGCCTTATATGATGAGATTCTAATACTCTAACAGAATGGTACTTTGGGTGGCCTTTGGAGGGGTAAGTGTACTTTGCACTGTGAGGGATCCATCACTGGGGGCCAAAAGGTGTATTATGGTAGCTTTGGATAGCAAAGGCCACAACATTTTTTCACCTCCTGGTACCCAGACCTTTGTATAGTGCCCTCCCACGCTAACAACAAGGCTATTCTTTATTTCCAATAAATTTCACAAAAGTGATGGTATGTTACTTCAGAAACTAAGGCACAAAAGCCCTTGCTCAAAAAAAAAAAAAAAAAAAAAAAAGAGATCACTCCTCATTTTGTGTCATTCCCTTTCTCTTGGATTGTACACTCCTGGGAAACCATCTGCCATGTTGCCTACACAGTGAGAAACAGTCTCTGGCCACCAGCAGTGAAGAAGTGAACCCTATGAACAATAGGATACAAATGAGCTAGGAAGTGAATCCTCAAATACAGTCCAACTTCCATATGACTGCATCCATGGCTGACGTTTTGAGTGCAACCTCACAACAGGCCTTCAGCCAGAAGGGGTAGATAAGCTGCCCTCAAAGTCCTGATCACAGAAACCACAACAAACCTTTGTTGTTTTCATGTACTAGTTAATTTTCTATGGAGCAACACATAATTTTATTGGAACCTTTTATTTTGGTATCCCTGAACCAGGCTAAACTCACATTTCATTATTCCTTCTAGGTTTATTACTAACTTCTTAATAGATTTCCTAGGGATGTAAATACAAACAACCATGTCATCTACTGATAGAGGTAGTTTTACATTTTCTTTCTAATATTTAAGGTTTTCAAAGCTTTTTCTTGCCTTATTTCTTGCTATGACTTTAACACAATGCTAAATAAAAGTGGTGAGAGTGGACATCTTACCTCTCACCAAAGTGAAAAAGAGGTTTCACTTTGTACTATTTTTGTATCTCACTTTGTACAATTAAATATGATTGTTAACTAGGAATAAAAGTTCCTTTCTATTACTAAGGTACTTAGAATTTTATTTTGACCCATAAATTGGTGTTCAATGTTTTCCAAATATGCTTTCTACATATACCAATATAATCACATACTTTTTTTCTTTTAGTTCATTAATACTGTGAACTACACTGATTAGTTTTAGAATGTTAAACAAACCTTGTACTCCTGTAATAAAACCAACTAAGTCATTGTTTATTTATATGTTCCTCAATTTCATTTAATAATTTTTAAAATACTTGCACATCTATATTTATAAAAGGAATTTTTCTGTAATTTCCTTTTACTTATAAAGATTTTGCCAGATTTTTGTAATAGGTTTATGCTGGCCATATCTAACATGCTGAGAAACATACTCTATTCTTGTATTTCCTCATTTTTTTTTTTGGCATAATATCTTTCTTAAGATTTTCTTAAATATTTTATGGAATTCAGCACTGAAACTACTGGACTTAATTTTTTTAAAATAATAAAATCTATTTCTTTAATAGAAATTGGACGTTGCAGACTTTTACTTTCTTCTTATGTAACTTTGAAAAGCTAGATTTTTGTAAAGAAATTTAGGCTTTTCATCTACATTGTTATATTTATTGTCAAACTGTTGTTAATAGTATCCCCTTGTCCTCTTTCAATGTCTTTAGAATTAGTACTGATTATTCCTGCCTTGATTCATTGATGACATCAGAAATTTGTGTTTCTTACTTTTTTTCTTTATTCTTCCTCAGCCTTTTTTTAAAAACTTCTCAAAAATAATTGGGTTTATAAATTTCCTATTTCTATTATCTCTTTTCAATTTTATTAAGTTTGTTCTTCATGTTTCTTTCTATTTCTTCCTTTAGGTTTAATTTGCCCTTCTAGTTTCTTAAAGAAGAAACTTAGATTATCAATTATAGCACTTTCTTCCTTTAAGTATAACTTTTAAAACTATGAACTTCTTCTAAGCATAGTTTCAACTATATACCACAAATGTGTTATATTATCAACATCATTATCATCTCACTTGAAACACTTTAAAATTCTCCTCAAAGTTTTCAAATTGACCCATTAGGTATATAGTAATTTGTTGTTTAATTTTCAATATTTGATGTTTCTCTAGTTATTTAATCATTTCTGACTCCTATTTAATTTCATTTTTCATATATTTTATATACATATATATAAATATATATATATATTATATATATATATATAATCTACATTTCAAATTTATTGAGACTTTTTTATGACCTCGCATATACTCTGTCTTGGTGATATTCCACATGATTTGAAAAGATTGTATAATTCTATTATTAATTGCAATAATCTATAAATCTCAGTGGGGTTAAAGAACTTGATGATGTTTAAATCTTCTGAAAATTTTCTGATTTTCATGTGTAGCTGTTTTATCAATTCTGAGAGAACACAGTTAAAATTATCTATGATGTGAATTTGCCTATTTCTTCATTTAGTTTTGTCAGATTTTGTAACATATATTTATAAGCTACATAAATAGGCCATCCACGTGTATAATTATGTTTTCCTGATGAACTGACTCTTTCATCAGTATGAAACACAGGCCTTTGATTCTGGTAATACATCTTATATTTATACCTATTTGACAGTGCAGCCATTCATTTTCTTGTGTTTGCAGTTTTACTGGCACATCTTTTTTCAATTTTTACTTTAAACACATTTTTTGAGCAAGCACAAATAAACATAAAGCAGACAGCAGAAACTTGTGATTTTGTTATTTTGAAAAAATAAATATAAAAAGAAGTCTAATTATTAGAGTGCTATCTACATTTACATGGCTAACTGCTTGCTTTTGGTAAATTTCCTTACTTTATGACTATTCACTGTTGCCTTCCTCCCATCTGTAATTGTCCATTGCTGGAGGTGGGATTCTATAGGCTTTTCATTTGCTCTTGATATGTGCGGATAGAAAAGATGTCAGTTATAGGGGCGCCTGGGTGGCTCGGTGAGTTAAAGCCTCTGCCTTCAGCTCAGGTCATGATCCAGGGTCCTGGGATTGAGTCCTGCATTGGGCGCTCTGCTCAGCGGGGAGCCTGCTTCCCTTCCTTTCCCTCTGCCTGTCTCTCTGCCTACTTGTGATCTCTGTCAAATAAATAAATAAAATTTAAAAAAAAAAAAGAAAGAAAAGGTGTCAGTTATAAAATCACTGAAATCATTTTACTGAAATATGTTTTAAAAAAAAAAACTCTTAAATGTCCACTGAATAATGACAAATAGTGAAGTTCTCTATATAAATATGTGACTTATATTTAAAATTAAAAAAAATAGAAAAATACCTTTGAAAATTTTCCATTATTATTTTTGGAGATAATAAAATTCAATAGTTTGAACTATTAGGTTGTTGTGACAAGAAAAAGGAAAATAGGTAAGAACTCTACCAGCAATTACAAACCTAAATATTTACGGCTTTGTAAATTATATTGATTCTTAAATAAATGGTATTCTGACCTTCACTAATCTAGCTATATTATGAGAAGAGACTCATCTCACAACATTAACTATTATTTTTTTGTTATTTATCTAACTTTTTTCCTTTCTTTCTTTCTTTTTTTTTTTAATTCCTTATAATTCAGGAAATTTGCTAGGTACATTCCCAGTTCTTGTTTGTTAAATATAAACTAAAAAGGCATGGATAGTAGTGGGGGATTACAAACAACCTTAGATAAATGTTCTTATTAGCTGTTATCTTTCTAGAAACTGTACTACTCATCTTACCTGAAATCTCTTCCAAGTAGTCTTCTCAGCTAGTTACTACAGTATGAACAAACTTCATGAGAGAGTGACAAAAGAGAACAGAACAAACTAAAAGGAAAGAGAACAGAAACTTTCTCTATAGACATTAAACATTCTCTTCTTATACTATTAATAGAATTATGTGGAAAAAATAACAAAAAAGGAAGAAATAAAATGACATAGTTTTCCCCCTTGCTACAGTGACTTTTATCACTAATGCTGAAGAATAAAGTGACAATAGAATTTCTAAGGGCCCAAAGTCGGTCTTTTTTTTTTTTTTTTTTCCAAATAAAAGAGTTAACATTTTCAGAGCTGTTGGAAATATGCATGTGCATTTTAATAATAGCAAATGATCTTCAAAAAGGGAGAACAAAATTAAAAGTATGAGATTCCACTCAAATTATCCACATTTAACCCACCTCAAAATTAAAATTTAATACAACAGAACACCACTGGGAAAAATCTTAAGTAGGAACATTTTTAAACATGATATATTAAACTCATTAATCCCTTTTCATTTTAAAAATCAAATAAAGGGGCGCCTGGGTGGCTCAGTGGTTTAAGCCGCTGCCTTCGGCTCAGGTCATGATCTCAGGGTCCTGGGATTGGGTCCTGCATCGGGCTCTCTGCTCAGCAGAGAGCCTGCTTCCCTCTCTCTCTCTCTGCCTGTCTCTCCATCTACTTGTGATTTCTCTCTGTCAAATAAATAAATAAAATCTTAAAAAAAAAATAAAAATAAATAAAAATCAAATAAATAATCAAAGCCAAAAAACTGGGTCTTTCTTAAAGTTAAAAAATAATCTGCGTATAAAAGTGGGACTGCCATGCAACATAAAAAAGTAACTAAGAAGTAAATTGCTGTTTGAAAATTCCTGGCTTAGAGAACATTTTTTAAAGTTTATTTATTTAAGTAATGTCTACATTTAACATGGAGCTCAAATCCCAACCCTGAGATCAAGAGTTGCATACTCCACTAACTGAGCCAGCCAGGCGCCCCAAGAATATTTAAATAAACAACTTTCTTTAAAGGTATCTATTATAAAGACTAGAACAGTTGTCAATGCTAATCATATCATAATATTGCTTTTCTTGTTGACAATAAAGAATAAGACCCCCCCACTCTCTGGATGGGCTTAGCAAACCATAATAATTACTCCTTATACATCAGCTTTAAAAATCAATTCTCTTCAGTTTCTTCAAATATTCTTTAATGAATAAAAACAGATGGAAGTATAAAAACAATCTCAATATATTCAGGACACTGGCTCCATAGTGAATATCACCGAATATTTTTAAAATATTAAATATTTACATATTAAATATTTTTTAAATTACCCTAAGAAAGCCTTTGACACTTCCTGTCTGTTCTTCCTACTTCCCTTTTACTTGTTGATTTTTTAATTAAAACTCAGACCAAGGGAACAGCTCTAGCTGAACAGTTGAACACTACAGACTTTGAGATTAGTATCTTTCAATATAACAGTTGTTATTAAGCTTGCTTTGTTCAAAGAGATTTGGTCTGCATGTTAAGCCAAAAGTCAGGGAGATTTGACAAGTGCAGCAAAACACTTACATTTCAGTATAGAAACCAGTCATAAATATAGTACAGTCTTAAATATTTAACAGGCTTACCAAAAATTAAAGCCCTAATTTGTAGTTTTTGTCAATTCCTATGGCATAAAACTCCTGTGTGGCTGATTTCAAGCTACCAAAATGACATATATGTATCTAAAATTGGAAAATTTACACAGCAGCCGTTATATGATATTTCCATATATAGATCCAATAGATGTAAATAGTTAATAGCAGAATATAGTAAAATAAATAGGAAACAATGGGTTTTGAGTATTGATTACCCTTCTAAAAATATAATGTGTTTCATTATAAGTGTATATAATTTAGTTTTTATGTTTGACATAAAAACTATATAAAGACTATGTTAGTTTTATAACTGACAGTTCATAAAATTCCTGAAATTCTAAGAGTGATCAAATATAAAAGCATTACTCCTGCATACCACTATTTAGATTCTAGACCCAAAACCACCCCAGCAATATAACTGGTATAGAATGCAGGTATCTCTTCCAGTTTTTACATTAACAGCTGATAAGAACACTTGACTGAATGCTCCCAATAGTCTATGGTATGTATTCTCTTAAATTCCCTTCTCTCTTCCTGATTCCATTCTGGCCTCTAGTGGTAGCTGCTAGCATTATTATTATTATTATCATCACTGAAGTATTAGAAAAACAAATTATTAGAGATCATCTTTGTAAGGGAACCATAATACTACTCATTCTAAATATTTATATTTTTCTTTTCTCACATTATTTATTATCTCCTATCAATTACTACGAATCAATTGAACAATAGTGGGATACAGTAAAAAGTCACTAACTTTGGAGTCAGAAATCCCAGGCTGTTGTCTTGAATTCACACAACTAGTAGAGGGAAGTCATTTAAAATTTCTGACCTCTCATTTTATATGTTTGAAATAACATTAATATGTACACTGCTTGTAGAAATCTCCAAAGAATACAGTTGTAAATATAAAAATAAACCCACAGCATACTTAAATCCTGAAGAATGGCTGATTACTTGGCATAAAGAGGAAATAATCCACTATGCATTCTCCTAACTAACTCATTATCTGAGCACAGACTATAGGAGGGCAACTGTATTCAGTAGGCAAATCAGTCACTCACTCAGATTAGATCTCACTAGACTGATTGCTAACTGGGATAAAAATGATTAACACTACTTTTATGGTATCATATAAATAAAGGATCAATATCATTAAAATGAAATCCATTTAGGGGACCTGGGTGGCTCAGTCAGCTGAGAATTGGAATCTTGATTTTTGGTTCAGGTCATAATCTCAGGGTCATGGGACTGGGCCTGGCGCTGGGTGTGTTGACTGCTTAGGATGCTCTCTCTGCCTATTCCTGTGTCCCTCCTCTCTTCTTTCTCTCATTTAATAGGTCTTTCAATAGTTCATTTAATAGGTCTTTCAATAGCTTTGTAACAACATCTAAACAAACATAGGTTAAAAGCTGATGCCAATTTCTCTTTAACCAACTTTGCCCAGATTTGGTGTCAATTTATTCTTTTTCAATTCCTTCACAGAATCTTAGAATTTTAGAGCTGAAGAGTACCTTATAAACTGGAGCTCCACATCTTGCATTTGACAAATGAGAAAATCTAAGATGCAAGAGGATACCTGACCCCTGCCCAGTGCCATGCAGTTAATTATTAACAGAGGAAGGACTAACCAGTCTGCGGACTCCACTGTCTACCAGCACTGAAAGACATTAATCTTAGAGTAAACCATTACCTCTTGAAGGACTCTCTTCATCTTCAATAATAACGTCTTGACGGCTGTGCAGTCCTGTAACATCAGTCTGAAGGGCAAAGAATCGAGGCCTCCATTTTCTTCCCCACCTTGCAGGGGCCAGTCTGCAGATGGACTGCTGGGCATTCGGCTGATATGGGAGCACCTGACTTCCTGATCAATGTCTTTTGTTAATTTCAGGGAAAGATTCCTAACAAGAAAAAAAAAATCACAATGTAGCATATTTAGAGAAGTATTTTCCAAACTGTTGATCAATGTCAGGAGTGAGCTAGAAAAAATTCCTTGTGACTGGCATTTCCTCTTACTAGTCTGAAAATTCTGAGACCCTTTTGTAAAAATTATGAAATAAGTCAATTGTATTTTTTTAGTAGTAAGATTCAATGATAATCACTACTTTAGAATGTGATTTTCTTCCCTTTTGAGGATTTCCTTTATACATGATAACAGTATGTTTATACTTTCTTAAATTAATTCTTTTTAAAATGCTGAATGTCAACAGAAATCACCAAAAGAGAAATTTCGTATCATTTCTAAAGATGTTTAAAAATTAATTGGAAATATAAGATTAAGAAACCAAAAATTAAGATAAAATAATTTTGTTAATTATGTTAAATTACTAAGCCAATCAATAGCCATTTTTGGAATTAAGAAAGACTTGTATTCATAAGATTTTCTGTGAAAATAGTAAAATAAGTGGAAGATGCATAACTTTATATGTAATTAGTCAGTGTACGAAACAGTCATTAAATTTTTAGCAGAGTAATGTGTGGAAAAAATACCCATATATTTACCCTATTCTAGTTGATAATCAACAATTATTTGAAAATAATTGCATTTTGGAAATCCTCTAACATGGCTTATATTGATATTATATGTAAAAGTAAAGATACTAAGGTCAAAAATTTTCCAAATGTGCAGATCAGGACTCTAAAAATAGTGCAAAAGAGGAGCTTATGGAAATAGTCTTTTTCATTGAGTTTTTCTGAATTTGTTTCCATTTCTTAAAGCCAAGGGGCCTATACAATGAAGACAATTAAATGATAGCATAGCTCAGGCTATTTATGGAAAAAATAATTTAGGACTTGTGCTCAATTTGAATAACTTTTATGTATAATATTTACTGAATTATATGCTAAGGTCACTTAGCAATTTAAATTGAAAAAAAAAAAATAGAGTAGACTTCTAACTTGCCACCAAGACTAGGAAAAGATACCAGTAAGAAATATACCCTCAGTTGGTTTTATTCAATTCTGATTATTCATAATAGTAGATTAACTTTTTAAAGATTTTATTTATTTATTTGAGAGAAAGAGAGAGAGAGAATGTGTGAATGGTGGGGCATGGGTGGAGGGGCAGAGAATCCCTTGCAGACTCTGTGCAGAGCCTGAGTCTGAACTAGATATCCGAACCATGAAATCATGGCATGACCAAAATTGCAAGTCTGATACTTAACCAACTGAGTCACCCAGATGCCCCCACCACAGTACAATTAATTTTTAAAGTATCAGATAAGTAGTAAAACACACTTCTGGATTACACTAAATTGTTCACTTGATCTTCACAGATACATTCATTGATCACAACGGTTGTTTGAAATGGTAAGATAGTAATTACTGTCTTCATTTTGTATTTATAATAAAATACTAAATAGTAATAGGGATGCTTGGGTGGCACAGTCGATTAAGCCACCAACTTGGTTTTGGCTCAGGTCACGATTTTAGGGCAGGAGACTGAGCCCTGCATTGGGCTCCATGCTCAGTTCGAAGTCCACTTCTTCTCTTCCTCTCCCTCCACACTCACTCATGCTCGCCCTCTCTCTAAAATGAATGAATCAATATTTAAAAAAATAGTAACAGCTAAAAATTTTTGAGGGCTTACTTATAGGCCAAATACTGTGTTAATCATTCCATGCATGTAATTCATTGAAACTCTGCAAGTCCAAGAGGTAGATGTAATAAATATCTTAATCTTACATGAGGAAACTGAGGCCCAGATAAGTAACTTATCTCAGAGTTAAAAAGCTAGTAAGAAGTAGACTTGGGATGGATCAATCTAGACACTCTTGCAAGGCTTTTGTTTTCCTACTAAACACATAATGAGCCTATATATAATAACGCTTAATTCATCTCAGGTGGTCTTATAAGGACTTTTGCATGTTAAACCAGTTAATACAACTCGTTTAGGTAGTATTATCATCCCCATTTCATAGTTGAGGAAGTTTAACATGGAGAGGTTAAGTAACATGTAGATGGTCATATAGCAAAGAAGGGACAGAGTTGAGATTTGAATACAGACAAGGCAAGCTCAAAGCAACGACATGAGTCTGTATGTCATGTGAAAAAAAGCAAATAAGCCAGAAACTAAAAACAAAAAGCCAAAAAGATAAAAACAAATGAAACACCTTTCAATTACACAAAGAATCATTTATATTTTCACTTTTACAATGTATTTTATGTAATATGACATTCATCTTAATTATGCACAACTTGTGAACTATGCAATCATTCAAAAGGGTTTCCATTATATTTAAATAGTGTCTTCTGTCCTATTTTCTCCAAGACTGATTAAGAATAAAATGGAATATAAAAATTAGATTTCACAGTATATGTAATAGTTTATTTAAGATAGAACTTTCAAAGATTTATCAGGTTTTAGTTGTGAACTACCCGGGTGTCTGGCTCATAAAAGGTTGACTTGGTAAATAATACAACCGAAATTGAAAAAATGAATATAATAATGAGTGAATGAATAAAACATTTTAATAGTCAATGTACTATATCTCTCATTTGTATATATAAATTTTTATGCAAGGTAAATTGCTATGCATTGCAGGTCTGCTACCCACAGTTCAAAATTTCCTAGCACTCTTACAATAAAGTAATTAAGCTAACGTTTTCCTAATTCCTTTTAGTTAGATTGCTACTTCTTTGGACCTGTTTGTCCAATCACAAATCTAAACATCACTGAAGACTGACAAACGTTTCAGAAATCATAAAGGTGTAAAGTTCTATGACTAATTTCCGGAGTTTACTGAGGTTCTGTGGATTATAGCTTAACATTTACAAATATAAGAAGCCCTGTCATTTTCAGATAGTTAAGAATGGACTATATACAGAAATGCTTGAAATATAAATCAACCATTTGTTTTATAATTCAAAAAACTGAATATACTTCTTAATTCCAACAAGGGAGAATGATGACATGTTTTTCACAATTACAGAAAATATCCATATTGTATCCAGCAGAGAAATGGTGGCTGAAGTTGCCAAGCTTAAGAGGAAACAGTCACTAACCTCAAGAAGCTCACCACAGCTATTAACTTTTAATGAGTGATACCAAAAAATATATTAGTTACAGTTGAACCCTGCACACCATAGATTCGAACTCTGTGGATCCACTTATGTGTGGATGGTTTTCAATAATTACAGTACAATATATAAATGTTTTATCTCCTGTGATTTTCTTCATAACATTTTCTGTTCCCCAGCTTACTTTATTGTAAGACTATAGTATGTAATATACATAACATACAAAGTATATATTAATTGACTGTTACTGGTAATGTTTCCATTCAATCTTAGGTAATTGGTAATTAATTTTGAGGGGGAATCAAAAATTATACACAGATTTTTTTTTTTTTCTAATATACACAGATTCTTGACTGTGCAGGGTGTCAGTGTCTGCAACTCCTGGGCTGTGTAAGGGTCAACTGTAACATTCTTTTGCACATGAAAAACAAATATTTTTACCTCAAAACATTTTATTTGTATGTGAAAAATAGCTGCAAGACCACTGTAATCAAAATCATTCTTAATTAGGTTGAGGTACTTAGTGAAGTGGGCCATTAAAAAGGACTACTACTCAGATGCGTAGGTTAGCACAGCCATCCTGTTGTATATACGTGACCATTATATTTCTGACTGGTAAGTCCCTGAAGCTTACAACTTTTAAATATTTTAAATATCAATCTTTTTAACAATAGACTTTCATTGGGCCAAAAATACCCAAGTGTCTCTGGGTAAATTCAACTTAAAAAAAAAAAAAAATCCCTGTAGTTGACAAAAAAAAAGAGAGAGAAAGAGAAAAAGCTCTACTATGAAGCCACAGTTTCCCCTCTCACAGGCCACTCTTAAGGCCATGAGGAGAAAGCTAGGTTCAGGTACTCCCCTGTTCCTGCATTAGTAGGGATCACTAGACAATATAATCTATGCACTTTGGGACATATTCTCTGTCTGTCAATGCTCTGAATTATTATAGTTTCAGAAAAGTGAACAAATGGGCATTGTATCAAAAAAGTTAGACAGTCCCTTAACTTGGCCAAAAAAACCCAGCAGAGGTTGGGGGTGGAAACTGAGGCCTGATAAAGCAGTTCATTAATCACTGTAACTAGTATAAACAAACAACAACAACATAGTAATATCCACCAAACACATTTATTTACAGTTCACCCTCTCTGTGTCAACTTCATGAATCTTCAGTAGAACTCAGTAATTTTTACACATGCCTTGTTGCTCATGAATGTTGTTCATCTTTATAAATTAGAATTTAACACTTAGCTTTTCCACAGCAAAGGAAGCAATCAACAAAATTAAAGGCAACCTACTGAACAGGAGACTGGATTGCAAATGATACATCCAATAAGATATATCCTATCTAATAAGGAATTAATATCCAAAATACATAATGAACTTATAAAATTCAACCCCCCCAAAAAAATTCAATTAAAAAATGGGCAAAGGACCTAAATAAACATTTTTCTCAAAAAGACATACAGATGACAGACACATGAAAAAATACCCAATATCACACATCATCAGGGAAATGCAAATCAAAAGATGTTACCTTACACCTATCATAATGGCTAAAAGCAAAAAGACAAAAAATAACAAGTGTTGGCAAGATGTAGAGATAAAGGAGTCCTTATATACTGCTGTAAAGAATGTAAATTAGTGTAGCCACTGTAGATAATAGTATGGTGGTTCTTCAAAATGTCAGAAATAGAAATAGCACAGATGCAGTAATTCCACTACTGGGTATTTACCCAAATAAAACAAAAACACTAATTCAAAAAGACATTTGTACTGTTATGTTTATTACAGCACTAATTACAATAGCCAAGACACGGAAGCAACCTAAGTGTCTATCAATAGATAAATGGATAAAGAAGATGTAGCATTTGTATATAATGGAATATTACCCAGGAATAAAAGAGAATGAAATCTTGTTATTTGTGACAAAATGGATGGACCTAGAGGTTATTATGCTAAGTGAAAGAAGTCAGAAGGAGCAAGATAAATATCATGCGATTTCACTTACATGTGGAATTAAAAAAAAAATCAAACAGAAAACCAAAAAACATAAATAGCAGAAATAAATACTTAAATATAGAGAACTGGTAGTTGCCAGAGTAGGGGGATGATGGAGGAATGGGCAAAATGGGTGAAGGGGAACGGAAGGCACAGTCATGGAATGAATAGTGAGTGATGGGGATGAAATATACTGCATTAGGAATATGGTCAGTGGTACTGTGATAGCACTGTAGGGTGACAGAAGGTGAGCACAGCATAATGCATAGAGTTGTCAAATCACTGTTGTACTCCTGAAACTAATGTAATATTGTGTGCCAACTATATTTCAATAATTAATTAGTGAATTAATTAATTTTAAAAAATTCACCTCAATAAGAAAGGACTAGACTCTGTGTTCCAGACAAAATAAAAAAAAAAAAGAGAGGAAAAGAGAGAGAGAGAAATCAAATCATTTTGTCAGCACAGGAATGAAAATTAAGCTAGTCAGATAAAGAGAACATGGAATCAATCTGTATTTCTTACAACTGCACCAAATCTATAGTCATTTCAAAATAAAAAGTTTATTTAAAAAATTACCAACATTTAGATAAAGTTGAAACTTAGGGGCCTTTCTCAGTCTTGTAAATACCACAAAAATGAAGGTTTTGAGTAAGATTAACGGCACAGGTCATAAATGTTCCATTAAACGTATTCTTGAAAGTTTCAACTGTAGAAACTTGAGTTTGAACTGGCACTTTAAACATTTAACTAAAACTACTATAGAAATTCACTTTGTACTTTTGTCACTGGAATTCTTTGTGTGAAAGGAATTTTCTATCAAGCTCGTTCAAAAGTTCTGTTGCAATTCTATTTTCACTATGACAGACAAGTTTAATAAGAAAATATTTATCTTGACATAAACTTAAGCGTGATTAAAGGAGTTTTCTTCACTAGGAAGAAAAAATAAAAGATTATTTTCATGATTTTTTTTTCTCAATTAGTTATAAGGAGCACTAGCAGTTTGATAGTGAGAAATTTTACTTCCACCCACATCATTTGGAAACTTCCCAATATAATGTCCAAATGACTAACAAAATACAAGATCATGTCATTTGCAAAGAATTGATGCTCTTAGCTGTCATAGGAGCTATTCCTTATTTAGTGCACTGACACCCTTCATTATAGCAAATGTCTATGGTCATAAGGGATCTCAATGATTTACACTCTGTAATGTGGCTATGATTTCCGTAGCCGATTTCCAAGGAATGGAAAATAAAAGTGATCTCTATTTGCTCACCATAATAAATAAGCATATGTATACATCTGCCTTCGGAATCTTCATTAAGTAGATCTGCAGAAAATAATACTTTATAAAAACATAACTTTGGAAACTGATTTTTATTTAATTTGCTTTTAAAAAACGGCTGGGTTATTTATGGGGAAATAAATTTCAGCTTGAATAATTCTAAGACAGGCACAAAGATACAAATCTACATTAACAGATTGGCTTTCCAGAACTAAAAACTGTTTGAGAAACTAACTACAAAAATGCTATTGCTGATAAATAAGCCATTCTTCTCAAATTTCCTTTCAAAATATATTGTTGATCTGAAAGTGTCATTTTAGGGGGGAAAAAAACCTTGTATGTCAAATTGTCTTATGGTTGGATATTTAGCTGTATTACTGGAAGTGATAGAACCAGCATCCATCCCTCCACAGTAGTAATAGTAGAGTGGTTATAATAACTTTTTAACACTTAACATTCAGATGTAAATTTACATTTGAGAAGGACTTCACTACTACCTCAAGTAATGGGTAGAAAAAAAGCAAGATATAGAGAAAGGCAAGCTAAAATACACATATCTTAACATAACCAGCAAGGTCATCCATAATGTAGCAACTGTCTGCCTCACCATACCCTATTTTATAACAACTTGTCTCCTTGTTTTTCAAGCTTCAATTACACTGGCCTTCATCTGGGCTCTGAAATGTGCCAGACTTCATCCTGCCTCAGAAACTTTGTATCTGTTTTTCCATCTGCATGAAAAAGTGTTGCTTATCCTTTTACCTTGAGATCTCTCCTTAACATATAACAGTTCTTAAGGAAACCACCTTTGCATCTCTCCAAATGTACACAAGTTCCTCATCTCTATGCTAAGCCTTCTTTTGTAGCACTTAATCACAATGCAGTTAAAACATTAACTTGAAGAGACCTAGGAGAACACAGTGGATTGAGCTGAACTACACTCCACCTCTGTGTCAAATACGAAGAGATACTGGATCAATTATGAGCGCATTTATTTTTAAACATATTACAGTGCAGGAGGGAAAGACAGAAAATTTTCCAGATGCCAAAAGGGCAAAATTAAAACAGCAATAGTTTTATATGAGTTACCACTGTAGTGGTTTTAGAAGGTTGGACTTGGATGCCGTCTGCAAAAACAGAAGCTGCAGTTTTGATGCTGGTGCAGATGTAGGGGAATATCTGCCAGTAACAAAGAAGTCTTACAGTACTGGGAGACAAGAGAGTTCTAAGCTTAAAAAAAAAAAAAAAAAAAAAAAAAAGAAGAAGAAGAAGAAGAAGAAGAAGCGCAAATATCAATCTGATCTACTTTAAAAATAACTCCCAGCTAGAACACTCTTCTTTCTTTAAAGGAAGATCATAAAATACAGATCCTCAGAAATAAGTAATCCATGATGTCTGGCAAATATTCAAATGAATAGACATGCAATGAAGAAAAACGGGAGACAAAAACAATTCACAGACATTATGAGATGACCCTTGTGTTGCTATTATCAGACATGGATTTTAAGCAGCTATGATCATATCAATGTTCAAAGCCTTTAAAGAAAAAGTTGACATAACAAATAAATACATGGTTGATCTCATCAGGGAAATGGAAACTATAAAAAAAGAATGAAAATGAAATTGTAGAATCAACTGATGCAGTTTCTGAAAGGAAAAAAAATTATTTTATGTATTTTATATATATTCTAAATATTCATATATACATATGGCAGACATTGTAGGTTGTCTGCCCACTATTCATTCACACCTCCTTCCTTCTTTAAATTAGAAACAAGAAAAAAAAAAAAAACCTCCCCAACTTATTTAAATGCTGGCTCTATTATGGCTTCAGGAAATGACAGAAAGACTGGTGGGGTGCTTCCTCTCTAGTAAAAAGAGACACAGGAAAATACAGCCATCCTTCCTTTGGATATTATTTTGACTTGATGTACTTTTTAAAACTACTGGTGGATTCTGCATAGGAAGAGACTCAACTGTGAAAAAAACTGAAGAGAAAAAATTTGGGGTAGACCTGGCTCCCTGATAATGTCATTGTTTCTTCGAGTCAACCAACACTGAAGACCGTAAATTTCTTGTTGGACAGGGTAACATGTTTTTTGACTATTTAATGAAACTGGAATTAGGTTTTTCTTTCACTTGAAGCTGAAATCATTCTAACTAGTTAAACTATTAAAGAATAGATTCCTAAGAACATTAAACCTAGAAATAACAGTGAGATTACATAATCACTTGTGTAAGTTTCTGTTTAATAACTATAGTTGGGGCTCACATGTTCCAAGGAAGTAGAAATAATACTTAACTTTCTCATTCATTAATGTATCCACCAACCTTTATTGTACAATTATATGTAATATTCATACCAAATAAATAATTACATCAATACTAGAAAAAGCATTATAGGACATCTAGTTTAACATTCACATTTTAAAAAGAAGTTCAAGCCTGAAGTAATTTTCTAAGTGCCACACACTGCAAGGTGAAGAACTCGGGTCTCCTGATTTCTAGTCCAGTGCTCTTTTCTTCATACTGCATCATCTTTTTTTTTTTAAGATTTTATTTATTTATTTGATAGAGATTACAAGTAGTCAGAAAGGCAGGCAGAGAGAGAGGAGGAAGCAGGTTCCCCGCTGAGCAGAGAGCCCAATGTGGGGTTTGATCCCAGGCCCCTGGGATCATAACCTGAGCCGAAGGCAGAGGCTTTAACCCACTGAGCCACCCAGGTGCCCCTGCATCATCTTTTAATAGTATTAAAATTTCAGATATGCCTACATTTATCTCTTCTAAGTTGTCTGCTGGAATAGTAAAATATTAAGTTACAGTCTTAGGGAATGATATTAAATAGTAAAAACTCTACTTCCATAGAAAAGTTTTCATTTCCTTCTCCAAAATTTTAGAGATAGTAAATGTTTCATGAGTGCGAACCTGCTCATACAAAGTGTGAAAGTACATGTTTACAAAGAAAAGTCTGACTTGATCATCTATGTTTAGTACCTTTCCCTCATGCCATTGATGTCATTCACATTTCTCCCTTTCATTCTCTACTTCTGTTTTTACGTGTGATTTAAGATCCTCCTTAAAAAGCATTTCACACTATTGAAAAAATTTGAATTAATGCATGTAGAGTTAAGTAGAGAATTGCCTATTGTGAACTTCTTTTTTAAAATAAACTTCTTTTCAACAATAAGAGTCATATTTTTAGTGTGGTAGTATCAATAAGATGAGTATTATTTTTAGACATTGAAATCACATTATTGATAATAATTTAATTTCCAATGCTATTTGTTTCCTGCCCTATTTCCTTCAATATCAGGATAATAAGCCACAAAAATACAATGTCTTGTTTCAGATCCATATCATGAAGGGATCAGATTAATCTTTTGGAACCAAACCAGCACCATAAAATGCATCCTATTTCATTATCACGGAAAATAGTTAGAACCTACTGTTATTGTTTTAAGAGCTTGTATTTTAAAATTCTCCATTTTCGACCATTTTAGGAGAGCATGTAATTCTTTTTTAAATATAGTTAAAGGAAATTTTTAAAAATATGTTACAATATATTTGCTTTTGAAAATTTATGTTATGTAAGAACTTCTTAAAAACAAAATTAGAGAATGCCTCTAATTTATCTCTAGATACCTAAGCAACCTTTATAAAATAAAGTATTTTATAAATATAAGCAGCTGGGATTGACTACAATGTATTAACATAGGCTATAAAGTTGTCTCTAAGTAAGCTTTTATTGAATATCTAACATTAATGATATGTTAAAAGTTATACAACTTACAGGCAACTATCTAGTTTTCAAAGATTGTTCTATGCCCTTCACCTTTCAAAAATATTAGAGGTCTGGCAATCTCAGTGTGATAAGTGACAGTCGTGAAAATATAATCTAGGAAGTCATGTTCTCAAACAGAAAATCAATTCTTGCTCGGTAGCTTGGCATAAAGGCAATACCTAAAATTATTGACATAATACATACTGGTTAGGAAACTATAAAACTTTCAATACTTTCAAAGCTAAAAGAGTAAGAGATAATGACTCTGAGTAAATTTCAGAGCCACAGAATGTTATCGATTTGAGAAAGATTAATAAAAGCCTACGTTAATCTTACCAGCTAAATTCTCCATATTCCGTTCTTGAGGTAACAAAAGGCATTATGATGATCTATACCCAATTTCATCTAGAAAAATAAGATTTCCTATATGATACAAAATCAAGTATTCTCAAATATCTTGACAGACCCACTCACACATACCCAGAAATGATGTGGGTTACTTTTAAATACATTAATTCCAGGGCTAAATCTCTAGCCCTCTGTTTCATAATCTCATTTTGCTGTGTCACCCATTTAGACTTTGCAAGACAAAACATGAAGCACAATAGCAGAACAGATTAAACATACCTTCTTATGTTCACTGTCCATAATTTTTCCCGGTATATATGTGACATTTGATAGAGCAAGACTAATAAAAATCTCTCTTTTAAAACTGGATTAGGCCCACCCCTCTCCTAGAAAGCCATCTTCAATCCTTCCTCCTACTTCATGCTCTAGAGTTGCCTCTTCGCTAGTAACACTAAAGAAGGCGGAGACCCTCTTTTAGTGATCACTGTATTTCCAAATGCCTTGCTTCAAGCAGTCTCTCAATAGGCATTGTTAAATTAACCAGTACTTGCTGAATGAATTACTTAGTACATGTTCATCTTACATGAACTAAACACATGTATTAAGAATTCTACATTATTAACCTTAAGCAATAGGTTTACGCATCACAATTTCCCATGAAGTACTTTTCAGATTTATCTTTGGAACCTTCCCAAGGCAAAACTGTTCAAGGTTGTAAAAATATTCTGGGCCAGTGGATTAGGGGTTAGACAGAGACAGGAGAGATTAACATCAAGTAGAATAAAAACAGTAACAGTGAAGGAAGTACCACTACTAATAAAGAAAACTAGGATGGAATATGAGTCTAGACCTCAAGTGGATGCACAAAGAGAAAGTGGAGGTGGGAACTGTTACGGTTTCTGGGTTTAAATCTAGCTCCTTCTGAGTTCTCAGTGTGAACTTTTTTTCGTGTTAAATAAAGTGGTAGTGGGGGCACAGTTGTTGGAGTGAGGATAACCTCAGTTTTAATAATATAGAAAACAATGTAGCTTCCCACTTATCTTGAAAATCTATTCTACTAAACGAGAAGGGTATAATTTCACTCCAGCCAATAAGCTGCCCCCAAACTGTAATTCTAGATATTAAGTGGCTTTTGGAATCATGAGTATACTGGAATGAGTAATGACTTTCTGCCTGAAGTTAAGATTCAGATAAATTAGAAGGCACCTGAAAAATCAAGAATAGGTTTATTTTCTTTAAATTTATTTTCTTTAAATATCATTCCTAGTTGAATCTTAAATTATATTGACATTCAAGATTTTTATTAGTTGGCTATGATATCAGTAACACACTATGAGCTGTAATTCAGTTAACCAAACCTACAGAAATCTTTCAATTTGGATTACAAGTCTACAGTTCAACCTGTTGATGGCTGGTGTGAAGAGCAGTTGTATTGTGTGAGAAATCGACACGACTCAGCCATCTGAAAACAGAGCCAGAGCAGTCACTGTAGTGAAACTGCCTTGCCCATCTTTCTTTGAAGTGGTCCAAAACCATTGGGCTGGGTAAAATGGTAATGTTTTAAGCAACTGCTTGAGAAGTCAGTAGGAGAATGAATATCCTGATTATAAGAATTAGTAGTCAATCGATGTATAACCCAGAGTAGCTTAGTTTGTAATGCCCACAGAAAACTTAGTTTCTTTTCTTCAAATCATGTAATTGTCCCCTTTCCTTTTTCCTCAGGAAAGCCCTTGATTTCACCCTACAAGCAGGACATTATGAGTTTCAGCTTGAATCTCTGCTCTCCAAATCACAATTCTTTGATCCAAATAAACACTGGGATTCTAAATAAACATTGGCTTGTGTCTTTTATTTTCAGGTTAACACGTGGATAATTTTTAGAATATAACTTGCCCTGCAAACCCAACACTGTAATAGACTGCTCCTAACAGAACACTCAGATGTGGACTTGGATAATAAAAATTCACAATTCTTTTATTTTTTTAAAAAAACTAATGATTCAATATGTTTAAATCTTTAGGAATTCCTGGTGTAGCATTAACATGATAGTAACTGAAAAATCCTGACAAATAATCCTCTAACTTGGCTTAAACCTGTATTTTCTAAGCTAAGTTGAACATTCATTCATTCATTCTTTCAATACCTACTTATTAATTACTCATAATAGTGGTCAATGTCCTAAGAAAGTAGGTATATAAAATATCATAATAAATAATTTCCTAGGAAGATGTCTGGATGGCTTCCTATAAAACTGCCACCAAAAAAGTGCTGAATTAATTTCAAATCTCAATGCTAGATGTATAATAGTAAACAGTATGATTAGCAAAAAGACAAGGAACACGAAGCATCAACAAATGGTGCTGATTCTAAAAACGTAGTTTTTGGTAAGGAGTAATAAATTTAACCATGGATGGGCAAAAACGATAAAGGATGTCTACCAAATTTTTTCCCTCTGAAATAGAGAAACCATTGGGCTTCATATCAATAACAGGCCAGATTATTGGTGTAAATGAAAAGCATATTAACATGGTTTATACATAATTACACATCACGGAACTGTCAAAGTACAAATATCTGTTGCAAGGAACAAACAAAAAATCCTTGAGGCTAGTAAAAGAATATGAGACCAGACCTTGAAAGGAATGACATGAAGTGAGAATGCCATTCCGAAGTGATTTAAATGATTTGGTTTAAAGTAGCTGAATTACCTTTCCATTATTCATAGGAACAGCATCAGCACAGACAAATACTACAATCATACATATAAACATGATATGTGCCTATAAATCATAAGGTTAGATAAGTTAGAAGCTGCAAAATGTTTTAGGTTTCTCTTGATGAATCTTTTCCTAACCCCTGTCTAGAAGACACAGACACTTAGATTGTCGGACTCTATCTTTGGCTCCAATATATTCCTCTTTGAATGTTATCTCAGATTCTTTCTCTCTATGCTGAAGTGTACTTGACATTTAAAACCAGATAACAGTGGTTGCTGGTGGCAGAGGATGGTTTCTCTTTTACACAAGTAGCAGAAAAACAGATTGTTATCAATGTCCAATTGCTTTTGAAACAGAGATGATGATGAAAAAGAAAATACACAGCCCTTTTCTTTATGCAACTGAAAAACCACTGATAAAAGAACACCTCCACTTTACTCTTTCCTCTCCAGAAAAAACTATCCACTTAGAAAGGGTAACAGGAAAACAAATTCCTCAGAAAGAAATGAAGCTCCATTCTAAAACACATCTTCCCAAAATGACAAGGTTGGGTTGTTTTAATTACTTTTTGATGCCTGAAAAGAATAAAATTTGTTTTCCTTAATCATCAGTCCAAATTATACCTTAAATTATGTCACCTTTTAAGATGTTTTAATAGTATGGATGCCGGGGTGGCTCAGCTGGTTGAGCCTTCCGGCTCGGGTCACAATCCGAGAGTCCCATGACTAAGTCCCCCATCAGCAGCCTGCTCAGTAGGGAGTCAACATCTTCCTCTGACCCTACAGCCTCTCATGCACTCTCTCTCTCACTCGCTTTCTCTCTCTCAAATAAATAAAATCTTTTAAAAATATATTTTAATAGTCAATTATTGCATTAATAATTTACAGAGGAGGAATCTCAGGCACAGAGACGGGACAGAATGCAAATAGCAAAACTGGTCTTTCGATCCAAAGATTCTGATTCCACAGTCCATATCCTAACCCTCTGTTCCTTCTATAGACAGCTTCTTGGAAAAAAATTCAAGGAACTCACTGAGCCAGACTCTCAAAGCCATATATACTTACTGATTGGAAAAATGTAAGCTAATCTTATCTCAGAGTGATTTTTATGATTTTTTAAAATTTTTTTCATCTAAAATATTTTCTCAACCCTATTCTTCAATAGTTTTATGAAAGAGTAGGAGATTATAGTAATTGGTATTGGGAAATTAAACTAAAATAATTTTGTTAAAAGAAAGACTCTTAGAATCATTAACGTTAACAATTTTGGAATACTTAAAGCAGACTGCGTATGACCCATGGGAGGTGCTACTAGAGAAGTGTTATAAACTATTCATGTTCTTAGAGACAACCTCTTAGAAGCTGATCATAATAGTCCCAGAATTGATTCCCTTTTTCCTCTTTCTTCTTATGTGAACATCTGTTTGTGTTTTTTGTTTTTTTTTCCCTGAACAGGAAGAAATTCTTCCCCTTTCTTTGATAATAATGCCTTTACTTTCCTTTACAAAAGTCCCTCCTCTCCTCACTGACTGAATGGGATTGCTTTGCAAGGTATGCACACCCCCTCCCCAACCTTGTTCTATGTGGTAATGTGACTCAGACTTGGCATACAAACTCTAATTCCTAGAAATATGAATTTTGAGCAACACAGCACTGGGACAGAAAACCATTTTAACTGACTTACTCTAACAGTAGAGTCTTGAAGAGCTAATCTATTCATTCCCATAACCTCAGCCAGATTCATGGCCTTGCATCCTGTCCAGTCATAGCATCTGGCTCTTAGAAGGGTCCTGCCCTTGGTTTGATGGTCTGCTGTACCACCTTGAAATTCTCCGCAATTTTTGAACAAGGAAACTTGCATTTTCATTTTTCACTGGCCCCCGGAAATTATATAGCTGTCATGTTATATGACTTCCCTGAGATTACCAGGTTTCTATTCTTCTTGAGGACTGTTTGGCTTTTCCTTAATTCTTTGAGGCACTGTGTATCATATATGTGTGTGTGTGTGTGTGTGTGTGTGTGTGTGTGTGTGTGTGTGTGTGTATGACATGATACATATATAATTATGCATATATAATTATATCATATTACATAAATATACATTTTTTTCCTTAAATGAAAGTGAAAGAAGGTTTCTGGGGCTTGTATCGAAGACCCCTGTGTTTTACATTTGTCAGGCCCAAGACTAAACTGTAAAATGTAATATAGTTTCTCCAACGCCCTCACACCCTTCGGTGCATTCCTGTCAGGTCCCTTCTTGTGATCTTAAGGTTTGGTTTAGAGGATTACTGCTCCCTGGATATTTAGAATTCATTACTGGGATGCTGTAAGTCAGAGGCCATTTTCTTCTTCTAACTCTTCTGTCAAACACACTGATGCTGTGTCCTGGCCCTCACCACCCTGACCCTTCTTAGGTAATTAATCCACCATATGTGTTGTAGATGATAAAGGACTGGTCAACATTTTTACAGATCACTTCTTGTTCAGAAGGAATAACTGCACACACAAAAGTTTAAGGCATACTGTCTGCTTAATACAGATATTTTGTGGCTTTAGTTTTCTCAAATCTCACTAAATATGGAGTCACATATTCTTCCAATTTCTCCTGCATTTAGAAGGAAAAATATGTTGCTGGTTCTAAGACTAGTGTTTCTTGACCTTTCTCACCAAGAAAAATAAAGTGGCTAGAGGTTAGTGCTAGAAATTTTACAGGTTTTGTTTTAATGTGGAATTTTCCCAAAACGAAGTTGCATGTATTATAAATCTTCTAAGTTTTGTTACATGGCCTAAGTTTCTTTGCGCGGTTAACTTCAATAAATTGACCTTAACTCATCTTCCCTTTTTATTCATTAGAAAGGTAAAAATTAATGGTTGTTTTCTGTGATTACCTTGTCTTTCAAATGATAGATTATCTCCTATTCTCCAAGTATATTGCCCAATTTAATTATCGACAGGAACTTTAGGATATGTTTCCAACCATTTTTTTTACATGATCTATTTGGTATGCCCCTCCCCCCTTTTTTCTATATTCCTTCTAAAAACTTTCCCATAAACTACAATCTTATCTGGAGATAAACAAAAAAACATAATCAAATGCAATTAATTTAAATTGCATTTTTATTGAGCAAGCAATAGAAATATCAGCCATTGGCCTATATGTAACTATAATTGTTATCTAAAAGAAAATAATAGAAAAATTGACAAAGTGAAAGTAAAGAATATATCTAATCTAATACATATATAATAAATACACATTATGTATTTATATATAAAAAGTGGGATTATATAAATATCCCTATCCCTATGCACATACACATAAGTGAAATATGCCAACGATATAAGAACTGAACTTATATTTTGGAAAATGTCTGTCTTTGGTTTTAAAACACCAGACAGACTAAGCATCGGTGAATGAGTATCTTCCACTCCCAGGATCATTTTGTTCTTTCTCTGCAACTGACTGAGATCTGAATAAATCCCACTGATCTTGAAGGGATGTTAAAGCATCAAAGGGATAAAGCACTCTGCCTTCAACCTCTGGCTCATGTACTAAAAAAAAAAATCTCCTGATTTACATCTCAGCTCCTTTAGGTCACAAGAAAGAAACTAGAAAACATTAGTCACCAAAATAGGGCAATCATTAAAGAAAGATGACATATCTTCATTTTTTAAAAATAACTTTATCATTATTGACTGTTTTTGTTTGTTAAAAATATTAATGGATGACATTGCTTTGAGATAGAATTTTTCAGCTGCACAGAAATACAATTCAATCTATCATCTCTACTATACATGCTACTTTTATCCAGTTCATATTAATCAATATGATATTTGCCTGCATAAAGGGCAACCTCTTTTTTAATCAAAAACTAAAATGTTTAAAATAATTTATTTAAAGATTTATTTATTTGAAAGAGACAGAGAATATGGGGAGGGTCTGAGGGAGAGAGAGAAATCCTCAAGCAGACTTCCCGCTGAGTGTGGAGAGACTAAGAGCTGGATCTCAGGACCCTGAGATCATGACCTGAGCCAAAATCATGAGTTGGACACTTAAATGATTAAGCTACCCAGGGGCTCCCACAATAATTTTGACAGACAGAGTTTACTGTTGTATTGTTTAGAGTAATTACATCTAGGTATTCTTACATTTTTAGAAGCAAATTATTCAAGTGGTACAATAAATAGGATAAAACTTATCTGTTTTAGCAACTGAAGTAGATCAATAGCCTCACTATCAACTTGCCAGTTCTAAAGAACAAAAACACTTAAATTGTTTGTATCATACTGCATTTATTAATCTATCTATCTATATGATTATGTATAAGCACAGGCTATAAAGTAGCTTTTTATAGTTGTTTGGAAATACTCTTCCTTAATGTTTAAGATCCAATCATTAGACATGACATCAGAAGTATATGTGCTGCCGAAGCGAGCACAGACATGACATCAGAAGAACAGCAGAATTTTTGACTCTGACAGAACGGCAGTTTCCTTGTAATCTTTTGTGATTAGTGTTTCTTGAAATCACATATTCAAATTGATATTCTGTATGTGTAAATATGACTTTTTCTTCTGTAAATAATACTTTTTCCAACCAAAACCACGAGTCAATATGAATCATATATGATTCAAATGAGGAATAAAATAATTTGAAGCATAAATCGAGTATTTTTCTTAATTTTTTTTTAAGATTTTATTTAGTTATTTGACAGAGAGAGATCACAAGCAGGCAGAGAGGCAGGCAGAGAGAGAGGAGGAAGCAGGCTCCCTGCTGAGCAGAGAGCCCGATGCGGGGCTCGATCCCAGGACTCCGAGACCACGACCCAAGCCAAAGGCAGCAGTTTAACCCACTGAGCCACCCAGGTGCTCCTAAACTGAGTATTTTAAAACCAATGACTCACTGTGTGCCAGTGGTTACTAAAGCACAAGTCCTATTGGACTGCCTTTACCTGGGTTCAGTAGTCTCACCTACTTTTATTTGTGAATTTTTTCTGAGTGTTCACCTATACAAAGTATTTCTAAGATAGCTACATAAACTGGCTACCTAGGTACATATCTGTGTGTGTGTGTGTGTGTGTGTGTGTGTGTGTGTGTACAGATAGATATATCTGATATCTAATAGCTATCTTAGTTGCACGATACATGAATGCTGTAAGGCATCATATACCATATACTGATACAATGTGCAAAAGTTATAAAACAGTTGTGCCAAGTGTCCCCATTGCAATTTGAGGTTTGTTTTTAAATAGATTATTTTATTTCTTTTCCCAGGGCATGTTCTCCTTTCTCTGTCAGGAGGGAAAGAACTGCTCTTTTTTGATGTGTCCCTTCCCTTTTTTTCTGAAAAAGGAGCACTGGTATAGTCATCATATGGCAGACTGGAAAATTTCACATTAGTATTTAAATATAACTAGCATATAATTCTTTTTTTTTAATTAATTAATTTATTTTTAGAAAAACAGTATTCATTATTTTTTCACCATACCCAGTGCTCCATGCAATCCGTGCCCTCTATAATACCCACCACCTGGTGGTGGGTACATCTTCCTTATCCATTTGTCCGCTGAAGGGCATCTTGGTTCTTTCCGTAGTTTGGCGACCGTGTAATTCTTTTTAACAGCATGTCAAAATCATCTTAATTCTCTTACAGAGGAAATATATAAACCAATCAGCATCCGAACAGTGAAGAGAAAAATGAAAAAATTCAACCTTTATTAAGGCCTAGAGAAAGATTCATGCAATGCAGCCTGATTTCTATCCTCAATATTCTCATTAAACTAGCAAGGGAGGTGTTCAGAACACATATCTATGTATAAATATATGGCAAAATAAGAAAAACTGATCACACCTCTACTATGACCAAGTACAGTACACATCCAAGATCCAGTTATTATAGGTAACTCCAGGAACCAGGATTCTAGCTTGGAAGCAGCAGCATTTGATGCAGGTATAGGATGTTAGTATTATCAAAACAAATGGGGCAAAGTGGGGCAAGAATCCCATATGAGAGAGCACAAAATGAACAAAATCATGAGGGAACGGTATGTGTATAGAAAGATCAGTTTAGAAAATTAAGATGGAATGAAATCCTGGCAGCCCATACATGCCCAGACAAAATTTGTTTGGTTTTAGAGCTAATGAAGCACTTTTTTTAATTTTAGAAAAGAGGAGTTAGGGGTTTCATCTTTCTCTTAGGAAAGATAAGTCTGGAGGTAATAAGAAGAAAGGCTTAGAGTGATGATGCTTATTTGTGAAAGATAATTTTTCAAATGTAACTGATGCAAAAACACTTTGAGATATATGAAGCGCCTTCTAAATGTAAGGTAGTAAAAGTCAATAGAGAAATACATAACCTGATTTATGTCAAGGTTAACGCCATTTCAAATATTAAGGACACCTGTATTATTGCATCTAACTGATAGACCTATAGATCAGTGTTTTCCGAACTTACTTTCCAGCAAGAATCACCTGAGGTATTAGTTAAAAACATGAATATCAAACCTACTGAAGCAGAGTCTTCTGGGTAGGCACCTGGTAAGCTGAATTTTTAACAAGTTATTTCAAATGATTATTAACTAAGGAGAATAAGAGAAATACTGCCATCTTGTTTCATAAGTGACTCTTAATCTCACAAAACAAACTGAGGGTTGCTGAGGGGAGGGGGTTTGGGAGACGGGGGTGGGATTATGGACATTGGGGAGGGTATGTGCTTTGGTGAGTGCTGTGAAGTGTGTAAACCTGGTGATCCACAGACCTGTACCCCCGGGGATAAAAATATATGTATATAAAAAATAATAAAAAAAAAAAAAAAGAAAGAGAGAAATACTGCCATCTAGATTAGTGCTTCTGATGCAGAAGAATGTGTCATGGCCCTTCTGGGTTTCTAATAAACTCGGGTGATATAAATGCTGCTGATCACATAGCCTACACTTTGTGTAGCTAGGGACTAAACTGTTACTTCTCTCTAAATGAGGAGCTTAAATGAGTTACTATCACTCACAGATAGTATAGCTCTGTCCAATAAGAATGCCTAGAAGTAATGATAAACAAAAAACAACAAACACATCTAGCACCCAGATCTAGGTTTCTAAAACCATATTCATAGTCTTTGAAAAGTACTTCATGGCTCTTTGGAAAAGTAGTTGATTCTAGAATGGGACGGGGAAGTACAGGATGAAGAATTCTGTGGTGCCAGCAAGTAAAGGAATGCTCAAAAATGGATGGTGACATGTCAAAAGGTAACAGAAGCTAACCTAAAATAAGCTCCCAATGACCAAAGCTGAAATAATTTGAGCAACAAAAGAAACATCAAAATATTGGATTGTATCTACAAAATACAATAAATATCATGAACCCATACTAATAGAAATAACTGAGTACATATATAAATGGGGAAAGGGACAGTCTCCCTTAAATCCCAATTTCCCCCATTTCCAATGACGAAAATAGAAAACCACCAACCAAACACAAGAAAACTATTATGGAAGGCAAGATCCACCCATGGATGCTAAAACAGTGGAGGGAAATTTGAAGAGAAATGGATATGCACATAGCTTAAAATATCTCCCCCAGGATATATAATATTTAAAAAGAACACAACAGTGACTTTATAATGGAGAAATCTGATAGGCAACATCTTCACCAAATGATCAAGATTAAGGTCACCATTTACAGATGTATCAATATCATAGTTTATATTAGACTATATTAATTCTTTTTTGCCAAAAATTAGTAACTTCAATATAATGAGAAAAAAATATAAGGCAATTTCAAATTAAGGAATGATTTATAAAATACGGGATGATTTATAAAATACCTGACCAGTCCTTCTGAAGAGGAAGGAAAGACTGAGAAATTGGCCCAGAATGGGGAAGGCTAAGAAGAACAGCAAAACTAAATGTGATGTGGGATCCTGACTTGGATCATATAACAGAAAAAGGAAAAAAGCCGAGGTAATCCAAGCAAGGTCTGTGGTGTGATTCATATATCATATCAACATTAATGTATTAATTTTGGTCCCTTTACTATATGGTATGGTACCATTAAGGCAATCTGGATGAAGGATATATGAGAACACAAATACTCTTTTCTTTTTTTTTACAATCTTCTAATTTTTTCCTTTTTATTAAAATATTTTTACAAGATTTATTTATTTATTTTAGTGAAGGAGTGTGTGCATGTTGGGGGAGGGGCAAAGGGAGAGAATCTGAGTGTGGAGTGCCATGAGGGGCTCTATCTCAGGACCCATGAGATCACGACCTGAACTGAAACCAAGAGTGGGATGCTTCACCGACTAAGCCCACCAGGGACCCTAAGTACTTTTTTCTTTCAAAATAAAGTTACAAAGGGAGTTAAAAGTAATTAGTCATGTTATTAAAGAAAGAAGTTCTCAAATGTCTTCGTTTTAAAGAATTCCTAAGAAACTGACTTCTAATCAGGATAGCCAGGTTCATTTACTTCTTTCCCACACTTACACCTGATTATTATCAAAACTGTTAAGTCACTAAAGATGCTTAGAAGCATCTCTGAGTAAGTAACCTCATACCATTTAAATTTGATCTGTGAAAATTTTAGGCCTCAATAAATGATGAAGAAGATTATTAGTGACATACAAAAATAACATTTTCTTATTTGCTTCATAGGCATGTGAGAATTATTTCACACATTATAGTTATGTTTTCCTTTTCTTGTTATTTGGAAGATTTGTAAGTGTGAATATACTTTTAAAATGCAGTGAAAAGATAAACTGCTTTATAATAAAATAGATGTTTCTAAAGAACAGGCAGTAGTAGAAGGCCTATATTAAAAAACCCTTCTGAAGGGGTGCCTGGGTGGCTCAGTGGGTTAAAGCCTTCGGCTCAGGTCTTGATCCCAGGGTTCTGGGATCGAGCCCCGAATCGGGCTCTGTGCTCAGCATTGAGCCTGCTTCCTCCTCTCTCTGCCTGCCTCTTCCTCCTCTCTCTGCCTGCCTCTCTGCCCACTTGTGATCTCTGTCTGTCAAATAAATAAATAAAAATCTTAAAAAAAAAAAAAAACCTTCTACAAAGAAAAACAGGGATCAAGTAAAATAAAATAAAGAAAAAAAGAAATTGGAAAAGCTATATAGTGAGAACACATTTTTTATATCATAACATTGTGCATATTAGGAGTTTAATGGGAATATGACATTTGTGTCATTTTAAATTATATATCTCATTTTTATTATACTATTAAAATGTGTATTTTATTGCTCACACTCACATATTTATTTGTTATCATACTAGGTAGAACTCTTAGATGGCCTCTAAGCTTCCATTTGCTAGTGTACATGCTCTGGATGTTCTCTTCCCTTTTGTGAGAGGAGTCTGTGAATATGATGGAATATCATGTGATCGGTTTGATAATGAGATGTCCCTCATGTGATCATAAAACAAAACAAAACAACTTATCCCGGTGGGCCTAACCCAATCAGAGGAGCCTTTAATGGAAGCCTTTAAAAGCATCAGTGACGTGGGCCCTTGCAGCCTTTGAAGTCAAAGTCACTACAAATTTTTCAGATATTGGGAAATCAGTTTTGCTAATGACCACCTGAGCTGGAAGAGCAGCCTCAGATGAGACCCAAGCTGGCCAGCATCATGACTGCAACCTTGTGAGTCCCTGAACAGTGGACCCAGCTAACCCCTGTCCAAACTCCTTACCCACGGGAACCGTGATCCTTGATCTAAATGTTTGGAAATAAAGTATATGGCATGTAAATGTGATTCTTCCTATTAGTAATACTAAGTAATGAAACTTTTTGATGTCCACATAAAATAAAGGCTTTTCTTTTCCAGAATAAAGACGTGTCTTTCTGTTAATAAATTCAGAAAGTCTTGGGGCTCCTGGTTGGCTCAATCAGTTAAACAAGTAACTCTTGATCTTAGTTCAGGACTTGATCTCAGGGTCATGAGTTGAAGCCCTGTGTTGGGCTCCACACTGGATGTGAAGACTACTTTAAAAAAAAAAAAAAAAAAAAAAAAAAAAAAAAAAAAAGTCTTCGTGTTAAGATGCTCCATAATGAATTTAAGGGGTTTAGTATTTGTGAAACATACCACCATCTAGAATAGCACCTGCCTGGATTGAAAATAAACTTTCATTACATGTTGTCTACTGTCTTAGAAAAAAAGTTAATATAACACAATAAAACAGGTACTTCTCTACCTGTGCCTATTTATTCATTTATCAAATATTTGTTGAGTGCCTGAGTCTCGTTTGAACTGTCCTAGGTTTCACTATTAAATGTGTGAAAATTATCACAACAAATACAACTTTCTGAGTAAACATTCATCTCTATAGTGAAAAAATTATATATATATACACACACACACACACATATAAAGTATTACATATATATGTAAAAGTATTATTTTTCTCATAAAATTGTCATATGATATGAAAGAATTAAAATTGGACTCAAGTTGTAATCTAATGTTTTAGATCTAACTGATTCCAAACTTCAAGTTCAATAATCATAGTATGAATTTTTTTTCTAGTACTGTAAACATTCTTAAAAGTGTGTTTTTGTAAGTAAGTACATGACACAGATAATACAGTGGAAGTACATATTAGAATGTTAGTGGAAATATGTAGAAAAAAGATAAAGACTTTAAGTCTGTGCTGTCCAATAACACTATCACTAAACATAGATGGCTACTTAAGTTTAAATTAAATAAAATAAAAAATTTAGTTCCTCAGACACACTTGCCATATTTCAAGTAGTCTCTAAGAAAAACATCCCCCAAACTTTCCAAATCAATTTCAGTTTCATATATATTTATATATAATCTCTCTATATATGTATATTACATATACATATTTGTAAATACAGCTGACTCTTGAACAACATGGACTTGAATTCCAGAGTCCATTTACACATGGATTATTTTTCAATAAATACAGCTGCAGTACTGCAAATACATTTTTGTCCCTTACGATTTTCTTAACATTTTCTTTTTTCAGTTTATTTTAAGAATATAGTACATAATACATAGAACATATAAAATATATGTTAACTACTATTTTTGCTATTGGTACAGCTTCCATCCAGTAGCAGGCTATTAGTAGTTAACTTCTTGGGGAGTCAAGTTAAGCTCAAGATTTTTGACTATTCAGAGTGTGTGTGTGTGTGTTGGTTTCTTCAACCCCCATATCGTTCAAGGGTCACTGGAAATAACACCCAAATATAGAACTTATTTTTCAGGTATTTTCTTTTGGAAAATGTTATGCTGGTATTACTTATTAAAATGTAAGAAACACTCCTGAAGATAAAAAAATCAAATTTTCAACGTTTGCAAAATACTTTGTAAATAAAATAATATAGCAACACTACCATTCTTTAGTTCCTACTATGTGCTAGACCTTGTATTATTTATCTTTAATAAATATCTAACTTGATGATCGATATGTACTTCTACCTACCTAAGGAAGATCTTGGTAATTTTGGACTCTTTGTATTTACAAAACATAGCTATTCACAGAAAAAATGAGTAATAAAAACTAAAAGCTTTTACCTGGAACAGTTCAGTAAGTAATGATGGCCTCAATATTTAAAACACATAAAATCTAATTTATTTTTAGGAGAGCAATTTAGAGCATGACTATATAAACAAATCTCGGTTTTATTTTACTAAATGATGTCTCACTCAGATTTATTTGCTCTTTTAAAATGAAGAAAAGTAGAACTCTAAGACACTTTTTTTTTTCCAGAATACTTTATCCATGTCTTTAATGGTACAAATATAGAATCCATAGTAAAAGCTTAACTTCAATCTTCATATTTTTACTTTATGAAATGAATGTAAAACACCTAAACACTCACTTTATCCTTTAACATTAAATCTATCTGGGACTTGAAAAGTACAAGAAACACACTGTCTTTTCTTCTTGCAAAGAAACATGAAGAGTGATTCTTTATATTTTTCATGTATGTATTAATTATTGCGATTATGTGTCAAAAGGAAAGTCGTGACAAGCACAGCAACATTTTAATTTCAGTTGTAAGGACTATGACACTATCATGAATTATAAAAGAACAGAAGAAATAAGTAACAAAAAATGAAGTTAACATTCTTTGTTAAAAAAAAATGCAAGCCTTCAGATTGCAAGAGTTCACGACTTTAAATTTAGGGGTCAAGTGAGTAATATATTTACAATTAAAAGACAGATGTACATGTGGTATTGTAATAATTCTGTTTGGATATCCAACCAGATTGAGTCCAATCATATTCATCATTCTGAACAAAGAAAAGGAGAAATTAGGCCTTTTTTTTCCCACCTCAGACTTTCAAAGGGAGAAGGGAGAAAGGGAAAGCAGCTTAGACTGAATAATTGAAAATAAGGTATTTTAGGCTTACTTCATTCATACTGAAAATCTTCAGATTTGCAGGGGAGCAAATAGGTCACTAAAGAGGGTCAGGAGAAAGAATCATTGACAATTTGTCAGCAAACCCCATACAATGAGATATGAATACTAAAGCAGATGATCAGAGCTTTTCAATGAATTTATCAGTTAAAATTTCTAATTTGGCTTAAACATTAAATAAATGGCCAATCAGACTGGCAAAAAATTCCACTGGTGTAGGGCCTTTCTTTGCTTTATCTAATCCTATCCTTATTTATTTTTATTTCCCAAGATCCCAAAATAACATCAATTTGAAGAAAGTACTATGAAAAATGAACATGTTTAACAGCTTTAAAAGTACTTAAGAAAAATGGGGAGTCGACATTACTAAAAACAGCTTTAGAGTGCACCCTGGATATGGACTCCACCTGGACCTCAGAGTACTGAAGTATTATTTTCTGCCTTGAAATTTGAAGGTTTTAACTTCAGTCTTTCCTTTGAGTTCTGTCATGTTTTGAACTGACATTTAGTTCACAAGGAAGAAGAGATCAAGCTGAATTTCAAGATACATCTTTGAGAAGGGGGTAATTACTAGTACTTAATATAATCTTAATTATGGTGAATTATTCCTCCTCAAAATTTATATTGAATTATTAACCTGCAGAACCTCAGACTCTGACCTTATTCAGGAATTGGGTTTTTGCAAATGTTAAGATGAAGTCATAACGGAGTAGGGTGGGTCCCCATTCCAGTATAACTATTACTTTTACAAAAAGGGAAATTTGGACACGAACAGCACACAAGGAGAATGCCATGAAGACAGAGATCAGGCCGAAGCTTCTATAAGCCAAGGAAGGCCAACAATTGCCTGCAAACCACCCAGAAGCAGGGCAGAAGCTAGGACAGACTCTTCCTCACAGGCCTTAGAAGGAACCAACCCTGCTGACACACCCGAACCTTCGATTTTTTAGCATCCAGAACTGTGAGGTAATAAAATCTTACTTACACAACCCACTTTGCAGAACCTTGTTAGAGCAGCCCTAACAAACTAATGCATCCTCTTTCCCTAAGAGTTTGTGATATTTATCATGTTTAAGAGTGACCAAATCTTATCACCAAGATTTAGTCTATTAAATATAAGGTACATACCAAAGTATACACAAATGTCCAAAACATCTATTTTCACACTGATTTTTAGATACCAAGTCAATTTTACTAGTGTAAAATATTCTAACCTTTTGGCTAAAGAGCAGTTATCTTTCAGAACATCAGAGGCACCTATAACTAAATGCATAACTAAAACTGTATTTAACAGCTTCCCTCCCTCCAAGATTGGAATCAGTTATACTCCATACCCTTCCATTAGCATTGATTATTATGATTTACTAGAATCCTTTATTTCACTAACAACATATAAACAGAAAAGTCATGAAAATATCTTCAGGCCAAATTTTATTTATAACAGTATTTATCTAAAAAATAACTATTTGCTGTGTATAAATGCAAAAACTCAGCCTGAATCTGAATGCCAGTGCTAACATTTATACATTATGACCTGATTTATCTCTTTGAGTGTCACATTAACCCTCGTTGCTTGAGATGCGCCAATGTTATCTTAGAGCAGGACAGTACATACACCACTGAACATTATTACCTCTGAGAGACATAATAATTTCCGGAAATGAACCATTAAATTAGGTTTTTTTATCCACTTTGGCTGCATATCTATGCCATTGATTTTCTATGAAATGATGTATAGTTTAAGAATAAAAGTAATAAAAAGTTATTTATAGACATATTAGAAAAATAGTTTGTTCATAATCATACAGTGAAAAAGTGAGATACAAACTACTCAGTGCAAGTAAAATAACTGGTAAAATATTACTTCTGGCAAAGCAGAGACAAAGGCATGACTTATTGATAATAGGCTCTAAGAATATACATTTATTTTTCTATATTTGAAAAATTTAAAGAATTACACATTTATCAGGAAATTATACTTACTTCCTTTCAGAAACCAATTTCTAATGCAAAAAGAAATTCTGAGAAAATTATCTACATATTATAAGCTTAAAAATGTAGTACCCTTTTATAAGATTCCTTAGGATCCATAAAATTATCAAAAGAAAAATGAATAAATGTAATTTAATCATTAAATTTAGCATAATATGTTAATTATAGTTGTATTCAGTTAAGTTTGAGTGCTATGAAACTAGAAATATATTGTTAAGATAAACTGTAGTAACCAAGTTAAATATTTTTCGTATCTCAATATTCTGAGAAAGAGAGAGAGAGAAAGAAAGGAAGAAAGAAACCCACAAAACTTGCACCCAAATTTTTGGCCAGTTTAAACACACTGGTACTAATAAGTTTAGAAAATTCTAAAAGCGAACTTACATTTTCAGCAAGCAGTCAAAGGTATACATTTTAATCTAATACCAATGCCACTAGCACATCACCAAGGTTTTCAAGGTATTCCTGATTTCCTATCTCATCTGTATTAGGGCAAGACAGAAAAAGACATAATAAAGCACTACCAGCCAATTTTCCTTATTATAAAAGGGAAAAAAAGGAGATGGGATTCAAAGTTTAATTTTTTTTTAAAGATTTTATTTATTTATTTGACATATAGAGATCACAAGTAGAGAGGCAGGCAGAGAGAGAGAGAGGAGGAAGCAGGCTCCCCGTTGAGCAGAGAGCCCGTTGCGGGACTCCACCCCAGAACCCTGAGACCATGACCTGAGCCGAAGGCGGAGGCTTTAACCCACTGAGCCACCCAGGTGCCCCTCAAAGTATAAATTAAATTCAAGTAATTTGCACTGAACCCAGAGTCTTTCCAATACACACCGGCAGCCTTGAGGAGAGTAAAACAGCAGTAAAAACATAAAGCTCAAGGATGTTTATCAGGAAGGAAAATATCTGTGGCATACAGAAACAAACCAAAACAACAACAACAAAAAAACACATAGGATTTGCAATCTTTCACAGCTGTTTTTGAATCTCATCTCTACCATTTTTAAATGCGTGATGAACACAAGTTATTTGGCTGCTAAGCCTCAATAGCTCATCAGGGGGGATGATGAGAATCATATACTTGTTCACAGAATTACAATGACAATTAAACTGAAAAGCCATGTGAAAGCCGCTGGCATAAAGCTTATCAGAGAAGACACTCAATCATTTATTTCTTTTTTCCGTCTCCATAGTTAAGGGATTGATGTTAGATATTGGGTTTTTAAATAAAGTGTCAAAGGGCCACAATACTTCCCTCTCATTGGCTCAGTCACCACCCAAAGGCACTGAATCAATGCCCAGGAAGAAGAGACCTGGGTACTAGTTTTGCTCCTAAATCTTCCACAAACAGGCTTTTCCGTCCTCCATTCTCCTGTGGTTACTCCCTGGAAAGCAATTGCTTTTGGAGAGTAATTTGGTACCATCCATCAAAATATAAGATAGGCACACACTGTGAGCTATTCCATTTCTAAAAATCAATCCAATGGAGATCCTTTTACATGTGCCAAAAGGGAGATGTACAAAATTATTTACTAACATATCGTTTGTAAGAGAAAAATGATTAGAATTTACAGCAATAAAGACTTTGACGGATTATTTGCTGTCCATTCAGCATCACCTTCCTTCATCTAGACTCCCCCCTATTATATAGAGGAAGAGTCTAAGAGCTACCCTTCCCCAATTCCCAGAGTGCAAGTAAGTTGTGCCAATGAAAATCACTTGAATGAGATTTGGGATGTGAAAGAGTAAGATAAGCCATTATTCTCTGGCGCTGTTGAGGACAGACACAAGGGCATTGGCAGCAGCAGGCTGAAGACTTGGGAGTTTTGCCAATAGCTTTCAGGCATCCTCCTGAGAATTAAACACTTCTATCCAGTAGGGAGCACAGATCTATCTGCAGCATCAGGTCTCCTGCTCTGCCTACACTTCCGATATCCTGAGAGTGAATGTGGGACCTCCCTAATATCTGCCGTCCTCGCACTTCCAGTCATTGCAGAAGCCTCTTATTTCTTATACTAAATCCTTTCTTACTTCAAATACTTAGAGTGCTTCCTGTTATTCTGACAGAACTCTGACTGATACATGTACATTTCAGTAGCTAATTCCCTGAGTCTGCCATTTCTGCCTAACTTCTGAACAAAGAGCATTGACAACTTTGGTCAAGAATATTTGCAAAGCTACTCCAGGGCAAGAAACAAATCTGTGTATGTTTGTCGGTAATAAAGCTAGAGTTTCTTCTCCTACCCACAGGCATTCCAGAATAATGAAGTGAATGTCTCCCTCCAGACTAAAGGGCAGGTTAGATTCCTGACCATCGTAATAAAGATATTTCTGAAGGTACTGTGCTAAGCTTAGAAAGATGGCGGAGAAGGTGAAGATCTTAAGCTATTTCTGTCCCATGTTTACAACTGGGTATCACTCACATCATGTAAATAAACCTGAGAGTGATCCCAAGACTGGCAGAACAAACTTCACAACTAAATAAATGTAGAGAAGAAGACGCATCTGAGAGGTTAGAAGGGCAGAAATGAGGTTCGGAGCTACCCACAGGAGGGAAAGAGCTGTGGGTGCAAAGAGGGGAGAAAAACAGTTCCTTGCATGAGGGAAACCACATTGAGAGGACAACTCTCCATAATGTTTGGCTCTGAAGACCAGAGGAGCTGAATTTTGTGTTTGTATAAGCAAAGGAACCTGGAGCCTAAAGCTTTAGAAGTTAGTTGACTCAGCACTAGGCAAATGGAAAAAGTGAGTGATAGTGGGTTTCCACCCTTAAAGAGACAGCACCCCATGGTAAGACTACATTTCTATGGCAGTTTGCACAAAATCTGGGGTAAACAAGATGGAGATCTATTTATACGAATTTCTGAGCCTGTTGGGGGACTTCTCTGGGAACGAAGAAGCTGGTAGGTGTCATTTGGCTCCCCTGCCCTCCTGCATAAACACAAGGCCACCTGTGGGAAGCAGCACTGTACAGGTACTTGCTACCTAACCTGCTAGCAGGGCTCCTTGCTTGTGAGACCTCCTGAGGACTCACTCATCCACTCCAAGCCTGCTGGCCTCAGCCCTGAGCTCAGGGAAAACAAAATTTCACATGTGTGCATTGTGCCCAGCCAGTACTTGCACAGCCACTTGGCACTATCAGTCACACCATGTGCTATGTATGCCCAGCTACCACCTTGAGCTGTACCCAGCCAGGAACTTTGAGATAGATCCAGCCTAGGAACAATGGTTCAGCATAAATTTTGCTAACATCGCTGCCTGCCCCAAGCTCCCCTGCAGACATGTCCCCTGAGACCTGGCCTGCCTGGGTCTCACAAATACCATAGAGGACTAGCACAGGCCCACAACAGGAAGAGAGTCAGGGCAAAAGACTAGACTGAAAGGAAAAGCAAATCAGACACTACAGCAAGATGCAAGCAACACACAGGACACTCCCTTGAAGTGCCAGGATCTGGTGACCAGGGACACTGCACTGCAGGGCACTACAGGACCTCTTCTTCATAAGGCCAGTACTTTCAAGAGCATAAGACATAGCTGACTTTCCTAACAAACAGAAACAGACATAGACAGATACACTAAATGAGGAGACAGAGGAATACGTCCCAAATGAAAGAACAGGCCAAAATCAAAGCAGAGGATCTGAGCAAAACAGAAATTAAGTAATATGCCTGCTGGAGGAATTAAAGCAATGATCACTGGACTTGAAGAAAAGAGTGGAGGGCAGCAGTGAGATCCTTAACAAAGAGATTTAAAAAATTACATGCTGGAAAGAAAGAAGTCGATGAATGAAATTAAAAATACAATAAAAGGAATACACAGTATTTCTAGAGGAAGCAGAGAAACGTATCACTAGCAGGATACAATAATGTAGGCTACAGTAGGGGAATACTGTGATAGGAAGCAACCAGGCTAAAAAGGTGACAAGCAAATACCACTCAATGAGAGCAGACTTAGAACTCTGTAACACGGTCAAGCAGAATACATTTGCTGGAAGGAGAAGAGAAAAAGGGGAGCAGAAAATGTAGTTGAAGAAGTAATAGCTGAAACCTTACCAGATCTGGGGAGGGAAACAGAGATCCAGATTCTGGAAGCACAGAGATCTCCCAATAAATTCAACCCAAGGAGGTCCACATCAAGACATAAAATAAATTAAAAATGGCAAAAAATAGTGATAAAGAATTTTATAGATGACAACAGAAAGGAGATATGTAACTATCTATATGAAGATTCCTATTCCTATATGTAACTAGGAAACCCCATAAGGTTATCAGCTGATTTTTTAACATAAAGTTTGCAGGCCAGAAGAAAGTGGCACAATATATTCAAAGTGCTGAAAAGGAAAAATCCCAGCCAAGAATACTCTATCCAGCAAGGGTATAACTGATAAAAGAAAGAGAGAGAGTTTCCAGACAAACAAAAATTAAAAGAATTCATGACCATTAAACCAGCCCTTCAAGAAATGTTAAGGGGGATTCTGTAAATGGAAAGCAAAAACCATAAGTAAGAGTAAGAAAAAGAGGAGGCACAAAAGCAAAATAAATATGTTTATCTGCAAAAATCAATCAAGAGAAACAAAATAATAAAAGGATGCTAAAATTGATACCAAATATCTGAAAAGTGGAGGGAAGTAAGGTAAAGAATGGTTCAAAATTGAGCAACCATCAACTTAATATAGACTGCTACATGAAGAAGATGTTATATGTAAACCAAAATGTAACCACAAATCAAAATAACAATAATAGATATGCAAAAAATAAACTCAATTAAATATTATGCTAAGGAAGGCCAACTAATCATGATAGAAGAGAGCAAGAGAAGAAAGGAAAGAGAGGAACTACAAGATAATCATAAAAGAAGTAAGAAATGGCAATAAACACACACATGTCAATAATTTCTCTGAATGTAAATGGAATAAACACTCCAACCAAAAGACACAGGGTGATAGAATCAATGAAAAACAAAACAAAACAACAACAACAAAAAAACAAAAACAAAAACAAAACACAGAAAACAAAAAACAATTTAAAAAAAAGACCCATCTACACATCTCTATGCTATCTACAGGAGACTCATTTTAGACAGAATACACATGCAGACTGGAAGTGAAGGGATGGGAAAACACTTATCATGCAAACAGATGTCAAAAGAAAGCCATAGTAGCAATACTTATATTGGACAAAATAGAATTTAAAACAAAGCCTGTAAGAAGGAACAAATTAGGACACTATGTAATCATAAACAGTACAATCCAAGAAGATAATGATTGCATATATTTATGTGCCCAACATGGGAACATCCAAATACACAAAGCAGGTAATAACAAACATAAAGGAAATAACCAATAGTAATACCGTAATAGTAGGGGACTTTAAAACCCTACTTAGACCAGTGGACAGAAGGGAGCATTACATGGATGATCTCATCCAACTAAAAAATCGACAAGGAAACAGTGACTTTGAATGACACACTGGGCCAATGAATCTAACAGATATATTGAGAACATTCCTTTCTAAGACCCATTCTTTTGAAGTGCACGTGGAACATTCTCCAGAACAGATTACATGTTAGACCACAAAACAAATCTGAACAAATTCAAAAGGACTGAAGTCATACCATGCATCTTTTCTGACCACAATGCTATGAAACTAGAAATCAACCACAAGAAAACAACTGAAACGCACACAAATAAATGGAAGTTAAATAACATGCTACTTAACAATGAATAGATCAACCAAGAAATCAAAGAAATTAAAAAAAATACATGGAGACAAATGAAAATGAAAACACTACAATCCAAAATCTTTGGGATACAGCAAAAGCTGTTCTAAAAGGGAAGTTTATAGCAATACAGGCCTACCTTGAGAAGCAAGAAAAACTCCAAATGAACCACCTTATCTGACATCTAAATGAACTAGAAAAATAATAGCAAACAAAAACCAAAAACAGTAGAAAGAAGTCAATAAAGATTAGAGAAGGAAAAAAAAAAGTAGAAACTAAAAAACAATAAAACAGATCAAAGAAAGTAGGTGCCAGTTCTTGGAAAAGATTAACAAAACCAAGAAACCTTCAGTCAGACTCATTAAAAAAGAATAATAATAAAATAAAGAGAGAGGACATAAATAAAATTAGAAATGAAAGGCCAAAAACAAAACAAAACAAAACAAAACAAAACAAAAAGAAAATGACTGACACCACAGAGATACAACATTGTAAGAGAATATTATGAAAAATTATATGCCAACAAACTGGACAACCTAGAAGAAATGGGCAGATTTTTATAAACATATAATCTTCCAAAACTGAATCAGGATAAAATAGAAAACATGAACAGATTGATTACCAGCAATAAAACTGAATCATTAATGAAAAAACTTCCATCAAACAAAAATCCAGGGCTAGACAGCTCCTTAGGTAAATACTACCAAATTTTTAAAGAAGAATTAATATCCATTCTTCTCAAACCATCCCCCAAAACAGAAGAGGTAGGAAAATTCCTAATTTATTCTAAGAAGAGAGCATTACCTGGATAGCAAAACCAGATGAAGACACTGTAAAACAAGAAAATATGGGCCCAAATATCTGATGAACACAGAGGCAAAAATCCTCAACAAAATATTAGCAAACCAAATCCAATAATACATTAAAAAATTATTCATTACAGTCAAGTGAGATGTATCCCTGGGATGCAAGGATTATGCAATATTCATATGGCAATCAATGTGATATACTACATCAATAATAGAAGGGAAAAAACTATATCATTTCAATAGTTGCAGTAAAAGGATTTGACAAAGTACAGCATTCCTTTGTGATAAAAACCTTTAATAAAGTATGATTAGAGGGAACATGCCTCAACATAATAAAGCTAAAACCCACAGCTAACAACATACTCAATGGTAGAAAACTGAGAGCGTTTCCTCCAAGGTCAGGAACAAGACAGGAATGACCATTCTCACTACAGTTGTTTAACACAGTACTGGAAGTCCTAACCAAAGCAATCAGACAAGAAGAAGGAATCAAACACATTCAAATTAAGGAAGAAATAAAACTTTCTCTATTTGCAGATGATAAGATACAATATACATAGAAAACCCTAGAAAATCCATTGAAAAAAAATACTAGAACTGATAAGTTCAGTAAGGTTTCAAGATACTAAATCAAAGTACAGAAATCTACTGCATTTTATATACCGATAATGAAGCAACAGAAAGAGAAATTAAGAAAGCAATCTCATTTACAATTGCACCAAAGATAATAAAATACCTAGGAATAAACTTAACCAAAGAGATAAAAGACTTATTCTCTGAAAACTATGAAACACTGATGAAAAGATAGTGAAGACGACACAAACAAGGGGAAAACATTTCATGCTCGTGGATTATAAAGAACACTGTTAAAATGTCTATAATATCCAAAGAAATGTACAGATTTGATGAAATCCCTATCAAAATTCGAATAACATTTTCACATAACTACAAGAAACAGTATGAAAATTTGTATGGAACCACAGAAGACATCAAATAGCCAAAGTAATATTGAAAAGGAAAAAGAAAAACAAAGCTAAAGGTATCACAATTATATACTTGCTACTTGGCAAAATAATAATAATGTATGTATTAAAATTAATAGAACCATATACTAAGAAATTGAGAAGCTAAGATAGCCCAAATAAAATGCAGACATCAAACTGAATCAATCGGAAGACTTAACTCTTATCCACCTACAAAATCTAACTTCAATGTCAAGCAGAGAGAGTCAATTATCATATGGTTTCACTTATTTGTGGAGCATAACAAATAGCATGGAGGACATGGGGACTTAGAGTGGAGAAGGGAGTTGGGGGAAATTGGAAGGGGAGGTGAACCATGAGAGACTATGGACTCTGAAAAACAATCTGAGGGTTTTGAAGGGACGGGGGGTGGGAGGTTGGGGTACCAGGTGGTGGGTATTATAGAGGGCACGGATTGCATGGAGCACGGGGTGTGGTGCAAAAATAATGAATACTGTTATGCTAGGAAAAAAAAATAAAAATAAATAAATAAATAAATAAATAAATTTTAAAAAAATCTAACTTCAAATATAAAAGCATAAATACACTTTAAAAATGAAAAAAAAAAGATACTATGCAAACACTAGTGAAACGAGAGGCTGTCAGAGCGAAAAATATTACCATGTATAAAAAAGCATGTTTCATATTCATAAAAGGGGCATTAGTTAAAAAGGAAGAAAAATTCTAAATATTTTTGTATTAAAGAAGAGAATTTCACAATATATAAAGCAAAAACTTACAATGAAAATCCATAATTATAGTCAGAGATTTCAATATCCCTCTCTCAATACTGACATAAAAGATAGACATAAATTTAGTAACAATGTAGAAAATTGGAACAACATAATCAACCAAGTTGGCCCACTTGAAATTTATAGACCACACCATCCAATAACAGCACAATACACATTATGTTCAAGTTCACACAGCAAATCTACCAAGACAGACCATATTCAGGACTACAAAACAAATATTAATAACTTTAAAGGAATTCAGCTCATATAAAGTATGTCTCTGACCAAAATGGAATTAAAAAAGAAATTGTTAACTGAAAAATCCCAAAATGTTGGGAAAATATATTGCACACTTTAAAATAACCTATGAGTCACATACGAAATTAAAAGGGAAATTAGAAAGTATTATTAATTGAATTGGAATAAAAATGGACCATATAAAAATTTATTGGATTTTTCAAAAGTAGTATTTAGTGGGAATTTAAAGCAGTAAAGAACTATTTTGGAAAGTTAAAAAAAAAATCCCAAATAAACACATCCAGCTTCCATTTTGCACTACTGAAAAAAGAAAAGCAAATAATACTCAATGTAAGCAAAAGAAATAATGTAGAGAAAAATAAAAATAAATGTAATAAACAGCAGAGAACAATTAGAGAAAGTAAATATAACTAATGGAATGGAATATTACTCAGCCATAAAAAGAGTAAGATCTTGCTATCTGTGGTAACATGGATGGATCTAGATAGTATTATGTTCACTGAGTAAGTGAAATAAGATGGAGAAAGACAAATACTATGCAATTTCACTCATATATAGTATCTAAAAGACAAAACAAATTAATAAACAGACAAAAAGCAAAACCATATAATATGAAGGAAAATGATGATAATATGATGATTGCCAGAGGAGAGGGGCTTGGGGGACAGACAAAATAAGTGAAGGGGAATGGAAGACAGCTTCCAGTTATTGATTGAATAAGTTATAGAAATAAAAAGTCAGAGCATAGGGAATATAGTTAGTGATATATTAATAGCATTGCACAGTGACTGATAGCAGGTACCTTGTGGAAAAATAGCACAATGTATAGAGATGTTGAAACAGTATGATGTACCCCTGAAACTAATGTAACATTGTGTGTCAACTATACTAAAAAAAAAAAAAAAAAGAAGTGTATTTTTTAAAATGGGTAATATTTAAATAGATACTCCAGCAAAGAAGATATATAGATAGCAGGGCACCTTGGGGGCTCACTCAGTTAAGCACATGACTCTTGGTTTTGGTTCAGGTCATGATATCAGGCTCCTGAGATCAAGCCCTGCCTCGGGATCCTTGCTCAGCTGGGAGTCTGTTTCTCTCTGTCTGTCCCCATCCCACCCCTCTTTCTTACTCTAAAATAAATAAATAAATAAATCTTTCATGGAAAAGAAGATACACAGATGACAAATAAATGCAGAACCAGATGTTCAACAATAGAAAATGCTAGTGAAAACCACAATAGATATTTCTTTGTGTATGAAATATTTACATACTGATTAGAAAAGCTTGAATTAAAAAGACTGAGTGCATTGAGTGTTAACTAGGTAATCTTATATATGCTGGTGGGAATTTAAACTGGACAACCATTCTGAAAAACAGTTTAATAGTTTCTTAAATATTTAAACTTACACCTCTCATATAATTCCAGTCCTGAGTATTTGTCCATACAATGGAACACTACTACTCAACATTGAAAATGAATCGACTAATGTATAAACACTGCAGTATGGACGAGTGTCAAAATAATTATGTTGAGTGAAAGTTATTCTATCTTTAGAAGACAGAATATACATTCTACAGAAATCATTTTATGTTAGAAAACTCCTGTGTTTGAAACTGATAAATTTCAAAGGGTGAAATTGCAGGTCAGAACTAACTCGTCATGTGAATAGGAGTGATTGAAAAAAAGTCATAAAATGCTGCAAACCTTTTAAGTTTAAGTTTTTAAGTGGCCTATGACAAATGACTTATTCTTTTCATTGCCTTTTGTTGATAATATCTGAGGTCCATTATTTAATGTTTGAGGATGTCACTTACACATTCTCTTACTTCAGTATCTTTGACGTATCTTAAAATCATGGCCCCTTCCAAAATTGTTACTTTCTCTGGAATAATCTTGTGATAGATTTTAATCATTTAATATGGTATATAAGTTATTTTTCATACCTTCAAGTCTGTCTTTTCTAGTAGAGAAGAACATCTGGCTTAGCAATTATTTCTTATGGGGATATATTCTTGCACTTATCAGTAACCAGAGTTCTGAATCCCTTCTGTTTTTTCTTCATATTGATTGTACTTGACTCTCCCTGGGAACTCTTAAAGCAGTCAACTCTGTACTGAAGCTAGTTTATTAAACTGATACTTTGAATTTTCTAGGAAAAATCAAGTAGACTCATGGTCAGAATGTGTTTTATAGCTATGTATTGTCAATACAGAAATGATCTTAAAATTTTGTCAGTGTTGGTATTTATCCTATACTTAAGTCAGTGTATATAATATGTACATCCTTTATATTTTACCGTAATATTATAATTATATTATTCATATTACATATGAATAAACTGAGAAAATTTAATTACTGACTTAACTGAATGAAGGAAAATATTCTCTATTCTGTATAATTAACAGAAATGTTTATGTATTTTTATATGTTTTTAACTTGTTTTTATTTTTAATGTGCATATTTTAATTTGCTTCCTTTTAATTCTTGGAATTTGATTTCAAAAGTTTTGCAAAATAGGTCTCCCTACACACTATTCAAAAGGTGCTTCATAGACCATCAGCATCACCCTAAAGTATGTCAAGAATGTAGACCTCAGGACCACATACCAAATCAGAACCCCTGGTCATGGGTTCTAATAATCAGTCAGTGATTTATCAAACTCTCCAGGTGATTTGTATGTTATTTATTTTCTTGATTAAAAAAGAAGATAAAACAAAACAAATAAAAACAGAAAACAAAACTTTAGACAATTAGCTTTCCATTCAGTCAACAAGCTGTCACAGGCAAATCGTATGGACACTAAAGTTTGTGAAGTATAGCAATATACTTCAGTTTTTAGTATTAATACTATATATTTTCTTTGTGTCCCTCACCCGGACCTAGGTGTTTTCTCTTTGAAACAGTCATTTCACAAAAAATAAGTAATAATAAGGAACCTGACATTATTACTTACTCATGCGATATTGGACAATGCATATTTCCCATGTATTTGTGTGGGACCACAGAAGAGAAGCATCTAAACTGAGTTTAAGAGTAAAGAAAAGAGGGATGCCTGGATGGCTCAGCCATTTAAACATCTGCCTTCAGAGTCCTGGGATCAAGTCCTAAATCTGGTTCTTTGCTCAGCAGGGAGCCTGCTTCTCCTTCTGCCTGGCACTCCGCCTGCTTGTGCTCTCTCTGACAATTAAATTAAATTAAATTAAATTAAATTAAATTAAATTAAATTAAAAAAGTAAAAGAAAGGTGACACGAATAAAATACCCATAGGGAATATAGAATAATATATACAATACAAAAGAATCAGTAATTTAGATAGAATTGAAAGAGCCTCTATAATTTAACTGATGGCTCTAGATTCACAGGGTTTTATTTCTTTTCTATTTGTTTTTTAAGTTAGGACAACTAGTATTGAAAGCCCATTTAAGTTATTCCGTGGTCTGATACAATACAATAAATCCAGAGTAAGTTGTATGGAGATAGCAACATTTTGCCAGCACTAACAATATCTATATATTATTAGTTATTATTCTCATTTAACATAAAAATTTTAATCTAATAATGACTTCTACAATATACATTGAAGCTCTCTGGAATTTATAAAGTTCTTTTCTATAAATATTTTCATTTGACCTTAAGAGGCTGCTATTGACCTTACCCTACCAACTTAATATTGTAGAAAAGGTAACTGGAGCTCAACAAGAATGACATTTTCCCATGTACTGAGTTAACACAGAGAAACAAAATTTGAATTCAAATGTTCTAAACTTCAAACTACATTCCTTGACAATGTATCAAACAGCCCAGTATGCACAGAGTAACTGTATTGGGTACTTCAGAGGAACCAAGATAAGCACTATAAGATATCATCATTTATAATAGCCAAGACAGAGAAATAACCTAAGTGTCTACCAAAGGATGAAAAGATAAGGAAATGTTCACACACACACACACACACACACACACACACACTCTCTCTCTCTCTCTCCCTCTCCCTCTCTCTTACTCTCTCTCTCTCTCACACACACAGAGGAGTATTATCCAACTATAAAAAAAGAACACAGATGGACCTTGAAGGCATTATGCTAAGTGAAGTAAGTCAGACTAAAAGACAAATACTGCATGAGCTGTTTTACAGATGGAAACTTAAAAAAACAAATACAAATTTGCAGGTACAGAGAACAGGTTGCCAGAGACAGGGAATAGAGGGTGGGAAAATGTGTGAGGGGGATCAAAAGGTAAAACAAATAAATAAATAATACGAGGTTCAAGTTTTCATATTCTACTTTAATAGATGGGAAACTAAATAAAAATATAAACTATGGAAGCATGTGAAAAAAAGCATTATAATTAATTGTTATTGGTTATCTAATAAAGAAGGAAAAATGCTATTAAGAGCTGGGCAGCTAATTGTTGCCACTGGCTCTAAATATTAAGGTTAATAGAAAAATAAGTTTATGTATCCTCAGAATATATCCTTCAATAATTACAAGGGAGGTAAGGTCACAAAATTAAACATAATTACTAGATGGTATTTCATATGCTCACCCGCCCTCACACAAACCCACCTGTAATAGTTTTTGTGTATCTTTATAAACATTTTTGAAGCTGTTAAATGAACACAGAAATACACAGAAAATAAATGAGTAAATACCACTGACCCAAATTCTAATAACCCTCTTTAAGGTCTCTAATATAATCAAAGTTTCAAGCCTGCTATGCAGGAGACACAACTTGTTGAGTTCAAATTCAATGTTTTCTTCATGGAGTAAGAAAGACTCCATAATACATGAAGTTCCAATAGGTCACATAATATAATTGGCTAATATATAATGGAGCCATCCTCATAATTGGTTATATTTCAAGTTAAGATAAATATGAAAAAATCCTAACCATAGCCAGAAATCTACTCCATCCTCTATAGATCCCTGATTTTTATAGAACTTTCTAGATTAAATAGCGTATAATAATATATTTTAGAACACTGAAATAGGCTACACAATGTTATAAAATAAAAACCTTTGACAAATTGTATTTCCTTATAGCTTGTCACTATTATTATCGGATACTTGGTGTAATGGAAAAAACATGCCAGGGTTTTACATGATGTATTTGGGAATAGCAACATTGTAATTTTAAGTAATGTAAGAACAGATCAATATTTTCATCTTCATAATGTGATATATCTGAATGTTTTTGGAATTTAACAAATATGTCAATTTCTTTTATATTAGTGCTATGCTTTTCTTTATATTTCTTATAAACTATTAAAATCTGTGTCTTCAAATAAAGTATCTGTCATATTTTAAATAATGTCTTAATTACCATCATTAACTTGTTCTTCATACATGGAACTGCTTTTCAATCTAACTCATCTATAGATTTTAAAAAAGAAGAAATACAAACACACTTTGATGACAGTAAAGCATATACTGTCTTTAAATTTTTAACATGTGATAGAAAATATAGTTAAGAAACTTTATTTTAAAGATTTTTGTTTATTTATTTGAGAGAGAGAGAGATGGAGAGAGAGCATGAACAGGCGGAAAGGCAGAGGGAGAAGCAGGCTTTCCACTGATGAGGGAGCCTGACAAAGGGCTCAATCCCGTTACCCAGGGGTCATGACCTGAGACAAAGGCAGATGCTTAACAGACTGAGCCACAGAAGCACCCTATAGTAAAGAAACTCTTATGCAAATACAGGAATCCTGAAGATAAATAAAGACTTAAACTGAACCTCTGAATTAATGTTTATTAAATGCCTACAATGTGTAAGGTGCTACTTTAGTAGTAGGAATATATACACATATTGTAATCTTTCCCCTTTAGATATTACAACATAAGAAGATAAAAGATAAATGCTAGTGGCATTTGGGGATAATAGTAATTGGAGTGATTCAAAGCAATTACTTTTAGAAATTTAGAAAGAGCAATCACATTTGTTTTTGTCTATGGATAGCAAAGGAGAATTAAATAAGAACACAGTACTTTATTCTGAACTTTGAGGACTCATTATTGACACCTAGAGAAAAATAGATTACAAAAAAATCCTGGCCCAATTAAATATTAATACAGCATTCATTAGGGAGTTATTGAAATTTTGTGATTAACAAAGAATACAAATGAAGGTGTGTTCTAAGATGAGTAATCTGGCTGCAGAAAAGGGAATAAATATTTAAATCAAAGGACGCCAGTTAGGCGGCCATTGCAAGAGACCAGTTATGAGACAAAAGGGGACTGACATTAGGCAGTATAAATGCATATGAAGGGATGAATGTGACAGCCACTGTAAGAAGTGAATCAAAATCACCCGAACTGGAAAAATTCAGTCAGGTAAAATGATTCCGAAGTGTTGAGTCTGGATCAAAGATAAAAGAACCTAGTAAAAACTAAATATGAAAAAGAGAGAACAAAAGTAATTGGGAATGAAGATAACAAAGAACAGTGAAAAAGACAAGCCAGAACTGGACAGCTTATTCTCAGCAAGAAAGGTTTATCTTAGAGTTAGAAGCAAAGAAAATGTGAAAAAGAAGCATGAAAAATATTGAGTAAAGAAACATATTTGAAATGATGAGGAGAAAATTTTTGAAGTACTCTTGGGTGACCTTGAAATTTGCACTAAAGCAGAAAATTAAGTCATTTTCTGCAGGTATAGTACTATACTAGGATTATTCTCCTTAATCTTATCATCTATTCTTCCTCACTCACAAATTGCAACAAATCCTTCAGACTTAATTGCCACTCTGATTTCTTTTCTAATTGTTATAAATACTTTCTTTCCTAGTCTACTCAACTGAATAATTTCTCCCTGTGACTCTTGTACCTCTGTACATGCACTACTCTTTGCACACTGTCCTTGTATTTTAGTTACTGGTATATTGGCCTTAATGCACCAATCCTTACTAGATTACAATCTATATCAAGGTTAAACTGTTCTAGTTCAATTGCTATTAGAATACCATGATACAGATTCTGCTTTTCACAGACCAGTCATTTCTTTCTTACTAACGGTCAAACAGTGTACCCAGCTGCCTCCAACATCTCATTCTAAGTCTGACTGCAACTCAGAAAAGCATCATCCTACTTCTTTATGGGTATTTTTCTTTACATTTATATCTAAATGTATCAAAAAGTTTTATAATATCATTAACATTAAACTTTGCAAGTTGTTATCACACGTGCTTATCCTTTGTTGATCTTTATTTTTTATAATAGGTAGACTACATATAAAAATAAGCATCTAAATATCTATTTGATTTAATGTACTCAGAACTACTAATAAAATAAATTGCTAAAAACCAGAAAAAAGGTCCCTTTTCATTTACTATATAATCCATGCATTTCAAAACATTTAGTATTTACTATATATCAGCCAGTGAATTAAGAATAAAGGATGCCATCTTTCTTTTAAATAACTTAAAAAAAAAAAAGAACTTATATCCCATGAGAAGAGAAAGGAAAAAAAATGTGATTTAGCATTACAAATTAGCTCTTATTCCAGTTCAAGCTCACAAAGTTATGACCTTCAGTTAAACTTTTATAAATTTCTTATCTTGATTTTCTGGAACTGATGTTCACAACTAACAAATGAAAAAAATCAGTATTTGTAATTTTTTTAATAAAAATTTCTAGTATTTTGCTAATTATACCATGTTTTATTATTTAGAGAATTATTAACAAATATACTCTAAAATAATTCAACTTTTAATTAAAGTATTAGGTGGTGAAGAGACAGGTCTTTTTTAGGCACTTACTAGTTAAAAATGTGGTATTTTATAATATCTAACACATTTGTGTATAAAATTCTAGAGGGTGGTTTTATTGTAAGAAAACAAAAAAATGTATAAATTTTAAGTTTTCTTTAAAATCTATGCCATATTGTTCCAGATTAAAGGCTATGAAATTGAAAAAATAAAAATCCTTTTTCAAAGTAGAAAATTATTGGGAGAAAGAATCTTTAAAACCTAAGGCACTAAAGTTCTCAGCCTCAGAATTTTATTTCAAAGTCTGAAAAGAATATTTTTTTTGAGAGAGAGAGAGACAAGGTGAGTGGGTGAGGAGGGACAGACAGAGAGGGGGAGAGAGAATCTTAGGCAGACTCCACGGTCAGCACAGAGCCTAATACAGGGCTCAGTCTCATCATCCTGAGATCATTATCTGGGCCTAAATCAAGAGTTGGGGAGCACCTGGGTGGTTCGGTTGTTAAGCGTCTGCCTTTGGCTCAGGTCATGATCCCAGGGTCCTGGGATGGAGCCGTGCATCAGGCTCCCTGCTCAGCAGGAAGCCTGCTTCTCCCTCTCCTACTCCCCCTGCTTGTGTTCCCTCTCTCACTGTCTCTGTCTCTGTCAAATAATAAATAAAATCTTAAAATAAAAAAGAGTTGGATGCTTAACTGACTAAGCCAAGTATTTCAAAATAGAATTTTCTTTTTTTTTTTTATGATTTTTTTTATTTGAGAGGAAGAGAATGAGAGAGAGAGCAAGCACAAGACAAGGAAGTTCAGATCGGGCCAAGCAGGGAGCCCGATCTGGGATTCAGTCCTGGGACTCCAGGATCATGACTTGAGCCCAAAGAAGTTGCCCAACCAACTGAGCCACTGAGGCACCCACCAAAATAGAATTTTATGATGAAATAATTAAAACCCATCCTTGAAAATACAGAAAATAGATGCATTATAGGATGGTAATAATGTCAATATCAGCATCATTAGCTTTCTACTTACAGTGATAAAAAGGAAACTATAATTACAAAGCATTCTAAATAGCTGTTTTTCTATTTTCTAAAAAATAAACAATGGACAATAATATTGACTAAAAACCATCTGCTTACTAGAATGAAAGCCTCAGAATTTATGGCCTTCTACATATTTGTATGTGCTATTCTTCAGTAAAGAATAGTCTCGGGAAATAATTTAAAGAACACTATTATGACCACATAAGAAACTGAGAAACTTAGTGGGTAAAAGCACAGGTTGAGGGTGCAGGCCAAATGACTTTACAAAGGATTCATTACTTAGTAGCTGTGTGTCCAGAACAAGTTACATTTATTCAACCCTTGACTAGTTCATCTATTCAGCAAATAATTACTGAGCATGTACTCTTATGCTAGGAATTCCTATTAGTTTTCTATGTTATTGTTAAATGATCACAAACTTAGTGACTTAAAATTATACAAACATATGATTTTAGAATTCTGGAATTCAAAGTGTTACATGGGTCTCACTGGGCTTAAATCAAGGTTTTAGCTGGGCTGTGTTCTTTTCTGGTGGCAATGGAACAGAATACCTTGCCTTGCCTTTTCCAGATTCTGGAAGTTCTCTGCATTTTGCATTTCTTGGCTCATGGATCTTTCTGTTTTCGAACCAGCAGTGGAGGGCTGAGCCTTCCTTATATTGCTTCATTCTGGCACTGACTTTTTCATGGCCCCATTCCATTTTTAAGAAACCTTGCAATTGCACCAGGTCTAACCAGATAATCTGGTATATCCATCCTAAATTCCTTAATCACATTGCAAAAGTCCTTTTTGCTATATGTGGTGACATATTCATAGGTTCCAGGGATTAAGTGTGGACATCTTTGAGGGGACATTATTCTGCCTACCAAACCACTGTAGTAGCAATACTGATATGGTTCTGGGAAAGCTTCTTGTTTCCATAAATTTATCCATAATTTATCCAAAAATAACATGTGAAATTAACTCTGGAAAACTTTTAGCAAAACAAATGATTATTCTCTAAAAGCAATGTAAATTTTTACTGCATATAGCAATGTAAAGTAATGTTACCAATTATGGATGTGATTTCTATCTCATAGAAAAAATAATCCTAAAACTTACAGCTGTTGCATGTAGGATACTAAGTTGTTTTGCATCTATTAGGAAATTTATTTCAGTATTCCCTGGTTGACTACACAAATCCCTGTTCAACAAATTCTCCTATAAAACAGTTTTAGCATCTCCTGATTCTCTCATTAATTAACTAGTTGAATAAAATCACTGTTTATTTTATATTTATATGAGGGTCATGTTTCAACTTTTTGAAAATTATACCTTAGAAAACTGGAATAGAACTGTGTTAAAAATTATTACTTACAAATACTGATCTTCTGGACATTTATTTTTTTTTTTATTAACATATAATGTATTGTTTCAGGGGTACAGATCTGTGATTCATCAGTCTTACACAACTCACAGTGCTCACCATAGCATATACCCTCCCTAATGTCCATCACCCAGCCACCTTATCCCTACCCCTCCGCCCCACAGCAACCCTCAGTTTGTTTCCTGAGATTAAGAGTCTCTTATGGTTTATCTCCCTCTCTGGTTTCATCTTACTCCATTTTTCCCTCTCTTCCCCTATAATCCTCTGTCTTATTTTCAAATTGCTCATATCAGTGAGATCATATGATAATTACCTTTCTCTGATTGACCTTATTTCACTTAGCATAATACCCTCTAGTTCCACCATGTCATTGCAAATGGCAAGATTTCATTTCTTTTGATGGCTGCACAGCATTCCATTGTATATAAATACCACATCTTCTTTATCCATTCATCTGTTGATGGACTTCTAGGTTCTTTCCAGAGTTTGGCTATTGTGGACATTGCTGCAATAAACATTGGGGTGCACGTGCCCCTTCAGATCACATTTGTATCTCTGGGGTAAAAACCCAGTAGCAAGACTGCTGGGTCATAGGGTCACTCTATTTTCAACTCTTTAAGGAACCTCTATACTATTTTCCAGAGTGGCTACACCAGCTTGCATTCCCACCAACAGTGTAGTAGGGCTCCCGTTTCTCCTCATCCTCGCCAACAATTGTTATTTCCTGACTTGTTAATTTTAGTCATTCTGACTTTTGTGACATAGTATCTCATTGTGGTTTTGATTTGTATTTCCCTGATGCCCAGTGATGTGGAGCACTTTTTCACGTATCTGTTAACCATTTGGATGTCTTCTTTGCAAAAATGTCTGTTCATGTCTTCTGCCCATTTCTTGATTAGATTATTTGTTCTCTGGGTATTGAGTTTCATACGTTTTTATAGATTTTGATACTAGTACTTTATCTGATATATCATTTGTGAATATCTTCTCCCATTCTGTCAGTTGTCTTGGTTTTGGTGACTGTTTCTTTTTCTGTGGAAAAGCTTTTGATCTTGATGAAGTCCCAATTGTTCATTTTTGCCCTTGCTTCCCTTGCCTTTGGCGATGTGTCCAGGAAGAAGCTGCTGCAGCTGAGGTCAAAGAGGTTGCTCATTGTGTTCTCTTCAGGATGTTGATGGATTTCTGTTTCACATTAAGGTCTTTCATCCATTTGGAGTCTATTTTTAAGTGTGGTGTAAGTAAATGGTCCAGTTTCATTCTTTTGCATATGGCTATCCAATTTTCCCAACACCATTTGTTGAGGAGACTGTCTTTTTTCCATTGGACGTTCTTTCCCACTTTGTCAAAGATTAGTTGACCACAGAATTGACAACTCTCTGTTCCACTGATCTATGTGTCTGTTTTTGTGCCAGTACCACACTGTCTTGATGAGTACAGCTTTCTAATCATCATCTGTAGTAGAGCTTGGAGTCTGGAATGGTGATGCCACCAACTTTGCTTTCCTTTTTCAACATTCCTCTGGCTATTTGGGGTCTTTTCTGGTTCCATACAAATTTTAGGATTATTTGCTCCATTTCATTAAAAAAAAGTTGATGGTATTTTGATAGGGATTGCATTCCTATCTTCCGGACATTTATCTAAATGAACATCACATTCAATGAGTTTTTAAATTTTTTTTTTCTCTTTTGTAAAATGGGATAGTGAGAGAAAATAATTGACTTGATTTTTTGTGAGGCGGAAATAAGATAATGTATTTAGCACTGTTATCTGGCATGTAGGGAAACTTAAATACATAATTGTTATTTTTATCATTAATATTAATACTCAGAATTATAGCTAGAAATTAATATGCTACTGGAATATATGAAAACATAGCGATAGGGCTGAAAAACCATAGCCTTCACATTAATGTACTTAGTCAAACATCCTTACTGTTACTTTGACTACAGTTTCTGAAACATATCTAAGCTTTGTTAGTCAGCACTAAATGGAAGAAAAGTAATTCAATACAGTAACAAAATTCTATATTGATAAGATACACTTTTTAAAATTCAAGTAATAGAGTTATGATTGGTAGTTCTTAATATAACATTAATTGATTAGGTTTATAAGAATAAAAAAGCATTGAAAGCATTGAAACATTTGTTTAAGTAATTAAAGAAACATACATGTTTTAAAAGTTTTTCTTGTCATTTTTGTTATTTTGGTTTTTACATCAAGGCAATCAATCTCACTCTGCATTTTACAAAAATAACTGACATATTAATCAAATTTCAATTATAATGCTGAACATATTATTAGGAGTTTTGCTACACAGAGGATTTTCTATTAGTTTAAAGAATCCTTTTGTAATCCATTTTATAATTTATATAAAAGTCAAACTAAAATATGGCTAAATACATATATACTGCATTTAATTGCAATTAACTGAATGATTTTTAAGTTTTATATTGAAACCTGTTATTAAATACTATGTTACATGGCGTATTTCCTTGGATAATTTTACAGTAACTATATTAGCTTTCTAAGACTGCAAACAAGTCACCACAAGTATAGGAACTTAAAACAACACTCATTTTGGGGGCAACAATTTCATTGGTTAAAAGTCTGTCATACACACTTCGTTTCTGCTCAGAAAATCACAAAGCTGAAACTTAAGTGTTAGCTGGTTGTAATTTTTTCTGGAGTTTCTCAAGGAAAAAAAAAAAAAAAAATCACTCCTAAGCATGGACATGCACATTCTGTAGCGAGAGAGAAATTCTTTGTGGTTGAAGTAACAAAGTCTTTATTTCCCTACTGACTCTCAATTGGAAATAGGCAATAGAGTCTACTGTCCATCATTCTCTCTTGTGATGTCCCCCTTCTTCAAGCCAACAAAGGAAGGGCAAATCCTTCCCATGCTTGGTATCTCTGAGTTTATCCTTCTCTAACCTTTAGACTAGAATTCAAAAGTCTCCCATGATTACATTTAAAAAAAAAAAAAACCCTCTGGTGCCCTATTTAAATGTTAATAATTTAGAAGAGAGGAAGATGGCAGTGGAGTAGGAGGACCCTAGGCTTGCCTGGTCCCAGGAACACAACTAGATAACTATCAAATCATCCTATATACCCCAGAAATAGATCTGAAGACTGACTGTGGTTCTCTTCACAACCAAAGGAAGAAAAGAGGCCACGCTGAAGAAGGTAGGAAGTACAGAGACGTGGTTTAGGGAAGAAACAGATTGTGGGTGATGGGGAGGGGAAGGAACCATGGGTGCAGAAAAGGTGCATGCAAGAGGGAGAGGGAGGGAGGGAGGAGCATACAAGGAAATGGACAAGAAGAACATTTCCCAAAAGCCACTGGCATGGAAAATGAGAGGGGCTGAATTTTGTGAATTCTTGCAAACAGTGGAGCAAGGTTCAAAGGTCTAGAGTTTAAAAATCCTAGAATTTAAAGGTCAGTGGGCTTGGCTGGGATAGATCTGAAAGGAACTACATTACTCTGGGAGAGAAGGTAGGCAATCCACCCGAGGTCAGACAGCATACAATACAAAGAGTGTCTGTGGCACACAATGGGGAGATTATTTGTTCTTCTCAGACTGTATCCCTGAGAGGCAGCATTCATGGAGATAGCTCTTCAGGAACAAAGGATTTGGCCAGCATCATCTCACTACCCCACTCCTGGGCATAACTCCTGGGAAGCAGTTCAGTGTCTACACTGGCTGCCTAACTTGTACCCATCAATCCCTACCCTGATGTGATATCAGCATTATCTACAATAGCTGAATTATGGGAACAGCCCAAATGTGTATCATTTGATGAATGGATAAGAAAGATATAGTGTATATACATGGGTGCGCACACATCCACACACACACACACACACACACACACACACACACACAATGGAACACTATTCACCCATAAAAAAGAATGAAATATTGCTATTTGCAAGAACATAGGTAGAGCTAGAAAGTATTACGCTAAGCAAAATAAGTCAGTCAGGAAAGACAAATACAATATGATTTTACACACATGTGGAGTTTAAAAAACAAAACAAAGAAGCAAAGGAAAAAAAAATGAGAAAAAGACCATTAAGAAACAATCTCTTATTTATAGAAAACAAACTGATGACTACCAGAAGGGAGGTGGGTGGAGGATGGGTAAAATGGGTGACGGGGATTAAGGAGGAGGGTACTTGTGATGAGCACTGGGTGTTCATGAGCACTGGAAGTGCGGAGTCACTACATAGTATACCTGAAAGTAATATTACACTGTATATTAGCTAACTGGAATTTAAGTAAAAACTTAAAAAAGTCAATGACTTAAAATATTAATTACAAAATGCCTTTTTCCTCATGACTTACCCTTATCATAAACAGTCCTAGGGATTTATAATGTATATATATATAAGAAGTGAGAATCTTGGAGACCGTCTTAGAATTCTGCATACCAGTAACATTTGGCTTAAATGGAATAATGAGAATATTGATACTTTTTTCTTTTCTGAGATTATATGTTTTGTATTATGGGACATTAATGATGAAAATAATATGTTCCAATTAAAAGTAAATTGCTACATATTTCTAAGAGAACATGAGTTACATTTAATTTTTAAGATTTTTTATTCAACATTTGTTAAGACTGTCCTTTGATATTTGAAAATCAAAATGTGACTTTTTCCTTGAATATTTTCATCCATGGCTTACTTTTAATCTCTTGTATTTAGCTGAAACTAGAAACAGATGTGCTAGAAAACCATACATGCATGTGCACACCCGCACACCACACCAAAGTGTTCTCATTTGAGAATTGTGACCTTTGAAATAGAGACAAGCTTAGTTGAAAATCAATACTCAGAATATTTCTCAACAAAAAACACAATTATTTAAAGGTTCAGTCTATAAGTAAAACATGGGTTAACATTTTACCACATTTGACAGAAAGTTTACTTTCCCTTTTTATAACAACTATAAAAAAGTATTTTGTGCAAATAACATATTTGCAAATCTTTAAAAAGTGAAAGAATGTAATATAATAATAAGCTGAATTAAAAAAATACTGAGTACAAGAGGTATACTAGTTTGGGTTAATGTGAAGTACAAGAAAGAAAAATAAAATCTACTAACCACAATGGGAAGTAAATCCATTACAGACAAAACAGTGTATTCAAGAACTAAAAAATGCAATTAATGATTCTTCAGAAGATTACTTATCAGCATATGAGTCTAAGAAATTTCTTAAGAGTTAAAAGTAGTGAATTTGTAATATTAGTCAATTTTTCATAGATATGCAGACAGTTGTAATTTGTCTCAAGCATGAATTAACCAGATAATTAGATCAATTTTCCACTTCACTCTTGATGTCTTAAAGTGTGAACTTTATCATCAACATAATAATACCTGAAAGAACTTCTTTAAATAATACCTGAAAAAAAGTCTCCTAGGAACTCTTACCAAATTTTAATTGCATTTACTTGATCAGGTGGTCCATAGCTAAGACAAAAGAATGAGGGAAAATCCTGTCATTGAGAGTATCCCTGACCTGTCTGGTGGAAAGGTTCTTTGGTAGAACATGTGTTCAACTGTATGTTCATATTAATCAACTGTTATTAATAATGGTAATTTTACCATTACTTAACATAAGTATTTTTAGAGTCATAATCTAATTTGACTTTTATATTAATCATGAAGAGTAGTAATTTTATTCTCATATAACACATATTTTACCAACCACTGTGCTACCAACTAATATAGAAATAAAGATTCAATGAATTTCTCCTCTTCCAAATTTTTAAGGTAATTTCTAGGACTCCTGTATACAGAAGAACAAACTCCTGTATATAAAACACAACACAAAACAACAAAAAACTGCTCAGTGCAGGAAATTCATGTACCATGTACCATCCCCTATATGGAAATATCCACCCAATCTGATACTGCCCAAGTATGACCATACATGTGCAGAATCACTGCCCCTTCTACCAAAATTTCACGAAGAATCACTAATTTCCCCCAAACATCAAGGCTTTACTATCATGTGAAGCTTTTTTGCCTATTTTCATGAACGAGTTCTCATGTGACCAATTAGTCCTCATGCAAATGTACTTTCTGCAGGCCTGCCCTACCCATCTGTCAGGAAGGCAAATATAGCAAGGAATTTGTAAATTCCAGGACTGAATGCACTTTAGATCCAAGTCAGGGCATGACTTCCTCTACTTAAACTAAACTTCCTAAGGGCGAATGGGTGGCTCACTTAAGCATCGGACTCGATGTCACTCACCTCAGGTCTTAATCTCACGGTCCTCAGTTTGGGCCCTGCTTTGGGCTCTAGGCTGGGTGTGGAGCCTACTTAAACAAACAAACAAACAAACAAACAAAGCTTCCCAAACTCAACTCAAATTACAGATGAGAAAACTGAGGTCAAGAAGGAGGTAAATAGGGGCGCCTGGGTGGCTCAGTGGGTTAAAGCCTCTGCCTTTGGCTCGGGTCATGATCCCAGGGTCTGGGATCGAGCCCCACATCGGGCTCTCTGTTCAGCGGGGAGGCTGCTTCCTCCTCTCTCTCTCTCTCTGCCTGCCTCTCTGCCTACATGTGATCTCTATCTGTTAAATAAATAAATAAAATATTAAAAAAAAAAAAAAAGAAGGAGGTAAATTCTTTGATCAATGTCACACAGAAAGCAGGAAGCAGACATGGGACACATTTTCTGTTACCAAAATCTAAGCCTTTTCCCTTAGAGGAACTTCCCCCAAAATAGTTTTGACAATTCTTTAGGTACTAATTATACGGAACCACATAATATATGTATTTCTCTCTCTCTCTCTCTTTCTCTCTCTCTCACACACACACACACATACACACACACACAAACAATGTTTGTCTTCCTTCTTAATAATACGTTTCCTTAATGAACGTGAATTAAGTGGAACCATATCAAACAGATCTGAACCACGTCTTCCCTCACTGTCTCACAATGATTCCCCGTCTTCCAATTTTCCTTCAAATGTCCTCATTTTGGGGTGCCTGGGTGGCTCAGTGAGTTTAAACCTCTGCCTTCATCTCAGGTCATGATCCCAGGGTCCTGCCTGGGATGGAGCCCCACATGGGGCTCTCTGCTCAGCGGGGAGCCTGCTTCCCCTCTTCTCTCTCTTCCTGCTTCTCTGCCTACTTGTGATCTCTGTCAAACAAATAAATAAAAATCTTAAAAAAAAAACCCTCATTTTTTTCCTTGAATGAAAGATTATAATTTATCTTCTACGTGTGCTCCTACTAAATTGTTTAAAGAGTTTTTTTTTTAAGATTTTATTTATTTATTTGACAGAGAGAGCCACAGCAAGAGAGGGAACACAAGCACATGGAGTGGGAGAAGCAGGCCACTCTCTCTCTAGGTTAGTGGTGATTCATCTATATATTCTGTGATAGCTGGTTAGAGTGATTTTGAGGTGCTATAAATCTATAATACAGATTTACATATTGAATTATATATGCTATATATATTCCTTAACCCATTTTGTTTTGTATTTTTCAGCTGTTCGAGTTAATCTTTATGGACAGAAAATATTATGGAATTTATTGTTAAAGATATTAAAGCAGATTTTTGCAAGTAAAAAATAATTCTAAAATATTTTAGAGTTCTTTTCAGTAAAGAGGTATAAATGAAAAGGTCTTTCTAGTTAACTCTTTGTAAATGAAGTACAGAATTAATAAGAACTTACTTTGGGATTCTGGATTTCAAGGATTCTATTAGGCAAAGTATCTTAGTTTTATTTGTTTTTGGTTTTGGTTTTTTGGTTTTTGTTTTGTTTTGTTTTGTTTTAAGAGATAGAAAGAGAGGGAGAGAGAGAATCTTAAGCAGGTTCCATGACCACTTTGGAGCCGAAGCAGGGCTCAATCTCATGACCCTGAGGTCATGATGTGAGAAGAAATCAGGAGTGAGACACTTAACGAACTGAACATCCCAGGTGCCCCATTTTATTTATTTTTAAAATTTTCTTTTCAAGTGTTTATTTAAATTCCAGTTAGTTAACATTCACTATAATATTACTTTCAGGTAAAGTTTCTTGTTTTAATCCTTAATTTCCTTTTTTAAATCAAATGCATTTTTCAAGTGAAAGAAATATACTTGTACAGTTTTCACCAGTAGAGGCTAAAATGTATTATACACAGTAATAGAAATTTAAATGTTTTTTTACCCATTATCTATGTCTTTGCTCTTGACTATTTTTGATAAAATTTTTAGCATAAAGAGTTGAAAAGTTTATTCAGGGGGTTTGTGAAGAAAAGTGTTAACTCAGCAGGTCTGTGTTGTTCAAACCTTGCGCATTCCCCAAAAGAAGGCATATCATCAGGACTGGCACTTGGCCAGCCCCTGAGAGATGAATTCTGAGTCCTTAAAATATTCTGCCTGACAAGAGTATTTTTGTATGCCTGAGGCCTTGGGCTGCATAATACCAGTTTGGTCAGATATTTAAGCTAACAATGTCATTTATAGCAAATGCTTGTTTTGTGCTCCTGGCTGGGGTGGGGGAGGTGTGTGGAGTCTGAGTAGCTGAAGTCAGTCACACAGGTGCTGCATAGTTAAGCATCAGACCTGCAATAAAAACTCTGGACATCAAGGTTTAGGTCAGCTTCTCTGGCTGACAACACTTCAACTTTTATACTTGAGGAAATCAAAGTGCATAAAGATTAAATAATATCCCTCTGGTCACATAGTAAGCAAGAAAACCTGGAACTGACATGAATTGGTTCAGCTCCAGATAGAGTCCATTAACAGCAAAGATGATAGCATTTACAATATTCAGTGGCACAATTATGCATTTGTATTTATATTTATTTATATATTATGAAAAACAGTATAATTCCATATCCCCTGCATTCTAGCAAACAAGAAATGCAAGTGAGGCACAAGCAAATCTGATTTTATTTGGTATATAAAAATTATTTTTTTAAAAAGTGCTGTGACTTTTTTCTTTGTTTTTATTCTCTATTACTATTAAATGTGCATTTTTGCTTTAGACTGACAAAAAGGGAAGAATAAAGATTCGTGTAATTCAATTTACAGAAACATGTAAGACTTAACCCATCTTTTTCTTGTTAATCTTGCATTCTTATGAAGGAGGTTACCCTCCAGTCCCCACAAAAACTACTGATTTTCCAAATTGCCAAAAAGTTCAAGTATGGGAGGAAGTGAGTTGGGAAATGAATTACCTTAATACTATCCTTTAATATCTAAGTTTTAGCGATTTACAAAATGATTTGCATGTAATTTTTCATTTCTGAAAGCCAATAACTTTCCCAGGTGCTATATATTAATATTTTATAACATCTAGTAATTATATATTGCTTTTAAAAATAGCTATGGGACATGAATGCAAGGAGGTATGGATAATCCTTCTGAAAAATTATATATGAGCAGATGGATACCATATGAAGTAGATTAATATGTTAATTGTCTAAATGGAAAAGCCTGTCATGTAATTTTGGGCTATTAATGAGATCAAGAATCCCAACTCTGAAACAAAGAAGTGACTGTATGCCATTGGTAAGTAGATTTTTGCCCTTGCCACTCTCTCATTTTGTAGAATAATTGCTCCCATAGGAAAAAATAAAATTGTTAGATCAGAAAACAGTAGAGCTGTTACTGCTGCATTGCTTAAAATGACCATGTTCATTGCAAGAATATTAGCAGACCGGCTAGGCCTGCATTAAACAAAGGCAAACTAAGCCCTTGAAAATATTATTTGAGTACCTCAGTTTCATTATTAAAAAGAGATAGTCTGAACAATGGTAAACTTTTAACTCTGCATGTGTAAAACAATTTTCTTTGCTAAAACTGAAAATAAGCATTACCAGTTTTTTCTTTACTTTTGGATTTTAAAAATACAGGCCATTTTTAGTAGTAAAGATTTTATTTTCTTTATAAGAAAACTTCAGTCAATTAGCTTTCTATTTAGTCAACAGTCACAGACAACATAATATTTATAACTTTTATAAGCACTTCATGTAAATAGAGAGGATGATGGTCTGCATTCCCCTATCACAAGCACCAGTGTCTTAAATCAATTTACAATCAGTATTGTACAGCTAGAGTAATATAACACCTCCAGGGTTCCTGTGAATTAGATGACTAATGAAAATCTAGATAGCATATATGAAATTAGGATTTAATAAATATTTTGTTCAGTGACTAATAATAGATTCCACTTACTGATAATCTATGTCAGAAATTTTCAGAAATACTTGTGGTCAGCAAACAATGCCCCCCCTCCTCCAAAGATATCTATACCTTACCTAATACCTAGAACTTGGGAACACACTATGCTACAAGACAAAAAAGATTTAAGATTGTAGATGCAATTAAATTTGGCAGTCAGCTGACTTTGAGATGGGAGATTAATCTTGGATTACCCAGATGGATCCTCTGTAATCCCATGAATTCTCGAATGTGGAGAAGGAGCAAAGAAAAGACCAGGGTAGTGTAACATGACAAGGACTCAATCGGGCTTTGCTGGCTTTGAAGATGAAAGGAGAGGGCCATGAGCCAAAAAATGTAGGTGGTCTCTAGAGGCTAGAATAGGCCAGGAACAGATTTTTTCCCTAAAGCCTCCAGGAAAGAGAACAACTCTGCTGACACCTTGATGTTAGCCAAGAGACACCCATGTTGAAATTCTCACCTATAATAAATTTATATTGTTTTAAACCACTAACTTTGTGCTAATTCATTATAGAAACAATAAAAAACTAACACAATAATATATATATATTACCATTTAAGTCTTCAAAGTATTTATTCTTTTATTCATAAGTTGTATTTAGCCTCATATATTATGTTATTATGTTATTTGTAAAACTATAGTTTCCCAAACTCAGAGTCAATTCTCTACCATACCACAGTACTTCCTTATTGAGTAAATATTAGATGAAAGAGTTTTGATAATACATGGCTTGACAGTAGTAATATTTTTAGAGAAACAATCTCATTATATAACATAAAAGTATAAATCCTGAAATCACAGATGTGCATCATAAAATGAAAGAAAAATTATTTGTTAAATAGTTAACATTCCTCATAATAGCATCAAGAACTCTCCACCAAATTGTCCTCCAACAAGCAGGAGATTTTAGGAAAATAAAACTCCTCAATTTTTTAATCAAATAGTCCTGGGAGATAAGACATTCCTCTTTTTTTTTTTTAATTTGACAGAGAGAGGGCACAAGCAGGCAGAGAGGCAGGCAGAGAGACAGTGGGAAGCAGGCTCCCCGCTGAGCAGAGAGCCTGATGTGGGGCTCGATCCCAAGACCCTGAGATCATGACCTGAGCCAAAGGCAGAGGCCCAAACCACTGAGCCACTCAGGCGCCCTGACATTCCTCTTTTTTTTTTTTTTTCCTCATTTTGTGAAAATGGATGGGTAACATCTTGCAAAGTTCCATTCTTGTTGTCTTCTCAATGAAAATATTGTCAATTAAAGCATAATTGGGACAATTAAGTGAGATTATGTATAAAGGGTTCTCTTAAAAGGCATAAAGAGGATATTATTATTGTCTTCAAAATTTACTCAACTCCATCCTACAGTATGTAAGTGACATAGAAAGGAGTTATGATAGGGGTGCCTGGGTGGCTTAGTGGGTTAAACCTCTGCCTTCAGCTCAAGTCATGACCTCAGGGTCTACAGATCCAGCCCCGCATCAGGCTCTCTGCTCATCAGGGAGCCTGGTTCCCCCCCATACCTCTGCCTGCCTCTCTGCCTTCTTGTGATCTCTCTCTGTGTCAAATAAATAAATAAAATCTTTAAAAAAAAGAAACGAGTTATAATAAAGCATAATTTTAAAAAACTAGCCTCTTTCTATTAAATAGGGAGCACTGACTAAATGCAAAATGCCACTGAAATGACTGCAAAGACCAATCAAAAAAGGTGTTAGCCATAAAGGTTAAAAAGAAAGAAAAGAAATATAAGATAAAGAATTAAAAAGGAAAAACTGATATAGGAGTGGGAACTGACAGCCTAGTAAAGAAAGTTATAAATCTATGGTCCTGCAGAACAGAATTACCACTAAGAAGAGAGTGAAATAAGCCTGCCCAATTCCCAGGAGGAGACTGGACAAGTATCTCCAGAAAAATAATATTATATATCGTGCTGAACTATTCATTAAATGAGACAGAAGATGAAAGCGTTTCTAAACACGTAACAATTAAGAATAAAAAGGAAAACAGTAGTGAATTCAAGAAGACAGAATATTTGTATTATTATTTTAAGGTGAAACAGACAACAAAAATTAGATAAAAAAACGTCTTATGTAGCATGAAGGGTACATTTGGAGTTCAGATCAGGTATTTATTGCAATGATATAACTGCACATGTTAACAGAATGGGCTATCACTGACAACTGGTGGCTAAATTGAATCACAGATAGAATTTAGTAAGTGAGCAGGTCAAAAGTAAAAGAAATAAGGAGAAATTGATGAACCATGGAGCAGTAGATAGAGGAAAAGTTAAAGAAGAGAGATAGGTAACAGTTTAAGAGAAAATGGTGCAATCAAGGATTTGAAATTCTAGATATAAAAATATCTAGATATAAAAATATCTCAAAACACTGGATACCTACAGTTCTTCCCTGTATGTTCCTGCATGAGAAGGGAGGGAAACATTCATTAAACATTGCAAGTTTATGATATTAGGAGAGGGAAATTACTATATCATATTTTTATTTATATAGTTGTAGTTTGGGCAAAATAATTTGTTTAATATTATATTCTTGAAAACACTACAGATAGTATTCCTTTTTCATTTTTTTTCCTTTTTTTTTTGAGGGGGGAGAGAAAGAGAAAGAAAAAGCAAGCACAAGATGGGGTGGGACAGTGGTAGTGGTGGTGGTGGTGGTGACGGTATGGGAAAGAGTCAGAGGGAAGAATAGAACTCTAAGCTAAGTGTGGAACCTGATGCCGGCTTTGATCTCACAAACCTGAGATCATGAACTGACCCAAAATCAAGAGGCAGGTATTCAACTAACTGAGCCAACCAGGCGCCCCAAGATGGTGTTCTATTTTGTTCAAAGATGCCTTACCATCAAGCTGTTTTTTAACATATTCAAGTGTTTATAATTCACATATTTATTGAGAATCTTTTATGCATCACAAATTCTGCTAAATTCTAGTACACAGTAATGAGCAAAACAGATATTCCTGTACTCACAGTGCTTCTAACACCTTAAAAATTTAGGAAAAATTTAATGTATTTCTCTGGTTTATATGATATCATATTAAATAATATTTACAGTTTATCATTTAAAAGTATATTCAATCCATTTTCTAGCTTGTAATTTTGTATATTTATTATGGTATTATTAAAATTCATAGAGATAATGTTTCATATTAGATCTCTAACACTAAATATATTAAGAACTCATCATAAACAAGCTAAATAACTGCAGCATTCATTTTAGACAAAAAGAAGTATTAATTTATCAAAATAAATAGACAATTTGCTTTAGAATGGATCAGTACTGATTTAAGGAATGAAACCATCAGGTTCTATGAAACTCTGTTCAGGTAATATTTCATTTTTGCTTTGTTAAACATATATTTCATTTTTCCATAGTCTGAAATGGTGTCAGCAAAAGGAAGATGCTTATTAAAAATCTTTATAATGAGGTAATTTCCAAGAGATACATGAAGACAAACAAACATGGAACAGAATTTGGTGTCTTTATGAACAATGAATTGATGTGGTATAAACTGTATTTTGGTGCCCAAAGAAATAAAAGCAGCTGCTTTACTCTTTTGCTTGTTTATTAGGGATAAATTAATAATTTCTAACAAATATGAGTAATCACAAAATAACTATTAATGGAATATCTTTTAACACTGCAACATACCAAAACTGATCAATATTTTTTACAAATTGTAACACTTCAGAGAAAATTTTAAAAAGGCATGTAGTTTAACATTGATCTTTACACTGTTAAGTATGACTATCGTTTAAATATTATAAAAATTTCTCTCAGCCTTGCATTTTGTGGTAAATTTATCAATATCCCTTCCAACTTTAAAAACTACCTTTATGTCTTATTTCTTTAAAAAACATGCATTTGTCTTATTTTAACTTTCATTTTATTTTGAAAGTAAAACATATGATGATTTTTAATGGCATTCATAACACTAAAATATGCTTACCAGGTGTTTTCCTTTTGATTTTTTTTTAAAGATTTTATTTATTTATTTGACAGAGATCACAAGTAGGCAGAGAGGCAGGCAGAGAGAGAGGAGGAAGCAGGTTCCATGCTGAGCAGAGAACCCGATGCGGGGCTCGATCCCAGGACCCTGAGATCATGACCCAAGCTGAAGGCAGCGGCTTAACCCACTGAGCCACCCAGGCGCCCCTTCCTTTTGATTTTTAATTCTGTTTAATATAAGGAATTTCAGAATGACTTTTGTTAAAGGAGGTAGATATTAGACCAAATTAATGAGTGAGAAGCAACTCCAGAATGTGTCAGTTATTAGTAACGTCAAAAAGTAGGTCTTCAGCAAAAACCAATGACGACTACACCACATGGGACACATATTGTGATTCTGAATTCGTCACAGCAATCCCCACTCGCCATACATGGTGATCATCATCATTAATACTGGTTTTCAGTCTTGGAATAATAAAGTAAAAATAAAATCCTGTGGTGAGTTGGATAAAATGGGGAAGTATTATTTACAAAGACAGACATATACTTAACTGCCCTCTTGTGGTCACAGAAGATTATTTAATGAATTTACTTTAATGGCCACACCACTGAAAACAGCCAAGTAACCCAAAGGAAGTCTAGATCATTAAGATAATCTTTGTAAGAACAGAACCTGGCTCAAATAAGCCTAGGGGAAAAAAATCAATTGCTCTTTCATATTTTATAATCTGAGTAATAATTCAAAAATAAATTATTGGGCATAAATTATGATTGAGATCTACTAGAAAACCATGTTTTAATCCCAACTTTGTGTTCAGTCAGGAGGGAGATATTTGACTTTAAAATATTTTGCACATCTTTCAGCTAAATTAAAGATACAAACATTAAAGCTAACACTTAGGACATCATTAAGATTTGTGATACTCTCCAGGGTATCATGCATCAACGAAAGCATCTGTAAATAAGCTATTTCCTTCTTGGACTGAGTCTTGGTGAGTGTCTTTTAAAATAATAATTGCAGAAGGCCACTAAGAGTTGTGTAGCATAGAAATTACAGAGGTGAAGTACAGGATAGGATGGATGTGAAAATAATGAGAAGTGTTGTGTCTTCTTTCTGTTTCTGAATGGATCTATGAAAGATGAGCTATAAAGTTTACATTGTCTTGTGAAAATCCATTGCCATGGATTTCTAAAGTAGACTTTCTGCTATTTTTATATTAATGTGATAAAACTATAAATGAAAACATATACCCAGTGAGGACAGATAAACACTAAATCAATTAACATGTTATGATAAAATGAACAACTAACCAATTCCTTATTACGTGTTAAGTCACCTGCCAAATGATTTAAGGTAAGCCTCGTTTCACTTTTCTTAAGGCTTTTTAAACAACCAGATATAAATTTAAACATCCAGAGACAAACTAACAACATTTTCAGTCATTAAATAAGCTATAGTATTAAAGAGTCATAAAAAGAATATCAATATATTTTTTAAATATTTGATCACTTATTTAAGAAAGAGAGAGCGAGATAGCATATGCACACACTAGTGAGCAGGGGGAGGGGCAAAGGGGGAAAATTCTCAAGTAAACTCCCCACTAAGCATGGAGCCAGATGTGGGGCTCAATCCCAAGTCCCTGAGATCATGACCTAGGTGAAATCAAGAGTCAGCTGCTTAACTGACTGAGCCCATCTAGGGGACCCAAGACTATCAACATGTTGATAAAGTAGCTAGAAATTTAGAACAGTATTAATATTACTGTTCAAGATAAAGGTATTAAATAATTTAAAATCATATGTGAAAAGCATTTCCAATAATCAGGTGAATTCACGACAGATAATGTCTAACAAATCATACATTTAGAGTTTAAAATCCCTATAAAGTGCCTTTAGAGGCCCATGAAGATAATGTTCATGCAGATCAAGCACATCTTCTTTATAATGGGCACTGAGATAGCAATAACATGGAGAACAATTCCTATTAAACAAAATTTAAATGTTAATAAACTGTGCACCTAGCCCATCAGGTTTCATCCTTGTCTAGACTGGGCAATTTAAAGCCACTTGGTCAAGTCATGAAGTTCAGCCTGGGCCAGTCCTGTGTCTTGATGGCAATTTCAATACAGTGACTACAATTGCAGAAATCTCTGATTATTCATTATCCATTTCCCCAGCCTAATCCAGGCTGTTTAGAGCTTTGAATTTAGAGAATATGCGGATTCAGAAATACACCTTGGTTTTCTGGCTTCTTGACTGAGGGTAGATCATTACTTTGTGCTTTTGTGCTCTTGTGCGTTTTGTGTTCCCCCTCCTCTACACAAAACATCGCCAGTCCATTTGAGAATTACCAATTGTATTGTATCTCAAATCTCCTTAAGCCAGAAGTGTGGTATTACAGGCTTTTACTCTAACAGTGAATGTGCTTCAGCCAGCAGAAAACCTTTAGCTATCAGCCCTTTACAGAACCAGCTGAAGAGAGAGCCCCAGAGCAGCCAGATCGAACCATTGGTCAATCCAATATATTAAGGCCCAAACCCCTCACCCCAGCTTGGGCCATCCTAGCTTCAGGCTAGCTGAAACCTTTGTTAAATGAAACTGCGCAGCAACTCAACTTGGCCCCCTGCCTACTCCTGCTTTCTTCCTTCCCATTCCAGAGATTGTGATGCCCAAATCATTCGTTAATACATATCTTATGTATTATTCACTATCTTGGGGAGTAGAACCCGTGAAAATATTGTTAAGTTAAGGAGTAATTAATCAAAAGGCAACAGCTAACTCTGGACAGCATTTAGTTTGATTTTATTTAGAAATAATTTTATCTAGAAATGTTCAGCTGCCTAGAAATAGGAATGTAGAAATGAGATAGTGGTGTTTACACAAGGTGGGAGCCTAGAAAGACAATCTGGATTAGAGGAAAGAAGAGCAGTGTACCCCAGCAGACCTGGGCTGGAATCGGCTTTGCCACCTAATAGCTAGGGGACACCAAGGGTCTATAACATTGCTCAGGGCAGACATTGAAAACTGACAACCTTGGGCTAAATTTGGTTTTGTTTCACCCACAAGGCAGTCAAAGACATGATCCAATTGCCAGTATTAATATAGGACTATCTCAGATAAAACCCCAATATCCAGATTCTCTTTTGCCTAGCCCCATGAATACATACATAACAATCACTGTAGCTAAGCAGCAGCTGTCCCCTCCCCACTAAAGAAAAGTATCCTCTCACACTGACACCGTGTCTTGTTTCACAGCTATTTGCACCATTTATTTCACTTGACCAATTCTTCTGCATTTTGAGTTACGTGAGGATCATGTTATGTACCTTTTAGACAAAGATATTGGAAATAAAACACCCAGCACAGTTCCAGGTGTGTAGTGAATACTTGTTATGGCCCAAATCGTGCTCCTCTCACCCCAATTTACATGTTGAAGCCTTAACCCCGGTGTAATGGTGTTTGGAAATGGGTCCTTTGGGAGATAATTAGGATTAGATGAGGTCATGAGGTAATGACCTCCTAAAAAGAGATACCAGAGAGACTAGGTTAGGTTTAAAAGTTAGGTAGGAAACAGGTGAGTCCAAAAGTAAGGCAATGTCCTGGAATTTATGAGAGATTAATGAATGAAACTCATATTTGGAAGAGGAAAAATTTTTTCAATGATTTCTATGTATTAAATGTTAATTTTATTTCATGTTTACTTAATGTGCCCATTATAAATTCAAGTTGAAATAATAAGAAGAAATGTTTTTATAGAGAGCATTTCAGAATCTCTGATTATTTTGATGATCATGATTCTTTCTCAGGCCAGAAAAAGGAACAAACTGCTACCATATGGTAGCAACTACTCTAAATTGCTGGCAATTTTTCTTCCTGAAATAATCATTAGTCAATAGAAGATGTTCTTTGCCAATTCAAGCTTATCTCAGTGTCGGGGGAAAAACTGAAGTTACAATGTTCTTACGTGAGTCCTTTGTCTGATATTTAAGAGAAAATAAACTCTATATTACCATTGTTTTAAATAACACAATTGGAATTATGCTTGATAAGAAAAGAAATTTTTATAGAAATAAAGACATCTAAAATAAATTTTTATTAAGTTTTTTTAAATACATATTTTAAATTAAAATCCACTCTTTCATACTTTCTCATACTCCATGACACAATAATTACATATTGAGAATATGGCAAAACTTTTTAAGTATTCACCCTTGAAAATATGAGAAATGCTGCCAAGTCATGTCTCATTAATACACTGCCACCTCTGTAGAAGTCCTTGCTGAGAAACATCTTCAGAGTTTGTTACAATATCTTTCCAAGAAAGAAAATAATGTCAAATTGATAATGCTACACAATGTTAGCTTTCTACCTATTCTTATCTTCTTCATTGCTAACAGAATCCCATTTTGTCTGATTTTATACTGAGTGTCCAGGCCACACCCCAGGTCAAGAATCATGGTCAGTCTAGTCCACATATAACCATTCTATGACCTGATTTTCTAGCTGCAGTTCTAAGTGGGGTTATCATATGATTCTATTATTGTCAACAAAAATCTAAGTGTACTTAGTTGTAGTCAGTGATTTAAGGTACCTCAGAAAGCTTCTACCATCTCAATAAAGAGGATGGATGTAGCTGGTACAGTCCTTTTGCCTGTCCTCATCCTCATGCTTTGATCTGGGTTATGATCTTTGTTGCTGAGGCAGTCTGCTGCCTAGTAAAACCAAATCATTCCACTTTTATTTTTAAATAACAGCCAATTTTTATAAATGACTTAGTATACATCGAACAGCATGCTATGTGCTTTATTTGCATTTTACCTTATGGAATCTCAGTAACCCAAATAGTAGATATAAATATTGCTTATCCTTGTATATAAGGACAGTGAAGCTCAGTGAGAAAAACACTGGCTTGCCTATGGTCACAAAGCTACTCAGTGGAAAAGCTGGGATGTGAACCCAAAATCATCTGATACTAATAAGATGATCTTATGCATCATAATGTCATGCTTCCTTGTATTTACACAGAAAATGCCCCCTGCTCAAGAAACACGTAAAGTCTCTGAATCATAAATAAATTAATACACTGTATTTCTGCTGGCAGCTTACATTCACCGTAATTTTGTATGAGTGACTAGCATCCTCATTAAGAGCTACTAGTAAATCTAAACAGTTTTTCTCTAGTTTGAGAAATTTCTGATGATCATCAGTTGCAGCCAATGCCCAAAATACATCCCAGAAACCAGGCTTTTTCTTGGGGACCAGTTTGGATACCATTTTAAGTGTGGTTCTGGAAGAATGCAAGACCCCACAGGACCTTAAGTACACCCCCCTGGGGCTACCCTATTGGAATGCTTTGTTAAAATAAAATGCTTTGTTAATAAATGCTATGTTAGGGGGTGCCAGGGTGGCTCAGTGGGTTAAGCCGCTGCTTTTGGCTCGGGTCATGACCTCAAGGTCCTGGGATCGAGTCCCGCATCAGGCTCTCTGCTCAGCAGGGGACCTGCTTCCCTTCCTCTCTCTCTCTGCCTTCCTCTCTGCCTACTTGCTATCTCTCTCTGTCAAATAAATAAATAAAATTTAAAAAAATAAATAAATAAATAAATAAATGCTATGTTAGTATGAGTTGAGAATTTTTCCTCAGTTAAGCCAGCAAGGACAGGGAATGTTTATCAGGAGGCATGCAAACGCACAGAAATGGCCACAGCTACTACTATTCCTATACCTTGTTTCCATCTGCCCTTCCAGATCCACCCCCACATTTCATAGCCATTCTCTTGCCTTGATGGATGCACCTATATAGGCCACAGCACAAAGCTCCTTTTCCCACTAGAATCCTGTTACGTTTAACCAATGGGGATAGTCAACAGAGATGAGAAGGAGGAAGATGCAAGGTTTTATTTCCCTGGCTCGTTTAACATGCATTGTCTCTGATTAGATACATATAGAACACTAAAATTCCTATCAAGTTCACTTTCTGTACAAGCCTTCCTTCTTCCTAATGAAGGTAACGTCTTCTCTTACTTGTCTATTCAGACCTAATAAAGGTAATAGCTCGAATATGGCCAAAACCCTTGTGATACCCTTCATTTCCGCCATACCTCTGAAATAGTCTTTGTTAAACCTTTCTTGACTTACCAAAATTGTGTGGCTGTCCATCCCCCCCCCTCCACCCACACACACCGCAGGGTCTCTAATTGACATGGCTACAGACACTATATTCATAGTTCGAAAAGCAGAAAAGAAATAATCAAAGGATGCTGAGATGTTGAAGAACGAGTACCAAGAATAAATGTCAATGTGTAAATGTGTCTGTCACTTGCTTGCTTTCTTTTTTTTTAATGTAACTGCAGCCATCAGAAAAGGGTTGAAATAGTTTACACATTTTGAATTACCTCAATATTAGGAAAATATTAGAAGAAAAAGTCAGTAAAGATACTACAGAAAAATACAGTAGCATTTCTTTGTTGCATTTCATTTTGTACGCATTATTTAAAGACAAATTTCAAGAAAATATTTTACATTAAATTAAATTATATTGTTGAAATGGAGGTTCAATGTCTTCAGAAAATGTCTACATTTTCAGAAAATGTCTACAGTTCAGAAAGGTCCACAAAATTGTGCTATTTACAACAGAGTAGATGCCTCTGACTCTATCTTCAACTATAATATTTACTAAAACAGCATTTACCTAAAGTTTAACACTTAAAAACATTCTTTTGGGAGGCTATTGAGTATTAGTGATGGCAAAATGCATTCATCAGCCTAATATTCTTAAACAACTTGCAAAAATAAAGGTAAATAGGACTAACTGTTCTACTAATAATATGACTGGTAGCAGACTATAATCATCTTTAGTATGATATATTTAGAATCTCAAAATTTTCTAACTCTCCATTCTCCAAAACTTCCTAATATAAAATATTTGCTATATGCCTCAATTATTGTGCTTGTCAGATAATGATTAACAAGCAATTACCGGTGATGAATGAATACCAAACTAAAATCGGTATTATTTGCTGAGAACTGTTTCAATTTAAATTTTTTTTTAAAGATTTTATTTATGTATTTGACAGAAATCACAAGTAGGCAAAGAGGCAAGCAGAGAGAGAGAGGAGGAAGCAGGCTCCCCGCTGAGCAGAGAGCCCGATGCGGGGCTCAATTCCAGGACCCTGAGATCATGACCTGAGCCGAAGGCAGAGGCTCAACCCACTGAGCCACCCAGGTGCCCCTCAATTTAAATTTCAATTTGCTATTCTAACTCAAACTCCAGAAATAACACAATAATAAATAATAGTTTAGTAAAGTGGAATATATTTTATTAGCAGACTGAAAATATTAAATATAAATGACACTCAAATGCCTCCAATAAACTCTAGAAGTCCTTGGTATAAGACAAGAATTTCACAATTAAGGAAATAAGAAATCTTATTTATATAACCTCATGTTTTAAAAAATGCATCTTTTACACATGTGATTTCATAATTAAAACTGTATCCTCGGGGTGCCTGGTGGCTCAGTGGGTTAAGCCTCTGCCTTCAGCTCAGGTCATGATCTCAGGGTCCTGGGATCGAGCCCTGCATCAGGCTCTCTGCTCAGCAGGGAGCCTGTTTCCCCCACTCCCTCTGCCTACTTGTGCTCTCTATCGCTCTGTCAAATAAATAAATAAAATCTTTTTTTAAAAAAAAACCTGTATCCTAGAGTGCTATGTTATCTACGTATTTTTCCCTACCACAGTTCATTATGTTATATTCACATTTAAACCTCTAGCATATAGACTAAAACAACCTACAGTAGGCATTATACAAATTTCTCTCATGATGACAGGTTTGATTTCCTTAACCCTGAATATAGTCTTTTGTTTTGACTTATAATTAGTTCATTGAAATTCTTCAATATATATACATTTATATATGTATATACATACACTCATATAGATTTATATTTCCACTTGCTAAACATAGTTTTTTGAATTACATATCTTCAGTTTATAATACCTGATTTCTACAATTTATATATGCATTGTTCTTATTCTCCTATATATGTGTTTAGTAAATATTTTATTTATCATGTATGAGCCAAAAAAAGCTGTGTGAAAGTATAAACTCTCATTTGCTTTTTACTTTTTTTAAGATGTGAAAGCTGGGTGCCTGGGTGGCTCAGTGGGTTAGGGCCTCTGTCTTCATCTCAGGTCATGATCCTGGGGTCCTGGGATCGAGCCCCGCATCAGACTCTCTGCTCAGCAGGGAGCCTGCCTCCCTTCCTCTCTCTCCGCCTGCCTCTCTGTCTACTTGTGATCTCCGTCTGTCAAATAAATAAATAAAATCTCAAAAAAAAAAAAAAAAAAAAAAAAAGAAGAAGTGAAAGCTGCCTTTCAGCTGGAACGGCCATCTCCCAATAATTAGCCAAAATGATTACCACAAAGGAAAGAGGAGAAGCACCTGCTGCTGTATGTTCTCTAGGCTTTTAGGAAACAAGGAGTCAGTCATTAGGCCACATATATGCAAATATACAAGAAAGATGATTTTGTAGACATCAGGAAATGGGCTCTAGTCAAAAAGAAATGCAAAACAAAAAAACAAAAAAGAAAAAGAAATGCCCCCAATGTAACCATGGCAAAACTGGCAGAGTTTACCACTCAGCGTGTCACTAACATTGTTGTAAACAAACCAGTTAAGAACAAGATCCTTGCCAAGAAAATTAATGTACATATTGAGCATAGTAAGCACTCCAAAAGAGGAGACAGTTTTTTGAAACCTGTAAAGGAAACTGATCAGAAAAAGAAGGAAGTCAAGAGAAAGGTATTTGGGTTCAATTTAACCACTAGCCTGCCCCACCCAGAGAAGTACATTTTGTGAGAACCAAAGAAAAGGAACTTGAGCTGTTGAAACTATTCCATAAAAATTCATGGTATGATAGGTGGGCAGGGGGGGAGGGGGAGAAGCTAACATTTTCTTTCTTTCATTTAGTTAAACTAGCTTATTTGGTGGTTTTCACAGCATGTGGTTTTTCATCTGACCTTCAGATGAGTACTTCACTAAATGTAGGAAAATACCTTTTTTTAATTCCTCCCTAAGAATGGCTTAATATGCTGGCACATTAGATGCTTTTAGTTATATTTTTCCTGTTTCTATTTAATTGTATAGGTGATACTAAAAATAACTTGAGCCCCCTACTGTGCATTATAAATGCCAACTGGCAACATATTAGTAAATAAATTTAGATGTCTAGTTTTATTATAATATATAATAATTTGCTGCCTTAAGTAAAGTGCTGGTAATCTATGGTCTCTGTTGTGAAATCTACAATATATGATATTCATGGCCTTGAACATAAATCATTTCCTTTTTATTGATCTGTATCAATACAGATTTAAAACAATATCTTGCCTAAGAGTGATTATTATTATTTTCAATTCAAGTATAAACGGAACACTAGTTCATCAATTAATGACTACAAATTTCTTTAGGCAACAGTTAGCATTTACTATTTGCAAAAACAAAGATACACCATTTCTATTTTTTTCTAAGTATGCCCCTTATTTTTTTTCTTATATTCAAATCATTCTGACATTTACAAAAGTGAAATTAAAACTGAACAGTTATTTGAAACTGGGAAAAGTACAATCTCATAACAAGCACATTCTCATGTTCTCATGGGAAGTTAATCACAAATACCAAAAATTGCTGGTAAAAATAATGAGCTTTAAATACCCACTTACAATGAGGGAAGCAGATCCCTGTATATTTTAATATTCTAGAAATATTAACTAAATAAATAATAAATAAAAGTAACTAAATAATTTAATAGTGGATACACAGAAGTCGATTGCTACAAAAACATGTCTGAATAACTTTATATTAGTCTGGAGTAAGCCTACATATTTTTGATGCTTTACCTACTGTGTTATCTAAGATGAAAACCATCAGGATATATCTTCTCATGGCAAGTCTCTGGGCTCTGTATCTGTATTATATCAAAAAGCCTTCCCATATAAATGATACTATGTGAAACTTTAAAAAATGCTTCATACATTTTTCACGTTTGTAAAAATGAAAAACTCAAGAGGGGAAAAATGGATTTTTTGGTTAGCATATTTTTGAGCAAAGAATAGATTTCAGCACACTTCCTACTGGGAAAACAGTAATTACTTAAGTTGGCAGCACACATCTGGCATAATAAAGATGGGAATATAAAAGTCCTTGATGTAACCCAAGTGTTTATCAGTTTTTAGAACACTCCTGTTCTTGTCAGACCCAAGGAAATATTTAATTAGGAATTGGCTCTCTTCTCATCTTCACCAACTCAAAGGGGCTGTCCTCTTTACCCTCCTGGGTGCTAAAGAGCTCAGTAGCATAAATAGCATCATATTCTATTTCCCAAATATCTCCATTAGTAACTAGATAGGATGGTTAAGTCAAATCCTTTAGTTTTGGGATAAGAAAAATAAAATCTGCAGTTACAGAAATGTAAGTTCTCCTCAAACACTAGTATGCTTTCAAGAATTTGGAAATTCTCCATAATATTTTGGCTCCTGTCCTTTTGGGAGTGCTTTTAGCTGGCTGACACATAGCAATATAATAGCAATATAGCAATATAATTCCATATGGATCTGCCCCCCCATACACAAACCAGAGGAACAGTGCAGATCTCTAGATGTGCCCGTATATTACTGATATCCCCAGATTATTACAGTGTTTTTAAGTTCATTAAATATTTTTACTATTTAAGACTGAATTGAATCTTTATTGCCAAAGTAATCCAATTTTATTATTTTAAAAATCCAAACAGTGCATACATGGAAAAAACTGAAACTCCCCCTGGAACTCTCCACACCCACTCTCAAGGAAGAGATAATTGTTACAATTGACATTTAATCTTTAATCTTCGCTTCAAAGCTTACAAGTCCACTTTTAATTTCACAATATGTCGTGGAGATCTTCCTATGGTAATAAGTATAAAACCTCCTTATTTGTTTTAATGGAAACACATTACCACACTCTCTGGATGTATCTAACTTATTTGAACAATGCTTTATTACTGATATTTGTGTTCTCCAGTTTTCTGCATTTACCTATAATGCTATGTTGAACTATTACCATATGCAGAAGAGAAGAAACGTATTTGGTAATAATACATAGCACACACTGAGCTTGTTGGTTTTAAATTATGTTATTTTATTTGATGAGTTGGTGTGTGGACCTCTTTTTGAGGCAGTAGTTTTATTATCTTACAGATGAGAAAATGCACTCAGAGAGTATAAGCGAATTAAGTAATAGTAAGTTTCTAACTGGGAATCCAACCCTTCACACTATAGGGTAACTTTCTCTTGACTAGATATTCCATTAACTGATAGGCAAAGTGAGCATCAAGTAAAGACACTGAAAAGAATAAAGTGATAAAGGATTTTTTTTAATCTGTTCCAGTGAATGAGTTAACCATTTCCCAGATTTATAAATAAATTGCTCTTCCTTCTTTAGTAAATGCAACTGAGTACTTGTGGACACTGGATTATTAGCAAGACACAGTCCTGCCACCCTGTGTACTTTGTTAATAGTTCTAATGCAGGATAGCCATAATACATATTTTCTATTAAAAATGAGAACCAGGACTAGTTTAAAAAAATGAGAACCGGAAAACATATGTAACAGGAAACAAGTAATTCCGTCAAATTTGCACATACCATTTTCTTCTTAAAGTTAGTATTTATTTGCTTCTTTTCATATTATAAGAATGTTTGAAATGTACAAATCTTTAGTGATTAGAAACACAATTCAATTAACATTTATAAGAAGAACTTTGTCATTTTTTAAAGGTTAATTTTTTGTTTGAGAGAAGAGAGAGCAGTACACGTGGGGGGGGGGGGGGGCAGAAAGAGTCTTATGCAGACTCCACCTTACTTTGAGCGACCTACCGGAGGCAGGGCTCCATTCCTCCGTGCGGAGATCCCAACCTGAGCCAAAACCAAGACTGGGGCGCTTAACTGACTGAGCCACCCAGGCACCCCTCATAAAAAGAACTTTAGCACAAAGCTAATACAGTAGTTGATTAAAGCTATATTTGAAAAAAAAATGTTAACTTAAGGATCACTCAGGTATCACTGAGAGTTAACACTCTGCTTCAGAGATTATTGCCCTTTAAATTAAATACAAAGAGAGCTCCTGTCAATTATCTCAATGTTAAAAGTGAAGGATAAGCTCAACAGTATACTTCAATATTATCAATAAATCAGAGGTCTCAGATCATTTCCACATGGCTAGCATGCAAAGAAGTATAAAAAGGTAGTCATATAGCAAGTATAAGACACACTGCTCACTGAAAATTTGTTTAAAAGTTACTATTTAAGTTAATATCTTAGTTTTATGCTTATTATTCTTATATCTTAATCTTTATGAAATATTTGTGTTGGGGTACAAGCCTTCTATTTGCCATAGTAGCTAAGTATAATAAAATAACACACCAATCAATTCATTTAACATTCAGCATTTCACATGTACCTGTACTGTGCTTAGATGCTGAGGATCTGAGAGTGAATTAGATATAGTCATTATCTTTATAATGCTGAAAGTCTAATGATGATGAGATATAAGGACATAAGCAATTTATATATTACAAGTAGACACTGAAAGGAAGTACATGATATCCTGGGTGTCCAGGTAAGGAGTACCTAATATACTTCGGTGATATTCGTAAGGCTCTCCAAGAGGAAGTGAAACCTGAAGGATGCACTGGAGATTTGCTGAGACAAAAAAAAAATGCTTAGGGGAGAGAGACTGGGTGGAGAAGAAAGTACTGTAGCTGAAAGAAAAGTGAAAAAAGTCATCTTCAGGGAACAGAGGATCAGTAAAGCTGGAGTACAAAATGAATAGAAGTGAAAAATGATGCTTAAGTGGAAAGCAAAGACCAAATCTTCCTGGCTCTTGCAAGCCATGTAAAGTGCTTTGGACTTTGCACTGAGAATAACAGCAAGACACTGACAAATACACCACGCATTCCAGCATCACACCTCTTCGTGAGAAACTGCATTTCCAGAATTTGATATATAGATACATATATGCACATATATGTGTATATATATGGCAAGTGGTTAAATATTAAATATTTATTAAATGCCTATGTATATCTGATATATGTAAAATATATATCATATATTTTATATTATTTATATTTATATATTTTAATTATGGTATAAAATTTCATTTAATTAGTAACCAAAATAATGTAAAATATACTAAAACACCACATATACTTCTTAAAAGAATGATTCTATAGATTTCTTTTTTTTTTTTAAGATTTTACTTATTTATTTGGCAGAGAGAGAGATCACAAGTAGACAGAGATGCAGGAAGAGAGGGGAAAGCAGGCTCCCCGCTGAGCAGAGAGCCCAATGAGGGGCTTGATCCCAGGACTCTGAGATCATGACCTGAGCTAAAGGCAGAGGCTTAACCCACTGAGCTACCCAGGTGCTCCTAGAAGAACGATTCTAGGTAGAATACAAGGAAATAGGATAACCTGCCTTATGATGATCACGAGATCACCCCTCTCCATGAAAGAAGTGAACCACATCCTTAAAAGCAAAAGCGGAAGTTTCCCAGAGAAGAGGATATTCTGCTTCAAGAACATAATATAGAAATCCTGCCTGAGTTTTCAGCCCACCAGCAATGCCTTATGGATTATGACAGCCCCCAGTATAGTGAGCCAAATCCTTAAAACAGATAGATTACAGAAATACCTATAAATACCTATAAATTTATATTATATAAATATATTATAAATACCTACATATAGTAAATTATAAATACCTACACTTAATTAGCAGTTCTTAATTAGTAGTTCTTAATTAGCAGTTCTTCCTGATAAATAAACAGCCCTTCCTCTCTTTAACTCCTCACTGGCTACTCCTCCCCTGGTATCCAACCTACATTTTCCAAATTAAAAACGGGAATGATTAAGCTCTAAAAAAAAAAAGTAAAAGTAAAATACAAATACATACAAAGGATCTAGATGGTTTTGATAATGATATAGCAACTTTTGCTAAGTGTCCCCAGTACTCTTCCTCAGCAGCTCTGAAATCCTGGGGAGGGCTGCTAGCCCCCTTCCTCTGCCTGCCATGTCCAGGAGTTGCCAAGATTTATTGAATCTACGTGTAAAGGCTCTTCATACTATTTTTCTTTTATTCTCTATTCAAATTTGGGTACTTTTTTCCTTATCTCTGTGGTCTGCAAACATCAATCTCCTTTTCAATCCTTTGCACACTTACCTGGAACATCATCTGGGAGTATTGCCTCCATCCCTAACGTTTCTTATGCAATGATTATTGTATTGTAACCTTACCGATACAATGATTATTTATCAGGCAATTATTATTTATCAATGGCATTTATCATTCAAATATTATATTATTATTCTCTCCCAGGCCTTTTACCTGGGCTGCCTTACCCGGTTCTCTTACCTTCTTTTCAATCATACTGCTAAGCAATATCCAAAATGGTTCTATAGACACATGCAGTACAGGGTCCTATGTGTATACCCTACACACTCCCATCACTTGCCAATGCTTCTTCTCCTAGCCCAGGTATATTAAATTCTCTGTTTCATGGCCTAACTTGAATTCAAACAGTTCGATGAATGCTTTCCTGAAACACCCCGTTTTTCATGTCTACCCCAAGCTGAAAGCAATCTCCTTTCAGGAAATTCCTTTTATTCTGATTTCTTTTATGGCACTTATTTCTGCATTTTATTATGATCATTTCTGTACATGACAATCTTCCGAGCAGACAAAGTTAGTGGAAGGAGAAGTTTCACTTTTATTTTTTCCATATTACAGACATTTACTGAACATTTAGAGAATGAAATATTATATTAAGATGCAGGTAGACGGTCAGTAGAGACCATGTCTTGCTAAATCGCTGTCTGATTAATATTTATTGAAAGAAGCATTACAGGTGAAAATGCAGTGAAGGTGACACCAGTGTGTGGTCTGTGAAAAATGTCCATGGTATGCAACACGTAAAACACACTGTATAACAGATATCCATAGGACTATGTATCGCAAAGTGTGCTGCAAAGGCTGTTGGAATTGGATCCAGCGTGGGCGTTTATTTGGCAAACAAATTTTGGGTTTAAAACAGATAAATTAAATTTTGATTCAGAAGCCAAGAACATGGCTCAGAAAACTGCCCATTATGGATTCTTGCTCATTCTCCTCTCTCAGGAATTCTTCTGAACATTTTAAGGGGAGCACTTACTGAAGGAGAACATACCAGTATATACCTTTAAATGATATTAAACATTGTTAAAGAAGGGTTACTATGACTGTAATTCTTTTCTTAATTTATTCTGTTTACCATGACAAAAATATTAATGGGGGTTTCCCGGTTCCCACTACTCACTAGAGGACAAGTCACCTTAAGTTGTCATGCTAAAACCCAAGGACCCAGAGTCTCAGAATTTGTGGGAACCTTTTATAATGACTGGCATTCAGCTTGCTAGCTACTTCCAGTCATCAGTCCCAGGGCTGCAACCTGGCCAACTTCCACTCTCTGCCTGTCCTTCGAAATTGTTAGTGAAAATAACAGTTCTGTGTGTTTTTACCATGTGGGACACCTGTGTGTTTGTGCTGTTGTTGTATAGGTTCACAAATGACAGACATGTAGGCCGTGAAAAATGAGCAATGCACAGGTAACAGCAGCTTTCAAGAGTTGACGGAGACAGACTGTGGAGCCCGAGCGTGGAGTGGAGTGTTTAGCTGCTAATAGCACAAGCTACTTTCCTTTGCCATTAGCTGCAGGAGAGTTGTGTGCACTACCAATTCTGTCCTATAGGAGATTCAGACTTGGGCTTCTTCCAAGTCTTCTTCACAACCATTATGAGAAGCTTTCTAGCCTGCAAAGGATACCCCAGAGTGACTGTCCTCGTCTTTTCCTTATTTCCTGAAATATAGGAATGCACATCACACGCCAACTTGAGCCTTGTTCATTAGTTCATTTCAGCTCAGTCTTCGCTAAAACATAAATTATAAGTTTTCTAAGAAATGGTCTTATTTACTTGAAGATTTATTTAACAAAGAACAAGTCAGTAGGATTGGCTCCGTGGGTTAAGCCGCTGCCTTCGGCTCAGGTCATGATCTCAGGGTCCTGGGATCGAGTCCCGCATCGGGCTCTCTGCTCAGCAGGGAGCCTGCTTCCTCCTCTCTCTCTCTGCCTGCCTCTCTGCCTATTTGTGATCTCTCTCTGCCAAATAAATAAATAAACTCTTAAAAAAAAAAAAAAGAACAAGTCAGTAAATGTATCTTAAAAAAAAAAAAAGATTTTATTTATTTGATAGAAAGAGAGAGATCACAAGTAGGCAGAGAGAAAGAGAGAGGGAAGCAGGCTCCCCACTGAGCAGAAAGCCCGATGCGGGGCTTGATCCCAGGATCCTGAGATCCTGACCTGAGCCAAAGGCAAAGGTTTATTAACCCACTGAGCCATCAGGAGCCCCTAAACATATCTTTTTAAATAACATGCTAGTGAGGTACATTTTTGTCCCTGCTTAGAAATCAAATGGCACAGAGTGGACCTTTCACAAATCCTTTTCCTCTGAATTAAGATCAATTTGTAAAGCCACATGGAATTTAGAATCAAATTCTTATACCTAGAAGTCATCTTTAGTTTGGAATCATTCTCTAAATTAAGATCAGTGAGAGTATATCTGATAATGTTTATCAGATACGTACCTTAGTGAGAGAACTACGATATTTTTCTTTCATTGACTTTATTTTCTGAACGGTTTTTCTATTCAGAATTCTAAGTTCTAGAGTTTTTGTAAGTCTAGGACACAAGTTTATTTGTGTTCCTTTTTTTCCTATTGTTCATTTTTTTCCTATTTCTCACAAATGGTACATGCTTGAGTTTAATTAGTTTATAAGACAACGCAAATAGAAAAAACTGGACCAAGAGACTAGAAAAAATGTCATATGAATACGAAAGTGAAAAGGTAGGAACATGTTCAAGCAACATTATTTCTCTTTGGCAATGGCTAGTAAGAGTGCTGTTTTCTTTAATACAAATCATGATGAAATAAGCATTTTATTCTAAAATACAGAATAAATGATCCTATTAGAAACATTTCCAAAATAGTACACCAACAATTAAATAATCTTTATCAAACACACAGCTATCTATCTTTTGCTAATAAAATGGTGTCATACAGTAGACCTCTACTGGCAATGCTGAGCAGCAGGAGTAGACAAATGTCACCCAAATAAGCCATAAATACCACAAAATTAATTCCTCTAAAATTTATCTTATATGAATTTATTTGCAAACATATGTTTTATCTTTCTGACCTTTCAAGTATGAAATGTACATCAAATGTTTTAATAATTCTTCCTGCAAATCTATTAAAGCTCATGCTCAATTCTGACAGCCTTAACTAAGCGATATACATATAATCATGGGGTTTATAAATTGGGTTTTGGGAAGCCTTTTGAAAATTAAATCCAGTGTGCTCCAGCTAAAAGAGTAAAAAGTAGCTTCAAAAATTAATTAAAAATCAAAGTAAACCTGAACAAGAATAGCTATAATATAGTTGACATAAGGTAATATATTTACAAACACCTTTAAGTCTCAGAAATTTCAAGTGCCTCAAGTAGCCTCAAGTAGACTCTTGTAGTTGGGGAATGCCAGGCTCTCAAAGAAAGGACAAAATGCTGAAAAGTACTGTTTCCACTAAAAACAAACTATATTCTTTATAGGAATATATATGCATATATACATGTTTAATGTCATTCATTTACTAAGTAAAAATATGTAACAGATTTTGTAGGAAATAAAGAATTAAAATGATTTTCCACTAAATTCTCTTGCTTCAACATCAGTTGTTTTTTTTACATATAACATTAATATACTAAGGCACAGCTAGGGATACTAAGGCATATCTAAAAAGGAAACAATTGATTTAAACATTATTCAGGGTAGAAAAGTCCCCTGGTCCTTGAGGGATAATTAGAAGCTATATCTAAGAAATATTAATGAAATGAGAACTTTGATGTCTCCACCATCTCACCCCTGTTCTAGTTACTATATTCTATGTAAGAATTACAAATGCATTGTGTTACATTGAATTTGGCATTCTTTTGGAGTCAGTGAGCAAAACCACAGTCTGAGGATGGACTTACTCTTCCTTAATAAGCCAAATCATACCAGTATCTGAAGGGAAGGATAAGAACTTTAGAAAGTCTTAAGCAGGAAAGAAAATAATCTCGGTGTGCTTCACTTTCTTACATCTGGATCTTAAGAAGGCAAACTAGTTCAGCCAATGCCCCAGGCGTTAAAGCTGAGATAGAAGTCTTCCACATGAAAAGCAGCCCTTGAAACTCAGATCCGATGTCACAGGGTGCAAATCATATCTTTTAAGAAAACATGTTGGTTGCATGCTGTACTCTGTATTTATTTACCTATTGTTATTCTCCTGTCTAGATTTTGCTGCAGGATTTTGTTACAGCCATTTATGCATAATGTGTACTTTAAAATTCCCTAGAGGAAAATACTGTTTACAACACTTTCCAAATGCATTTGACAGTGAAATTCTTTTTTTAAGGGAGTCATGTTTCAGTAAAAATAGGTTGGAAAAGCTGCCATAGCTTTTAGAAAATCTTAAGGTGGGGCGCCTGGGTGGCTCAGTGGGTTAAGCCGCTGCCTTCGGCTCAGGTCATGATCTCAGGGTCCTGGGATCGAGTCCCGCATCGGGCTCTCTGCTCAGCAGGGAGCCTGCTTCCCTCTCTCTCTCTCTCTCTGCCTGCCTCTCCATCTACTTGTGATTTCTCTCTCTCAAATAAATAAATAAATAAATAAATAAATAAAAATCAAAAAAAAAAAAAAGAAAAAAAAAATAAAATCTTAAGGTTCCAGTCCTTACTATGGAATATCAAGGAAAGGTATCCATGTTTGAGCCAAATAAATAAAAAGGAGCAACAGATGTTTTCCCCTTTGGGTCAGTGGGAATATCTAAAGGGAAAATGAATTTTGTAGAGCAAGAGTCATAGCTGAAAATATATGCATGTTCATAGGAATGGTGGGTAGTGGTTGTCAGACAGGGACATCTGAACGCAAAGAGGAGTACTCATCACCCAGTACCCTACTGGATGGTGGGATAGGAACAAAGAAGAGACTGTTAGTTTAAGCAAAGGACAGCATTTTAAGGAACACATGAAATTAGCTCCTTAAATTCTAAATCATAAGTATTTTGCTAATTCTATATCCACTGATGAACTGCACTGATTTTATGAGGGGGAAAAAAAAGAAGAAAAAAATCTCAATAATACCATCTCATAAAAAGACCAATCACTATGACCTCCAGATAATCTGTGATTTATTTTCTAATTGAAAGCCTCAAAAAATCTGCTCAAGCTACGACTATGTCTAAGCAATGTGACAGGCTCTCCCAATGAAAGACTTCCTTTATTACAAACCACAGAATTTAAAGCTAAAGTAGAAGTTACTTCAACAGAAGTTAAAGTAGTCAGTTATTTTCTGCAGATCTAATGAATGTAACAAGGAGAAAAGGACTACAGCCCATGTGAAGGGCAAGAAATCAAGGAATGGGAATCTGAAAAGACTGAGTTTTAGCAATGAAAAGCAAAACCTAGGCATTCAGATTATTCTCTATAACTACTAGGGTCTAGCAGACTATCCTATACATCTATGCAGTGATAGCCAATTTACTCCAGGACTAGTTTGTTAGAAATATTTGTATACTAAAGACAGCTCTGGAAAGATGCAGATAAAGAAAACTTCTTCTGCTAAGTGAAATTTGCTTCATTTCCAAAGTACATAGTAAGGAATTGACCATTGCCTCAATTTAACTTTTCCTTTGGTTTCTGCAAGGTAATAGAAATGTTTTTGTTTGCCTAGAGTTCTTTGGTCACACTGGATAGTCTAACAATGGAATGTGAGTAGGAGCAGACCATACCAGATGTAAATTTGGAGGAGCATTGGGTCACAGAGTATCAACTTGCCCTCTGGAGAGGCTGGAAACAAAAGCTGGCCATGTGGGCAGTCAATTACCCTTAAGTAACTGAGTCAATTATGCTTAAGTAACTGAGCCTCAATAAAACTTTGGACACCAAGGCTCAAGTGTGTCTTCCTAATCTGATAATTTTCTGCCCATACTGTCACGCAGAACTGTGGGGAAAACAACAATATCTACGACTCTACTGTGAGAGGACAATTAGTAACTCCATGCATGGAACTTTCCTAGACTCTGCCATATGCATCCCTTCCCTTGGCTGATATTAATCTGTACTTTTTCATCACAATAAACCATAGCCTAGAGTATAACAGTTTGCAGTGGGTTCTATGATTCCCTGAAGTGCATTATCAAAACCAAAGTTGATTTTGGTGGCACTCAGACTTGTAACTGATATCAGAAATAAAAAATGATCTTATGGATTGCACCCTAATTTTGCAGAGGATAACTAAGGAAAAAAAAATATTTTTTTTTCAGGACAGAAGATGGGCACTTTTACCAAAAGCTTCCATAAAAGACAGTGTTCTAAACACACAGTTCTTCTGAAATATATCCTTACTACATGTATGGCCTTTATCATGTTGACCTGTGAGAACTTCACACTCGGGAACAACAGTTACTGCAGTGTTACACTGGATGATACTTTGTCTCTGACCCAGATGTCTTATATCTGTCTGCCAATACCTACTAAGTCATGACAGGTAAACTCATTAGCTTGAGTTCAGGATTAAATTTCAGACATTTTCACAACTTCGGACTTGATGGTTGAATATTAACTAACACATCTAACTTATTATCCCGTCACCCACCTTCAGGAAGATTTATTAACAGACAAACAAACAAACAAACAAAAAATACGTTCTATGAGTGAGGTAGTGGCCAGTTTGGAAATGGCTTCAGTTACAAGAGATATTATTGTTAAAATGCAATGAAGAGTCCTAAAGCTAGAATTAAGTAAGTATATATTAGACAGTCTTGTGAGACATAGAAATATTTCACTCCATGACTGATAAGCAGACTCATTTTGTAGAGTGAAGGTCTATAGCACTTTCGCCATAGACTCTGTCATGGGGTATCTGGTAATTTAAGGTGACAGTACATTTTTACTGTGTGACATCCTGTGCACTCTCTTCAAACTTAATTAAAGAACAACAACAACAAAAAAAAACCCACAATCACCATGAGGTTTTGAAATGCTTATCTCCACTAGTTGTTAAATTTTCCAAATCTAGTTTCCATCTAGAAACATTTATGACTACAATCTAGCACAGTAGGACTGCTTTAGAAATTCAGACTTTAGTGCCCATCTACATATTTATAATCTCTTCCTATACAGGAAAGATCCATTTTCAAATTGCACCTAGCAGTGAAGATTGAAAACTTAGATACACATGGCTAATATTTTTATAGTAACTCAGTATGTTTTAGGCTGGTTTCTATTCTTTCAGCTCCCGGGAAGATCTCTCTCTATACAGGCATTACAGTTTCTATTCAACAACCGCTGAGGGGAGTTTGAACAAATGGCACAAAAATATGAAACACTGGTAACTGCGTTTGAACTCCTAGTATGAAATCTATTTGGTTTCTAATTCTTCAGGCTGACAGACATGCATTACCAGCAAATGTAAACCAGGTAAATATAAGGGACTCGTATGCCAATGTTTCCATGAAATTTTAAAATAAAAGCATTTTGAGGTAAATATGATTATGTGCAAGGTGTAAACGTAATTTTTTTAAATAGCAAATAATTTTAGTAAATTCCTTTTTCTCCTCTCCAGACCAATGTTAATGCTGCAAACAAAGGGGCAGAAAACAACAACAACAACAACAACAAAAAACTATCTTCAGGGATTCATTTATACTTCCAGGAAAAAACATATTGCTCCCAACATGGTAACAAAAAAAGTTCACCAATCTCATAATATATTTTAACAAAAACTTCATTTAGACTTCTGTGATACTGAAAACTGGCTTTAAAAAAATATTGGCAACAACATTCATACTTTATTATGGTAAATACGTTAACAGTCTTTTTTAGATCTAGGAATAACCATTGAGCCTACTAAAAGATAAAATCTTTTCCCCTCCCATATCTAGTATCTACACTTGCAATTCAGTTCTGATTTGATTTATAGAGTTCCTTACCACAGTTTGCAACAACTGAGAACCCTAAGCGACTAAGACTTATTTGCATCAAAACAACTTTATTATGGTGCATGCAGCTTAGCTTGATGGCTTTCTCATTACTGATGCAACTGTTACTCCATAGCAACAACAGAAAAAGAATAACATCTCTGAGCCTGAGTAGAATAAGTACACTTCTCACTCTACTCATGCTGAGTGAAAACTCTGTTTTCATCTAAACTACAGAATATATCAGTGAACCTAATGGGATCTGACAGTCTATCTTAAATAGTGTCATTAGGTAACAAAGAGAAATCTAAAGCTATATAACCCTTGGTCATTTTGATGACTGCTTCTTTTTCTTTCAGTTTGAACCGATAACTGAAACTCCCCATCAAAGGCTTTCTGCAATTTTGTGCTTTTTAATTTGGGTTTCTGTCTGGATAGTTCTTTTATCATAAATCAACCTTTTAGGTAAATGCTTGCAAAATATGACTAGTGAGATAACTGAGACATAGGAGAGTATCACTAACGAAGAACTATTTCCGTACTATTACTTGTAGATTTTGCAACCTATCAAAATCACGCAAACCAAAGAGTAAATGGAGAAATATATGATGCCCACATTTGCTTTAAACAAATGGTACTGGATGAAAAACTTAACTACAAGTTTCAGAATATGCATATTAGATAAATAATGTTACTGTTGAATATATAATAAGCCACTTACAGGAAAAAGATTTATGGTACTTGGAGAGCACTAGAACATTCATTTCTACCTAACAAAGTAAAGGGCAGGGCCAATTTTGAAAATAATTTGTATTTGTTTAACCGCACAGCATATATAAGCCAAATACATACATACATACATACATATATATATATATATATGATCCTTTGGAGTTAGATACTACTATCACCATGTTACAGGCTGATAAATTTATGTTTGTCATTGTTAAGTAATTTGCTTCAGATCAGACAATTACTGGGGTTTGAGACGGGATTTGAACTAAGGAATCCAAATTTTTACCTTGTGTTCTCCATAAGCTGTCAGTATCCTATGAAAAAGGCAAAGAAAGGCTGACTTTAAGGATAAGAAAGCTGACTCAACCTAAGCTGTAATTTTAGTAAATAGCAGCAAGAAGGCACTCTTCACTTCTACTCTCATTCTCAGATGTCCTTCCATTTCCTTGTTTTACCTACGCTGTTCTCCAGTTTCCTGCTTTGATACTTCGCAGTTCTAAAGTCCCTTTCTTCAGGTTAATTCTGTTTCACCCTTTCCATTCCCTCCTCACTTCCCTAACCAGACTGTGATGAAAGAAGTGAATGGACAATATCTGTAACTTGTCATAGTTACAGTGGCAAAGAGATTTTTCTGACCCAATGAATCGATAAATAGTGGAACTTCAAGTAACAGGTTTGGTGAAAAACTGAAGTGCAGGATTTTAGAAAATATGGGAGGAGAGTGTTTCGTACTTGAAATCTCTGTCATGCATGATCATTATTCCTTAATCATGAAACAACACATCTATTGATTGCTAGCTAAAATGTTGGCCATGTTGTTAGGTACCCATTATGTCAAGTAGTTCTTACAATAATCCCATTATTGTCATTTCTATTTTATGTTGTGGAAACTAAGGCTCCAGATAATTTCGCAACTTGTCCAAGGCTCAAGCCCTGGGAAGCAGCAGAGTAGGTGTTGGGATCAGGTCTGTCTGAAAGCCCATACACTTTGAAAGCTCTTAAACTCCCTGGTAGATGCTGTGTCATCTCATTTACATTTATGCTAGAGCCAGTAATTATTGCAAATACATCAATTTTAAAAAATATTTGGTGGTGGCATATAAGGGATTATAACCACACTCTGTCCTATTTGGAATGAAAAAATACTGAAGCTCCCATAATAATACTGTCATATTGCATTCTTACGTATTCATTGCTTTCAAAGTATTTTAAGGAATATTTAAATATTGATTTCCTTAATTTTCTGGGTCTGTAATATTGTAGATGTATGCCCATGAGGACAGTGAATGAAAAATAATAGCATTAACTAAAGCTTGTGAAAATGTCTTTCTTTGGTATTCTTGCCACGGGAATCTTCTCCGATGGTATCGTGATTTTAGCTACATAAAAATGAAATAATTTGCAAGCATGGCCTCTGTTGTTGTGTATTATGTCCTTGAAATCATGGTATTGAATGGGTACACTGACCTTTCTTTGGAGATAAATTGAACATTAATCTCATTATCCACTCTGTATGAACAACAACGAGACCTTTCCTTCTAGAGGTTAAAAAAAAAAAAAAAAAGAAAAGAAAAGAAAGAAAAATCCGTCTTACCTATTTTATGTTCCTATGTCATTATAAAATTTGGGGGATATTTTGATAAATATGAAAAGTAATTGTTAAATTTAGGAACCTTATGAAGCCAACTGCTTTGGGCTAAGACCAAGTAAAGAATCTTAAGAATCTGCAAAATGTGTTTTATACATACCAAGTATATTTATTTTTTACATTAAGTTGGATCTTTCCATTGCTTACCTTTGAATATTTCACTGTTCAAAAACTGCCAATGGAGCAGCACTAACTACCAAATCAACTAAATCTCAAACCTTATCTAGGATTCAGGTTTATTCTGAATATTGTCAAAAGCTGCCATATGAATGAATTCACTCCATCCTTATACATAACCTGTCTTTGATATCTGAAACTGCCCTATTTCTCACCATTTCCATGCTTTTTGTTGTCCTTCCCTTTTCCTAGATACAAGAGTCTCTATCTATAAATGCCTCAGCTGTTCTACCTCTTCTCCAAAATTCAGGTAAATTACCACTCTTACATAAAACACATATGGACCTCTACACTGATACCTTTCTCGTAGCATCGTGTTGCACCCTCTTGTGTATTTTATGCATTTATTTAGTTGGTTGAATGATTGTTAGGGTTATTGCACTGTGCCACAGTTCTTTAGTAGGTCTCATAGTTTCTACAATACTTTAGAACAGGAAGTAGTTTTACTTATGTTATGTCTCAATATAATACATAGTTCATTCAACAAATATTTATTTGCCAGTTTCTGTGTGGGTGCAGGAAATGTATTTAATGGAGATACGGTCTTTATCCACTTAGAGTATGTATTCTAGTAAGGATGACAATCGAGTTATAGTAAAAAGAAATGTAATCTAACAGTTGTAACAAGAGCTAAAGATGAGTAGTACCTGGCCCTATGAGAGCCCAAGACAGGGTATTTTATCATGTTAGGAAGTCACAGAAGATGTTGTTTTGGAAGTCAGAGTTGAATTGTCATTTCTTGATTAAGCCATATGCACTGAGAACCTACTATGTTCCAGACAATGTTTTAGCCCCTTAAGTTAAATATCTGCTTCCTTAGAGTTATATTCTAGAAAAGGGTTACTGAAACATTTTCATGCCCCTCATCCCTTTGTTAGTTTTGCAAAGTCTATGGACCCTTTTTTATAATTATGTAAATATACATAATTTTTAAAATATACAAATATACAAAATGAAATATCTAGGATTATAAAGGTAAGCTGTTATATTATTGCAAAATATCATCTAAAATATTTTTTTAATTTGTGACAGAATAATGTTTCTTTATTAACAAATTAAATAATGAGATCTAGTAGTAAGCCTACTACAAACTGAACAAATTGAACTCCTCTCCCCCATCCCCACCCCCACACACAAAGTAGGAAGGGGAACTTTTTGACAACAAAAGCAAGGTGAGGAAAGCCCCTGTGGCCAGAAAATGCATGGCATATTTGAGAAAACAAAATAAAACCTATGTGACTGCACCCCACATTATGACTGTGAGCATCCTAGAAAATTCAGCTGCAGTGCATAGTAGAGGAAAAACCATAGGGAGCCTGGCAAGACAGTTAAAGATTCTGATCTCTATACAGTGAGCTATTAGAAGAGACCAATGTGTCTTAAACAAATAGGAAATAAACTGACGATGAGAAAGCAATGGTTATGACTCTACTGCATTTTGCATTTCACTCCATGAAGATCATTGTTGTTCAGGAAAAAGACTGACAGGAGGCAGGAGTGGATGTTGCTGTCCAAGAAGGGAGACTCAGAGAGGAGAGATGATGACATCAGTCTGGCAAAAATGAAGATAGGAAGAAGTGAATTCTAGGATGGAAGGATGAACTTGATTTCTTTCTTTCTTTTTTTTTTTTTAAGATTTTATTATTTATGGGGTGCCTGGGTGGCTCAGTTGGTTAAGCAACTGCCTTCAGTTCAGGTCATCCTGAAATCCCAGGATCCAGTCCCCCATTAGGCTCCCCACTCAGCAGGGAGTCTGCTTCTCCCTCTGACCCACCCACCATGTTCTCTCTCTCTTTTTCTCTCATTCGCTCTCAAATAAGTAAATAAAAATCTTTTTTTAAAAAAGATTTAAAGGGGCACCTGGATGGCTCAGTGGGTTAAACCTCTGCCTTTGGCTTTGGTTATGATCTCAGGGGTCCTGGGATCAAGGCCCGCATCAGGCTCTCTGCTCAGCGGGGAGCCTGCTCCCCACCCCCCCCGCCCGCCTACCTCTCTGCCTACTTGTGATCTGTCAAATAAATAAATAAGATCTTTAAAAAAAAAAAGATATAAAGAAGATTTTTATTTATTTATGACAGAGAGAGAGATAGTGAGAAAGGGAACACAAGCACAGGGGAGCTGGAGAGGGAGAAGCACGCTTTCTGATGAGCAGGGAGCCTGAGCCTCATATGGTGCTTGATCCCAGAACCCTGGGATTATGACCTGAGCTGAAGGCAGATGCTTAATGACTGAGCCACCCAGGTGCCCCTGAACTTGACATTTTAAGCCAATTCATGTATCCAACCCATAGCGTGTTTTACTGAGGTAATACATTCCAAAGGTAATTCTCACTAAACAAAAATTAAATTGTGACAACTGGTAGTAATTGACTAAAACACTGCTCCAGAACCTAAATATAATCTAGTATTTCTGAGCCTTTGATTCAAGTAAAATCTCAATCCCAGTCAATAATCATTTTAGCCATTTAGTTTCTTTCCCCTGCAGGGGGAAAATCATAGCACTGTATTTTTCTTCTAGTTACTTAATCTCACGTAAATATTACATAAGATATCTTTAAACTTATTCTTTTGTCATATTTTCCTTTGTGTGTTCTTAAAGTATTTAGAAAATTTCTTAGATTTCAAATTTGATCTGCTTAATCTATTGGTATAGTTGGCATTACCTAGCAAGTTTGACTTACTATTACAATATTTAATTTGGAGAAATTCTAAAAACTTATTAAGTATCAATATCCAAACAGAATAATCTGAACTTATGCTTTTCTGAAATTATTTAATATATGAAGTTAAGTGAAAAAATAAGGCTACTATAGAAATTATGCTGCATTTTGTATTCTTTTATGGATTTGTCAGTGGTAGAGATATTCATACAAATAAAACACTTGGCAACTTTGTGGACAGAACATTTTGTTCTGTTTTATTAAAATTTACAAAAATATCAGAAGTCAAATAATTGATGTAGTACAAAAACAGAAAAAGTTTAAAAATTAAAAATATTTTATACCTGAGTGATTCATTCCACAAGGCCCTCACCATTACATTTCACATTGTAATTACTCTATCATTTCACTAGTTCTGATGAATAATGAACTACTCTACAGAGATACTTTAGAGACTTGTAAGATAAATATTTCAAATATTTCAATTAGAGAACAAGTGAGTAATCCATCAATGAATGAATTTGTTTCATAAGCAGGCTAAAATATGATTTAAAATGAGCCAGTGGTTAAACTGTTACAAAATACAGTATATCATGCTGCAAAACATGCTCTCAATGCTAAAGTAGACACTGTTCTCCAGCTAGAGTTTATGAAAGAAGCAAATCTGAGCAAAGGCAAATCAAAACTGCCAAGCAGTCAAACAATATAACTCTATTTCTGTAATTACAAACTTTTATAGAAGACTTGCAGGGTAGCTGGGGACTATGATGGCAATGTAGCCACTCATCTTGCATTCCTCTCAAATAAGGAAAAATGAAAAGGTAAATCAAATTTTATGTAAAAAAAAAAAAGTAGGAAAATTGAATTCTATGCAAATTCTTCAGGCATAACTTAAAGACAGAGAATGGCAAAACTGCACATTTCTCATACTACGACCTACTTCCTGCTCATAAGCAAGCCAACATAGATTGAAAAAAAAACTGTGGGGAACACAAAAGAAAGTGTGCTTTGCAATAAACCACTTGAAAAACAAATTGCACCCTATATCTGAAAATGTCTGTGAAAAATCAGAGCAGGACTATAGAGAAAGTTTATCAGAGTAGGTACAACTCAAAGGGTCAAAGGCCTTTCAAAGGGACAGGCATAATTTAAAAGGCAGACACGATTTAAAGAGATAGATGCAATTTAAAGTGGAACTCTTTGAAAAACATAACCCACTGTAAAGAAAAAAGACCAAAAAAAATACTCTTCAGTAATTTGATGATGAAAAAGAAAAGAAAAGGTGTGCCTGAGTGGCTTAGTCAGTTAAGCCTTGTGAGGCATCTGCTTTCTACTCAGGTCACGATCCTTCATCTGTAATCTCTTCAGCAAGACCCTGCTTCTCCCTCTCTAGCTCCTCCTGCTTGTGCTCTCTCTCTCTCTCTCTCTCTCTTTCTCTCTCTCCCACTCCCCGTCAAATAAAAAAAAAATCTTTAAGAAAAGAGGGGTGGCTGGGTGGCTATGCAGGTTAAGCCTCTGACTTCGGCTCGGGTCATGATCTCAGGGTCCTGGGATTGAACCCCACATCAGGCTCTCTGCTCAGTGGGGAGTCTGCTTCTCCCTCTCTCTCTGCCTGCCTCTCTGTCGACTTGTGAACTCTCTCTCTGTGAAATAAATAAATAAAATCTTTAAAAAAAAGAAAATAGAAAAGTAAAGAAAGAATAAATTTAGGGCCATGCAAGATAGAAAGTGAAGAAATTGGAGAATTCATAATCTGCCCCCAACCAAGACAAACAAAAATCCTATAAAAGTACCTGAATCTGCTGTACTAGAAGAAGAGACAACTATTAAACTAGGGATATTGTACAAATCCCTATACCATAAAGATGAATAAGAGAATGGTGAAATCCTTCCAGAGCTACTGCAGAAAATTAGCAAAGTCCCACACGTAATAACTGAAGAGAATTCCCTCATGCAGCATTAAATAGACTCAAACAAGAGTCCGATGATGTGTATTTAAATTAAAAAAAAAAAAGGCATCTTTAGTCAGAAACTCAGAATCTAAAAACAAAGTGTAAAAAATAAATGGATAAATGGGGGGGAAAGTTGATTGATCTCCAGAAAGAAACAGAAGAAAAAGACAAAACAATCCCACGGCAGGGAGAAAAACAAATAAACAAATGAAAATTACCAAAGTTCACTAAAGAAAAATGGGAAAATAACTAAAAGAATGAAAAGGTTGTAAGTAAAGTAAAAAAAGTCAGAAAGAAGGTAGTGAAAATGGAAGAAAGGTAATTTGGATTACCAACTTGATTGAAAACTTTTATAGAAAAAACACAAGTGAACAGAGCTAATAATTAAACCTACAAACTAAGAAAACTTTCAGAGAAAGAAAAACACCTGAATCAGCACAGTAGAAAAGCTCAACTGGGAAAACTGACCCAGAATAATTTTGAAGATAAAGACAAAATCCTCAAGGCCTCCAAGGCAAAAGTGGCAAGTGATTTATAAAGCAAAATAATTAGAGAAACACCAGACTTTCTGAAACTATTATACAAAGGCAGGCAACAAACAAACAAGAAAATTCAATGAATATTGAGAACAAAGAAAAATAGTTTTCAACAGACAGAAATAAGGAAACAGGGAATTCTACTCTCATTGGTTCTCCTTTAAGGATCCACTGTAAATGATTTTGACGTAAATCTGATGATAGTGATAGTCATATAAGGTAGTTAGAATTATCCCCCTTCTATACAAAAGGAAACAGTGGTAAGAAAGCTTAAAACAGAGACTAAATTCAAAGCAGCATCAGAAACAGAACTGGAAATTAACCTACTTCTACAATTATCAGGTCAGTGTGTTTTCAATTCAGTCACTGCTTTCTCCTCATTCTAGATGCATCAAGGTCAAGCTAGAGAATCTAGACACACACTGGAGTTAGCAACTGCTACACATTCCAATATCTGGTTGCCTCCAAAGTGTGGTAATCAGAGAGGAAATAATTATAATTAAGGCAAAGTTACAGGATATATAGTTAATCCTGCCAGTTCTGTTGCAAATAGGCACAGATATTTCTAACTACCAAACCCTTACTACTATAAGGTCGGAAATGTAAAGCATTTCTAAAAAATGGAGTATTAGTGTCAACATACAATAGTTCACATGTTGTGGAGTATTATATACTAGCATTATATATATTATATATTCTAATCAAGACATTATTGTCAAGGCAAATATAGTTAAGACATTTAACTGTAGCCTTCATCTCCTCATCTGTGAAAATGTGATTAATGCCATTTAAAGGATTCTTATAGAGAATAAATTAAATTCTCAAGTGAAGCCAAATGACTAAATATTAAACATGCAATCTACCAAAAGTATTTTTCCCACTGATTGATTTTTGAAAATGTGTGCTGTCTTCCATTATCATCCTATAGTGTTATCTGTGACTCTGCACATTCACTAAGGTAAGTTTTCAATATTTATGGAAATTCTACCATTTGGTTGGGTGTTGTTCCATATGTCCATGTATAAAGAGAAAACAGAGCTCTACTCTTATGCTACTTACATTCTAGTCACGAGCCACTGTAAATGCAGATGTGGCAGAATGGTACATAGCCCCTTGTAAAGGACCTTATTTAGTATTGCTCTGTGCTAATTCATAATCAATAGTTCTTTAAAATTCTCATGAAAATAATCTGCTACCAATAAAGTTTATAAAATGATCTCTGCTACCATTAAAGTTTATTAAATGATCTCTAATGCTCAGACCTACTATAAACCCCTCCCCAAAAAACTGAACTAGCTGTTAATTATTACACAGGCTTTTTAGATTTTTAAGTAAAAATGTCATATATTTCATCTGTTCAAATACTATTTATAATTTTAAAATTACCCCTTAATAAGTTATTCAGAATTTAGTAGTTAACATTATCTATCGCAGACTCTGTAAATCTAAGAACATTAGAAAAGTGCTTCGCAAAACCTAATGCGTAAGAATAATTTGGGGATCTTGTTAAAATGCAGATTCTGATTCAGTAGAGCCCAGATTCCCCATTTTAAGCTTCCAAGTGATGAGGAAGCTGCTGGCCGGCCCTTAGACCACACTTAGAGTAGCAAGGCATTACAAAACAATTAACACAGACCCTATCAATGAAAAGAAATCTATGCATGTTAAAATAAATGATAATTTTTTTAGGTATTAAATATGATTAAAATGCTCTACATAAGTAATGACAGATGATTTTATAAATGCAGAAATATCATGGGCTTTTCTTTAGGCATTTCTACATGTGTGCTCATACTTTATAAGAGCACACATCTAGAAATGCCTAAAGAAAAACCCATGATATTTCTATCCAGTTAATCTGGCCTAGACACAAAAGAAAATGATATACCTCACATGATCAGCTAAGCATAAAGTAATACAGTAATTATGTCTGTGTTAGAGAACAGTTAACATTTCTTCTTTGCTGTGAAACCTGACTTGAATTCCTATCCTGATGGCTTAAAAGTAAGGACTAATGCTAAAACAGTATTATGTCAACTATCTTTTTTTTTTTAAATATGTCTGTCTATGTGAGTGTAAATGTTTACTATTTTTCTTCATTTTAGTCCTCCACTATCTCCTTAAATTCCTACTAAAACTAATAATGAAACCCGTCAATAGTGAAGTTTTTTTTAATACAAAGAAAAACCAAATACGGTGATAAAAACAGGCACATTATCCTATCTGCACAGCAGAGTGGCAATTGTAAAGCAGTAAACTATTGTTTAAACTATGTATTTCATCCGAATGTACAATAAACTCAAAGAACCAGTACTGAAGGTATCTATAACCTTTAGTAACGTAATTGCACCCAGCATCTTATACAGAAAATGAAAACTGTGCTGTTCTGAAGTATAAATGGAGTATTAGTTCTTAAAGCATCCTACATGGTATCTGGAACATTCTGTTTCCTGAATCATAAACATTTAGCCTAGTTCCTGAAATACAGTAGATACTCAACAAATGAATGCCATTTGTGAAAAAATAAAAGAATCAATCAATGAAAAAATTGATAAACAATAATACCCTTAAATCCTAGAACCCAGAACCCTAATTTGAACAATACCCTTAAATACTGGAACCCAGAACCCTATTTTGAAAATTACATCAAATGAATTCTATGAGATTACTGGGAAACACAGAAATGAAAGAGTTTTCAAATCTTCCCTAAAACAGGATGGCAAAACCAAAAATCTTTGGACATCTACTATAAATTCGAAATTATAATTATACAAGTTACAATTAAACAAGTTACAAGCCATTCTATGAACTCCAAAACACTGATTTCTATTAGTGAAGCCACTGGTAGCTACAAAATCTGTGTGGTATCAGTAATTGTGTAGAAGGAAGCATAGGTAAGGCATCCAATCTCCTCATGGCCCTGAGAACCCGGCTCATTTACAGAGAATTCAAAAGCACAATTAACCAATCAGAGAAGAGTAGCTACAACAGGGAGAAAATACTGCTGACTCAAATTTGCAGATGAATACAAAGGGACCATGGTAAAGTCAGAAAGGTAGTGGGATAATCTGGATCATAAAGCTTTAAAACTGAAAAAAATAAAACAAAACAAAAACTAAAGAAACAAACCTAAGCTCCTTTCCAAGACAAAGTCGCACACTAGTAAGGAACTCCTGGAAATATAATTTAAATTGACCTGAACAGAAACAGTAGGGACAAAAATAGGGAAAGGTGGGATAAGGTGGGAAGCGGGGAGATAGAGGAGGTAGATGGTCAGAAGTACAGATCACTCTTCCTGATCATTTTGTGAAAGTAACAAAATTAGAAGATCTACAGCTATCAGGCTGAAAAGTCATCTTAGCCAAATCTTCCTTTAACTGTGAGACGTAGGAGAGAATTTTGGTAAAATTTCAAAAGATTCTCTCCAGAAAAAGAAAATAGAAGCAAAGCAACATATCTAGAATCACAGCTTTGCTTAATCATATGCTGTACATAGTTGCTTTCATTCCAAGATGGCAAAGTTGAATAATTGTGACAGAAACCATATATTCCTCAAAGTCTGGAGATATGATAAGTTCTGCAAATTACTATTTGGCCCTTCACAGGAAAAGTTTTTGCCTTCCCTGGACTAGAAGAAGTCTCTGGACTAAAAGCTCTAACTTTTAAAGACTGAGTAGAAAAGGCTAGCAGGGTAGAAATGAGTATATAAGCAGACTGAGAAAAAGTAGGGGAAAGAGCAAGAAAAAGAGGATAATACTATCATGGAAGCCAAGCAAGAGAGGTTTTAGGATGGCAGATAGGAGAACTTGGCTCAAAACATGCCAAGTCTGTGTAAAAGGAAGACTGAAATGTACCTGCTAGATTTAAAGATACAAAAATCAAATAGTTATGGGAAAAAAATGTCCTGTGAGAAAATGGAAAGTGTGAATTCTATCAAAAAGTTTAGCTTTGAAGAATTTTAGATATACAGGGCAATAACTGGAGCGGTAAGCAGTCACATAAGTAAGCAAACTTATGATTAATAAATTGTTATATTCTCATAGGAGTATGTTTTGTCTTTTCTTTAAAAAATATATATACGCACACATGTGTATATATATACACACACATCTTTTTAAAAACAGATTCTAAAAAGTCAGTTTTTTATTGTCTTATTGTAACCATGATTTCAGTGTAATGTTTTCTGATTCATATGATACACACTGTTGAAAGCAAGCATTCATGCTGGGCATGCTGACAGAGTCCTTATTTACTTATTTGAATAAAATTTAATAAGAAAGAAACTGGACAGCTCATTTTTGAAAGACTCAACTAGAAAAACTATGTCCAGACTAGCTTTTCTTAGAATTTTCAGGATACTATACAAATACATCATAATTTGAGTACAAAGTAGCGCTCTATTTTTAACTTATTCTCAGCTCCATACCCCCAAAGACATCTATTCTATCTAAATGAATCAAGCATCTAATTATCCTTTAAATAAACTAACATTCAAAGGTACAATGGAAGGTATTTCCTCTCTTCTTACTGATTAAAAAAGCTCAATGAAGGGAGTTGGGGTAAATTGGAAGGGGAGGTGAATCATGAGACCCCATGGGCTCTGAAAAACAAATCTGAGGGGTTTGAAGTGGTGGGGGGGTGGAAGGCTGGGGTACCAGGTGGTGGGTATTATAGAGGGCACGGATTGCATGGAGCACTGGGTGTGGTGAAAAAATAATGAATACTGTTTTTCTGAAAATAAATAAATTAATTTAAAAAAAATAATAAAAAAAAAAGCTCAATGAGTCTGTTGAATGGACTTGTAAAATAAATATGTAGACTCAGAACCATGCAAACTAATAAAAAGAAACCTGGTCAATTAGAGTTTCTAATCTCAAAATTAGAAAAGTTTACAAAACAAAAACAAAAACAAAAAAAAAAAGGAAGGAAGGAGGAAACCTGCAACCTGCCACATTTGAAACCCACTAAGGATTTTATTAAGTTCAATGAAGAAATCTCCAGGGAAATAAACATCCATATTGAGATCTGTAAAAGTCTCTACAAGGCAAAGCAATTTAACAAATTAACAATGAATGTTTATGTGAAAAGACAAAAGGAGAAATTTCCTTTGTAGATCTGTTTTTCATTTTCTACTACAACTCTCTGGAAGAAAGAAAAATAATAAAACATGAAACAAAGACTACATTTTTTGGTAGGAATGTAACTCACATAAAACTAATTCATAGAGTTAATCTTTTTAGCAGTATTACAGAGAATAGATGGCTTGATTAAATTCCCTTCCCTGGGCACCTAGGTGGCTCAGTTGTTAAGCATCTGCCTTCAGCTCAGGTCCTGGGATCCAGCCCCACAGCGGACTCCCTGCTCAGCAGGAAGCCTGCCTCTCCCTCTCCCACTTCCCTGCTAGTATTCCCTTTCTTGTTCTCTCTCTGTGTTAAATAAATTAATTAAATCTTTTAAAAATAAATAAATAAATAGATAGATAAATAGATTCCCTTCTCTACGTCCTATATCTTCACTCTATGTAGAGATAATTCTACATAGGAAATTCTATGTATATGTGAGAGGCAAAGTTATAATTTCCTATATATAATTGTATCTATACAATATATATATTTATTATACACACACACATATATATACACATATATATATGTGAGAGTGTGTGTGTTTGTGTGTGTGTGTGTATATATATATATATATATATATATATATTCACCACCACCCCCAAGTATGGCTCTGAGAGTTGCCTGCAGATGAAAACTCTTGAATGGGTTAAGGAAAAATATCCTTTCCCTGTTGTGGATACAGCAATGTTTCCTAAAAGAAAAAGTGGATCATCATATGGTAGCTTTTAGTACTTTGTTAGCATTAAAGAACTGTCTTATCTCTACCGAGTCTTAGGGAAGTTTGATAACGTAAAGTACACCTAGCGTGAATATTATGAGACCAGACCTCTTAGAAGAGCTGAAACGTAACTGACATTTATGTTATATATAAGTCAAATTGCCTCAGAAACACAAACTGCAGATACATATACTACAGCCTAAGATCTGGCATTTACTAGATTATAAAATATTTAAAAGAAAAAGGTTTATATGTATTATGTCTGTTTTTCACCATTCCTGAGAGTGACTTACACAAGGCACTTGCTACGTATTAATCTACATGAAAAATTGATAACAGGCCAATATGAAACTAGGCATGATACATATACCAGTTTCTATTATTGACTGTAATATAAGTAAAACCTTGTTTAAATATTGAAAAAATATTATAAGAAATGCAAATTTGACATTTTAAAATACTGCAGAAGTATGCAGAAAAGGAGAGGTAGTTTAAATGCATTCAAAAATCTGAATTAGGGCACCTGGGTGGCTCAGTGAGTTAAGCCTCTGCCTTCAGCTCAGGTCATGATCTCAGTGTCCTGGGATGGAGCCCTGCATCTGGCTCTCTGCTCAGCGGGGAGCCAGTTACCACCCCCCCCCCACCCTGCCGCCTGCCTCTCTGCCTACTTGTGATCTCTCTCTGTCAAAGAAATAAATAAAATCTTTAAAAAAAAATTTGGATGATATCAAACTGAAGGTTGCTTCAGTGGAAGGGGGTGAGAGGGATAGGGTGGCTGGGTGATAGACACTGGGGAGGTTATGTGCTATGGTGAGCACTGTGAATTGTTTAAGACTGATGAATCACAGACCCATACGCCTGAAACAAACAATACATTATATGTTAAAAAATAATAATAATTTTTAAAAATTTGGATGATAGCAAATGTAAAACAGAAATTATTTCAGTAGTAAGCTCTCTCAGAGTAACTAGATGTAGTTATTTAAATTTCAAAAGAGGAATATTTGATTTTACTCTTATAAACAGAATTAATTATATTCACTATATCTTTCACTTCCTGAAGTATTTCTTTAAGGGATATGTTAAAAACCCATTTCACCAGTCATTTAGCAAAGCAATGGGAAATATAACATAAAAAACAACTGCAGAGACAAGGTGACATAATATAACTTCAAAATTCCCCCTACACTATATTTAGAATAAGTGAGCTTCATTTCACAATGTCTAGATGCATGGATGAAATTTCAAGCAAATTTACTTTCTCAGGTACTGAAAAAAAAAAAAAAAATCAATGAACAACAGAACATAATGGTGTGTTCAAAAGACATTTACAGTGGATAGCATAGAGCAGAACTAAAAGGCATCTCCTCAGGTAGATTTATTGAACATAAATGAAGTGATATTATGAGTTACTTTCAGTTTCACTGGAGTAAATTAATCCCCATCCAAGAAATATCCAAGAAAAGAATAATATTTCTAAAACTGTACAGCTAAAGACAAAGTTGCAAAACAAACTGACTCCATCAAAGCCTGGCAACAAAAAGTCAAGAATTCTCTTTATTATTTGGGTATCTGGATCGTATTTGTTTGTGTTTTATTTGGATTCTGATAGTGTAGACTTTTTTTTTCCCCCCCTTTTGGTAGGACGTAGAGCAGAAGAGAAACTGTTAGTGTCAATTACTGAATACAAAAAGGTCAAATTACAATTTAGTAAGTCAATACTGAAAATCATGGACTACCTTCCAAGTAAGTGAGGGCAGAAGGAAGAAGGTGACATAATTATTTCCTCATCAGCATTGCTATAGTCCTTTTACACCCAAAATGTATATTATCATATATCAAAAGCAGCTTAAAGGCTAACCAATGGACTGTGGAGGTCTGCTCTACTGCCTGGAATGAATGTATAAATCAAATACTGAGCAACTGTCACTTTCAAGTTAAATTTTGTTATAAATAACTGTTTATAAGTTTCATTATTTTCCTTCTCTGCCAAATACTGATAAAGATTCACTCTTTAAATCATTATAATTTTCCCTATGCTGTCAGCAAAGAGATTTAATATGGAGATAAAGAAATAAATGGAAAATAGTATGCATCCTTCCAAGATTTGTATATTTTATGTAAGGCTTTAAAAACTATTATAGACTTTCTATATTTGTACTTAAACAATACCATCAATTTATTAAAATACATAACCATCAAACAAAATTTAAAATTCAGTACTTTATGCAAACTGGAATTTAGGATGTATCAGATATCAAGAATATATAAATAAAAACAAATTTTATCGGGACGCCTGGGTGGCTCAGTTGGTTAAGCGGCTGCCTTTGGCTCAGGTCATGATCCCAGCGTCCTGGGATCGAGTCCCACATCGGGCTCCTTGCTCGGCAGGGAGCCTGCTTCTCCCTCTGCCTCTAGCCTGCCACTCTGTCTGCCTGTGCTTGCGCTCTGTATCTCTCTCTCTCTAACAAATAAATAAAAATCTTAAAAAAAAAAAAACAAACAAATTTTATCAAATAAATATTTTGTGTTACTAACTTAAATTATATACTTTTTGGAAATTGTTTTCATCAGTCTAGCTATGGTTTAATTTTAGCTAATATAAATTCTATTATACTGAAAGTTCAATGAGTCCTGATTTCTATGGGGAAAAACTGTGCTGGTAAGAAATTAATTGGCAAATATTATTATAATTGATAACACCTCACATTTAATAAGAATTATATATATAAAGTGCACTGGTATGCTATTTCTGGATTAACTGTCTAATTTAATTCTCAGAAAGAACCTTATAATGTCACTTACAAATTATGGTTGAAAAAACTGAGGCATATGGCAGTTGAAAATCACTTTAGGCCTTTGAGCTATTAACTGAGAGCTGTGATTCAAATTCAGTTTACTTCAAAACCCATTTGGTTTCTTTATTATTTCACCAAAATGGATTAAGGCATCTATTTTGCTTGGCTAACCAAATCCAATACAGTAGGATCAGAGCATAAATTAAAAGTAAAGAGAGAATTTTTGATATATAGTATCATGTCTTCTGCAAATAATGACTATTTATCTTCTTTACCAATATGGATGCTCTTAGTACTTTTTCTTTTCTGATTGCTGTGACTAGGACTTTCAGTATTATGTTGAATAAAAGTGGAAAGAGTGGACATCCTTGTCTTGTTCCTGACCTTAGAGGGAATGCTTTCAGTTTTTCACCACTGATATTAGAGTAGCTGTGGGTGTTTCATAGATGGCCTTTATAATGCTGAGGTATGTTCCCTCTAAATCAACCTTATCGATAGTTTTAATCATGAATGGATGTTGAATCTTGTCAAATGCTTTTTCTGCCTCTGTGAGATGATCATACGGCTTTTATCCTTCATCAATATGGTATCTGATGTTGACTGATTTGCAAATATTAAACCATCCTTGCATTCCTGGAGTAAATCCCACCTGTTAGTGGTGAATGATCTTTGAAATGTCTTGTTCTATGTAGTTTGCTAATATTTTCTTGAGGATTTTTGCATCTATGTTCATCAGGGAGATTATATGATTAACTAATCTACAATGAAGAAAGCAAGAATACACAATGAGGAAAAGACAGTCTCTTCAATAAATGGTTTTGGGAAAATTGGACAGCTACATGTAAAAGTATGAAACTGGATCACTTTCTAACACCATATGCAAAATAAACACAAAATGGATTAAAGACCTAAATGTGACATCTGAAACAATAAAAAAATCGAGAAGAGAGCACAGGCAGTAATTTTTTTGACATCAGCCATAACAACATTTTTCTAGGACATGTCCCCTGAGGCAAGGGAAACAAAAGCAGAAATAAACTACGGAAAGCACATCAAAATAAAAAGCTTTTGCAGAGCAAAAGAAACCATCAACAAAACAAAAAGACAACCTATTGAATGAGAGAAGATATTTGCAAATACTATTTCTAGTAAGGGGTTAATTTCCAAAATACATAAAGAACTTATACAACTCAACACGGGGCGGGGGGTGTCCAACTGAAAAATGGGCAGAGAATCTGAATAGACATTTCTCCAAAGAAGACATGCAGAAGGCCTACAGATGTATGAAAAGATACTCAACATCACTAATCATCAGAGAAATTAAAGTTATGGCAGGATATCACCCAATACCAGTTAGAATGGCTAAAATCAAAATGACAAGAAATAACATGTATCGGCAAGGATGTGGAGAAAAAGGGACCCTTATGCACTGCTGGTGGGAAGGTAAATTGGTACATTGCTTCCATGATGGAAAACAGTATGGATTTTCCTTGAAAAGTTAAAATTGAAATGCCGTATGTACCAGTAATTTCACTACTGGTATTTACCAAGGAAAATGAAAATGCTAATTCCAAAAGACATATAGCTCCTATGTTTATTGTATTATTATTTACAATGGCCAAAATAGAGCAGAAATTTAAACATCCACCAATAGACAAATAGATAAAGAAAAAGTATATATCATCTTGCTGTACTTCTGTCTTTAACTAAAGTGAATGTTTTTCTAGCAACAATCTAAATTATGTCTTCATTCCAAATTTTACATGCCTACCATTTTCAAATATTTTATTCTTGTCTCTTAATGATTAAATCACCATCAAATAAAATTTACTTTTCATGTTCATGGCACCTATATTATCACATAGCCAAATATAATTAGATATAGTTTAATACTTTCAGTATTTTAGTTAAGATTCCTAGTTAGTATTTTAAAAATAGTCATTTAACAGTTTTCAGATTAATAGCTATAGTTTTGTCACTTCTTTAAAGTTATCTGATAGCTGCCCATAATTAGAAGTATAATATCCCTTTATATATTGAGAAAGTACACATAATATAATTTCCATTAACACAAGGAGAAAATGCTACATATCCTACTTTGACTACTGTACTTTTTTTTTTTTTTAGTTTTGTTGTTGTTGTTGTAGAGTGGACACACAAGGTTACATTAGTTTCAGGTGTACAACTCAGTGATTTGACAAGTTTATACATTATGCTATGCTCACCACAAGTATAGCTACCATCTGTGCCCTTACACTGCTATCACAATACCACTGATTGTATTCCTTATGCTTCTGCTTTTTATTCCCATGACTTACTCATCCCCTAACTGGAGGCCTGTATCTGCACTCCCCTTCACCTATTTTGCCCATCCTCTCACCCCCCTCTTCCCTCTGGCAACCATCAGTTTGTTCTCTGTATTTATATATCCGATTCTGCCCACTGTTTGGTTGTTCATTCATCTGTTTTGTTTTTTAGATTCCACATATGAGTGATATCATATGGTATCTGTTCTTCTTAGTCTGACTTGATAAGTCAGAGGAACAAAAGGCACAGCATAGGGAATATAGTCAAAGATATACCATAAAGCACTGTAATAGTGCTGTATGGTAACAGATGGTAGCTACACTTGCAGTGAGTCTACAGCTGTTAAATCCTTATGTTGTACACCTGAAACTAATAAAACACTGTGTCAACTATACTCAAATTTTTAAATTAAAACATTAAAAACACAGGTTTTATTTTAACTGTCCAGCATTTTAAAACTTTTCAATCCTTTGCACTACTTTGTATCTTTTTTTTCTCTTTCAAATCTCCTTTCTGTCACTACAACTAGATAGTTTAATATTCATGTTATAGCGTGGTAGATTAAAAAAAAAAAGAGTAAAAAGGGGCCTCTGGGTGGCTCAGTTGATTAAGCACCAACTCTTGATTTCAGCTCAGGTCATGATCTTATGATCATGAGGTAAGGCCCTTTCATCTGGCTCCTCACTCAGTGCAGAATCTACTTGAGACTCTCTCCCTCTCCCTCCCCTCCTGCCCCTCGCTCTGCTCACATGTTCTCTTTCTCCAATAAATGTATAAATAACATATTTTTTTAAAAAAAGGGTAACAAAATTAAGGAATTAAAAGAGTTATAGGAGGGGCACCTGGGTGGCTCAGTGGGTTAAAGCCCCTGCCTTTGGCTCAGGTCATGATCTCAGGGTCCTGGGATCGAGCCCTGCATCTGGCTCTCTGCTCAGCAGGGAGCCTGTTCCCCCTCCCCAACCCTGCCACCTGCCTCTCTGCCTACTTGTGATCTCTGTCAAATAAATAAATAAAATCTTTTAAAAAAGAGTTATAGAAACAATAAGAGCACATGAGAGCAAAAAAGGAAGCTGAATTTCATTCATCTGATTTCTGTAGTAATAAATTTAAGCTTCACATAAAAAACAGAAGAATGAGACACAAAGTGCTTGTATTCTGGAAGCTACACCCCACTCTATCAGCTTGCTTTGCTCCAGCTGTCTTCCCCTAGGCTAACCACTGGACACTAACAGGGCAGCTTGCTGCGGTGAAAATTAAGCCTTATCTTCCTGTAAGAAGGCCTGAAGTTTTCCTTATCAGTTGAAAGATTTGCTGTTTCCCTCAATGAAGCTAATCAAGTTCCTAAAATAACTTGATTCTAATCAAGTTCCTAAAATATCTTTACTTTATAAAGAAAGAGTCCCACTTTTAAACACTTTAGGGAAAAAGATAATAATTTGTTTATTCATTTCCATAATTTTTTCCTAGCTTTGGCCCAGACTGAAGTTTTCTTCCTCTATTCTCATAAATAATTTTTTTTAACCTGGTCCTGTTGAGCTCTTATCTTTTGGAACATTATATATAATGTTTCAAATTCCTAAGTATATCTTAAAAATCTGTCCCATAACTCCAGGTACATTTTCAGCTTTATGAACATGGACCATTCTATTCAGATATTAGCATCTTTGGCTTAACACTGTAAACATTATGATTTTGTGATTACAGGTATGTAATGATTACCCCTAGCATTTTATAGTGATTTTTCAGATATTCCTTTTTTTTCCTGATTCTTCTACAAATATTTTGAAAGGCCTTTAGACTTTCCTGATCCATTATAATTTAGGATTTGGGGAATTATGAAAATTGTCATGTTTCAACCAGATGATGAAACTGACTTGCTCAAGGTTAAACTGCTAGCAGAAGTAGAACAAAACCTGGAACTTAAAGTTCCTAAATCCTAGAATTCAATAATCTTCCTATTTTACCTCTAAATATCATCCAAAAAATAAACAAATAAAAGCAATAAAAACATTCTTGAGTCCTATACTATTTCTTAAATTTACATATATATACACATACATACATACACACACAAACAACTGTGTATATGTTGTAAAATTTATTGTATGTCAAGAGATGTGAAAATATCATCCTTGATTTGACAACAAATCAACTATAATTATAAGAGGATGACTAAAAATATAATAAAAACTGGATAAGAAAAAGAAAGCATGAGCCCAGTTAAAGTATGTATTGAGTCACAACAGAACCAGAAACAATTTAAAACTGGTGATGAACTGTCTACAATACTGGCACCTTTGTTGTCAGACTGATACATGAGTCTGGTTCCCAGCTCTGTCAGTTACTAATACATAAAGTTAAACCATTTATTCAATTCTCATTTTCTTAATGAGTATATAGGTCATTTCATAGTACTATTTAAAGAATTACTGGGTAAATACTTAAAATACTTAATAAAGTACTTGGATTACAATAGCAGTAATAATTATTAGAGTCTACCATTGTCAACTCCAAACCAATATATTTTGACCCCGAGATCCTTATAATGTCCCTAATCTAACGACAGGTTGACTATCAAGCATAGAGCAGGAATAAAGCTAAAGGTGAGGGCTAACTTACTATAGGATTTAAAATTAGAGTATGTTAAAACAGGCAGCCACTAATATCATAGAGATTGTAAACCCACTCCAACTAACAGACTTTAAGGTAGTAATAGAACACAACCACTCAATTCATATTTAAGTGATGCTTACTTTAAAGTTATATTACACTGTGTTATATCATATAGAGAAAACAGAAAAATATAATTCCCATAATCAGAAAAGTTATTTTCTTATAAGGGAATATTTATAAACAAAAAAATATAATATATGTGTTACGTTGTATAATGGAGCAGAAAATGGGAAGTGAAGAAAGTCTTCACAAAGGGGTAATATTTACGCTGAGTCTTAAAGAATGTATAGGAGTTTACCAGGCATTTCAGAAAGAAAAGCATTTCATACAGAAGAAAAAGTCATGGTAAAGACTGAGGTGGCAGGCTAAAAAAATGGGGAGAAATTCCTATATAGAAGCATAGGCTATGGCATCCTTGGAGGGAAACGGTTATAACTGAGGCTGGGGACAAAAGTTCAGGTCTAGTCTTAGAAGTATGGTGGGGTTTAGACTTGGGACTATGGTTAACAGAACCACGTGGAGATAGCATAGCAAAGAATAACAGAACCAAACTGGATTTCAGTAGATAACTGATACCGGACTCATTATCTGTACTGGTGGAGAAAAGCGGCAGGAAGCTCAGTTAGGAGACAGATCAGTATCATGGGAGGAAAATGATGAATGCATGACCCGAAGCTCTGACACATAAAAGCTCTGATTAGAAAGGAAATTCTGTATTAGAATCTATAGGAGTTGGTAATTTATAGACTAAGAGACCTGCATAACAAGAATTTTTAGTTTGGGAGATTGGTTAGATGATGATGTTATTTACCACAACTGGGAATATAGAAGCAAGGCAAAGTGTAAGAAAGCAAGCAAAAATCAGTGCAGGTTTGTATGTGTAGAAAACTAGAAATAAGGTTCTGATCATCAATGATACAAAATGGAACCATTTGGGGTTTTCACTAGAGGATTTAAACTTAAAAAAAAAATGATGGTCAACAGGAAGAACATTCAGAAAGTAGAGTTAAAAAAAAAAAAAGTTCCATTATAGACAATTAACACTAAAGGAAGGAAATGAGAAAAGGGGTCAATGAAGAAGACTGAAAAGGAATAACCAATCAGGTTGGCCTGATATTCTGAATAGAAGAAATTTCAAGAAATAGGGAGTGATTTCTTTTTTTTTTTAATTAGTTATTTTTTTAATAAAAATATAATGTATTTTTATCCCCAGGGGTACAGGTCTGTGAATCACCAGGTTTACACACTTCACAGCACTCACCATAGCACATACCCTCCCCAGTGTCCATAACCCCACCCCCCTTTCCTAATTCCCCTCCCCCCAGCAACCCTCAGTATGTTTTGTGAGATTAAGATTCACTTACAGTTTGTCTTAGGGAGTGATTTCTACTTCAAATACTATTTTGGCCAACATTCTCTTGGGCTTAAGTTAACGACTCCTGTTTCAGAAAGGCCAAAACTCGTATGTGAAGAGAAAAACAATACTTGCAAAAGAGAACATACAGAAAATAAGTCAATGAGTTGTTTGTTTGTTTCCCCCACTGTACTCAGAGAAAGAAAAGACTGTTTCGTCTAAAAAATGAATCCTGCAGTGCTTCTATCTCTAACCTGCAGAGAGGAATGAGTTTCCATCTACTTGCTTTTCATGACTACAATTTAGTTTTATAGTTACCATTTCATTTCCCTTGCTGCAATAAGCTATTCATACATTGTGCTCTCCAGTGGACAGTTATGTTTCAGAGGGCTCATCCTGTTCTTGAGGACACAAAGTTTATGGGTGGTGAACAAGAGTGAAAATTAAGGTAAGTGTGTACTTTTCCATCTCATGAATTGTGCCAAATTCCCTTTTCACTAGGCTTATTTTGTAAACTCATAATATTCCTCGGTGCTCTTACTAGCAAAGACAAGCATTATCATAACCATATTCTTCTCAACTGGTCCTTTCATCAATCTTTCCTTTTTCATTAGTAGTATTATAGGTCATGTTTTTTTTTTTCTTTCAGTAAAGATGGTTCTTAAGTCTGTTATTGATACAAGTATACATTTATATATGTTAGATATTGATAGCCAACACATTGGAAACTACAGAAGAACAATTTATTTTTTTTAAAAGCAAAGAGAATCAGAGAGGAAACTGAACTTTTGTTTTTCACCTGAGTTAAGTCTATTAAATGAAAGGAATCAATTTCTAGAGTGCTTTTCAGATTTTTAAATGATGGCAATGATTACAAATTATTATGCTAAAACTAGCTTTTGTGCTTCATATTCCTCCTCACACATTTTTACTCACCTATTTTAATAAATATTACCTTTAGACCATTTGTGTCTTATTTCTTTTGTTTCCAAGTGTTAAGATACAGTGATCAGTATCCTTCATAAAAGACCATGACACATCTGATCCACCATTAAGGAAAAAGGCTTTCTTTTAATGTTTTAATGAGGAATCTCTTATTAATTCATTCAAATGTAAGAGGAAATATACTAGGTGTTGGGAATTCTACCATAAACAAGACATGGTCCTGAAGGATCTTGATGTTTAGTAAGGAAGTGATGTATAGTAAGGAAGTGAGCTAGAAGCTAGAAATATAATACACAATGAAAATGTCAATAAAACCAACTGAGAACCTACTGACTAAGGTTATGAAGACATTAACATAGATAAGCCCTTTGAGGCGACAGAAGAGTCCATGCTATCTGTATAATATAATCTGAAACATTTATTTATGTAAATTTCATAGAAAAAGGATACCTATTTTCACAATATTTTTCAAATAATTAAAAAAACTAAATATTAATGTTAATTAATATAATAGGATAATAAAAAACAACTTAAAAATAATAGTTGGAATTTATTAAAGGCTCATTTTGTGCCCAGCACTGTTATCACAAGGTTACCATAGGTTATCTCATGTAATATTAGCTTAACCTATGATATAAGCAGTATTAACATCTCATCTGACATAAGAAGAAAATGGAGCTTTCAGATGTTCAAACCTGAACAGAAATTCATACCAAAAAGGATATAATTTTAGAGTTTTTGCCATAACCACTGCACCACACATTTTAAAACAAATCAATGTACAGTCTTCACTTCAAAGAAAATTTAGTTTTTAAACAAATGAGTTAAGATGATTTGTAACTTTCTTGGATCTATTATTGGCAGAACAGAGATGTTCTGAAATAATTTAACATGAATGAAATGTAAATTTCTTTTACTCCTAAAGCATTAATCCAAGAGTAGTAACTCCTCAGTGTATGCTATGGTTTATAAAAGTGCTATCAGAAGCATCACACTACCAAAACTAATATTTAAGTCTGAGTCTGGCAAAGCCAAAAACTAACATAAAGTATCATTGGTGGAGTCAGATTATTTTACTTAACGTTATATGGTAAAATAAGCTTTATTTAGAAATTAAGAATTTGCAATAAACTTCAGAGTATAATGTATTAACAACACTTTGAAAATATCCCATTAATTAATTGATACCACTTTGTAAACATCATATTGTATTTCATCCTTTCATCTGTAATACTTGTTTTGGGGATAATACATTATAAATGTCAAGTTTCAACTTGTGTCAACATGATCAAATTCTAAGAAGTTCTAAATTATTAGACCATTTAACATAACTTATTGTTAATGAACTATACCATCTTGAATTTTTTGCTAGATAACAGTTTTATTTGTTGATATATTTTTAAGATTTTATTTATTTATTTGAGAGAGAAAGAGAGAGTGAGTAAGAGAAAGAGAAAGCACAAGCCAGGGGGGGAATGGTGGAGGGAGAGGGAGAAGCACCCTCCCCACCGAGCAGAGAGTCAGATTCAGGACTCAATCCCAGAACCCTGGGATCATGACCTGAGTCAAAGGCAGATGCTTAACTGACTGAGCCACTCAGGTGCCCCTAGATAATAGTTTTATAACAACAACATTAGAACAAAAATGCTACTTTAAAATGCACTTATAATATAGTCCATGCCTGATTTGTTGTAAGGCATCATGAAATTGAAGACTTTGTGTTTTCTTCTTTTTTAAAGATTTTATTTATTTATTTGAGAGAGAGAGACAGTGAGAGAAAGCATGAGCGAGGAGAAGGTCAGAGGGAGAAGCAGACTCCCCATGGAGCTGGGAGCCCGATGTGGGATTCCATCCCGGGACTCCGGGATCATGACCTGAGCCGAAGGCAGTCGTCCAACCAACTGAGCCACCCAGGCGTCCCGACTTTGTGTTTTCTTAAAGCTATTATCATCAAGATCTAGAAGAATGGCTGGAACATGGACGGTAGAATGACTGTATAGAGAATTTAAAAGTTATTTCTGAAGTGTAACTTCAATCAAAAAAGGAAAAAAAAGGGAAGGAAAAATCTATTATAAACTTAAAAATGAGTAGATTAAAGTGGTTTAACCACAAATCTAAAATACAAACTCTATCCTTGCCTCTGAGCAAATATTTCAAGAAGTCATTCTACTGCTTATCCTCCCTTAGTACATATATGTGGTATTTAATGGTAAAAAATGATTCAAATACTGTCTATGTAAACGTGTCTGACCTAATATCATAAAGTATGCAGACAAATAGAAAGACATCCTACTTATATTTCTGAATATACATTTTTAGCCTTTATCAGTTTACAATGTAAATATGGTATTAAGAATGTATAATTGATTTTCAAATGGCAAAAATGCAGTAGCCAGAACTGCTTGCAGACTATGGAATGGTAGGATTACAGAGTTTTCTATCCTAACACCTCAAATCAAGACAAAATCATGTGTTCATCAATATTTCCTACTCAGGACTTATTATAGTCATGGTGTTATTACAAATTGAAAGGTACTTCCTCCTCCCAAGTATAGACAGATGCCTCAATGGAAGTACTTCTAGGTCATTATGGACACATATTTGAGTTCATAACAGTTATCCTGTGGTTAATGGACTGATTATGAAAGTATAGTCATTACCATAGAAGTTTAAAGTGCTATTGTTAATATCCTAATAGAAAAGAATGGATTTCATATTTTTATGTGATGAGATTTAAATGTCAAGGCTTGTTTTCAACTGTACATTTCAAACAACCACTCTCTAGTCTCTGTTAATAAATTACATGCTCTGTTATAAGGAATGAGTTGTTGGAAATAACTACCAAAACTCTTCATAAATGCAGTTTGGGGATTAAATTAATTTTCTATCTATTAGGTAGTAAAACCATATTTGTGGCAACTGCATGACAAAATCCATTTTAAAGTAGGTTTTAGTTGCATGGGTTAGCCCCATTTAAAAGATGGAAAACCGTATCATCAGGGAAAACAAGGTAGTTAATTATAACAGAGGTGATTATGAATTAAGATGCATTGAAAGTGACTCCCCTCATTCGTATTTCCACCCCTTTTTTCTATCACTTCTACATAGATGCTGACTTCATTTTAGTAAGCATTTATTACTTACAACCACCCTTTGTCATAGGAAAGCATTAGTTTTAGAGTGAGGAAAAAAAATAGCCAGGTTGACTAATCTGATTTTCAGATCCCCATTCATAGTATTATAATACTTACTTCATAAAGGAAGATTACTTCATAATCAGAGTGGGATAACTTACATAAAAGTGCTACCTTAGTGCTAGCATATGGATTCCTTTGCTTACTCCCGCTCCAGCATGCCTTCTCTAAATATTCAGGTTTTACAGGGCTTAGTTGTTTCCTTTATGGTCCCTTAATATAGTCTTCCTTTAAATTATATCATCATTACATAGCTTTAAGTCTATTTGCAGAGGACCCCCAAATGTATGCCTCTTGACCAGACTGGTTTAATCTTGTAGTTTCAACTTGTTGACACTTCCACGTGAATACTTCATGTCTAAAACTGAATGCTTGATTAATCTCCCTAACCCCTTCTGCTAATAAAATAATTTTTCTTACAGCAGTTTATAGCACCATCATCTACCCAGTTACAAAAGTCAGATACTCAATACATGAGTCGCTGTGACACTTTAATTCAACCTATTCACCCAAACTGTCATCAACTCTTATTAATTTTACCTTCAAAAAAGATCTGCAACCACACTAATTGGAACTACCATATGCATTATCAAAAAACTTTGTTTCTCCTTCCTCCATTTCTGCTCCTGCCCCTCCAAATCCCCCATCTTACCTATCTATGCATTCTCCCATCTGCAGTCTTCCAACAAGCACTTAAACAGCCAGAATGATTTTTTTTTTAAATACAGATCTGATCACAACTGTGATATTATGATTTATAGTAAGAAATATATATCTGGTCTTTGTCCCCATTTCTGGAAAAGAGCTCCTAAAACCCTAGGAATTTTTTAAGAAATGAGAGTAGCAAAGATATCTTTTGAGGTAACTTTTGGAAAGCCCCTAGGTAACTTAAAGGTGGGAACTGGTAACCTAAAGTTGCCAGTGGAGCCAAGTATGTGATTAGGGGGTTGTAATTTTCAGTCTTTTTTTTTTAAAAAAAAGATTTTATTTATTTATTTGACAGAGAGAGAGAGAGAAATCACAAGTAGGCAGAGAGACAGGCAGAGAGAGAGGGGAAAATAGGCTCCCCGCTGAGCAGAGAGCCCGATGTGGGGATTGATCCCAGGACCCTGAGATCATGACCTGAGCCTAAGGCAGAGGTTTAACCCACTGAGCCACCCAGGTGCCCCATAACTTTCAGTCTTAACACCCAACCTCCAGGGAGGGGGAGAGGCTGAAGATTGAGTTCAATGACCAATGGCAAAAGGCTTAGCCAACTGTGGCTATGTAGTATGCCTCCATAAAAAATCCTGAAGGACTGGGTTGGGAAAGCTTCCAGGTTGGTGAACATGTGGATATTTGGGGAGAGTGCTATGTTCAGAGAGTGTATAGCGGCTCCATGCTCTTTCCCCTTACCTCTCCCTAAACAACCCTTTCATTTGGCTCTTCCTGATGTATATTCTAATATCAAACTCATGATCTAATAAGTTCTGTGAGCCACTCTGGCAAATTAATTGAACCGAACCCACTGCTGATTCCAACTATCTATCAGCTCTGCACTTTATAGAGGTGGATTAGTATGTTATTTAAAGTACAGCTTCTGAAGCTTGACCATCTGGATTTGAATTCTAACTCTGCCGTATTTGGGGATCTTAACCAAGTTACTCAACGTCTTTATGCCTCAGGTTTTTTTCCCCATTTGTTTAAAAAACAAAAACAAACACAAACAAACAAACAAAAACAGAGCCCATCACATACACTTGTGATAAGTTAGTATCTGTAAAGTGTTTAGGTTTATGGTCTAGAATTGATACATGTGGTATAAATATTATTGCAACTGTATAAACAGTACAGAAGACAACGGAGATACAATAAAAACTGTAAGAGTTCTCAGTTGAGTGACAGAAGAAAGGTATATGTAAAAATAATTTTAATCAGTGGTTCATCACTAGCCCAGTGGTGGTTTGGTAATGCATAAAAAATATAGGTATACAGAAGCCTTGAAAATATTCAAATGAAAATCTTCATGACTCATTGTATGAGGTGTGCAAAAATAATGAGGCCAGACAACATTTATATGACAGAAAATCTATGATCTCAGGGTCCTGGGATCGAGCCCTACATCTGGCTCTCTGCTCAGCAGGGAGCTTGCTTTGCCCCCTCTCTCTGCCTTCCTCTCTGCCTGCTTGTGGTTTCTCTCTCTGTCAAATAAATAAATAAAATCTTTTTAAAAAATTACACTATGCTCCTCTTTCTTGTATGGACATATAAATATCATTGCATAAACCTCAATTTTTTAAAAAAAATTTTACTTTTGTCTATTTTCTTGTATGGATGTACAGATGAGTGCAGAAATTAACAATAAATTATATATTAGTAAACTGTAATATATATAATCATATATTTGTGTATGTGTATGTATATATATTACACAAGTCTAAAGTGTTTTCAAAGATTTTTTGGATGTTTTGAAGATTCGGTTTCCCAAATGATTCAAATTCTCTTCTACGCCACTCTAGTTCTTCACCCAGTATCCTTGAATGATCTTTTTATCCACCAATCTCAGTCATTCTTTCCTGTGGTTATGCACTTTACATCCCTCCATCCAACAATAATTAATTGTTTGGCTTATTTGAATCCATCAGGTGATGTTATAGGCACTAAAAGTATAGTAGGTGGGGAGAGAGGACCAATAAAATAAAATAATGAATTAAAAAAATAAAAAGCCCTGCCCTAATGGAGCTTGAGTTCTAGTGGGGAAAAAATAATATAAAATCATAACCTTGTCTTGGATAATAACTGCAATCCATCCAGTACTGCAATTTCAGACATTCCAATTTTCAAACACTCATTATATGTGAGTCTCAGATTGCAACAATTTTTCCACCCTGAAGAGACCTACCATCCTTTGACAAAACCAGTTTTTTCAGTATTCCCCACCCACCTCTATACTCCACAAAAACTCCACAGTTCATTCATTGTATCACTTTATTGCACATATCCTCAAATCCTTGGTCAAACACCCCTGGTAAAATACAGTGCTATTTCTATTCCATCTTGGTTCTCTATGCAATTGAATATGATGGGAAAACACACAGACACAGACCCGCGCGTGTGCGTGTGCTCACACACACACACACACACTAACACACAAGATTGCGCAAAATCGTGCTGCCTAATCCTTTCTTAAATTCATGCTTTCTAATCTCAAATAAGTTTTTCATTCTGCCTGGCAACTCCATTTCTCTAGTGCCTGTTCTCTGCAACTGTCCTCCACAAGCAATTTTGTTTGTAACCCTTCTAAAATAGTTTTTAAAAAGTACTGTACCCTACCATTTTTCCAAGATGAAATTCAAAACCTTTTTTTTGTAAATGAAATAGCCGCAAATGATATAATTTCTGGCAAACAATAAATATATGCTTTTTGTCTAAAATAGAACACGATTTATGTATATAAATTATTTTGGAGATCACTACGATGTAAGTGTTAATTTTTTCTGCTACACTGACTAATATAATTATTAGTATTTTACAATTTATCAAAATATATAAATATATAATTAGTAATTATCAAATATAAATACATAATTTTCTTGAACTCTATCACAGTATAGACATAAAGGAAATTTTGACTTTTCTGATTTTGTTTTCTGATTTGCGTGTATACAAATGGATTGATATTATCACTAAAAATATCTTGAGTTAAGTATCTGTTCTTTTTTTTTTTTTAAGATTTTATTTATTTACTTGACAGAGAGAGAGGGAGAGAATAAGCAGGGGCAGCGGCAGGCAAAGGCAGAAGCAGACTCCCCACTGGCAGGGAGACCAACACTGGGCTCGATCCAAGAACCCTGGGATCATGACCTGAGCCAAAGGCAGAAGCTTAACTGATGAAGCCATCCAGGGGTTCCCAAATACCATTTGTATTCCTCATTATCTTCCTATAAATTTTAAGAATAAATAAGTAAATAGGAATGAAAGAGATTTGTAATAGGAATGTCTGTCAGTTTACTGAATCCCTAGGAATGCCAAAAGGCATATAATGATATACCCAAAATTCAATTATTAATTAACAGCTGTTAATAGGAATTTTTTTTTAAGATTTTATTTATTTATTTGACAGACAGAGATTACAAGTAGGCAGAGAGGCGGGCAGAGAGAGAGAGAGGAGGAAGCAGGCTCCCTGTTGAGCAGAGAGCCCGATGCAGGACTCGATCCCAGGACCCTGAGATCATGACCTGAGCCGAAGGCAGCGGCTTAACCCACTGAGCCACCCAGGGGCTTGATTAGGCCCTTCTTCAATTGAGATAAAAGCAAAAACACTGGAGACCATCTGAGTAACAAAGGGGCTTATAACTTAAATATTGGAATCGTTCACTTTCTTAACTCGAATGGTAATATTTTAAATTTATTATTTTGTTTTGGGTCCAATCCTTTTTCCCCCAGGAGCCATGCAGCACAGTAGATCCAAAAGGGATGGAGATACATGGTAGAAGCAATGAAAAGAGAGATGAGAAGGAACATTCTTAGGCAGATCAACTTTAGGGTAAAATGCCATAAACAAGAGGATTTTGAAAGTGATTTTTAAAAAATGATCTGCCATCACATACCCACTGGGATGTTGACATATGCCCCAGTTTGCAGACCCTTTCCTAAATCACTTCCCTGATTTTTTCTTTCTTCTCTAGTCCTTCCTTTCACTTTCATCTATGATCTTGCTTCCCATTTCACTGAAAAACAAAGACCAAGCAAACAACAACAAAACACTTCTGCCAACCCCAAAACCACACATTTACACCTATGAAGTATCCATTCCCAGATATCTATTTTTGTCTTTGTCCTAATGATAAACTATAGGCTCTTCCATGTTAGACCATCCCTTCTAATAGCAAACCAGATTCCTTCCCCTCTTACCTATTCATTCTCTCACAAGTTATTTCCTTTCTTTCTCCCACTTTCATCACTTTTCTCCCCTTCATTTTATTATTTGAAGCAGCAACCAAACATGCTGCTATATTTCTCATCTAAAAAAATGCCTTTACCCCAAGTCTCCCTCAAGCTACTGCTGTTATTTTTCTGTTTTACTTTACCAAAGGACAAACAAAGAAAAATGGGTTCAAAAAGTTTCCTATACTCAGAAACTCCAATTCCTCCTGGTCCATTCTCTGTGAATTCATTCTAATAGCACTTTAACCATCAGCACACCACCAGAGCTGCTGCTGTTAAAGTTACTAAGGACTTTATTTTTATCTTACTCTACTGCTCAGCAGTATTTGACGCAGTTGATTACTCCCTCATGCTAAGAACACTTTCCTGCTTCACTTCCATAATGTTGCTCTCCTGGTTGTTCTTCTTCCTCAGGGGCTTCTCCTTACCAGTATCTTTGCTGGTTTATCCTCATCTCTTTGACCTCTTTATGGTGGAATGCTTTAGGTTTTGGTCCTCAGACTCCAGCAGGTCCCAGCCTCCCTTCCCTGCATCAATATCCCCTTGCCTGTTAGGTCACTGCCGGTCTGGGCCAACATGTTGCTCCTGAGGGGGCCATGACTCATTGTCTATTCTCCTGTATAGCAGCATCAGGACACAGATGGCCAACAGGTGCATGAAAAGATGCTAAGTATTACTAATTGCCAGGGAAATGGAAATCAAAACCAAAATGAGTATCATCTCCCAACTGCTACAATGGCTATTATCAAAGAGACAAGAAACATCAGTATCAAAGAAACAAACACTGGTAAGGATGTGAAGAAAAGGGAGCCCTTGTGCACTGCTGATGGGAATATAAATTGGTGCAGCCACAACAGCAAACAGTATGGAGTCTTTTCAAACAATTGAAATACAGCCATCATATAATCCATCAATTCTACTTCTGGGTATTTATCCAAAGAAAACAAATAAACTAACTTGCAAAGATATATGCACCCCTATGATCACTGCAACATTATTTACAGTAGCCAAGATATGGAAACAACTCAAGTGTCCATCAATGGATGAATGGATAAAGAAATTCGTATATATAATTCAGCCATAAAAAAGAGTAAAATATTGACATTTGAGATTACCTGGGCTAGTGAAAAAAGCCATACAGAGATAGACAAATACCGTATTATTGGACTTACATGCAGAATCTAAAACATAAATGAATGAATGAATGAATGAATGAATGAATGAATAAGCTCATAAGGAGAACAGATTCATAGCTGTCAGAGGTAGAGGATGGGGAAGGGGAAAATGGATGAATTTTTGTTTGTTTTTTAGTTTAAATTTAATTTAAATAAATTGGTTAAAATTGGTTTCACCCTAGGGGAGCCTGGGTGGCTTAGTTGGTTAAACATTTGCCTTTGGCTCAGGTCATAATCCCAGGGTCCTGAGATTGAGTCCCACATTGGGTTCCCTGCTCAGCGAGGAGTTTGCTTCTCCCACTCTCTCTCTGCTGCTCTCCCTGCTCGCATGCTGTCTCTTCCTCTCAAATAAATAAATAAAATCTAAAAAAAAAAAAAAAAATTCACTTTAGAACTTTCATATATTTTGCCTACTTAAAGACCATTATGTTTACTGATCTTAATCTCATTTCAGGGAAGGCTAAATAGCAACAAATACCTAAGATACTGGAATAAGCATAAAGATGTAAAATGTATGATATTACTGGTAATGGAATATTTTGCTGCATATCCTAGGATATATTTATTACATTTCATTTATTTTTACCTGCATTTGTCCTTTAAGAACTTCTTCAAAATCATGTATTACGTTCCAATGTGAATGAGCACATCTAAAGGAGAAATGTCAACATGGATGGAACTAGAGCGTATCATGCTTAGCGAAATAAGTCAAGCAGAGAAAGACAACTATCATATGATCTCCCTGATATGAGGAAGTGGTGATGCAACATGGGGGCTTAAGTGGGTAGGAGAAGAATAAATGAAACAAGATGGGATTGGGAGGGAGACAAACCATAAGTGACTCTTAATCTCACAAAACAAACTGAGGGTTGCTGGGGGGAAGGGGTTTGGGAGAAGGGGGTGGGATTATGGACACTGGGGAGGGTATGTGCTTTGGTGAGTGCTGTGAAGTGTGTAAACCTGGTGATTCACAGACCTGTACCCCTGGGGATAAAAACATATGTTTATAAAAAATTAAAAATTAAAAAAAAAAACACAAAATTCTAGCACACTGTGAGAGTAATTAACCTGAAAATCTCCGTTACTACAGATACATGGCATTAATTGCCTTTAGATACAGATTTAATCTCTATGTCCATAAAAATTTAGTTATGATTTTTAAGATGGTAAGACAGTTGGTAAGACAAAATTGTTTTTATACTCAACGTACATATCAAAGTCATAAAATTAATACTTACTTCTACAAAGCATTTATTTTAAATATGTAAGTATGTTAATCAATGTTAGGCTACCATACCAGCTTTCAGGAATGCAGGTATCATAACTGCCCCCATTACATCACTAATCACCATCTTGCTGAAGTTTAGGATAGAAATAGAAAGAATAAATGAAGAAAAAGAAAAATAATCAGGAGATAATTGTGGTAATGATGCTCAAGTACAATCAACAAGAAATCAGTTGCCAGGAAGAAGACAAAAATAAAAAATGGTAATCTCTAAAATTGTTCTTAATCAAAGGCTTACTCTTTATGCTTAACGATGGTACTTAACTTGAGGCAAATCAAGTTACACACAGTTATTAAAATAATAATAAAAAAAAGCTTGCAGTTGTAGTTAGGGGAAAAGATTATTCAGTCTGTCATTTTACTCAGTGGAACTCTCTTATGTCTGGCTTATATAGATGAATGAGTTGGCAAACTTCAGACAGTTATTTTTAAAGGATATATAATAATGCATTATTCTCATTATAATCTGATGTTTTTTCCTTCACCCAGCTGCTATCAGGACTTAAGTTCTCCTGGAATATTGTTAATTAACAGAAGAATCTCTGCCCTTCATATATCTAAATCTTCCCGAGAGACAATGTGGAGCAAAATTCAACCTTTTGTTTCCATGTTAGAGTAAACAACTAGCTGCTTTAGGCCACAACAAAAGTGTATCATTATTACACCTCTTTTCACACACACATGCACACTTGTATATTCATGCACATACATATACACAAACACACAATGGCAAAACTGTGTAACTGCCAAATTCATCTACCACTGGGATTCCTAGCCAAAGTTTAATCCTTTGAATTTAGTAAACGCATATATGTACATACACATACTTGTGTATATATATGCACACATACATAAACACACATATACATAATAAATCTTTTAAAATGAAATTTCCTTTAAAAAACAGTACATTAAAATATATGCCAATACTACTTTAATAACATTGTCCAGTATCATGAAATCATATACTTCAAAATTACTTATGGAATTTGACAGAAGACCATCAACTATTACGATAAAAGTTATTTCTACAGTCAATAAACATGTGTTTAATTATGTTAAAATAATCTGTTTTTAAAATATGATAATATTAATTATAATTAATTTAGATCACCCAGCTATCAATAATGAAAGTGTGAGATTATCTCCATTACATCTGATACTATAGTGGAACTAACTAATGAGAGAAGCAATCAAGAAATAACTGACAATAGTATCCAATCACCATCCCTTAGAAGTCTCCCCAGTACATGGAAGCTCATAAGAAATTATAAGAAATTGTAAGGAAAATTATAAGGAATTGTAAGGAAACATTCAGCATATGCACCTTTCTTAAATGAGGGCAGACCCAAGGAATATACTGCAAAGAAAGTTGAAAGATTACCTATGTAGAGAAAGGATCTAAATAATTCTGAATGTAAGGGAAAGAGAGCTAAAATGAGCAAGATAGCACAATGAGTTTCATCCATTATTAAAAAAACCAAAAAAACAAAACCAAAAAAAACTGTGTGATATCTAAAGAAAAATTCAGAAAAAGAATAACTTCAATTTTAATAAATAAGATTGCTGAATAACATTTATAAGGTATAGACCTATAAGGCGCAGATGAGAAAAGATGGATAGATAGATAGACAATACACACAGATACACCGACCAAATCTTGTCCCTCCTATTCTAAATATTATCAGTCAACCTTTGGATAACTTCATTCTTATATTCATGGCTTGTTTCTTCCATGTATCATTACGATTGCTTTTTTGAGAGGCAATTTCAGTGTCTTCCACTATAATAAATTTTCCTTAAATTTTAAAAAATTCTTTTATATCCATTAATTTCTTAGTCACCCAATCCAAAAAATTAAATTAAACACTAATACTACAAAATGAAACTAAATTTATACATGAATTAAGACATAAGCCCTAATTTGTTTCTACACAGACACATTATATTACCTATTCCACGTAACCCATTATTTATTTTCAAGGTTCTTTTTTATGTTTATGTTTACGCTTAAGAAAGTTATCTTATGGGGCGCCTGGGTGGCTCAGTGTTTAAGCCTCTGCCTTCGGCTCAGGTCATGATCCCAGGGTCCTGAGATCGAGCCCCGCGTCGGGCTCTCTGCTCAGCGGGGAGCCTGCTTCCTCCTCTCTCTCTGCCTGCCTCTCTGCCTACTTGTGATCTCTGTCAAATAAATAAATAAAATCTTTAAAAAAAAAAAAAAGAAAGTTATTTTATACCTATATAAATAAAACTGGGCACTTTTTTTTTTTCCTCAATGAGTTGTCCAACGTTTGTTTTTAAAAGGGGAGGCATATTTTAAAAGTAGGTTTTCTGTGGAAGCAAAGTCAGCATAACTAAGGATAATGATTAATCATTGAAACTTAGTCTTTAGATCAGCTCCTGGCTTCCACAGTTTGAGGACCTAAAGACAAGTGGCCAGATGGGGGAACAGTCATACTTTAATTAGGAAAATATGGTAATAGATATGTACAAAAGTATGTCTTTCTTTCTCTTTTCTGTTTCTGGGGAACAGAAATAAGTTGTGATTCTCCATTTAGGTGAAATAAACTTAAACTCTCAGAGATTAATCATCACAGCTTGAAATTAGATAAAAAATGTTTCTTCAAATAATGTTTGAGCAATGTAAAGCCCTCTATCATTCTTAACTGCCCATTTCTTTCCTTTATGTCTTTTATTCTTTCTTTTCTATTTTCAAGGAACAAATGAAGGAGTAAGGAATAACAGTACAATTTATAATATGTCTTGTTTTTTTCAGCTTTTTTCTAAGTCTTATGTTTTTATTGCTCTGGGACCGAGAAAGAGATAATCCCTACTGTTTTAGCAGACAGCAATTGGTGTAAAGAACAAAGCTAGTGTGTGCTTTCATGTCTAGATTTTATTTCAATATACAAATCCACATTCCTTCATGCTTCATTTAATTCTTCATTTTCCTTATTGAATGTCAAAATTGTGTATGAAATATAGGCATTAAGTCATAAAATAACTACTTGAAGATTTTACTTAAAAGAACTGAAAAGAGAGTGTTTTCAATGAATCCTATCTATGTACCTGTTAGGAACAAAATCAAACTGTTGGTATACAAGCTATAAAAGAATATCTAATGTCCAAAAGGAGGCAACTTGAGTGAAATATACAATACAGATTATATAGAGAATTTAAAAATGCTCGTTGTTTTTCAATGTTCTAATTTAAATATTGAACAATATTTAATTTACATGAATTAAAGAAAAAGCGGGTTAAAGTGTAACCCAAGCCCAACAGTTCTTAATAGCTCTCTAAACACAAATAAGAAAAATATAAATAGTTTTCATTTTACTTGTGTTTTTTCACTGGAATTTTATGACATGAAAAAAAATATTTTCTAATTTCACTTTCTTCTAACCACAAAACAACTAAACAGAAGAATACTCTAACAGATGATATTTTCTTTTTTTTTTTTTTAATTTATTTGACAGAGAGAGATCACAAGTAGGCAGAGAGAGAGGAGGAAGCAGGCTCCCCGTTGAGCAGAGAGCCCGATGCGGGGCTCGATCCCAGGACCCCGGGATCATGATCCAAGCCGAAGGCAGAGGCTTTAACCCACTGAGCCACCCAGGCGCCCCCAGATATTTTCTAATGATCATTGGCTTGCTTTAGAATGGTGCTGTCTTTTTAGAAATAATCACTTTCTATGTATAGATAACATGATGACTCATAAAGAACACTAGAAAGTTTAGGACTTTGCTTTATGTATCCAGACACTAACTAAACAAACGTACTAAATAACTACACACGCTTGGTCTGAGCAAGGCATAGAGAGTAGAAGTTGAAGGAAACACACAAGTAGAATTACAGAACGAAGTTTTGAGTGTTATTAGGGAGATAAGAGCAAAGTGCTAAGGAAGTACAGAAGGAAAGCAATCCTACCAAGAGGGTGAAGAAGGACTAAAAAACACGAATTGGAATCTCAACAAAATATATTTTGAAAGTCCAGCACTTGCACGAAACTCTCTGTCACCATTTTAGATAACTGAAACTGAGAGATGTTAAAGAATTTATGAGGATTTCAATTCACTTCATCATTTCATGGTGATGAAAATAGCATATACCTTTGCAGTGTTACCATGAAGATTTTTAAAAGGCCTATCACTGCAAAAAATAATAAATAAATAAATAAATACAAAGACATCCAGCAAACATTAATTACCATCTGTGTATCTTAATTATTCATTATAGTCCATACTGGATGACTGCTAACACAGATTAAAATGACTATACTAGACTATAAAAACTATAGAACACGTTATATTTTTTGTCTTTTTGCCACCTCCATATTTAAGAGCAATATATCTATTATCTCTGTATATATCATCTTTATACACACACATGCATATATACAACCTTCATTTAAAAATATATATATATATTAAAAACTACCCTAATATACCACTGGGTTTATGAATGAATGAATGAATGTACCATTCATTAATAATTCAATTGAAAATTTTCTACGTAAAAGCTTGAAGCAAGTGAGATAGATAATGATAATAGTAGTCAGGGACACTTTATTTGATATAAATGAAATAATTTTACAATATATAAAGAAGAATAAAAATTTTAAAAATTAATGAGTACAAGAAGGGACAAATGCAAATTAAGGAAGCCTTGTCTAAAACTAGAAAACTCTCTCAACAATCTCAAGGCAAACAGTAAAATGCCCATAGCTAAATTTGCAAAACTTAATCCACAGAAAATCAGAGACTTAAAAAATTATGACATCAGTAGCAATTCAAAAAATTTAAAAAGAATCTTGAAATGTTTTCTAGTCACCCACACAGAGATACATGGCTATTTTAAGAATATAGCTGGTTATGGGAAGCCTCCTTCAAAATGAACTGAAATATATTTGCATTAACAGAGACAAATATCATTTGACTATGACTACAAGATAAAAAATCCTTTCATAGTGAAATATAAAAATTATATTACTTAATTTTACTATTTATTGAAATGAGAATTGATACAATTTAGAAAACAAATTTTTAAACTCTTGGAAGACATAAATACCAATTTTCAGAAGTATGTGAGAATTTTTTCCCTTATAACAAAGCTCCAAAATAAAGAAGTCATGGGGGAGAAAAAAGAAAACACACATAAAAAACCTGATACTTTCATAACATTAATCTCATATTGAACAGGCATTTAAATATAGCTCTGCAATGTTTAAGCACAAAATAACATTGTGTGTGAGTATTCTAAAAATGTCAGGCTTCATACTAATCTTAGAGTATTGACACAACTATGAAAGAGAATTAACTTCATAAAACAATAAAATCTTTTTTTTTTTTTTAAAGATTTTATTTATTTATTTGACAGAGAGAGATCACAGGTAGGCAGAGAGGCAGGCAGAGAGAAGGAGGAAGCAGGCTCCCTGCTGAGCAGAGAGCCCGATGTGGGACTCGATCCCAGGGCCCTGAGATCATGACCTGAGCTGAAGACAGCGGCTTAACCCACTGAGCCACCCAGGCGCCCCTAAAACAATAAAATCTTAATCAAACTTGGAAAGCTATGTACAGCTTTTAGTTCCTATAGGCAATTACATTTTAATCTAAAAATTATTTGACAAAAAGAAATTTGAGGATGAAAATGATCATTTTTAAAAAACCTTTAGATCATATTGTGCAGCGCTTAAGAATAAAAATTGATGAGAACTATTGTTGTCTACATCTTCTGAGAACCAAGTAATTTGAATAATTTCAGCAGAGTATTTATTCAGTTTCTAATATGTAAAGTACTATGCTACTTAGAGAACACAGACTTTTTTTTTTTTAATTAATTTTTTATTTTTTATAAACATATATTTTTATCCCCAGGGGTACGAGAACACAGACTTTTAAAAGCACTAAAATTTAGGTTTTTAGCTTTTTAAACAGCTCATTTTTTTAATAATTTAATATGTTGTGAAGTATTCTGCTTAAAATACATGCTAGATTCTTCTTTCTGAGATTGTTCAAAATAACTTAAGAAATTTCCTAAGATAAATATGTAGTTCCTTCATTGGCTTCTACCAGTCATTATATTATTCTTTGTAAAGTTGATAAAATTTGGTAACTGTTTCACTTTATTTCTATAAAGTTATTTAAATTTATTTTTTAAGTTTGCAGGGTGCCTGGTTGGCTTAATCGGTAGACCATGCAACTCTTGGTAGTGTCCTGAGTTCAAGCCTCACACTGGGCATAAAGATTACACAGAAAAAATAAAGTACATAATCTATAAATAAAAATACTTTTTAATTAGTCTATGCTTTTAAGTTTGAGTAAATTAGTAAAGTATTATTTTATAAACACAGACAAAAATATAACTGGAGGGCATCCATATCTCATTTAAAAGGATCAACAATATATTTAGAAAAAAAGTATTCTTAATTGTGTTTCCTCAACTTGCTAGGTTATTAAAAAAAAGAAAAAAAAAAACAGAAGAAGACGATTTAAAGCATTCCTAAAGAACACACTGTAGCTTAGAAGCCTATGCCAAGTAGGTGTGTACCTTGTATTTCTGAAATATTTGCATCTTCCAAAGTGATATTTGGAGCAATATTTTCCATAGGCATTCTCCCACTATAAACATAGAGAATAGTAGTTCAGCTGTCATAGAAAATATTAAAATGTCTCTAAAGGGCAACATGGTAGCTATCAATAGTCCAAAGCAAAAAGGAAAGAGTGGAGACAAATGAGAAGCAGTTATTCTTAAGTGAAAGGCGCAATTTATTTGCTGAAACATAATCCTCTAAATGTGACAGTAACCCCTGATTTAAGTCTCATTTTATATCAACAGATATTAGTATCATTAATTACCAAGATCTAGGATTTTTATGTCATTTTAAAGACCAAAATTTAAGTATGCAATAACTATCTACTTAGCCAACATTCTATTATTATGAAATCTTTTATCTTTCCAAATGAAACATCTATGAATATCAAATGCACTTATCATCATTAAGAATAAAGTGTTTCAAAACTGAACTTTTAACAAGGGTCAGAAAAGGTACAAAAAAAGTAAATTTCCCCAATTTTTTTTTCTTTTTATATTACAGTCTATGAAGAAAGAATTATCATTATTTTTTAAAGATTTTATTTATTTATTTGACAGAGAGAAATTACAAGTACACTGCGAGGCAGGCAGAGAGAGAGAGAGAGAGAAGGAAGCAGGCTCCCCGCTGAGCAGAGAGCCCGACGCGGGACTCGATCCCAGGACCCTGAGATCATGACCTGAGCCGAAGGCAGCGGCTTAACCCACTGAGCCACCCAGGCGCCCCGAAGAAAGAATTATTTTATCTATTAAAATTTTTAAAGGTGAAAACACTTCCTAAAATTACATACCATACTTCTTTGTTCCATATATTCTTTTTTTAATTGGGCTATTAAATGACCTGTACCATTAGTGTACAACATAATGATCTGATATGTACACATACTGTGAAAATGATCACTATAACAGGTCTAATTAACACATATCATCATACACAGTTTCACATATATTCTTTTCTACTTCCCATATTCCACTACTGACATGATTTTTTGTTTGCTCTTTATTTTTGAAGATTTTTATTTTTTTATTTATTTGACAGAGAGAGAGAGATCACAAATAGGCAGAGAGAGAGAGAGAGGAGAAACAGGCTCCCTACTGAGCAGAGAGCCCAGTGTGGGACTTGATTCTAGGACCCTAAGATCATGACCTGAGCCAAAGGCAGAGGTTTAACCCACTGGGCCACACAGGTGCTCTGTTTATTTGCTCTTAGGAAGATTTTGATATCCTTTACCTTTGTTTCCCCATTGTTGTCATTATATATATTTTATTTATAAATTCAAAAACCTCAAAATAATGCAGAACTGCTGTTAATATACCCACAATTAGTCTGATTTTAGAAGTCACAAACTCTCTTTAAAATGTTTTCATATTTTATGATAAAAACATTGATTTATTTGTTTGCCTGCTTGCTTGTTTGGTTTGCTGGGGTTTTTCCCCCCTATATTTATCTATGTTCTAACACTATTTCCAGGTAAACTGGCACCAACATTGATTATACCAAAAGTTATGGACAACGGCATAGACTATTTTTTTTTACTCTATTTTCTCCTTAATATACAAATAATACATATGTGTCCATTTTAGAACATGTTGGAATAATTCAAACAAATCAACTCTCTGGGGCTTTAAAACAATTCTAGACAGCAGCAATTCAAAATTAATCTACTGGACAATGAACTTAAAGAGATGTTTTCTAGTATGAATGAAAAGAGAGGGAAGACTAATGTGGCCTCTAAACACCTGTAACTTTGTTATTACAAACTGAAAAAGGATAAAATGGTAAAGGAACAGAAGAAATGTTAAGAGTAAAGAAATGTCAGATGCAATACTTTTAAATTTCTTTGTTTTTTCGTATTTTGTGACACCAATTTTAAATGTAATTGTTCTTACAAATGACACATCTGGCCCCTCCATGCTTCTGTTTTCTATGAAATAAACCTCTCCCTAGCTGCTTTCTGAAGTAACCCCAAAGGAGGTACAACAGATGGCTTGGTCATAGCAAAATAATCCAAATATTTCTTATAGAGAATGCCCTAAGACATCAAGGTATTATGAAACAAGAAAAGTCATAGTTTTATTAACCCTTTGCCTTGTTTATAGCTATCATTAAGATCTGACAAGAATGCTTCTGTTATTGTACTTAGGATACCATTTTGTTTAGTTAGAAAAAGGACTGCAACAACTTCAGCAGGGGCGGTACTGGCTATCAAGACATCAAACTTGAATAAGCAGATGGTGTGAAAAAAATAAAGGCAAGACCATTGCATAATCTGCATATATCATTATGAATCCAGAGCCTTATTCAAAACCAAGAGATAAGCCAATGGAGGCAAATGAGGAGCTTGATGCAAGCACTTTTTATTGTATGTCCCACATTTCACCACACATGCCTGCTCTTTGCAAAGTAAACAAATATATTTAAATAGGCAGTAAATAGGAGCAGTCTGAGCTGTAGGGAAGACATCATTTCATGTTTAGAGACAGAAAGTAAATTCTCTAGTAGTTCATGAGTAGGAAGCAGGTGCTTTTTCACTAGGGAATTCAGTGGACATACATTTAATATGTACTTTGCACACAGTGGGCACTTAAAGCACAGTATCAAATTAATGTTCTTTTTTTAGGATTTTATTTATTCATGAGAGAGAGAGAGAGTGAGAGAGAGCGAGAGCATGAGAGTTGAGAAGGTCAGAAGGAGAAGCAGACTCCCCATGGAACTTGGAGCCCGATGTGGGACTCGATCCCAGAACTCCGAGATCATGACCTGAGCCGAAGGCAGCTGCCCAACCAATTGAGCCACCCAGGCACCCATCAAATTAATGTTCTGTAACAAGAGCATTGATTCACACATGGGGTAATAAGAGGTCTTAAAATGTGACACTAAGGGGCGCCTGGGTGGCTCAGTGGGTTAAGCCTCTGCCTTCAGCTCAGGTCAGAACCCAGGGTCCTGGGATCGAGCCCTGCATCGGGCTCTCTGCTCCGCGGGGAGCCTGCCTCAACCTCTCTCTCTGCCTGCCTCTCTGCCTACTTGTGATCTCTGTCAAATAAATAAATAAAATCTTTTAAAAAAATGTGACACTAACATATAAATTTCATAGCTAACTTAATTTTTAGAAAAATAGGATCTATATATTGACAAAGGAGTTCCTAATAATAAATTGGTTCTCAGTTACAGAATCATTAATTCATCACTTGCTGAAAGGCTCTTTTTTTGAAAGACTCTTGAAAACTTATCATTAGAGTTATATGAAATATAAAATGTAAGCAGTATTTTAAAAATAAAAGTTTAGGGGAAAATGATGACTTATTTCAGTGCTTGTCTTGATTTGTGCCTCTATTTAATGACCTTAAGTGATATCACTATTTAATGTGAACTATAAAACAAAATAAGACCAGTAAAATATTTAAAACACATACAATCAATTTTTGTCTATTTGATTATTTTTGTGATGTGAATATAAAGATTTCAGGAATATGAGGTACGGCATCATTGTTTTGTTTCATGTTATAGAAGAGAAAAGACTAAGAATTTATATCATCTAAAATTTACTGAACTTGTCTACACTACTGAAATAATATTACACCAGATAACAGTTGGTGGAATAATCACATTAAGCCACTGATTTGAAATGTACTTTTTTACTTCATACCTTTTTACTTCCTACCTATGCTATGTATCAGGTTTTGAGTATCTTCTTAAAATAAACCTTATCAAAAATGTTAATACTCTGCATACTCTGCATATAACAACTTTGTAAATGGCTGTGTTTCTGGTTTCTGGTTTGTTGTTTGTTTTTTACTTTTAATATAATAAAAATACATATTAGGACTACATTACAGCAAGTATATTAAAACCCATGGCCGGTATATTTGCTAGATGGTATCTATGGCTCACAGGCACTATCTCTTTTTTTTTCCTTCCCTCCCCAATTCTCTCTCTGTAGCTTTCCCATGAATAGAGTGTATTTTCTGACACAACCGAGTTTGCATTTATTTATGAGACATGCAGTAACCAGTGGAATGAGGGTAGAGGTACCAGAACGCTAATTTTCAATTCATCCTTTAAGACATTTCATCAGGGGGCACCTGGGTGGCTCAGTGGGTTAAGCCACTGCCTTCGGCTTGGGTCATGATCTCAGGGTCCCAGGATCAAGCCCCACATCGGGCTCTCTGCTCAGCAGGGAGCCTGCTTCCCTCTGCCTCTCTGCCTAAATAAATAAAATCTTTAAAGACACATTTCATCATTTTTTTAAAAAGATTTTATTTATTTCGGACATACAGAGAGAGAGACATAGAGCACACACAGAGGGAGTGGGAGGGAGAAGCAGATGCCCCACTGATCAGGGAACCCGATATGGGGCTTGATCCCATGACCCTGAGATTATAACCCCTGCTGAAAGCAGTCACTTAACTGATTGAGCCACTCAGGCGCCCCACATTTCATCATTCTAACTCATCCTCTTATCTGACTGCACCCCACCTTAAGAAGAGAATTCCTGAGTAGCAGCAGATGCCAGAATGTGCAGATGGGTAAAGCACACCTGACCCGCACCCTTAGCCAAAGCCAAGTTAAGCTGCTTTTGCTGGTTTCAGAAAGCAAGGGAGAATCGTAGTTAATGAGCTCAAAGACGCACCATGCAGTTGTTTGTTCTGCAACATTAGTGCAGAAAACCTACTATAGTCATTTTCTTTTTCTCTAGCTTTATACTTACTTTATTTCAAGTTATTGTAACATTATACATGTTTATGTTGTAGTACTTTTAAACTCTTGTGGAATGCAAAAAAGTTTAAAAAATCAAACTACATTTTAAACTAATGAGGCATTGACTATGTTTCATGATTAAACAATCCTGTGCCACAAAAATGCTACAAAAAGTTCTCCAAAATAGTTTGTAAAAGAAAATTATTTAAGATAGCATTCAAAAAATTCTATTTCTAGCATAGATTAGTAGTATGTTTTTCTTCTTAGTTATGAGGAGAACATAGTAAGAAACAACTCTTCCTGGGCCATACAGATATATATATATATAGATATATAGATATATATAGATATAGATATAGATATAGATATATAGATATAGATATATATAGAGAGAGAGATTGATGACTGTTTGCTTTGCCTTTATACTGTAATATAGGAACTGTCTCGCAGTTAAATAAAAACAGTCCTGTCTGCCTAGCACCATGTTAATTGAAATTCATAAACATACCAGAACCATGGCCTCACTTTTGCATGGTTCTGTGGTAACTGAAATTTGATCAAAGCAAAGGCGTGGTTCCAATAGGCACAAATTTCGGTAACATGATACCATGCAAAATGAAGACTGCTGGCATTGTTGAGCATTTTTCAGTTAGCAAAAAATAAGTTTGCAGAATTACTTTTATTTTTAGCACTTTAATATTGTTGCCTTAGAAATCATGATAAATGATTCATATTGGTCTTTCTTCCATTCTGTGTATTTGACGACTTTTTCTTTCTTCATGATTTCTGTAGTTTCAATTTATTTCAAGGAAAATATTGGTTGAATTAATTGTGGTTGACTAAACTTAGTAATGTTTGAATAAATGACCAATACATTCAATTTAAAGGTTAACCAGAGGATCTCATAGAACTTTGGAAAAATGGAAATTAGTCTCACCTCAAAACTGAGTACAAATCAATTACAAAAAAATAGAACCTACTTGCCTTTTATGAATAGCAGTATGTAGGAAATCTATTGATAAATTTACTGCTTTCAATTCTATTTTAACTGTGGGTCAGTGCTCCATATGTAATGCATTTGATTTGAATTTCAACACGTCCATACAAATATTATTGACTGAAATAATCTCAAGAATGAATTTTCTATTTGCTGCTTTTTAATAAATCTGTCAGAACTCATTTTCTGAACAGAACACAATGATTCTTCGATGCTTTTCAAACTGTCCCTCACTAGCTCTGTAACTATCACCATAGAAACTGAGGCCATTCTTATAAAGCCTCTTTAATTGTTATGTCTTCAAGTATCTATCATACTTTCATTGAGTCACTCTGGACCTATGTTATCTAAATTATGTTCCAGCAATATTGTTAAAGTTACATCATGAAATAGGTCCCACTTATCTTTGAGAGGTTTCTGTTTATTTTGAAATGCTGAGCAGATACCACACAAAGACATTTTACAAAATATATTAGAATGGACTCCTTTCCTGAGAAAATAAAAACATGAATTGACCTTAATTAATTTTAATGTCAGACTGTTTTGCAGCAGTAAAAGAAAAAAAAGGTTTGAATTGTCTTGTCTCCCCATTCTACTCCACTGCAGGGACCTGGCAACTATAGAAATACTTATTTATAATCTAGAACCCCACGTTGAGTAACTGTGAAACTTTTACTTAATGTCTTGGATCCTCAACCTTTACACCTGTAAAATGATGATCTCTCCCTTTTATTTAGCACTGCCATTAAAAATAAATGATAATATGGAATAAGCTAAAAGTCATTATTCATTTCTGTTATTATTATAATTGCATGCTGCTTCTGTTTACTTTTTAAAGTAAATAAAAATTAGTGGGCATCATCTAGCTCAAAACAATTAATTCTGTAGAGTATTATTTATTTGGGGAAATGATTTATATATTTTGCTGGCATTAAATACATTGTCATCTGCTATTTCAGGCTCTCAGCTGCCCATAATAAAGTGAAGTAAGTGTCAATTCAGCTAAGCAGCAGATACCTAATAGGCTGATAAATGTCCACTTCCAAAGTAAGTAGCCAAGGAGCACCTGGGTGGCTCAGTAAGTTAAATATCTGTCTCTGGCTCAGATCATGACCTCAACGTCCTGGGATTGAGCCCTGCATCAGGCTCCCTGCTCAGTTGGGAGTAGGCTTCTCTCTCTCTCCTTCTGCTCCCTGCACTGCTTGTCCCTCCCCCGTCAAGTAAATAAAATCTTAAAAACAAAAAACAAAAAACAAAATAAGTAGGCAAAAGTAGCAAGTCTTAATAAGCTAACGAGTTTGGAAGATCAGTGTCAAATTGGCATTAAAAGCGATCATGCAGTCCAAGTCACATTCATAACAACAGTAAGCTTTTGAATTGTTCCTTATAATTTTTAAAGCACTGTTATTTAATCATACAACTTCTGGTTAGATTGCTGGATATTAATCATTTCAACAAGAAGTGAAAAATTGTCAAAACTTTAAGTGACTTTTCCAATGTAGAATCCAATTATCTAAAATTGGAGTAGGAGGTTATACACTATATGAGTGTACATATAAACAGTTACTTCAGATTACAACTGGACCGAGATTGTGAGAGTAGAGAAGAACCAAGTCATTTCAATGTTTAGATTTTTAGGCAGGTAATGCTGAAACCAGATTAATATCAGGAACTAGAAATTATGATAACATCTGGAAAAAAAAAATGCCAAATGAGAATAAAGAGAATCTACAGAAATCAGGTACCCAAGCAAGGAGTACCAGGGCCAGAAATCAAGGAAAGGCATACAGACAGCAACAATGCTGTATGAGGAGCTGGAAAATAGTATTTTGAATCAATGGTTATTTAACCCAGGAGACCCATTTTTTTTTGTTTACGGCAAGAAGTATTCTAAAGTACAGTGGACCGTGAGTTGGGACCATGAGTTTTTAAGTATAGGGAGTTGATTAAATGGCAGAATTTTATTTTAATTGCTATCTGAGAAAAGCAGGTGTACTCAGAGAGGTTATGTAGTTTGCTCAAGGTCAGCAAACTTTCAAGACACAAAACAAGAATTTAGAAGTCCAAATTCCCAACAATTTCCCACTTCACCCCAGATCAGTGAAATCTCAGTCACTATTACAAGGATGTTGTCCCTAAGACTGAGCTCTTTAACACTGTGTATTTCCTAAGTTAAGTCTTAAAAAGTAGAAACCTTAAAGTAGCATACTAGTTCTCTCTACCTCGCAGGTCAAAATAAGAGGATTTTCACTTAAAAGATTGAAATATAAGATACTGAGATCCATTTTTAACACTTCAGATCATATTCCATTTCTCCATGTGGAAATATTTTCTCTTCATCCTTCCTCAGCATACTGGTGTTAATGACCCTGTATAATATACTGAAACATGAATCAAGAGAGTATGTTCTTAGAAAGAAATAAAAGTTGAGAAGTAGTTTTAGTTATCAGAGAAAACTTAATCATGGATTTGGAAAATTATCTATCCACATCATTAATTATTAATCCCAGAACTCCATAAAATATAGGGCATTCTCATTATCCCAGTATTTATTATCCAAGTCCTCATATTTATGATTCTGTATAGAGAAGTAAAATCTCTCATACAATAAAATATTCACAAGTGAACTGACTTATAAAATGAATCCTCTCTCAAATACTCTTCCATTCTTATCCCCATTCTCAATGCACTGTACTTGAAAGACAAATTCTACATTAATCTAAAAATTTAACAGGCTTTGGAAAGGTCAATATAATCCTGATGTTTTCTTGTGAGTGTGATACACTTAAACAGAATTACATACAATTGAAGTAAGGAATGTCATAGCTCAAAAGGTATCATTCTATACCATCCTATATCGCTCAAAATACATTACCTATCCCAAAGTTGTAATTATCACCTTAATGTTGTAAAATGTAAGGTAAGCACATTATCTTCTTGTTTTTTCAGTTCACAGCCACTTAAATCTTTTCCTGTTATTTCTCATAGAATTTTTGTCTCCATATTTACTGGACTCACATTTAGAGACCTTTTTCTTATACACATTATATTTGGATAGTGCAACTTTCTTTACACATAGATCTTGGACTACATGGGGGGTTTAAATGATCCTGTAGTCGCATCACTCATCTTAAATTTCCTCACAAATGGTGGTTCAGGGACAGGGAATGTGTTGACATCTCAACTACAACCCATATAGACAAATATTCATTGTTTCAACTATTTATTATTAGGATTTAACCATGCTGTAGCTCAGACTCTGAATCTGGTGCTACGCTAACACCAAGTGCAATGGTGAGTAAGAGAAAGCCTCCCTGCATTCACCAAATTACAAAAGAGAATTCATAAATACTCAGCAAACAAGTATATCATGTAAGAGAATATTCTTTTACATACATATGTATATACATACACTTTAAAAAGTATATACATACATATACATAAATCTCCTAGGATAGTCTCAGGGAGTCTGTGTGCTTAACCATTACTTTAGTGAACACTGTCAGCTAGGCAGTAATTTTTGATAGATGGCATTTGGGACCTGCCATACCGACATATAAATTGTATTTCTCAGGGTCCTCCACATTTGTGTCTGTGTGTGTGTATGTGTTAATATATATAAAATGTAAAATTTACAGTTTTAAACATTTTAAAAGATGTACTTGGGTGGCGTTATGTGCATTCACACTATTGTACCACGATCACCCCTATCCATCTCCAGAACTTTTTCATCTTCCCAAACTGAAGCTGCACACACATTAAACAGTAATTCCCCACTCTGTCTTCTCCAGCCCCTGGAAACCAGCTTCCACTCTCTGTCTCGATGAATTTGACCACCCAAAGCACTTCATAGAAGGAAAACCATACAGCACTTGTCCATTAGTGACTGGCTTCTATCATTTAACATAATGTCTTCAAGGCCCACCCATGTTACAGCATGTGTCTGCATTTGCTTCCCTTTTAAGAATGAATCTTATCCCATTACAAGTATATACCACATTTTGTTTATCCATTCATCTGTCAGTGGACATTGAGGTTGCTTCAACCTATTGGCTGTTGGAACAAATACTACTATGAACATGGTGTACAAATATCTGCTGCAGTGCCTTTGTTCCATTACTTTGGGTGTACATACAGTAGTAGAATTGTTGAATCATACAGTTATTCTATGTCTGATTTTGTGAGGAAACACTGTACTGTTTTTTACACCAGCTGCATCATTTTCCCATACTTTTAAAAAAGAGTTTCAGATATCATTGCACACATAGTAAAATGTTGATGGGTTCTGGCTTGAAGCGGCAGTCTTGCAGCTGACCAACAAACCTCCCTTTAAAGACTGCCACTTCAGGCCAGAACCCATCAACATTTTTATTATGTGTGCAATGATATCTGAAACTCTTTTTAAAAAAGTACTGGACACTCATTAGGCATCTGCCTTTGGCTCAGGTCATGATCCCAGGGTCCTGAGATCAAGCCCTGCATCGGCCTCGCTGCTGGACAGGAATCCTGCTTCTTCCTCTCCCACTCCCCCTGTTTGTGTTCCTTCTCTGACTGTGTTTCTCCCTATCAAATAAAAAAATAAATTAAAAAAAAATAAAGTAAGGCTGTGAGCAGTGCAGAAAACGGCACATCTATGATCCACTTCTACTCATGACTTCCAAGAGCTTTTATTTTAAAGATTACGAAACCATAACCTATTCCACAAATTTTTGATGTATAAAACATAGACATGATTGCATGGTTTCACATGAATAATTAGTATACATTTGCTATTATTCTGTCATTTTAATGGCTCAGGAGTAATATTCTCCCTTAATAAATTCATGGTTTTGGATTAATTTACATATTTCACTGGGTGGTTTTGATATTGTTTTTGAAAAGTTGTGCTGGGGCACCTGGGTGACTCAGTCAGTTAAGCAACAGCCTTTGGCTCTGGTCATGATCCCAGTGTCCTGGGATCAAGTCCTAAATCAGGTTCCCTGCTCAGGGAGTCTGCTTTTCCCTCTCCCTCTCTGTATGCATGAACTCTCTCTCCCTGTCTCTCTCTCTAATAAACAAATAAACTTAAAAAAAAAATTGTGCTATTGTATTATAAGGTAACATTGCTACATGTCAAGAAGTAGGAATATTTATTTGTAACATAAAGCACCATAACATTTATAAATTTATTTTTATAAATTTGTGTGTATTTATGTAAATTTATATTTTGTGAAATATTTTAGTAATTTATAAATTTATTTTTATCATTATTGATATATAATTATGGGACTTCAATACAAAAGTTTAATTGAGGGTTCTGGTGGTATTTTTATTTTGGGACAAGAGCAATGATCGATGCTTAACATCTATAAATTTAACAAACCCAGTAATATCTCTGAACCTTGAAATTGAAACAATGAGTTACTTTTGTGCCAAAAGAACATTAGATTTACAAAGTATACACAGCAGCTATTTTGACAACAGCATTCTTCCTATGACCACAAAATGATCATATATATATAAAATATGCACAGGAGAAAAATATGAAATAATTCCCCTGAAGAAACTTCTATTCTAACTACCTGAGTCTGCAATTTTTTTTTTTGCTTTTGTCTTTAGGACCTTTTAAACTGAGTATCTCTCATTTATAATCTAAAGGAGTACTGATATATAGATAGATAGATATCTGTATCTATATATCTAGATCTAGGTCTAGATATAAATAAATGTGTCTCTGCCCTCTTGAAACTTAAGTCATTTCTCCTGGCATTAGAGATCATCCACTTTGTTAACAATAGGATGGAGGATCAGTAAAATTAGAACCAAACTTTGTCTTTACTGGTACAGACAAACTTCAATGAATTGGTCCTTTAATTTAACTAGATATCTGAAGACAAATGGTGAGAGAGCAGTGTGTTCAATATCACCTAGAAATTCATTTTGCTTGCTTCTTAACCTCCATTTTGCTCTCAGCTCAGTTTGTATGGTACACCAAAAAGTAGTTACAATCTCCTTCCAGGGCCTCTGGGTCATCAGAGGACAACCTCAGGCCTAACATGTTAGCCTTGTTAAGAAGATAAAAATTATAAAAGATGTTGTAATATTGTTATAATATTACCAACCCCATCCCAGTGATGGGTGAAACAGAATCATTTCCAATTTCTTTCTGGGCCTTATGTAGCCACTAATAATTTATTTTCCCCTCCAGGTCAACTCCTGGTGTAGGAGAAAATGTGATCAATTACCAGAATAACACTACAGTATATTTAACAAGTCACTCCATGTTATTGTTATTTTTTCTTTCTCAGATAAAGAGAAAAACACTTCTCTGCGGCATATTAATCTTATAACCGTGAAACTGACTGAAGTACTTAGTTTTAAATTCCAATGGTAGCCATTCACCCTGAAAAAAAAAAAAAAAATCAAACTGCCCAGTAATTAATGATGTGAAAGATATGGAAACTCCATTAAATTTAAATCATAAAACTGTTGTCTTTAATATCAACCAGCTGCTTCCCATTATATTTTTTGACATTATCAATGTTCAGAGAGTAAACTTTCATTCATTTTAAGAATGCTTTCTAATTTGTTTCTTATTTCAATTAAATGATAAAGCATGTGTGCTCAATTCAATTTAATGCAGTAATTTTCAGGTTTTTTTGTTTTAACTGATGAGTATATTTCTCTTGAAATATGTGAATTTTAAATGGAAAAATAGGGGAAAAAAGATTACTTCTCTAGCTTTACCATATTATCCCATTCCAAGTGGACAATCAAGCATTGAATTATTTTCATAATTGTTTATAATGAGACAGAACTAATACACTTAGGATAAAAAGTATATAAGCCTACCATTCTGAGCATTTCATTAGTCTAATATTGACTTTTGGCATTTATACACTTAACTTAGTCCTTGACGTTATTCAGTCAATCAGCTTATGATGGGATAAAAGAAGAAAATTGGAACATACATTGATATTTTACTAAATCACCATCTGGAAAGTGACAGGTTTTAGGTTAGAAGTTTTATATATATGTATGTGTGTCTGTGTGTGTGTGTGTGTGTATATATATATATATATATTCAGTTATAGTTTGATGTAAACATAATGGACTAGTTTCTAAATGACAAAAATGTTTTAAAATGGAAATTATAAATTCACTAGTATTTAGTTCTTCCTGCTTATTTTAACTTTTTGAAATTACATACTACACATGTTGTGATGAGCACAGATGTTATACACAAGTAATGAATTGCTGAACACTACAGAAAAAACTAATGATGTCCTTACTATATGTTGGCTAACTGAAAAGAAAGCAAGAAAAGAAAGAAAGAGAAAGGAGGGAGGGAGGGAGGGAGACAGGGAGGAAGGAAGGAAGGAAAGAAGGAAAAGAAAGAAAGGTAGAAAGAAATTACATAGCACAAAGAAATGTTAAAATGGTAACTTAGAATGTCAGAGTAAGAGATTATAGGATCTTAGAAAATATCTTACATGCTTCATTGTAAAAAGGAGATAGGAACACAGAAATTATAATATCTACTTAAGGTAAGACATTCAGGTTATGAAAGTCTTGGGGTTATAATTCCACTTTGTATATTTTAGTATATTTTCTTTCTACTATATGGTATGGCACGTTCTGTCAACTTTAAGATGTCAAATCCGTGACACTTTAGAACTTGGCTAACAACCCACATAAAAAGGGATTACATAAATTCAATTTAATAAGTGTAATGAACTACTAGTAAGAAGTACAACATGGTGTTTTTCAGAACATGTATTTAAAAATCTGCCACCATCTTAATTGTGCAGAAATCCCAAAAGTACAACAATAATTTTAAACCATCTCAATACAGATTAAAAACAAAATCAAATGAAATGAAAAATCTCCTTCCAATAAAGGTAGTGAAAAACAAAACAAACAGCTCTACAGTGAAATTTTAACTGCTATAGACTAATGAAACACAAAGAAAATATAAATAAAAAGAACTAATGTAAAAGCACCCTTTAAAAATCTTTTTTATATCTTAGTTTTATTTAAAAATATAAAAATCACAGTCATGTAATTGACAAAGTTATGTTATGTCTTTTTCAAGCTAAGCATAACATTTTTAAATAAAAGAACTATAAAATACTTTGACTTTAATAATAATAGCAAAACGCAGCTGACATTGTTTGAATGGATTCTCTAGACTGGAAGAAATTTTAAAGATCACTGGGTCCCGTCAAACCTATAATGCTAAATCCACTTCCATCATTTATACCAGATAGTCACATAAAAATTCCAGTGATAGGGGACGCCTGGGTGGCTCAGTGGATTAAAGCCTCTGCCTTCGGCTCAGGTCATGATCCCAGGGTCCTGGATCAAGCCCCACATTGGGCTCAGCAGGGAGCCTGCTTCCTCCTCTCTCTCTCTCTCTCTCTGCCTGCCTCTCTGCCTACTTGTGATCTCTGCCTGTCAAATAAATAAATAAAATCTTAAAAAAAATTTTCAGTGATAAGAAGTCGGTTACATCCATTGACTGTTATAAAACCCATCCTTCTACCCTCATCTATCTTTATATATGTTTTCCTTGTAGGTCCTTCATTATGCCTTTTAGATCCAGGCAGAACCATTAACATGACCTTATCTCTGGTCCCAGTAAAGACCAAATATTAAGCTCACTTCTGTGAAAAAGTAAAAACCATTCAAAATCTCAGTTTTTAATAGTTTCTAAATCTGTAAATTCTTTTAATAATATTTTGATGTGCTATATTATGTTTATCTCTTAAAGTATGTGATACGTTCAATAGATACACTGGTAGTCCACTGTATTCTATTTCTCTAAATCCATGTTACTCTTTACTCTTCGACAGAATATGGAATTTTAACCTTATTAATAGGAACTTAGTAAAAGTTATTTTCCAAGGAAAGGGGAAAAAAGATGCTAACACAAAAAAGGTATTAACCAGTAGCTAGTAAAATTAATGACACTCACTAAGTAGGACAGAAGCATTAAAAAAGTTTTCTTTTCTTCTTGGTTCATTTGTGGAGAAGTGTATACGCAGATGAAAAGGTACTGACTGTGTTAATCAGGAGTGAAAAATTTTGTTACTTAAGTTCTTCTGTTTATTCTGTTGATCTGCAAATGCTAATCATGTTTTGCATTAGTGGTTTATAATGACATCCATATTTTTTGGTTGTAAATAGCCTATACAAAGAACTAAATATGAAAAAAAAAATGACTGCCTAATTGTCGGGTTCAACATTTAGTAATTAAGGCAACTGAAAAGAAAGTATAATTTCTTTTTTAAGGGGTCACCTTGGATAACTTGCTTAATCTTCATGTGCCTTGGTTTCCTCAGTTGTAACCTGGAGGTAATAATGGCACATGGGAGGGAATTAAATGAGTTAGTATTTGTACATCAACAAATAGTACAGGACCCTTAATATGAACTATACAAGTGCTATTAAATTAATAAATGTTATTTTAAACATTTATAAATTCAAAAAATAATAATCCAGTGCCTACCATGTATAAAAATTTGTATTAAGAACAGGATACTGAAAAACAAAACCAAAACCAGAAAATATTGATAGAAAATATCTATCTTCAAAAATACCAGTCTTCAGGTGCCTGGGTGGCTCAGTGGGTTAAGCCGCTGCCTTCGGCTCAGGTCATGATCTCAGGGTCCTGGGATCAAGTCCCGCATCGGGCTCTCTGCTCAGCAGGGAGCCTGCTTCCCTCTCTCTCTCTCTGCCTGCCTCTCCATCTACTTGTTATCTCTCTCTGTCAAATAAATAAATAAAATCTTAAAAAGAAAAGAAATACCGGTCTTCGAGAGACAGCACAAAATACAGGCAATTATATTTTTGTCAAGTAAGTACCACTAAACAGGTGTTTAAATATTATAGGAGTGCTTGGGAAGTTCATTATTCTACAAATACCTTGATGTTTCCATCAATCATAGGGATTCTTTCATTCAAAGAGATTTGAGAATATTCATGAATGTTTATTATAGACACCTCTAAAAAATAAAGAAGAAAAGTAGGCTCCTTCACATTTTATAACATGTTTTCGTAGAATTTTTTTTTCTTTTTTTTTTTAAGCGCTCATGCATTTTATTTATTTTATATTTTTACAAAATGGGATTACAAAAGCTAGTCTCTTTTTTTTAATTTTTTAAATTAATTTTTTATTTTTTATAAACATATAAAAATATATGTTTTCGTAGAATTTTACTCCTAAAACTTCTCAGGAAAGTTTGCATTGCCAATGTTTGTTTTACAGAAAACTATGGTTTAGAAATACCAACAGCCTTTACCTGTCCCAGACATGGGAGTCAGGTTTCCAGACTCATAGGTCAGAGATCTTTCTTTTCAATCTGTATGATAAAATTACATTGAATTTGAATTCCATGTGACATCTTCAAAAATTACTATTATTCAAATATTGACTATATTAACAGTGGCTATGCATTAATCAAACCTCGCTGTATTTTCAATCTGATAGTGTCAAACAATTCCAATGGTTAGCTTTACATTCTCAATCAGACAATGTTTTTACCTCAAACACAAACAAAAATTAATCATATTCTCCAGTATTTTTGAATACCTATTCTTAATATCCTACATATTATAGAAGATTTTAAAAAGGCATTATCTGTTGTAAGAGAGACTTAAATATAACCATAAAAAAGTATAATACTTCCTTTAAAAATAAGCAGAAAATCACGAGTTGGTGAACTTTAGGAAATCTTTAAAATCATAAATTTCATACAACATCATGTATTTTTATAGGTCCTCTGCCATATTTTCATCCCCAACTTTTTCATACACGAGATATTAAATTAGTGCTTTTTATTGTTTTTCTTCTTTGTGCCCAGGATTATTGCACTGAAATACTGAGTACTTAGTATTTCAGTACAACCTTACAGAGCAGGTGCTACTACTGTGTTTATGTTTTCCGTGAGAATACTTGATTTCAATAAAATTAGCAACTTGCACTCTGTTATTTGGCTACTAAATAGAAATACGTTAGATTTCAAACCTTTTCATTTTTCTGTTAGCCTATCTGCTCTGGGAGGGGGAAAAATGGTAGATTAATACTGAATTGCTGGGGCACCTGGGTGGCTCAGTGGGTTAAGCCGCTGCCTTCAGCTCAGGTCATGATCTCGGGGTCCTGGGATCGAGTCCCGCATCGGGCTCTCTGCTCAGCAGGGAGCCTGCTTCCTCCTCTCTCTCTCTCTGCCTGCCTCTCTGCCTACTTGTAATCTCTCTCTGTCAAATAAATAAATAAAATCTTTAAAAAAAAATACTGAATTGCTTATAGCATTATCAAGTAATTTATGCTCTCATCTACATTACAGAATAAATTCAAGTTAAGTATTTCATTTATCTGAAAACTGAATGTTTCCATGGGGTGATGTTAGCAGGTGCAGTTGGAAGTTGCTTAAGAGTGAGTTGCAAACAATGATGATGTGCCTGCCGTCTTTGCCAGCCATCTGATAAATTTACATTGCACGATGAGGACTACAATGGTACGGTTACCGCACTGGTGAACAGAAACACTTCAGTCACCTTATCAGGCTGTCCCAATTTACCTGAATAATAGCAATTGTGTGTTCAGTGTATAAAGGAGGATTGTCAAACCAGATGCCAATGTTATAATACGATTTCTTGACTTGACAAATTGTCTGCACAAGCGACCGGGTATTATGGCTCACTAAGGAGCAATAAACAGCAGAAAAATGAAATAACAACACTCAGTTGGGGGGAGTGGTTTCTCTGGGGATTTTTATTTATTTACTTGGTATTAAAACCCATGGGTTCTTGACTAAGACATGAAGTCTGAAAACGATCAACTTTCCTGAATCTTTTTTTAAATTTATTTCATAAACCAGTGACTGATGCAAGCGCATCTTCCAATAAGGTAAACAGAGACAATGAAACACAGAAGTATCCTCTCATAGGTAGATCAATCAATACAGCTTAATTCATCAAACACCTAGCCTGCCCCTCCCTCCTTCCCACCTTGGGCTTCTGCCTGCATATTCAGGGTCTCACAGGCCAGAGAGAGAATGCCCCCTTACCACCTCTCTACCTGTCCACCACTGCCAGTGATCAGCTGCTAACTACAGCCTCGCAGGCCACGGGTATTACACCCTAGAGGGGAGGACTTAGGGCTATTCGAGCAAAAAATTCTGAGCATGGTGGGTGATGGAAGTACAGGCCCCTTTTGAGTGGGAACCCTGACCTCTTAAGAACTCATGCCTTACAGAAAGAGGCAGAGCCAGAGAAGGGACATAATCCTCGCAGGTATAGAACCCAAGGCAAGTAACCTGACTGCATGGATTGAAGAGCACTACTACTAAGGAACAGATCCAGGTTTTGTTGAGTCCTGGAGATTACAAAATCTGGAGGGGGTCTATTTGGAAAATAATACATAAGAGGAAGAAGGGGGGAAAAAAAATCTCAGGATCTCTTCTAGGGCCTTGTGAAGGGCCCAAGTGCAAGTTAGGCCCCTAAAGCATTAAGTTTCCTCAGCTGCACAGTGTCCTCCTGCCACCGAGTAAGAGGTGGAGAAGGGTACTCAATAGGCCAGAGGAGTTTTAAGGAGATTTTGCTTGGTTCCAGGGCCTAGTGATGGGCACACAAGTGGTGTCCTCAGAGGACTTCAGAGGTTTCTTCACAAGGAGTTCTGGGCCACCCTCCTGCAGTTCCCCTACCCAGGATGGATGGGTGTCCTCTGCCTCTACTTCCTAGGTTACCTAACACTCCAGACAAGTCACAAAAACCTGAGCTCCTGACCAGCTCTGGGAATTCAAGCAAGTGCTGCTTTCCCAGTGGCCCAGGCCATGTTCGCCCTCCAGTTAATCTGTTCAAATGCCAGATTCCGGTCCACAGCTGGCTTCAGTTTTCTCAGGCATAAATCAGTCAACTGTCCTTTGTGTTTCAAACTGCAGAAAACACATGTCAAACTCTCTGAACAATTCTTCTGGAGACCCTTCATTAGACTTGTGATTAGAAGGTTACTCCTCCCAACTCCAAATCCCCCAAAAGCTACAGGGGAGACACATTCAGGCAATAGCGCTCTCCCTCAGAAATCTTTTCACTTATCTTTTCTAACAGCTATTTCTACCCTGGGACTGGCCAAAATCACAAAACTGGTGACAAATCTTTTTTAAACTGCACAGGAAGAGGACTATTTATATAGTATTCTGAAACTTTTAAAAGTCATAACTTAGGGACACCTGAGTGGCTCAGTCGGTTAAGCAGCTACCTTCAGCTCAGATCATGACCCCAGGATCCTGGGATCGAGTCCCACATCAGACTCCCTGCTCAGCGGGGAAACTGCTTCTCCTTCTCCCTCTCCCTCTGCCTGCTGCTCTGCCTACTTGTGTTCTCTCTTCATCTCTCTAATAAGTAAATAAAGTCACAACTTCTTAAAAGACATCCCACAAACTGAAATAATGAACTGTAATGCATAGAGCAATTCAACTTTAGAAATCATGCTATAAAAGAACTTCTCTAAATAAATACAAGAGAAATACAAATCCCTCCAAGAGAAAAAAGGACAAAAGACAGGCAATTTACAGGACACATAACACAAATGCCCAACATATCCTTGAAAAGATGCTCAAGTTTGCAAGGGTCAATGTAAATAAATCAAGAAGTCAATAAGGGCATAAGTAAATGTAAATCAAAACCACATGAGATGCCAGTTCACACTCACAAGCATTATAAGGCTTTACACTTTTGCCTATCTAAGTGTGGGCAAGGATGTATATCACAGAGGCCCCCTAGAGGATGATTTAGCACTCTCTGTCATCCTACATCCAGAGAAAGTTCATACCAATTCCAAGAGCCCATGAATATTCATAGCAGAACTGTTTAAAAAGCAAACATTGTAAGCCAGGTTTGTGTGTGTGTGTGTGTGTGTGTGTGTGTATCCTTTAACAAAGGAGATAGATAGATATATATATCTATCTCCTTTAACAAAAGACTGGCTACATTTTGATATATTTATATAACGGAATATTATACACCAACAAAAAGAACTAAACTGCCCTATAAGTTAAACATTATCAGCACACTGCTGAGTAGAGGTTTTGCCTTCTGGATCCCTAAGGCCTATGTTAGGGAGGAGGGAGTGGACTCTCAATGGTCGCAGTATGAGAACTAGGACCTCTGTATGAATGATTCAGGGAGGTAGATTTGAGATAAAAATGAAGAACAGTTTTCTAACAGGTCAGACTGTCCACGGACAGAAAAAGCTACCCTCTAAGGGAATGAGCTACCCATCACTGGAAGTGTGCAAGCAGAGGTTGGGAAATATTTTCACGGGTAGTGAAACAAGCTCTGGATATGAGTAGTATTAAGAGTGGGGCTGGATAAAGATGGTCATTATGATCCCCACATACATACCCAGAGGCCTGCAGTTTTGTGATTCAGTGAAATTGCAAAATGTGGTCAAAAGAGAACAGAGCTTGGAGTGCCTGGTGGCACAGTCAATTAAGCATCTAACTCTTGATTTCCACTTAGGTCATGATCTCAGGGTGGTAAGTTCAAATCCCATGTGAGGCTTCGCACTCGTGGTAGAGTCTGCTTAAGACTCTCTCTCCCTCTCTCTCTGCTCCCCCCTCCAAATAAATAAATCTTAAGAGAGAGAGTACAAAGCTAAATGAATATTCAAACTGTGCCACATGCATCCCATGACAACTCTGCTAACTAATAAAAGGGCACTGACCATGGCACCTGCAACAATGGGACTGAATCTCAAAAACATACGGAGTAACAGAGACCTGACACAAAAGACCACAAATTATGTGTTTTAATTTATACCATGCCTCAGTTTCTGATTTTCTTTTTTGAATCACAGAGATTTAAGGAACCAAAATGGTAAATAAAAGCTAGAGACCAAACACAGGAGGAAAATTATTACTAAGGAATCATAATATTTACATACGGACCTAAGTGACACTTACTCATGTTTATGTGCATTTTCAGTGAGAATCAGTGAGAAGGATTCACAAAAGAATTTTGTGCAAAACACATTTATACATACATGTTTCCCATTTATATAGTGCCATTGATAACACCCAATAGAAATTAAAAGAATATCCAAGAATATCCAAACTCCTCCTTGACTAAAGTATTACTAATTCAAAATAACATGGCAGGATTGTCGCAATATTACATTATCATAATTATAATTAGCAGTACAGATATTTCTTCTTTATCCTTACTGGGAGTGATTAATAATATACTGTAAGTTTTAGTTTAATAATTTTATTAAATTTGGGAGACAAGATGGCGGGGAAGTAGGAGGAGCCGCTGTTTCAACCTGTACTCTAAAGTGAGCTGATTACATACCAAAGAACCTGATCACCCATGAAATCAGCCTGAGATTAGAATTATACACATCTGGATCTCTACGGGAGCAGAAGACGCCAGTGGGCAGGTAAAGCGGAGTGGGAATGTGGGACTGATATCGGAAGATAAACAAAAGGGGGAGGCACCAGCAGAGGCGACCTACTGGAAAGTAATACCCCAATACGAGAGTGCCCTGCGACTGGGGACAGGCATTAACTGGGCTGGTTAAAAGCACTCAAAAAGAGCAAAGGAGGGGCGCCAGGGTGGCTCGGTGGTTTGGGCTGCTGCCTTCGGCTCGGGTCATGATCTCAGGGTCCTGGGATCAAGCCCCGCATCGGGCTCTCTGCTCCGCAGGAAGCCTGCTTCCCTCTTTCTCTCTCTCTCTCTCTGCCTGCCTCTCTGCCTACTTGTGATCTCTGTCAAATAAATAAATAAAATCTTTAAAAAAAAAAAAAAAAAGAGCAAAGGATCGCAGGGGGGGGGGGAATTGTGGGAATCGGGGCGGTTAGGGACAGGAGCTTAAATCCCCAGACCCAGGACAGCCTCCCCTGATGCTCAGCCAGAGAGAGTGCGGTGGAGAAATCAGGTCTTGGTCCCTGAGCCACCAGTGTGCCAGAGAATGCGTGGGGTCCGCCTCCTGTGAGGGGCTGGGAGCCCCTTTCCCCAATCAATCCTACCCCTATAGGTAAACCAATTTTTAATCCCCCTTTATCTTAGGAAAGTTGAGTCCTTTAACAAAGATATCAAGATACATCCAGGAAGAATCAAAATAACCTTCCTTGCCCACACTGAGAAATTATAACTACTCTCCCACTTTTTCCTTCCGCCAGTGTTTCTTTGTTTTTGTGTTTGTCCTGATAGTATATAAATCTTATACTTGGGGTTCTTATGCTTTGGGGTTCTTTTTGACGAGGTTCTTCCTTCTTTTGCTTTTATATATATATATTTTTTTTCTCTTGTCATATACTTTTATCAGTCTTTTTGTATGTCTGTTTTTATTTGTATACTTCATAAATTTTACCTTGGGGCCCCTTTGGGCTAAGTCTTCTCTTTTATCTCCCCTTTTTTTCCCTGTCTCTCTCTCTCTCTCTCCTTTTTTTGTCTTTTTCTTTTCTTTTTTCTTTGTTTGGGTGGGGAATCCTGATTACTCAGAAGTGTTCCAGGGTGCACCTGGACTGTACCACAGTCGATACATCCAGCTACATCCGCTCAGTCATCTCTCACCAAAATGACTAGGAGGAGGAATGCCCAACAGAAGAAAAATACAGACCCTGGGCCTTCTGCAACAGAGCTAATGGCTATCAACATAGACAATATGTCAGAAAGGGAATTCAAGCTAATAATTATCCAGGCAATAGCTAGGTTGGAGAAAGCCATGGATGACCAAACGGAATTGATCAGGGCAGAACTGAAAGCCACCAGGGATGATGTTCACAATGCGCTCAGTGAGTTCCACATCTAATCTAAATTCTCTAAAAGCTAGGGTAACTGAGACAGAAGATAGAATTAGTGATCTGGAGGACAAACAGATAGAGAGAAAGGATCAGGAGGAAGCCTGGAACAAACAGCTTAGAAGCCACGAAAACAGAATCAGAGAAATAAATGATGCCACCAAATGTTCCAACATCAGAATTATTGGAATCTTTGAAGAGGAGGAGAAAGAAGGAAGTCTAGAAGATATAGTGGAACAAGTTGTCCATGAAAATTTTCCCAATCTCATGAATAGAACCAGGGTTCATGTACTAGAGGCAGAACAGTCTCCCCCCAAGATTATAGATTCTCGAAAGTCCTCGAGACACCTAATAGTAAGAATGAAGAATTATAATTGTAGGCAGACCCTCTTGAAAGCAGCCAGGACAAAGAAGCTCCACACGTACAGAGGAAAGCCCATCAGAATAACGTCAGACCTGTCCACAGAGACCTGACAAGCCAGAAAGGGCTGGCAAGATGTATTCAGGGCACTAAATGAGAAGAACATGCACCCAAGAATACTTTATCCAGCAAGACTGACATTCAAAATGGATGGAGAGATAAAGAGTTTCCAAGACCAGCAAGGCTTAAAAGACTATTCAACCACCTAGCCGACACTGCAGGAAATATTAAGGGGGGTTCTATAAAAGAAAAAAATTCCTAAAAATATCACTGAACAGAAATATAGAGTCAATCTACAGAAAGAAAGACTTCAAAGGTAACACGATGTCAATAAAAATGTATCTATCAATAATCACTCTCAATGTGAATGGCCTAAATGTGCCCATAAAATGACACAGAGTTGCACATTGGATAAAACGACAGGACCCATCCATATGCTGTCTACAAGAGACCCATGCTGAACCTAAAGATACACCCAGACTGAAAGTGAAGGGATAGAGAAGCATCTTTCATGCCGATGGGCCTTAAAAGAAGGCTGTGGTAGCGATTTTCTTATCAGATAAATTAGATTTTAAACTAAAGACTGTAGTCAGAGATAAAGAAGGACACTACATAATTCTTAAAGGGACTATCCACCAAGATGATCTAACAACTGTAAATACCTATGCCCCCAATATGGGAGCAACCAATTACATAAGAAAACTATTAATCAAGATAAAGAGTTATATTGATATGAATACATTAATAGTAGGAGATCTTAACACGCCTCTCTCAGTATTAGATCATCGAAGCAGAAAATCAATAAAGAAACAAGAGCATTGGATGACACATTGGACCAGATGGACCTCATAGATATATACAGAACATTCCACCCTAAAACAAGAGAATACTCATTCTTCTCAAGTGTACATGGAACCTTCTCCAGAACAGATCACATACTGGGTCACAAATCTGGACTCAACTGATACCAAAAGACTGAGATTATTCCCTGCATATTCTCAGATCACAGTGCTTTGAAACTGGAGCTCAATCACAAGGAAAAGTTTGGAAGGAATTCAAACACCTGGAAGCTAAAGACTACCTTGCTTAAGAATGCTTGGATCAACCATGAGACCAAAGAAGAAGTTAAACATTTCATGGAAACCAACAAGAATGAAGACACTTTGGTCCAAAACCTATGGGATACTTGCTGTCCTAAGGGGGAAATACATAGCCATCCAAGCCTCCCTCAAAAAAATTGAAAAATCCAGAATACACCAGCTGTCTCTATACCTTAAAGAGAGGGAGAATCAACAACAAATCAAACCAACTCCACACATAAGAAGGGAAATAATCAAGATCAGAGCAGAGATCAATGAGGTAGAAACCAGAGATACAGTAGAATGTATCAATGAAACTAAAAGCTGGTTTTTTGAAAGAAATCAGTAAGATCAATAAACCATTGGCCACACTAATCCAAAAGATACAGAGAAAGCCCAAATTAATAAAATTATGAATGAAAAGGGAGAGATCACAACTAACACCAAGGAAGTAGAAACAATCATCAGAAGTTATTATCAACAGTTATATGTCAATAAGCTTAGCAACCTAGATGAAATGGATGCATTCCTGGAAAACTATAAACTCCCAAAATGGAACCAGGAAGAAACTGACAACCTGAATAGACCGATATGTAGTAATGAGATTGAAGCAGTGATCAAAAACCTCCCATAAACCAAGAACCCAGGACCTGACGGATTCCCTGGGGAATTCTACCAGACCTTCAAAGAAGAAATAACACCTATTCTCCTGAAGCTGTTTTAAAAAATTGAAACAGAAGGAAAACTTCCAGACTCTTTTTAGGAAGCCAGCATTACCCTGATCCCCAAACGAGGCAAAAGACCCTACCAAAAAGGAGAATTTCAGACCAATATCACTGATGAATATGGATGCTAAGATTATCAACAAGATCCTAGCAAACAGGATCCAACAGTACATTAAAAAGATTATCGACCATGACCAGGTGGGATTCATCCCTGGGTTACAAGGATGGTTCAACATTCACAAATCAATCAATGTGATACAACAAATCAATAGGAGAGGAGAGAAGAATCACATGGTCCTCTCAACTGATGCAGAAAAAACATTTGACAAAATCCAGCATCTGCTCCTGATTAAAATGCTTCGAAGTATACGGATAGAGGGAACATTCCTGAACTTTATAAAATCTATCTATGAAAGACCCACACCAAATATCATCCTCAATGGGAAAAAGCCTGCAGCCTTCCCGTTGAGATCAGGAACACGATAAGGATGCCCATTCTCACCACTCTTGTTCAACATAGTATTAGAAGTCCTAGCAACAGCAATCAGACAATAAAGAGAAATCAAAGGTATCCAAATTGGCAATGAAGAAGTCAAACTCTCTCTTTGCAGATGACACGATTCTTTATATGGAAAACCCAAAACACTCCACCCCCAAACTACTAGAACTCCTACAGCAATTCAGTAACGTGGCAGGATACAAAGTCAATGTACAGAAATCAGTGGCTTTCTTATATACTAACAATGAAAATACAGAAAGGGAAATTAGAGAATCGATTCCATTTACTATAGCACCAAGAACCACAAGATACCTGGGAATAAACCTAACCAAAGAGGTTAAGGATCTGTACTCGAGGAACTACAGAACAGTCATAAAAGAAATTGAAGAAGACACAAAAAGATGGAAGACCATTCCATGCTCTTGGATTGGAAGAATAAACATTGTTAAAATGTCTTTACTGCCTAGAGCAATCTATACTTTTAATGCCATTCCAATCAAAATTCCATCGGTACTCTTCAAAGAGCTGGAGCAAATAATCCTAAAATTTGTATGGAATCAGAAGAGCCCCCAAATTGCTAAGGAAATGTTGAAAAACAAAAGTAAAACTGGTGGCATCATGTTATCTTATCTCAAGCTTTACTACAAAGCTGTGATCACCAAGACAGCATGGTACTGGCATAAAAACAGACACACAGACCAGTGGAACAGAGTAGAGAGCCCAGATATGGACCCTCAACTCTATGGTCAAATAGTCTTCGACAAAACAGGGAAAAATATACAGTGGAAAAAAAAGACAGTCTCTTCAATAAATGGTTCTGGGAAAACTGGACAGCTATATGTAGAAGAATGAAACTCGACCATTCTCTTACACCATACACAAAGATAAACTTGAAATGGATAAAAGACCTCAACGTGAGACAGGAATCCATCAGAATCCTAGAGGAGAACATAGGCAGTAACCTCTTTGAAATCAGCCACAGCAACTTCTTTCAAGCTATGTCTCCAAAGGCAAAGGAAACAAAAGCGAAAATCAACTTTTGGGACTTCATCAAGATCAAAAGCTTCTGCTCAGCAAAGGAAACAGTCAACGAAACAAAGAGGCAACCCAGGGAATGGGAGAAGATATTTGCAAATGACAGCATAAACAAAAGGTTGATACCCAGGATCTATAAAGAACTCAAACTCAACACACACAAAACAGATAATCATATAAAATATGTGCAGAAGATATGAACAGACACTTCTCCAATGAAGACATATAAATGGCTATCAGACACATGAAAAAATGTTCATCATCACTAGCCATCAGGGAGATTCAAATTAAAACCACATTGAGATACCACCTTACACCAATTAGAATGGCCAAAATTAGCAAGACAGGAAACAACGTGTGTTGGAGAGGATGTGGATAAAGGGGAACCCTCTTACACTGTTGGTAGGAATGCAAGTTGGTACAGCCACTTTGGAGAACAGTGTGGAGACTCCTTAAGAAATAAAAAATAGAGCTTCCCTATGACCCTGCAATTGCACTACTGGGTATTTACCCCAAAGATACAGATGTAGTGAAAAGAAGGGCCATCTGTACCCCAATGTTCATAGTAGCAATGGCCACGGTCGCCAAACTGTGTAAAGAACCAAGATGCCCTTCAATGGACGAATGGATAAGGAAGATGTGGCCCATATACACTATGGAGTATTATGCCTCATCAGAAAGGATGAACACCCAACTTTTGTAGCAACATGGACGGGACTGGAAGAGATTATGCTGAGTGAAATAAGTCAAGCAGAGAGAGTCAATTATCATATGGTTTCACTTATTTGTGGAGCATAACAAATAACATGGAGGACACGGGGAGATGGAGAGGAGAAGGGAGTTGAGGGAAATTGGAAGGGGAGGTGAACCATAAGAGACTATGGACTCTGAAAAACAACCTGAGGGTCTTGAAGGAGTGGGGGGTGGGAAGTTGGGGGAACAAGGTGGTGGGTATTAGGGAGGGCACGTATTGCATGGAGCACTGGGTGTGGTGCAAAAACAATGAATACTGTTACGCTGAAAAGAAATTTAAAAAAAAAGACAAAACTCCTAAAAATAATAATAATAATAATAATAATTTTATTAAATTTGCCTAGGTTCCAGGCTATATATTGGCTCAGTTCTCTTTTCACATTTCACCATTCCAGTGCCAGCACCCTAGTCCAAGCTACCGTCAGCCATCACTATTAGCCTCCCTAACAGACGCTCAACCTGTTCTTGATTAGGGGTGTGCTAGTAAATAGTGAACCAGCTCTCTGGGGACGGGAAAAGCCCTTTTTTTGTAGGCTTTGCCAATTACTAGGGTGTAAACACATCTGCTTTAGCTGATTTCAGCTTTCTAATGTTAGATCACTGAGTCTGGAGCTGGGAAGAAAGAGTAACAAACTTGCTTCCCAAGCCAGCTCTATCACACCACTGTCCCCACAGGCTCTGCTTAAAACAAAAAAACAAAAAAACAAACAAAAAAAACAGGTTTTCAGCTTGCTTTTATTCCGTCTTCTTTCAAATCTTCCCTCTTCCCAGACATCCGAGAATGTTTGAACAAGCTTTTCCCTCTGCTGGTAAAGACCTTCTTTGCTTTTCCACTTATGGAACTAATACCCTTCAGATGGTAGCTTGGGTCACCTCCTCTGGGAAGTTTTCCCTGACCTTCTTGGCTAAGTTAAAGCTCATTACATGATACACCTCTACATCACAGCCACTGTCACACCCACAGTCTTGGCATTTCTTGTTGTAATTAATCAATTAACGTGTGTCTCCCTGACTACACTAGAAGTTTTTTGAAAGACATCACCTGCTTTTTAATGTAGAAACCCCAGCCCTGAGAGTACTGTGAAGTTCAAAGAAAATATTCAAGAATTACCTATTTTTGATGCATTAAATTAATGAACAAATGTCTTTACCTGAAAGCATAAATAAATTTACCCCCCTGAAATTTGTAAAAGAAAGTTGGGGAGTAGCCAAAATCGGATTTTTTGATGTTGTCTCTAGTACAACTACAGAGTTTGTGTAATAACCTTATAGAGGACATTAGAGACTACTCACATTTTTCCAAATTTAGCATATATATATTATTCATTCAGATAAAAGTAAAATAAAAAGAGCTGGTAGAACTTTAAATTTGTCAAGTACTCTCTGAGATAAAATAGTTAAGCTTTAGCCATTCTTAAAAAATAAGATATGCCGTACTAAATGATAGCATCCGTACCCTTTCAGAAGTAGCTCAAAGAACCTTCGTCACATCAACGACATGAAGCATTATCACAAGGAGGCCTTAAAATGTTTAGTGAATGACAACATGTTTACATAATGCTTCATTTTCACAAACTGAAACAATAAATCAAGTATCTTAGCAAGTTTAGATTTCTCTATATAAAATAAAATAAAAACAGAAAAATGAACAAAAAAATAATTATTTCTCTCCTCCTTTCTTTCTTTATTTCTCTCCTCCTTTATTTCTCTCCTCTTTATTTCTACATTTACAATGAGCATAAAATCCTTTCACTTCCGATATTGAGCCACAGTATGTACAAAGTACATGAATTTCAACAAACACATTTCTAATGCAAGGACAAAATAAAATGCATAACCTATCATGGAAGCAGTACTCTTTTATTCTCTTCAGAATCTGAATTTTATATATAGCTCACGAAGCTGTGATTTGAGAAATATATAGGTTTGAGTAACATGCTGAGTGGCTAGATATGTGGATTTATCTTTAATATTACCATTTTATTAATAAAGCTTCACACAGCTTTAATCTCAACCTCTACATTTATGACTGAATTATTTGAAAATTGTATAGACTCTTTTGGGATCATATAGATTTTTCTGTTTTTTGAGCAAAGTTATTCTTTCCATAGGTATTTAGTTACCTATCAGACTAAACTAAAAAACAAAATCCATACCTTTATTTTCCAAATTAAGATGAATTTTAGATTATATCAATAGGAGAAAAGCTCTGATTCTTTCCTACCACAGAGCTCAGAATATAGTTTTCTTCCCTTCCTAAAATATTAAATATTTTCACCCTATCACTTGCTTTGCTGACAAATTAATACTGTATCTCTAGTAGAATTTCCTAATTCTTATTTTTTCCTTGCTAAATGTGTCTAAAAACTGATAAATACATAGTAACAATTTTTAAAATATATGTATTTTAGTCATAAAATGTTCTTACATTCTAAAGTGACATATCAATACAATGGCATAACTATGGCCAATATTTTGGCTTTATTTTTATATGTTTAAGCTGATAAATCTATAAGCCTGACCTAACTTTAGACAACCACATGCCCAACCAAAATGTCTATCCATTGATAAAGAGCATCTGCTGCTTTTATACTGAGTTTTATCATTTCAGGTATGCTTTACCTCTTCACCTGGATTTATAACATCCTCAAAAATACATTGTCATATAACTTATGTCTCCTGTGCAATCTTATGTGTTTTGAAGCCCATACACTGGGAAGATTATAGCAATTTCTTCTTAGCAAGACATTTGCTACTTCTGAATTACATGCCTCTTCTGAGTCCTATGTTTCAAAGATGCAATGGTTTATGAATTTATCATGTGAAGCCTGTATAATTAGAGGGGAAAATTTACTTGAAGAAATAATTCCATCCTGAATTTAAAGAAAATACTAGACATGTAAAGATAATGTCTCAATTTATAACATTCTAATATCTCAGTATTACACTGGTGGATTATTACATTTCCTAATGGGAAATCCAAAAACACAAAACTATTACCATACAGACCTTTGGTAGCTTCATTTATAAAAATGTGATATAGTTATTTCCCAAATATATTTGTTTTAAACTTTTTTATTTGGGGGTCGGGAGGACACCTGGGTAGCTCAGTTGTTACGCATGTGCCTTCAGCTCAGATCATGATCACAGGGTCCTGGGATCGAGCCCTGCCTTGGGCCCCCTGCTCAGTGGGAAGCCTGCCTCTCTCTTTCTCTCACTCTCCCTGCTTGTGTTCCCTCTCTCACTGTCTCTGTCAAATAAATAAATAAATAAAATCTTTAAAAAAAAGTATAAACTTTTTTTGTATCATTTACTTTATATTGTGTTTCAGGCATTTCACTCTAAGTAGACAGAATAACTTCCACATTGAAAAGAAACAAAGTGTGGTCAAGGTCAAAAGTTTCAAAAACAAATCTGCCCAAGGCCTGAATTCCTAACCACCAAGTTATACTCCTCCCAATAGCACAGCTCGATCAGATCATATGAAATAAAATTAAGTGAAAAACATTTGAAACGAGAAATAAAGATATGCATAATTATACTTCAATGTCTATGGTCTGAATATAATAAAGAATTCTGACTTTTAAAACTAATGGTGATAATATTACAGCCTATATTGGTCATCTGTTGTTTTGACTTCTTATCATCTACCCGTGTCTTCTTTGATCAACATCAGCCATATGTCAAGTATAGACTCACCCTTTGCCTCTTACCTTCACACTCTGCTCCAGAGTTTGCCCTGCTACCTAGTTCTAGTCAATCATATCATCATATACTCCTTTTCACACAGATACTGCTTCAGCGTAGTCACGTCAAAGAAGCTAAGCTTGTCAAAGCCAGGGACAATCAGATCTCGGTTTTTGTTTTGTTTTTGATTAAATCCACTGGATTTACTGAAAAAGTAAAAATCTGTACCAGTAGCTATAAAAAGGCAGTAACAACACCTTTAGAGGTTCCTCCTGGAAAATGAAAACTACAAAGAGGAAAGGAGAATAAAGAGGCAGATGGAAAAAAGGAGCCAACAAGACACCATTTGAGTACTAGACCCAACCATACTTGAGGAAATTTCTATCTCTATACTTTGTAATTACATGAACCAGTAAGAACCGCTACCCTTGATTTTTTTGAAACCAATTTACACTGCAGCTTCTCTCATTAGCAAATGAAAGTTTTGAATTAATCACTATGCCTCTGCATTGATATTGTATTCTTGCCATACAGTCACATCTATCAATTAATTCTCAGAATAGTAGGGTAAGATATGAAGGGCATATGCAATCTCCATTTGATACAATGACCATTATTTGAACAGTTTCATTAAGTTCACAGTTACTGTTAGGAAATACTTAAAAATATTAGATGTTATTTGCCTTCCTGATTGGCTGAAATGGTAAGAATATAATAGAGACCTTAATCAAGTAATCAGTAAGTAACTGAATGTGAAATGTGGAAGAGAAAATTTACTGAGATTTTAAGAAAAGAAAAACAATGGTAGCTTTACATGAATATAGAAGTCAGAAACAATCAATGTTTAAGGGGGCTACCGGAGTCATTAATTTGGTTTTAGGCAAACCTAATGTAAGATTCTGATAGGATATCTAGTAAGACCAGTCAGGTTAGCAACTTTAAATATTAAGACTTGCATTCAGAAAAGCCTTCAGGAGAAGAATATGTATCTGTAAGTCATTGGTAATATTAATAATTGAAGCTGTGGAGGCACAACATAACTAATACTTCTGTAGATTCTTAGATTTCAGATCCTTTACCAGTAACACTTCACTTAATACAATGACTGTAAAAGATGATGATACCACCCCAATTAACAGATGAAGAAAGGAAAGCACAAAGAGCTTAAATAAAAGGTCCCCAATTTCCGTGTGTGTGTTTGTGTGTGTGTGTGTGTATAGTCAGAATTGGGATTTTAACCAAGGTCTCTCTGACTCAAAAAACAAAAACAAAAACAAACAAACAAAAAAACCCTCTATGAATGAATGATGAATGAGTGAGTGAGTGATATTGCTAAGGAAAATGTTTAGTAAGAAAGTAGATTCAGAGAATACAGAGTAACACAGTATATGTAGGGTAACAGAAAGGAAGAAAAAAAAAAAGAACAGCCCATTAATAGTCGGGTTTGATATACATCCCAGAATAAAGAAGAATGAATATTTATGAAGTAGCTAAGGACTGAAAAAAGTATTTTGTGCAAGAAAATAACACTGTTTCCTGTTTTAAGCAGAATCACTAAAAGATAATTAAAATAATTTAAGATCCTATTTATAAATATATAGGTAACTTATGTAAACTCATACATGTACTGAAGAAAATGCATTTGAGTTTTCTAATATAATTAAATTGGCATATATGAGATGTAATTTTCCTCCTATTAGACAAAAAAATTGGAACCTAAAAATTAAGACTATATTAAGAGCTGCTAAATTGTTTTCACTTTTAAATTGTATTAAAACTGAATTACAATCATTACTTTCTGAATTGGTTAGTACTTCTTTTCTCTATATGAGAATACTAATACTATCTTCATGCTATCAAATATATACATTGCTACATTTGAATTCAACATTATTGAATGTAACAATAAGGGATTTTCTAATTGATTTCACAAAGAGTATCAGGCACTATCATATTCCAGGAAATTCTGTCCTTGGGAGCTTAGCCAATAAAATACATCAGAAACAAACAAGTATGATACAGTGTAAACCAATGGGGAAAAACAGTATGTGCTTCAAGGTAAATACCACCTGGCTCAGGTGGTGGTTAGCCAGCAATCACTGGCAACACCATACATCACTTAGGCTCCAATGTGAGACCTTAAAGTGGGAATGGCACTAGCTTCACTGGAAAATACCAGTAAAGTTTCCCTTTGCCTTTACATAATGCATACCTAGAAATATCCTAATTATTTGATATTTCAGGTTCACGTAGCTTACATTTGTTACTACGAATTTCTTTGTAAGAAAAAAATCTATCATTTATTCAATATAGGATCAAATCTAAATTTAAGTGAAACTTTATCTGTTTAAATAGCAAAAATACAGAAACATTAAATGCTGTGAAGTTTTAATTTAGAGTGATTTATTTAAAATAGTTAAAAATAACAACTTTTATTCCTTGTAGAATGCAAGCCAACTTTAAGCTAACAAGTTTATATTAAAAACAGATTATATTAAAAAAAACAGATTATATTTTAGATGATTAAAGCTTGTGAGTATAAAATAAGCCATCCGAGAACAGTGCACCCACAATCACAGTATTAAAGAAATAAAGTGCTTCGTGTCACTAAGATAAGGTAACAGAATGAAACTCGAATGGTATGTAGTACAAAATTATCTGTCCTTTTAATATACTAGTATTCACTAGTATTCACACATTCATTATAAATCATCATTTCTGAGCTATCTAATTCTGATCAGTTATCAAACTAGTTTACAAAGTTCTGAAAAATCAGACAAATAACTTACTGTTTGGCAGGTTCAGGAAATTTTAGTTCTTCTCTCTTCTTCATTTCTATCGTTGGTTCCATAGGAGTGAGAACCACAGCAGCACATGAAACTACGGAGTGGTATGAATCCTCCCGGCACACTGTTTTATTAAAAAAAATTAATTGTAAATGTCAAAATTATTTATTGACTAGCCTCACTTTCCCTTCTTCTCTTTTTTAAATTTTCAAATGAAAGAGGTAATTCAGCTAAGACATTAATTACCATTAAATTATCCTTAATTATCAGTTACCACTCTGTCTTTCCACTCGCTAGCTGAATGACCCTAGGCAATTTTTCTTTTTTTAAGCCACACAGTGGAAAAGGTGTTGGCAACACTTTATAGTCCTTCATTAAAAAAAAAAAAAAAAAAGCTCTTCATTGAAGATAAGAAGTGCATAAATCATATACAGTTAAATGAATCTTTGCAAAATGAACACACCTGTTTGATCAGCGTTATGATCAATAAGCATTACCAGCACTTTAAAATCCCCTGTGGTACCCCTTCCCAATCACTTGTAGCCTCCAAACTTAACCATTATTATTACTTAAATAATCATAGATTGGGTTGGACTATTTCTGACCTTTGTATGAAGGAAATGATACTCTCCTGTGTGTGCACTGTTTTCTGTGTGTCTTACTAATTCAATTTACATTCGTAAGACTTCTTCATGTGCAGCAGCACTCCATTCATTCCCAGAGCTGTGTAGCAGTCCACTGAATAAATATAGCACGATTTACTTGTCCATTTTATTGGTGCTGGACACTTAAGACTGTGCTGGTCTGAGGCTATTTTGAAATGTCTATAAACACATCTGTACTTTTGTTTTCTTTTGGTGTGTAAATAAATTTGTATGGAAAAAATATCTAGGAACTGCTCTTATGTCCATATATTTCACCTTCAGCTTTAGTAGATACTGCTAAACAGGTTTCTGAACTGATAGCATTAATTTGCATTCCCCAAAGCAGAAGAAGAGTGTCAGTTGTTCCATGTCTGTAGCGACCCTTAGTTTGGCTGGTTTTTAAAATTTCAATATTATATGAATTTTTTATTACTGCATGACAAATTAACAGCACCCAAATTGTGATTTCATAGTTCTATAGTAAGAAGTCTAGTGAGCTCAGCTGAGTTCTCTAATTAGGGTGCCACAAGGCCAATATCAGGTTCACAGCCAGGCCGTGTTCTTACCTAGAGTCTCTGGGGTGGGGTGAGGGGGGCGGGGAAGAATCCACTTTTAAGCTCATTGAGGTTGCTGGCAAAATTTAGTTTCTTGGAGTAGTAGGAATCAGGTCTTCTTTTTTTCTTACTGGCTACTGGCCAGTGACCACTCTGAGACTCGAAGCTCTTCACAGGTCAGTGGTCAATGGCCTGTCTATCTCAGCAATGAATAATATCCTTCACACTGAAACCCTCTCATGCTTCAAAGTTCATATTCTGATTTATTCTGCTGCTAACAACAATGAAGTTAGTCCCATCAGATGACCTCCTATTTGACTGGCTCAAAGTCAACTGAGTAGTAATCTTAACTACATCTACAGAGTCCCTTTTGCCATGGAGCATTACGTAATTAAAGCAGTGATGTCCTATCTTCCCAGGGGAAGATATTATACAACGGTTAGATTTGTGTGTCAGCTTAGAATTCTGCCTACCACAGCTATTCCTGTAAGTGTATAGTGGTATCACATCGTGGCTTTAATATTTATCTTACTGGTATCTAATAAAGTCACTGTAAATTCTTGTTTCACATGATTCTGATAGGCACAAATTTTAGTTACATGTTTAGTTCAGTAATACAAGGAACTCCCAAAAATATGATTCATATTTTAATTCACATGGTACATCTACTTTGTGTAATTATATAAATTATGAAGTTCTCCAGTAGCCCTTCAATCCACAAATCACTACACAAATAAGAAATGTGGATCATGATCAGTAACACAGACACATTGCTTCTTTCAAAGTCTATCAGTGTCTGGTCACCATGCATCTGCTATTCAGATTAAGAAGAGAACTCAAAGTATGTGGTCACATAACTTCCTTGTTTACCAGTGATAAACTCATGCGACATTTTACAAAAACAGACACTCTAAGGAAGGAATCTGAGAGTGGAAATGAAAATGTAGTCAAGAAATGAAAATTGCTAGTGATGTATATATGAATTGATTATAAATTAAAGGTCAATAATTGCTCATCTGTGTACTCATTTCAAGAACTAAGAGGTGAACAATAAGTTAACCCCCTCCCCAATACAGAAAGAGGCAAATACTAAAGATGGTAACCACATTAATGAAAAAAAAGCATAAATACAATTAAGGTTATGCAAATCATCCAAGAAGTATGGACTATGATCTCAAAGATGGGTAAGAAAAAATCTTAAGGTTCTTCATCTTTCGCCTAAAAATATTTGTTGCATTATTAATCTGCTCAGATTCTGAGATCTAAAAGATGACCACTAAAAACAGAGGTGAATTTAAAGCAATCACATGGCACTCAAGAGACAAACATTAGTGTCTAGTATGTGTCAAAGGTGACATGCTAGTTTCTTCTTTGTCTCTCCAATGCCATCAAATAGATTATGTTTCCTCTTCCTCTTTCTCTTCCTTCTCACCTACTACTACTACTACTACTACTACTACTACTACTACTACTTCTTCTTCTAAATTTAGTTTACTCTACATATTCTTGGAATGAACTGTGAGTTCACATCAAACAACTCCATCATAGTTGGGAGAAAAAAACTGTATTACATTTTAAATTTCCACTGTTGCCTTAAATGCTGCTAATGAAGAAAGAGACTAAGAATAATATTATTGTTTCATTCCTCTGGGATACCACTTACATAGTCCACAAATATTTAGTGAACTAACTGGTATGTTTCAAGAAATGTGTTTAAAGGTAGTATTCTACTGTGGGCAAGAAAGAAATAGCTTCTTCCTCCCATGTTTTAGCAAGGTTTCAATTTCTTCTCTAGGAAATATTTCTCATGTGTTAGTACATTAAGCTTCTTACTAGATTAAGTGAAAGCATTTATCTAGATCTCTAGGAGGGAAAATAGAGTTGAGTTATCTTTAAAAAGGAAAAGAGAGAGTATGTAGGAAAAAGGCTATAGGTGAACAAGAACAATTTTCAAAAATAGGAAGTATTTGCTTACTTAAGGTAATATTACTATCAATATTTAGTTTTTATTATCTAGAGACTGGAACAAGTGGCACTGCTCTCAAAGATACTAAAGTTAAAAAAACAATGAATAACTAAGTCAATAAAAATAAGCCTCATTAATTATTACAGAATGGAAAACGATAATACACTAATCTAAGAATACCTGGTTAAGAGCTTCATGTAAATGACAGAGCTCTTGGGGTGCCTGGGTGGCTCAATGGGTTAAGCCTCTGCCTTGTGGGATCCAGCCCCACATTGGACTCTCTGCTCAGCAGGGAGCCTGCTTCCCTCCCTTTGCCTGCCTCTCTGCTTATTTGTGATCTCTCTCTCTCTGTCAAATAAATAAATAAAGTCTTAAAAAAAAATGACAGAGCTCTTATATTTAGCTGAAATATAATTGCACTCAAGTTTTAATATCTTTACATTTCATCAAGAGTTAGTGTAATAAATGCAAGTTAGGCCAATAAGTAATAGAGAAATTATAACTTAAAAAAAAGTAAATGGAGAAGATATTTTAAATGATATATCCAATAAGGAGTTATTATCCAAAATACATACAGAACTTATACAACTCAACACCGTAAAAACCTAATCCAATTTAAAAAATGGGCCAGAAGACTTAAACGGATATTTTTCCAAGGAAGACATACCAGACGGCCCACAGACACGTAAAAAGATGCTCCACATCACTATTCAACAGGGATATTACCTCTCACCAGTCAGAATGACTAGTATCAAAAAGACAAGAAATAACAAGTGTTGGTGAGAATGTTGGGAAAACAGAATCCTCCTGTACTGCTGTTGGAAACATAAATTGTTGCAACCACTATGGAAAACAGTATGGAGATTCTTGAAAAAAAAAATCAAAATTGACACACTGTATGATCCAAAAACTCTACCACTGGGTATTTATTCAAAGAAAGCAAGAGCAGTAATTCAAAAAGATAAATGCACACCTACTGCAGCATTATTTATTTTCTTAAAGATTTATTTACTTATTTTAGAGTCAGAGACTGCACAAGCAGGGGGAGGGCAATGGAAGAGGGAAAGAGAGAATCCCAAGCAGACTCCCCGCTGAGCAGGGAGCCTGATGTGGGACCGTACCACAGGACCCTGAGATAATGACCTAAGCCAAAATCAAGAGTTAGACACTTAACTGACTGAGCCACCCAATTTCCCCTGCAGCATTATTTATGATAGCCAAGGTATGGAATCAACTCAAGTATCAATCAGTAGGTAAGTGGATAAAAAAAGATGGGAAATACACACACACACACACACACACACACACACACACACACACAGGTATATTACTCAGCCATAAAAAAATGAGATTTTGCCATGTGGGACAACACAGATGGAACTAGAAGGTATTATGCTAAATGAACTAAGTCAGGTAGAAAAAGATAAATACCATATCATTTCACTTATATCTGGAATCTAAAAAAAAAACATATAACCAAACAAGCAAAACAAAAGAACAAACAAAAAGCAAAATAGTCTCATAGATACAGAGAACAAACTGGTATTGCCAGAAGGGAGGTGAGTGGGGGATGGGGCAAAATAGATAAAGGGAATTAAGAGGTACAAACTTCCAATTATAAAGTAAGTAAGTCCTGGAGATGAAAAGTACAGCAGAAGGAATATGGTTAATAATATTGTGATAAAGTTACATGGTGAAGGATGTTGTATGGATAATATGTGCTGAGAACTGAGTAAAGTACAGAACTGCTGAATCGCTGATTCATTATGTTACATGGCTGAAACTAATATAGTATTGTATGTCAGTTACTTTTCAATACAATTTTTAAAAAATCAGCTAAGGTCTAAAAACAGTGAATGGAATAATAAAAGGTAAGTAAGATTTCCCAAATAATGAATATGCCTCAGCTGTCCTTCATTCTGAGGCAGACAGGAGAAAAAAAAAAAAAAAAAAAAAAAGGAAACCTTAGCAATAAGTCATGGAGAAGAGAAACAATTTCTGAAAATCAATAGAATAATGGATATTTATGTGATCATTATGTTCAGACAAAAAATTTTCTTCAAAATTATGGTTTCTACTAAAAAGTAAATCAGAAACATATCACAATGGTCATGATCATAATGTGAACTACTCTGTATAATTATTTAGCTAGTATATAAGTTCTTGGAAATTATTTTCATATTTTACCATGCCATTAATGCATAAATTAATTTTGAAGAACGACAGAATATAACTAAAGGAGAAAACATTATATTTGCCTTTAAAATAAACCTGATGATACAAAATAAAAGGAAGTTTCAAATTTAAAAAAGACCTTCAGAGTTGTTGGGATTTAAACATTTGTCTTTTTTAGGAAAACTCATAACTGTTTTATCACCCTAAAACATTTTACAAAAGAATATGGGTGTCAGAGAAAAGGGGGAAATCTGTATTTTAAAATGACATTTATTTAATATCTCTGATAAAACACCTTACAAATTCCTATTTAGGTAAAAAGAACTTCAGATATTTCTGACACAAATGTTAAATTATTGCTGGGCTTTGAAAGGAAATTATACTATAAGATTAATGGAAATCAAGTGAGAGTCATATTGTTAGCCAACACAAGTCTCTACCATACTAGTTCATTAATAGGGCAATGAATACCTTTTTAAACATTTTAGAAATACAAGAACACAATACACACTTTTTATGGGACAACATAGTTCATATTTGTTCACATTGGTAAGATTAGAAAATTTTTTAAGTAATTAAAGTAAGTCATTGAATGTGGTTTGTTAATTATATTGATCTTTGTGAAATAAAAATGTAACTTTTTCTCTTAATGGACACAGAATGCTTATATACTACACCGTAATTAAAGGTGAATGTATAAAAATTATTATAGGAATTAAAGTTTGGGTTATTTGACAACAGGGAATTCCATTTTCTTCTTTCTTTCTTTTTTTTTTTTAGTACTTCCCAAATTCCTATAATGACACTCTCCTTAGTTTTAAAAACAGAAAAAATGAAACATATATTAAGATGTAGTCATGAAAAAAAAAAAAAGGTACAGTCATGAAAACCTGAGTAGATAAACAGATGTGTGGAAGGCTGATATGACTTCAAAACAATGGGACTTTCTGAAATTCCTTCAGGCAAACAATATATGATTTAATCAGATTAAATTTAATTTCATTTTCTAAATGCTTCCCCTTTCCCCAAAGGAAAAACAAAAATCACTTTTTCAGAAGCTATTGTAAGGTGCTGATCCAGTAAATTGTTCTCAAATTGTTAAATGGATGATCCTCATTTCATGGATTCCCTTCAAATTAATGCATTTTCATACCACCAGGGGCTTTAATTTTTAATCTAAGTGATTGAACCATTGTGACAAGTTTAGATACTACAAAACTGTAGGAATTCTGGTTTGAAGTAAAAATGATCTCTGTACTTCCCAAACTGCATCAAAAGCAAATGGTTCACGGGGTGCCTGGGTGGCTCAGTTGTTAAGCATCTGCCTTCAGCTCAGGTCATGATCCCAGGGTCCTGGGATCTAGTCCCACACTGGGCTCCCTGCTCTACAGGAAGCCTGCTTCTCCCTCTCCACTTATTCTGCTTGTGTTCCCTGTCTCGCTCTGTTTCTCTCTGTCAAGTAAATAAATAAAATATTAAAAAAAAAAAAAAAAGCAAATGGTTCACTAATCAGGCTGAACTCTCATATGGGGAAAAACTGGCTTTGCGAGAAAGCAGAGTGTGAAATGAATAAACTCCTAATCTTTTAATTACTCACATTATGTAATTGTACTTATAAAGACAGTTTTAATCAATGGAAAATACTATTTACTTCTAAATTTAGAAAAAAAGTTAAATTTATGGAACAGCTGATAGTTACTTCATGATAGAACTTAAAAAACATGAGATATGTCAAGGCATCACATCTTCAAGTAAGTTTCCAGGATCCATGAGTTGAAAAATTGATACGTTTTCCACTCTTACTTCCAACCATAGACACAGAAAATTATTTGAGACACCAACCTATAAATTTATATGCTGCGTTTGTTCTATTTTTTTTTTAAGATTTTATTTATTTATTTGACAGAAAGAGATCACAAGTAGTCAGAGAGGCAGGCAGAGAGAGAGGGGGAAGCAGGCTCCTTGCTGAGCAGAGAGCCGGATGCAGGGCTCCCTCCCAGGACCCTGAGATAATGACCTGAGCCGAAGGCAGAGGCTTAACCCACTGAGCCACCCAGGCGCCCTGAATTTGTTCTTTTGTGAAAAGAATCTTTGTTTAACTGAATTCCATGAATCGCAAAAAATTCCATCATAGGCTTGTGTTGCTTGGAATTGTCAGAGCCAGGCTGACTAAAAAATTAAAGTCCCATTTCTTTCTAGACAGATGGAATCTTTTGATTAAGGTTAAGGTCACCAATCAGGGTATTCTGAGAGGGTCTCCTGGCAAGATGCTGTAACTGCATGAAGAAGTCAGTTGTACAACTACCAGTTAATATAAAAACAATGACTCAGACATAAGAAAGCGACATTTGATTATGAGTTATACCAATCGAAGTTTTAAAATGAGAGAAAGTGTTTAAAGTCACAAGAATTACTTGTGCTAAGATTTGGTTCTAAGCACTTCCCTCATTTATTCCTGGGTAGTTAAAAGTATATGAACACCCAAAATGATCCACACTACTGGGACCTCTGCATCAGAAATCTGCAAATCTTAGGGCAGAGTAGAAATCATTTCTGGGTTTAAAATTGAGTAGTCTGACTATATCATGTAACCTTTTATTATACCAGAGAAAATACACTATTATATGAAATGATTCTCCATTTTTAACTGTATTATATAAAGTGCTTCTTTCAGCCTCATAATAAACTGAGATCCAAGACCTAAATATTGAAATTGTGTTACGCTATTTTCTTTCCAGTCTGATATATCAAAATTGTTTCATTTAGTTACTGAACTTCTATCTTTGTTTTGTCTTCTATTTTATAAAATCAGTATTAAAATGTTCATTAAAATGCCAAAGATTTATTAGGAGGGACATTTTTCTCTTTCATGCAAAACTAGAACATAAAAATTACTGAATAAAGGGACGCCTGGGTGGCTCAGTGGGTTAAGCCGCTGCCTTAGGCTCAGGTCATGATCTCGGGGTCCTGGGATCGAGTCCCGCATCGGGCTCTCTGCTCAGCGGGGAGCCTGCTTCCTCCTCTTTCTCTGCCTGCCTCTCTGCCTGCTTGTGATCTCTGTCAAATAAATAAATAAAATCTTAAAAAAAAAATTACTGAATATGCCTACAGCATAATTAACTTATGGGTATCATGCATAACTACATTTGAAGTCACCACTCCAATTCACCAGAATATTTTAATATCAATGAGCAAATTGTTGGTGTAAAATTTTGAGAAGAATTTGTTTTTAACTTGAAAAGGTATTCACCTTCCCCTTTCCCATCCACAGAACAATCCACTGGTAAAGTTTAACCCCATAAAACAGGAACATTTACTTTCAAAAGCTTGACTATCTTTATGTAGTAGGTGTAAGTCCATGTACTAACTATGCATTTAGCATTACGGTATCATCCCTATCTCTCAGAAAATTTCTATGGGGTATGTATTACCCCATTCTACAGTGTTCAAGGTGAGGCAGCTTAGGAGTAGCAAAACCAGAATTTAATCCATTTGCCTGTACCACTATGCTACTACCAATACTTCATGTTGATCCTTATTTACATATAATGCATCAAGTATTCTGAAGAGTAAGTTTAAGAGTTTATCTTTTTCAGTTATATTTATATTCAGTAATATTTTTTAAAGATTTATTTATTTTTTTGACAGAGAGAGAGAGAGAGAGTGAGAGAGCATGCACAAGTAGGCAGAGAGGCAAGCAGAGAGAGAAGGGGAAGCAGGCTCCCCACTAAGCAGAGAGCCCGATGCGGGACTCGATCCGGATCCTGAGATCATGACTGAGCTGAAGGCAGAGGCTTAACCCACCGAGCCACCCAAGTGCCCCAATTCAGTAATATTCTTATATCTAAATTATTTATCCTAGAAAAATTGTATAATCATCAGGTAATTTACCCTAGAACACAGCACAGCTTTGACTCATTATACAAATGCTTTCAGTTCCAAGCTCAGTATATCAAATTGATTTACAACAACTATTTTCCTATTGCTCCACAGAATGAGTGTCAAGTGCCAGGATGAAACCCATACATACGTACGGTTACCTATGGAAAAGGAAATTATATAATTCAGAAAAATATTATTTTTTCAAATTTATTTATAATCAATTGCTGTTGATCCATCTTGCCCAGCCCTATTATACATGCTTGAGACGTATCAGTGAATAAAAATGACAAAAATACATGTTTTGTGGAATGTATATGTCTTCTAATGGAATAGATTCTCAGATCAAATTTGCCTTTCTTCATAATTTTTCTCATCAGTAAAATATGAATATTAATATCTTCTTGGGTTGTTATGAGGATTAAGTGAATTACTGTATATGAAGTGCTTAGGATAATGCTAAAGAAATTTTAAGAAGTTTTAAAACTTAAAATTTAATTTTATTTAAAAAATAAAATAATATTATTTATAACTAGTTTTGATATTTTTGATACATCAGATTCCAGTTATTTAATCAAATACTAATCTAAATGTGCTGTGAACATATTTTGCAGATATGATTATAGCCTACTACAGCTGACTTTAAGTAAAGGAACTGTAAATAGATAATCTGGGTCGGCCTGATTCAATCAGTTGAAAACCATTAAAAATAGCTGGGGCTTCTTGATGAAGACAAAATTCTTCCCATGCTGAAGTTCTAGACTGCCCTTCCTTACGTAGTTAGTGTCCATGATCACATAAAGTTCTCCTCCGCCAGTTGATAAATAATATAAGTCTGTTGGTATGAATGTGGAGAAAGGGGAACACTTACACTGTTGGTAGGAATGCAAACTGGTGCAGCTGCTCTGGAGAACAGTGTGGAGATTCCTAAAAAGTTAAATATAGAACTACCCTATGATCCAGCAACTGCACCACTAGGTATTCACCCAAAGGATAGAAAAATACTGATTTGAAGGGGCACATGCACTCCAGTGTTTATAGCAGCATTATTAACAACAGCCAAACTGTGGAAATAGCCCCAAATGTCCAACAACTGATGAATGATGTGTGTATACACACACACACACACACACACACACACACACACACACACTTTTTTATCTACAGATAGATAGACAGCATATCAGCCATAAAAAAGAATGGAATCTAGCCATTTGTAACCACATGGATGGAGCTAGAGTATATTATGCTAAGTGAAATAAGCCAGTCAGAGAAGGAATCATATGATTTCACTCATACCTAAAGGAACTGAAGAAACAAAACAAATGAACATAAGGTGGGGGGGAAGAGAGAGACAAACCATAAAACAGAGTCTTAACTATAGAGGACAATCTGAGGGTTGATGGAGGTCAGGTTGGTGGGGGGCTGAGCTAAACGGGTGATGGGTACTAAGAAGCACACTTGTGATGAGCACTGAGTTTTTTAAGTAAGTGATAAATCACTGAATTCTACTCCTGAAACTAATATACACTGTATATTACTAAATGGAACTTAAGTTAAAACCTTGGAACTAATATATACTTTTGTGTGAGTGTGTGTGTGTGTGTGTGTGTGTGTGTGTGTGTTAACAATGACATTTAGGTATTACTAGTTTTAGTGAATTTCTAAATATGTTTTCTGAAATAACATCCTTAATACGGTGCTTATAAAAGGCTCTTCTGATGAAATAATATTAGTCCAGAATTGAAAGAGGAACTGAAAATAAGCAGATAAAACAGAAGCCATTGCATCCTAATTACAAATAAACACACTGAGCAAAAGCAGGCACACAAACTGACTCCATTAGTGGCCTTCACTGAACTATACCACATCTAGGTACTGTGACAGGTACTGGCCTGATGGAAATAAAAGACAAAGTATTCGCATGAATGTAACTTAGTACAGTATAGAAATAATGCCATATAAAAAGTACTATCAAAGAAGTGGCCAGGCAAAGTAATTCACACAACTCAAAGAGCAGGACCACGGCTCTCTTGTTCCCTCCTGGTTCCTTAGCACACTGCAAGACAAAAAGAACTCCATAATCTCAATCTAATGAATGGAGGCTAAAGAAAAATTGAATGGAGGCACTGAGGAAAAGAAAAGATGGTAGCCAAGCATAGGAAAGAGTGTGCTAAAAGGCAATGCAATGTAAGAAAATATCATATATCTTCAGAAATCAAAATAATTCAGCGTGGCTGGACCTAGAGGAGATGCAAGGAGTTGAAGAAAGGAGATACAGGTTTTATCAACACCTTAAGTACTTCTAAGCAAAGCTAAAACATTAGTATTTAATTTTGAAGTTCATGAGGATCTGCTAACGATCACTTAACTAAGAAGTGACACAATCAGCTTTATATTTTCTGAACATAGCCTGGCAGCACTGAAGTACAGGAATGAGATCCAGGAAGATCACAGGCGGCAATGCTGAGATCAATGAAGCTGGGAAATGGGGAGGGCTTCCCGTCACTGGGAGTGGCGGCCTCCGGAAAGGAGGGAACAAAGTAAGAGGGCAGAGCATTCGGAAATGTCAACACTTCTATTTCAAATACATACACTCTATGTTTACTTGCTTCCTTTATTAAAATGAAACACAATTCTCAGTACATTACAGAAACAGCAAATAGAGTAAAAGATAGAACTCAGAAGAAATCAACCCTACAGACACCTTGAACTTAAAACTTCTAGCCTCCAGACTATGAAAAATTAAAGTTTGTGGCACTTTGTTATGGCAGCCTGAGCAAACTAATACAATGGCTAGCTTAGGAAAAGGGCTAAAGAATTCCTTTCATGAACACTAATAACTAAATAAATAAAAGGATCCTAGAGTTTCCATCCGAACTCCAACCTAATGACTGAGTCTATATGGCTACAACTATCCTCTGCCGTTGACAGCTATCTGCTTAGGCTATTCAGCCCATGCCTCAGTAATTCTAATTATGGGAAGTTTATTTATACTTTGTCCTGGTTGCCTTCTTCCAAATGTGGCCTACAATGTATAAAATAATACCTGTATTATATGTGCGTATATTATATATTATGTATACACATCATATATGTAATACATATACTACATATCTATATACATTTTACACACAGACCCAAATAATACAGAGAGAACATCAGGAGGAACAGAGTCATAAACAACTATTATTGCTTTCTGATAACTTAGTAATAAAAAGTGATCAGCATTTCTTCATGTGCACAGACACCATTTAGCATATAGGACCCTAGGTACTGTTTTCTGGGCTTCCACAGAAGGCTATATATAGGAACAATATTAGCACTACAGATCCATAAAGTCTATCATCATTGGCATATATTCCAGATGAAATATTAGAATGACACCATCATTGTGGTCCACTCTTCTGAGCAATTCAGGTAGAAGGTACATACTCTGTTCATGAAACTTTCCATGTTAAATTTTGCAGGACTGCTATTACCCATTGTGGCACACTGAATTTTCCAAAGATGGTCACACCAATATATATTCCATCCCGATTGTTTTTGAGTAGTGGGATCTCAATTCCCTGACTCTGAAACTTTATGACTTTTGTGACTGCCTTGCCGGAAAGAATGTGGTGGAAGTGACACCATGTAATTTTCAAGGCTAGGTCATAGAAGGCACTGTGCTTCATCTGACTCTCTTGGGACGTTTGCTGCTGGACCCCAGCCACCGTGTTGTGAGGAAGCCAAGCCCACACACATAGCCTGGTTGAGAATCCCATCAAGTCCCACAGTTGACAGTCATTAACAACCACTTGATGTGAGTGAAAGGATTTTGTATTCAAGCAAAGGCCTTAAACATCACAGAGGAAAGGAAAAACTCTCTCACTACACTCTGTCTCAACTTCTGACTCACAAAAAATCTTACATGATGAATGATTTTTGCCATTCTAAGCCATTATGTTTTAGGAAGATTTGTTACACTGTAATAGACAAAATATTCATAAATAGCATTTATAATTAATGTCAAAAATAGATGATGCCTCTTGAACAGGTCTTCATTAAAATTGTTACCTAAGTGATAAAAGAAAAAAAAAAATTCCAGACATAAGTGCCACAAAGATTTGCCGACATGTTATGTGTCGGTTATTTATGAATGACAGTTGCAAGGGACTGATATTTTAAAATTCTCATTCAGCAATTGTCTACAGCACAGCACTAGGGAAATAAAAAATAATATAAACAGCAAAGTGTATATATATACATATGTATACACACACACACACACACACACACACACACACACACATAAACATATGTATTCAATTCACCTAGAGAAAAAAAAAACAGTCTGGTAAACATTCTGACCTTCCCGCTTAGGGTTCTCATTTCAAACTTAGAAAGAGCCTTGGAGCTATCCTTGCAGAAAGGTTGCTATAGTAAGTACAGACAAATAAGTATCTGCTCCACCACTCAAAACAACACTTTATGAATTTTCCAAGAATAAGATCAAATCGTAGTTGTTATCCCTTCTAAGAAAATGTGCACAACAAGGGAATCATTTAAATAAAGCCTAACCTAAAATTTATTTAATCTGATATCCTAGACTCTAAACCCAGAAAAAAAATATTAAAGGGAGGAGAAAGAATGTGCTTGATGGCAGAATATAAAGAATTTCCGAAGCATTTCATATAGGCAATAGACAATATCCTAAGGGGAAGGGTAGTTAAACCAAAATGCATGCATTTTACTGTCATTCTTTCTAGATAATATTATAAATTGTTAGGAAACATGTTCTACTTGGATTTGTCAATGAACCAAGAATAATACCACTAATAAGTTAACATTATCATCTTTTAAAAGAAATATTTTAAAACTTGAGGTACAGGAAATATTCCATTAATTATGTATTAAAAAAACCATGCTGAATATAATTTTCCTATAATGCTGCCATTTATTAGACCAAAAAATATCTAATTTACGTGTGTGTCAGCTTTTATGATAACCTCACATTTCTTCTCTATCAACCCAATCAAAGATGCTTTGCCTTGGGAACTATATCAGTTAGAGTCTGCTTATTTTTAATACTGATGATTATTACATACAAGACATTATGAGTCAAGGCAATGATGCAAGTTTTAGCTTTTAATCTCCATGGAATTATAATATAATACAAATTAAAAGAGTTATTGATTCATTTGTCACTTTGTATATTTATCCCACACGATTTACCTAAATCAACAATACATTAAAAAAAAAAAACAAACAACTTATTAAGTCCATACTTGGTCCAGCCATATTCTAGGTTCTGAAGATGTAACAGAGAACACAACATATAAAAACTCTGCCCCTTCAGGGGATTATTGCTATTTGATTTCAACACTGTCAGACATGTAGTGGTTGTACTACTTAGTTCCTAATTAGAATATTCTTGGTTACTTTTTTTTCTTTTCTTCTTGTCTTGTCTTTTTTTTTCCTTCCCTTCCCCTTCACTTTCCCTTTTCCTTTCCAGAAAGATCCCATTAAATTCTTTTTCACATCTCTTCGTCTTTAATTTTTAAAATTTTTTAATTTTAAATATCATCAATTATTACACATATACTATCAACTAGTTATTGAATAAATAGGCTTTTTGTCTAATAGCTGTATCTTTTTATCTTTTCCTTGTATCTCTCTTTTGACTTCCAGCATAATGTAGTCAATGTTGTATATAACAGACCAACCTCCCTCCCTCCTTATTCACACGGTTCTTCCTCCTTCTCCAGGCCCTCCTCCTCCGTCTCTTCTTTCCCCTCTCTTCTTCCCTTTTCTCTGCTCCTCTTTTGCAATACCTTTTTGGCTGACAGGAATGAAAGAACAAGTATCATCTGAATTATTAATCTTTGTTGAAAAAATTACATTAGATATATGAAGACTCTCTCCCAGGTTACGAGACATAATTGATTAGTCTTTCGTTCTGTAGCACTGATGGTTATTTAATGGGCTTCACTTCGCAAAAGTAGGAGAAGTAATATAATCTACAGAATGTTCATCCCCACTTTTAAGAAGTTAAATAAATTATTCCATTATCTCCTTAAAAAAAAAAAACACTCTACAGAATTTTACATAAGAATTACAAATCACAAATGTGTAAAGGTATATAATTTCAATGGATGTTTAAATAACACAAAGAACTCAAATATACTGCAGTTAATGGTTTTAGGCTGTTCACCTCTTGCTATCATTAGGACAGATTCTGAATTGCCGAGGTGAAAAAGAAGTCTTCACTTTGCTTTCTTTTATTCTTCTTCATATGAATTGTTTGTTTAATTTTAGAAACTATATATCCGAACTTCCACCTGGACAAGAAAGTGACATTATCAACTAATTTGAGTATGATTCAGTTAGATGAAAAGGAGGTGGGTAGTCCAAATCAGTAAAAATACAGAAACCAGAATAAGGACAACCTTTAAAGAAATTAGCATAGCTACAAACTACTGAGCTGGTGAAAAGGGCATAAGTAAAAACTGCATAGGGGCCAAGTTACACGAAGCCATGAATACCAAGTGAAGTTGTTGGTATTTCATCCACTTGGACCAAAGTTCTTAATTCATAAACAAATGTTAAATTTCCACAGTAACGAATCTTGAATAATATACAGTTGACCCTTGAATAACACAGGTTTGAATTGTACAGGGACACTTATATGCAGATTTTTACCAATAAATACAGTACAGTTCTGGAAATGTAATTTCTCTTCCTTATGATTTTCATAACATTTTATTTTCTCTGGCTTACTTTCTTGTAAAAATACAGTGTATAATACATATAATATAAAAATATGTGTTAACTGACTGTTTATATTATCAGTAAGGTTTCTAGTCATGTGTATGCTATTAGTAGTTAAGTTTCAGGGGAGGTAAATGTTATAATCAGATTTTCAATTTCAGTGGCCCTAATCTCCATGTTGTTTAAGGATCAACTGTATATGGCTAGTCCACTGAGTAAAATAAAAGGCTCTAGAAACACATAATCAAGTCAGACAGGAGATATATCAACATTCTATGCTTTTGACCAAATATGACAAGTTATTGTAACGGCCCAATATTCCCATAAGAGGACCAGGCATTTTAGTAGGGAAGAGGAAGGAATCAACAACAGCAGTATCAAACTTCTCTTAATCTCCTCGGGGTCTCTCCCTAAAGGATTAATTACGTGAAAGGATCTAACTTTTCCTAGTTTACCACCAACTCTTTCAGTTCTGAAGCATCACTTTCTTTGTTACAACATTAGCTTCAAGCCCCATTAGCCTTCCTGGATGAATGGAAGTCATGGTTACATTTTACATCACTGGAATTGCCATAAATTATGTACATCTAAATAAGATACAAGCAGATTCCAGGGTGAAATGAAGATTCCCAGTCTACAAAATCTTGAGATAACCACTGCTATCTCAAATTTTCCTTTAGATATTCACTGGGACACCATTTCTGAAAGGCTGCTGATCTCTGCACAGAGAAAGTATCACTCTGAGTGTGACTGGTTAATAGTCAAGTCTTTTGACGTGAGGAATAATCTGTACAGATGCGTGAATAATTTTTCATCCTTTGATAGGGTATTTCTCAAACAGTATGTTTAAATGTAAGTTTTTAATAATGAACTTTAAACATATATATGGATATATATTTTTTTCTTAGATTATCAGTGCTACATTTGTGATAGCATAAAATAAAGCATGAACACATTAGTATCAGAAAATGTCATGAATAATACTGACCCAATCTGCTGTCATAGACCATGACATCACAATAAGGGCAGCTTTGTCATTTACTATGGGGGAGCACAAATATTAGCAAACAGAAGCAAAAATTAGTGTCCTTATTAAATAATGGATGATAAAGATGTTAAAGGAATCTGATAGATGTGACTTTTTTGATAAGCTGGCAAAAACCTAAAATAGCTATGAGGAAAAAAATGCCAGCTTTGTAAAATTCCTTTAGAGGTAGCCCAGGGTCAATGTTTCAAACCGCTACACTTTAGCTTCACCCTCACTTATCTTCCCCTTTCTTTGTCATGCTGAAAAAGAACAAATGGCAGCTAGACACTATTAGAGCATGAAGAATGCTCTCTCTGACCATAGTACTAAATTCTGTCAGAGATTGATCCTGGCTTTTAGGGATCTTTTGATTATCTGATCAGATTTAAAAATTTATACTTGGTGGAAATCTGTCTTGTTACTAAAAATATTGCTGGTCTTCCTGACTGCTCTCATCTATTTCTTTTGTGAGTATATAGAGGTTAATACATAAGGCAGAGGACAGACATAAGTTCAACAGGACTGACATTTGAGTTGGCCCAAAGAACTAACAAATAAAATTTTTTGTTTATTCAATAGCTAAATAGGCCAGACGTGGCTATGGCATCTATCAGAAACATGAGAACTTTCCTTGGTTTGTCTTGTTTTCTCCATGACAGCTTAGTTCCAGATAGGTTTAATCTCCAAACACTCACCCGTCAGAGATTAAAGATTTCTTGTGTCTGCTATTAGACACAACCAGTTATTATGTTTGAGAATATAGTTACAAGGTACAAAAAAGGACCTAGATCTTCAGAGATCTCTTAAATGCATTCTCAAAATAAGTCTAATTTGAATGCTATCTTTCTAAATGGAATGATTTTGACATAGGTCATTGCTGTGCTCCCTCTCCTCAATTCACATATTGAACCTCTAACCCCCAATGTGATTACTTTTGGAGACAGAATCTTTCAGAGGTAATTAAGTTCAGATGAGCTCGTGTGAGTGTGGAGTGAGTGCCCTCATAGATGTGATTAGTGCCCTGATAAGAAGAGACACCAGGTCTCTCTCTCCCCCACACCCTTTCCCTGTCCTTCTCCCCCGCCTCTTCCCCCTCCCCCACCGTAATTCCTTTCTTCCTCTCTCACAGAACACAGCTGTCTACATGTCAGGCCAAGAGCTCTCACTAACAACTGATCATGCTAGCACCTTGATTTTGGAATTCTAGCTTTCAGAACAGTGAGAAAATTCAGTTCTGTTGTTTAAACCATCCAATCTATGGTAGTGTGCTATGGCAGCCAGACCTAAGGCAATAATACAGGTGAACTGGGGAATTTGCAATATAAATAAAATTGCTTATATAAAAGAGGCCTTAAATCAAAAGAGAGCAAAATCCCAAATATTCAGTTGTCTGGGGTTTTGTTTGTGTTTTGCTTTTCTGGATTGACGAAGCAGCCAAAAGAAACTCAGATTCCAAAATCACCCTCTTAAAGGATTCCCTGGCTAAAGCAAAAAATTTGAAACTCGTTTAGCACCTTGAAAACATAACTCTGTACCTGACTGCCTTTATCCTATTCTTCTTTCTTTCTATGTTCCATTATTATCTTTTGTTGCTATTTTCCTAACTTACTGCCCTTTTCCTCTAGCCACAAGAAAACCCTTCAAGCTAAATTGCCTCTTAAAGTTAAAGCTCCTTGAGAATAGGTCAAGTTGCTTGTTTTAAGGGACTTAAATGATAAGCCCTGATCTCAGAATAAACTAAGAATACAGACATACCTCATTTTATTGTGCCTTGCAGATACTGTGATTTTTACAAACTGAAGGTTAGTGGCAACCCTGGGTCCAGCAAGTCTACTCGCACCATTTTTCAACAGAATTTGCTCAACTTTGTGTCTCTGTGTCACATTTTGGTAATTCTCACAATATTTTTAACTTTTTCATTATTATTACATTTGTTATGGTGATCTGTGATCAGTCATCTTTGATGTTATTAATGTAATCATTTTGGGGCACCACAAAACATACCCAAATAAGAAAGTGAACTTAATCTAAGGTTGTGTATGCTCTAGCTATTCCAACAACTGGCCATTCCCCATCTCTCTCCTTCTCCCTGGGCCTCCCCCTTCCTTGAGACACAACAATACTGAAATTAGGTGAAGTTATAATCCTACCATAGTCTCTAAATATTCAAGTGAATGGAAGTTGTGTGTTTCTCACTTTAAATCAAAAGCTACAAATGATTAAAGCTTAATGAGAAAGACATGTTGAAAGTCCAGACAGGTTAAAATCTAAACCTCTTGTGCCAAACAGCTATTCAAGTTGTAAATGCAATGGAAAAAGTTCTACTCTAGTAAACAGACGAATGATAGGAAGCAAAACAGTTTTATTGTTGTTACAGAGAAAGTTTTAGTGGTCTGGATAGAAGACCAAACCAGACACAACATTCCCTTAAGCCAAAGCCTGATCCAGAGCAAGGACCTAATTCTCTTTAATTCTATAAAGACTTGGAGAGATGAGGAGCTGTGGAAGAAAAGTTGGAAGCTATCAGAGGTTGGTTAAAGTAAGGGAAGAAGTCATCTCCATAACAGAAGTGCAAGGAGAACCAGCAAGTATTGACACAGAAGCTACAGCAAGTTATCTGGAAGGTTTAGCTAAGATCATTAATGAAGTTGGCTGCCATGAACAAAAAACTTTCAATGTAAATGAAACCTTCTACTGGAAGAAGATGCCCATCTAGGATCTTCATAGGTAGACAAAAGTCCGTGTCTGGCTTCAGTGCTCCAAATGACAGGGGACCCTCCTGTTAGGGGCTAATGCAGCTGGTGACTTAAGGTAAAACCAATATTCATTTACTACTATTCTCAAAATCCGAGGGTCCTAATAATTATGCTAAATCTATTCTGCCTATATTCAATAAAGGAACAACAAAGATGACAGCACATGTTTACAACATGGCTTACTAAATATTTCAAGTCCACTGTAGAGAACTGATGCTTAGAAAAAAAGATTCTTTCAAAATACAACTGACTGGGCAAAGAACATTCAAAATATACTGACTGGATAAAGAAACTGAAAACCTTCTGGAAAGGATTCACCATTCTAATGCTATTAAGAGCATTCATGACTCATGAGATGAGGTGAAAACATCAACATGGATAAGAGTATAGAAGGTGATTTCAATTCTCATGGATAACTTTGAAGGGTTCAAGAATTCAGTGGAGGACAGAATGGCAGCTGTGGTAGAAATAGCAAGAGAACTAAAATCAGAAATGGAGCCTGAAGATGTGACTGGATTACTGCAACCTCATGATAAAACTTGAATGGATAAGGAATTGCTTCTTAAGGATTAGGGGAAAAAAAAAGTGTTGTTTTTTTTTTTTTTTTTTCAGATGGAATTTACTGCTGGTGAAGATTGTTAAAATAACAAAAAAGGATTCAGAATGTTGCATAAACTTGGTTGATAAAGTAGCAGCAGGGTTTGAGAAACTCCAATTTTGAGAAGTTTTGTGAAGCTCTACTATCAAACAGTATCACATGCTGCAGAGAAATCATTCATGACATGAAGAATCAGTTTGTGTGACAAAATTCAGTGTTGTCTTATTTTAAGGAATTACCACAGTCACCTCAACCACCATCCTGGTTAGCGGACAGCCAGCAACATCGAGGCAAGACCTTCCAATAGCAAAAATATTTCAACTCCCTAAAAGTTCCGATGGTGCTTAGCATTTTTTAGCAATAAAGTATTTTTAAATTAAGGTATATACATTCTCTTGGACATAATACTATTACACACTTAACAGACTACAGTATAGTGTAAACTTTTATATGCACTGGGAACCAAAAATTATTTTGACTTGCTTTACTGCAATATCTGCTTCATCGTGGTGATGTGCAACCAAACCCACACTATCTCAGAGGTATGTCTGTAAATATTTAAACCTTTTCACAGCCTAGACAGAAGAGAAAGATATTCACAGAGAAATATAAAATAGTTCTATGAACATATAATCCGAGACTCCCAGGTCCCTATCAGTTGGTACAGAGGTTAGTAATTATCTCAGGAAAATAAAGAAGAATGGGAATAACAAAGAGAAAAGATTGAAGATGACACAAAACATCCGAAATTGCATGAAGGAAAGAAAGAGAGAGAGCAAGAAGAAAGGAAGGAAGGAAGGAAGGAAGGAAGGGAGAGAGAGAGAGGGAGAGAGGAAAAGAGGGAGAGAGGGGAAAAAGAAAGGCAGAAGGAAGGGAGGAAGAAGGAAGACCTAGAAAATCTGTACTGTGGAACAAGACCTTTTGGAAACTCTCCTTGAAGTCATTCTTCCAAACAGAATGCACTCAAATCCAATATAGCAATCAAAGAAAGGATAAGTTCAAGGCTTTAGGGATGGACACTGTTTTCGACCGTATTCAGAAGGAGATCCTGAAGCTGAAGTCACCACAGATCTCCCTGCACTTTACTTAGTAAATGGCCTTAATCCAAAATTAGGAGATACAGAATGGTCTCTAACAGGACATTTTGAAAGAGCCTTGGAACAGAGGAGATTAAGACTCCAAATCAACAGATGTCTCATCCCACTCGAATCAGTAAGTATCACGGGAGGGATATATTAGAAGTATATCCTTTTGCAAATAAGTTAAAAGAATATGACAGTGTTTTAATTACTTCAGAAAGTATTTTCAAGTATATTCTTTTTTAAAGTTCTGTTATAATGATGAAAATCAAAATGATACGAAAATGAAATTAGAACTGCATGTTTTACCATCACATCTTCTTAAAATTTTTAACATACTATTATCATGTTAAAATCATATTTTTCATAATCAACTATGCTTATATTGATCGATTATTTCATTATCTCTATTGTGTCAAGTAAGAAAATATAATTTTCATGATGACTTAGGACCAGAGGGAAATCACCATTCTCTGACAGTAAAGTAGACAGGTGATAAAAGATAGATGGAAAGATGGTAGGTAACAGACAACAGACAAATGGATAGTGAAATCTGTAACTCTTCTTTAATGATAATATCAATCTTCATTAATGTCAAATCTATCGTAAGATTCATGTTTTCCTTCAATAAATCTTTGTGCAGCTATTTATTGAGTTGTCTTCATAATTTTTTTACATTATACTTTATGACTTGGCCAGTAAAATAAACTAGTTTCACAAATATGTTATCCAGGTGCATGAATTAGCCCTTCCTTTTCTTTTCTTACAATCACTGTTTTCATTATTGCTCTATTACAGTACTAATCAGTATTTTCAGTGAATTATCTTAACAATGTTAGTGTCTAGACTTAATGTTTGGCAGCATAAGAACAAAAATGAAACTATAAAATAATGGGTGGCTTAGACTTTAAAATGATTCTAACTAATCAAAATGTGATGATCCTTAAAATAAATGATTCCATGTACTGTCTCCCCATCTTACTACCAATAGATCACTGGTTATGTATCTTTCTCCAAAAACATTGCTGTCTACCCTGTTACCATAACTTTAGCACTTTTGAAATTGTGGAAAGATTAAGTTTGGTTTCTGAAGAGAGATAAAAAAGTGCCACTACATAAGTAATAACAATGATAATGACTACAATAATAGAGTAGCTAATACTTACTGAGTTTTCTGTATCAAACACTGTAATAATGTTCTTAAATGTGCAATTTCCTTTAATCCTCACAATAACTTTCCTGGTAAAGCTTTATTTTATTTTTCTTACACAAATGTGTAGATGTAAATAGACTGTTCACATAGCTACTAAGAGGCTAATTCATGGCTTTAACAAAGTCTCTCCAATTGCAAAGTCCATGTTTTTATCTTTTGTTGATAAAAATTCAAATCACAATTATCCCAATAGAATGAAGATTAATGGACATTAAATCACAACTAGTTATTTGATTCCCAAGGATTATTTCATGTATGCTAACATAACAATTCCACTTCTGGTAATTATGTACCAAAGTGATCAGCAGTATCATATTTTTTGGATTTAAATCATGTTAGCATATTAGAAATACTATGCTGAGACATAAACAAAGAGTTCACTGGCCTCAATGCTCTGATGTGTGTCACAGTACAAATTGAACAACATGAAATGATACTGCTGACCACATTATATGCATTATCCCTAACCCTCCCTACAACCGGCAAATTCGGTTTCATTATCCCCATTTTACAGAAAAGAAAGCAAAATGGATTCAGGGATATTAACCAATTCTCCAAAGACAGCCATCCAGTAAGTAAAAAGAGAAATTTTAATTTAAATGTTCTGCTTCCTATCTCTTTATTCCTATCTCATCATACTACCTCTGTCCATGATGAATGATGATTATCATTTAAGAGATGAATATATGTATGTGTGTATATATACTTAAAAACAAATGCACATAAAAATATATACATCTTCACATATATATGTGTATGTGTGCTGAATATAAATTTTATTTCCAAATCTAACAGAATATATTTCCAAATCTAACAGAATATAAAAATGAGAACTTCTCTTCCCCTTTCTGATTTCATCTTTTCATTGTATAAATTATATAACATTTTCCTTAAGTACAAAGGCTACTATATATTTGATAGTATGTATATAGTTTATATATATATATATATATACATATATATTACATAATTTTATAGATATGTACGGTATGCCATAAGTGCCAGAGGAATCAAATTTTATGATATAAACATACTAAGTTAGAGTCAGAAAATTTGATTATTATAAATAAATCTGATTCTAACTGTTTATATGACCTTAGGTCTCAATTTCTTCATTGAATGCACTGAAAACTAAAATTTAGATGACTTCTAATTTCCTTCTAGCTGTAAGCTGGTATTCTGGCTCCTTTGTTTTGTTTCAAAATGCTACTGGTATTGAAAAATGTGTCTTGCATTCACAATGGTCACATCGTTGCTAAGCTAATTGTGTTTTCTAGCTTGATCCATACTTAGTTTTCTGCTGAAGATTTATAGCAACAAATTTATTATTATCTGTATTTTATTTGGGATGTCATCTGTTAGAATTTCCTTAAAAGGAAACCCAAATTAAGTTTTAGAAAAGGACATTTTTGTTTATTTACAATCAATAATGCCACTAATAAAGGCACGCCATCTCAGTGCTAGTATACGTAAGTAAAAATATAATCCTGTTTGTAAGGACTGCTGTAAATTTTTGGTTATGAGTTTAATCTGAGTTAGTCTTGATCTCTGTCAAGTGTATCTTAAATGTAAGTGAAAATGCGATTTTCTATTAATCTATGACATCATGAATATTGAAGTGTTTATTTTTTCTTTGGTTTTGTATTTTGACTTAAGTTGGAAACCTTATTAACCCATTTAAATTGAACAAAGCACTTAAAACTAAACAGATTAACAAATATTAATATAACCCTTGTATTTGACTAGTGGTATAGCTCCTAATATCTTATAAAACATGTATAGATTAAAAATAAAAATCTATGCTTTTTTAAAGATGGTATCAAGAGGGAATATTTTATATATACAATGAGTCTCCATTCACTCACTGTCTAGGAGTCCAGGAGAAATATTTCATGTCGACTGAAATTTTAAGGAGCATTACCTACGGAAGCCATATACTACACAGTTTAGGTGAAAAACAGTTAACTACTTAAAATATTGCCATATCAATGATATACATAAATCAGTACAAAGCAATTAATTTGCCATTGCTCAATGTTCCCCACCCTTTCACCAAGATTCAGACATAATTACAAGCCAAAGGAGTAATTTTTACTGGCCTAGTGGTAAATTAGAAGACTAGTGCAATCTTATTTTCCCATTATGTTTTTATTCAAGTGATAAACATTCTACATAATATGCCAACAGAAGGAGCACTATATTGGTGTTAATTTGATTAATGTCTTCCTCAATGAATAACTATCACAGGATATAAATTTTTAGAGGTGAGATCCCTCCACAAATAAAGCTTTTCTAGGAGAAACACAGTTTCTGTTTCCTTTATCTTATATTTCCATTTCTCTAAGAAGTAAACTAATTTAGAATTGAATACCTCAATATTAATATTAAATATTAATATAATTTTTAAATCTCCACTTAAGTTATTACTAAGTGAGCACAGGCCTACAAAAGTTGGCAGAAAATTATCTGACAAAAGTTTTAAGTAAATTTGGATTTCTTCCTGTTCTTTATGAATATATAAACTTGCCACTTTCCTTACCTCTTTACAATAATGAACCTGCAGTTAGTGAAGTTGAGTAAGGCACACTACTGTTTGCTTGTTCAGACATTTTGTTGTTGTTGTTGTTCCGACATTTTTAATGCTGTTTTGTTTTATTTTATTTTATCTTATTTTAAAGATTTTATTTATTTATTTGACAGACAGAGATCACAAATAGGCAGAGAGAGAGGAGGAAGCAGGCTCCCCGCTGAGCAGAGAGCCCGATGTGGGGCTTGATCCCAGGACCCTGGGATCATGACCTGAGCTGAAGGCAGAGGTTTAACCCACTGAGCCACCCAGGTGCCCCAATGCTGTTTTATTTTAGATTCAAATGTCAAAAATTACTTTTGCGCTTAGTGAAAGAACAAAATGAAAACCAACCAAAGTAAGAAATGAGAACGCTCCTGATCCAGAGGTGAGACTACGAGAGCACTATTCACAGTCACACAGAGGCCACCATTAACCACATGGGTGTCTGATAAGGGACCAAGAACAAAAGAAGGAAGCAGGAGTTGGGAGGTTTCAGTGAAAAAGATAATCTAGTGGACTGGACTCCTTCAAAACACAACTTTGGGGGTGCCTGGGTGGCTCAGTTTGTTAAGCGACTGCCTTCAGCTCAGGTCATGATCCCAGGGTCCTGGGATCAAGCCCCACATGGGGCTCCCAGCTCAGCAGGGAGCCTGCTTCTCCCTCTACCACTCTCCTGCTGGTATTCCCTCTCTCTCTCTGTCAAATAAATAAAATCTTTAAAAAAAAAAAAAAAGAAAAGAAAGAAAGAAAGAAAACTTTCCCTTTCCCTTTAAAAAAAGCCACAACTTTGATCATAGTACTCCCTTGTACAGAAAAATCTTAACCAAATCCTCAAGTGCACAAGAAATAAAGCCTCAACTCCCTAGGCCAGAATCTAAGCTTCCTCCAATCAAGTGCCACGAGCTCATCTCCCATCCTCCTTACACATCACAGCAGATGACCTGCTGCACCTCCTTCATGTATCTGCTCCTTCTCCCAAACTATTCTCTTGCCTTTAATACGGTGCTGCTTCTCCTCTCCTTCTCACCCCCAAGTTCTCCTCCTTATCCATTAATACTGAAGTCAAATATTATATTTCTGAACTTCTTTTATTTGGCTGGGTTTTCGTAGTTGCCATGGTTTATAATGGAGTCACAACACATTCTGAAGACTTAGAGATTGTATGTTCTAGTGGGGGTGTGAGCCTGGTAAATATCGTGTCCACATTTCCCAGTGTCTAAGTATACCTAGACACAGGAAATGGTTACAAATCCAGCGTGAAAGTAAAAACAGAGAAGTGTAGAATTATTTAAGTGTGAGAAGCTAGTAGTAAGTTATTTTACCATTGTCTTGTTTAACCATCTACAATAATATTTTCATATAAAAATCAAATGTCAAACTTACTTTTGCTTAATTTCTAAGAGCAAAATACAAATGAAGAACAGAAAGGTATGGGAAAGCTCGTGCATGATCTGAAATCCCTAGAGAACAAGTAAGTCTAGTAAGAATAACCTTACAGATAAAAAAGATAAATAAAACTCTAAAAATAAAACATGAGACAAATAATAGACTAAGAAGCTGATTCAACTACAGCTGCGAGTGAAGTTGTAAATTCAAGTAATATAAACCTTTGTAATTACTGAAATACCAAAAACCTGAGAATAGTTATAAACCTAAAGAAGAGATGATAATATAGTTCCCCATAAATGGCTACTGACCTATAATTTTACCTAATTCTCTTGACATTGCTTCTCGGCCTTTTGGCTAGGATCAAGTGTAGTACCTAATTCTCTTGACAGACAATTTGCCAGCATATATGAAAGAATCAAAAAAAAAAAAAATGAAGACTCTTTCACTCCCAAATTCCATTATCTGTCCTCTCCCATAAAATTAGAGCGCATCTTTAAGTAAAAGGGCACAAATTAAGACATTATAAAAAGAAGTTATAGAACACTGTCAGAAGTCCAGCATTAAGCAAATGTCCCAGGAAATTAATGTGTTTTATCTTTGAGACTATAAGCATTATGATGAAGAGCCTGGTTCTGGATATCAGGGCACCTATCTTTCTATGTAGCCCACAATTTCTTTCATTAGCTTTAACACATTGAGTAATATTTTAATAAATTATTCAACAAAACTTACTGTGTATACTGTGTGAGACACAGTGCTAAGATTTGGTACTATTATTATTATCATTCCACAGATAAGAAAATGTCAAAATTTTTAATGCCTTTGTGTTAATCTGAACATAGTTTTGACATCATGGATCTCAGAAAAGGTTTTGGAGGATATTTAAGAATCCACTGACCTTAAGAATTATTTGTCTAAGTAAGGTAATAATGACGGGGACCTGGTGGCTCAATCAGTTAAGCGTCCAACTCTTGGTTTCTGCCCAGGTCATGATATCAGGTCCTGACATCAAGCCCTGCGTTGGGCTCTGCACTCAGCTGAGAATCTGCTTGAGGACTCACTCTCTCTCACCTTCTGCCTCTCCCCCTGATTTCCTCTCTAAAATAAATAGATAAATCTTAAAAAAAAAAAGAAGGTAATATGGTCATGTCATCTCCTTGGTACATGAGCCAATGATGAGCAATTTCACCCCTACTGCCAGGGCCTACAGAATTTATCAAGGGATTACATGTTTAAGAGAGAGCGAGGAGAAAAGGGCAACAAGCTTTTAACCTTTGGCAAATCAAAGAATGGACTTACTACTTGCTGAGATGAATAGGCGAATTTTGGGGGGGCTAAGGAGATTTGTTTAAGACATATTTCAACAGTCTAATAAATATCCAAGAGAAGATCTCAGGTAGATAACTAACCTATGTGCCTGGAGTAGAGAACAAATTTATGTGCTAGAGGTAGAAACCTGGGGTTTTTATAAAGCTAGGTGATTGGATGAAATAATCAAAAGGTACAGGTATAAGCAGAAGTTTTTACAAGTCTGGAAATCGAGCCTAAGAACAGGCCAAATATTTAAATAATATGGAAATGAGAAGTACCCAGCAGAGAAGACTTCAAGGTAAACAGAAAAACAGACAAAAGAAACTACTTTCCTGGAAATCAAATGAAAAATTCAAGGAAAAAGAAGCAAGAACTCACATTTACTGAATGCTAAATATTTTAATATTGATATTATTTGTCATTAGAAATATGATTTAGACATATATTGTGCTCATTTTACTGAATAACACAAAATTACACTGCGCTTAAGTAACTAGTTAAGTTCACTGAGTCTGTGTCAGAAGTGGGTTTCAAAAACAGCTGGATGATTTCAGAATCTGAGCATTCAATCCTAGAAAGAAAACACTATGGGAGACTGTGCAGAATAAAAGCTAAGCCTCTCTCTCATTTATTAAAACCAAAACCATAATTTTCATAACAATCTCTGATTAAGACCTTATTATATTTAATAGTAAGATTCCTACCATAAATATTGTATCATTATTTTAAGAGTTTAATGCCACAAACACTGGATAATCACATTATCGTGTAACAATTCAAGTAGTATTCATTCATTTCTTTATTTTTTAAAGATTTTATTTATTTATTTGTCAGAGAGAGAGAAAGCACAAGCTGGGGAGCAACAGACAGAGGGAGAACCAGACTCCCCACTGAGCAAGAAGCCTGATGTGGGGCTTGACCCAGGACCCTGGGATCATGAACTGAGCCAAAGGCAGAGGCTTAACTGAGCCACCCTGGCATGCCTCATTCATTTCTTTAAAATACAATTTTTCAGGACATATTATGTGCCAGAACAAATTTATTCTCTAGTAATATCCACAGTTGCCAGACTCCCAGCGAGCTCTGGGGGTTTCAGAATGAGAAAGGTGAACTGACATGCAGAAGAATCATCAAGGATGCCAGGGGGTCCAGCGTTAGTGTTCATGGGCATAGGGTCTGCAGAGGGTCTACTGGGAAACCACATACGTCCAGCTTCCCGAAGCTGGTAGTAGGATTCATAACATTCAGATTTTAGGGGGAGGAGAAGGGATTTATGAAATCTTTCTTTGAGGTAAAAGCAAATGCTCTTTATTTCAATTAAATCATCAGGGCTGAGACAGGACACCCACTGACAAAACAGCATTACCTAAGCTAACCTGGAAGATGGGTAAAGACTGAGTAAATATGGGTACTCCGCTAATAAAAAGCAACAAACCACTATCATTCTAACTCCGGCATACTCTCTGGGTACAGAAAGAAGCATTTCTTAATTTCCATCTTCATCCAATTATCACTAACCTGGTGGGGGATTTAAAAACCTCAAAGAGGGGTACCTGGGTGGCTCAGTGGTTAAGCATGTGACTCTTGGTTTCAGCTCACTTCATGAGCTCTGGGTGGTGGGACTGCATCACAGGTCCATCCCCAAGCTCAGCGTGGAATAAGCCTGACCACGCTCTCCCCACTCCTTACTCTCCCCCCATTCATGCACATTCTCTCTCTCTCTAAAATAAATCAATCAATCTTTGGAGAAATAAAAATAAGAACCTCAAACACCATATCAGTGAGTAGGAAACGGACACAGGATTTCATTACTTTTTTACTTACTTATTTACTTATTTATTTTTGAGAGGAGAGGAGCAGAGAGACAATTTCAAGCAGGCTCTATGCCCAGCATGGAGACCATCAGGGGGCTCAGTCTCACAACCCTGAGATCATAACCTGAGCCAAAATGAAGCGTCAGGATGCTTAACTGACTGGGCCACCAGGCAGCCCCCCACACTACTTTATTACTTTATTATTTCTTGAGCTATCAGTAACAGGAGATCTTCCCCCACACTAAGACTCTCCACTGTAGCCATTCCTGTAAAAGCCAGGCACTTGTGGAGTTTTCCTAGAGATGGAGAGAATGCATTCTAAAGATGAGTCTTATGGCTTTGTTTTTATGCATCCTTTTCAACCATATTAATCCCTTTACAGAGTTAGTACAGTAACTTTAATTTCAATAACAGCTGAAATTTCAAGTGAAATACGACTTTTCTTCCCAAACTGAGGTGTTAGCAAACACCTGTTTTTATGTCATAGTGACAGGACTCTGTCACCACTGAGTTTAAGGTCCTGTCATCAGATTTACCTATGTGAACAGAGAGGTAAGTTAACTTGAAAGGTTCCTGAAAGGAAGGGTTTAGTTTATTATTTGTTTTTATAAAATTCATCAAATGACTCACTAACATCAAGTCATACAACACTTACTTGAGAGTGGCAATGCAGAGACTCACTATCTTACTTTTTGGGGCAATAATGCTTTGCCCATGCTTTCTTATGCTCTCCAGCTAGTTATATCTACTCATTTAGACATCTCAGATTCTTATCATTGCATTCCATTTTGTTTCTAGGTTTGTATGTTTACTTCACTGTAGAGTAGATAGAGATATTCGAGTGAATTCAGATAATAAAGTGAGTACATTCTAGGAAATCATTACTTCCCTTGGGCTATGAAAAGATCTAAAAAGAAACAAACCATTCATCTCTGTACGCTGAAACTCCTGTGAAATTAAAAACAAGGCATTAATTTTATCCTTTAAAAAAGAAATTCAGTGTTTAACCTGAAAAAAATCAGCTCCAAGGGTTCTTTCTTTCAGCATCACATTTCTTTATGTCAATCCTCCATCCATTACTCCCTCACAAAATTTAAGCTATTAAAATGTGAGCATTTAGGAAATCCTTCTTCCTTTAAACTAGCATTATAGAAATAAAATTCATGGCCCATCAATGTAATTCCTTAAAATTAAAACAAATTCCATGAGTTCTATTTTTTTAATTGCTACTTAAATTTTCTCTCAAAATTTTCTTTTTTTCTAGGAAAGATCATTTCCTTGAACAATTTACTTAACATAAATTTAGATTTATGCATGTAATAATGCATGAAAATATTATTTCCATTTCTAATGTTTTATAATGTTCACATGGACTTCCGCTATCGGTGAAACTTGTTTTCATTATCACAGAGGTATTAAAAATATCTCCAAATCCTTTACAAGGATTTGGAGATATTTTTATGTTGTCATAATAAAATTCCCTAAAACCAATGTGTCAAGTACAAAAGATTACCTTGCTATTCATTAGTCAGTAATTACACACACACATTTATTATAGGGATAATTAAATCCTTTGAGGAAAAAAAATGGGGTGCAAATACATAAACACAGGAACCACATACTTACTGGAAAAAAAAAAAAAACCTTGAAAAAAAGTTTGCTGCATGGCTTTCACACCTGGTGAATTTTGCCATACTTCTGAAGAATGACATTCCTGAAAAGGAACCAGTAAGGCTGTTAAAATATTTAAATATTCAAATCCCTATGAAGCAGTAAGATCTGTCAATAAAATTGGAATTAGCTATGTGATGTATTTTAATTTACATATGCTTTTAGAGTACTGAGATAATGTGGATTGATTTCCTTTTTGATGAATTTCACTCAGAGTTAGTACTAGAGGTCTGAATGCATACAGACTGCACTCACAAAGGCAGAAATCTCCTTGAAAATGAATTCTGACACTGTCACAAGTGATTTTTTAGCTCCTTCTTACACTTTTCATCTTTCTGTATGGTTGGGATCATTTTTTCCCCTAGTGAGAATACATCAGAAATAGAAATTCAAATGTTAGATATAACTTGATATGTAAATACTCATTTTCACAATTTATCAGAAATTCATTCAATGTATAAAATGAGTCCACATTGTAACTGCAATCTCATTAATTTTTACAGATAAGAAAGTAAGAATTGAAACCCTCTTCAGAAGTACACCAGGTAAAAAGTACAATTCAGTAACTACCACCAGTATTTACATTTTTCCTAAATTCTTGAGTATTGGTACTGTCTGGAAGACATCTGGCACAAATATAGCATCCACCTTCCTGCCTTATGGATATCTCATTTGATTTTCCAGACTTGGTCCATAAAGACTGGAGATTTCTCTAATACTTCCCATCCTTGGACATTAGAATTGACCATTCCATCTTTATGCTTTCACAGAATGTTGTTTGGCTTTCATTTAATGAATGATTCATTCTCCTTTCTTACCTATTAGGTCATTTTAAGAATTATGTAAAAGTACAGATATTTGCTAAACACATTCTGTCTGTTAAAATGATGTGAAATATTAAGCAATAATTCTAGCATAGTAAAGTTTATTACCTCCAACTCCTATGACCTTCATCCCAACTAAAGAATTAAAAATTGAATATTAATTCACAAACCATTCAAATCACACATTTGCCAAACATAAGCATAATCACATTGCTTAAATTTTGACAAGTCACATAATCTGCATGAACATAAACATGTTGATGTTATTTTTATTGTAGGAACAATTTTCACCCTTAAGTTTTTTGAGTTGTAAGTCACTCATATGCTTATGTCATTTAAAATATAGTCTGACATAATTCCTTTCTCTTAAATCAAGTCACCAAGAGCAGTTTGACACCATTTACGCAGTCTTCTGACAATATTTTCCAAATCCCAGGTGTTACTTCAAACTCTGTTCATAAACACTGTTTTACAACCTTGGGAATAAAAGAAGTAAGATATAATTGCATCATATTTTCCTGAATTATAAGTATACATACTCTTACTCCCTTTAATTATATACTATATGTAATTATATAGATTACATGGGAAAACTCACTTTTTATGTTTATAGTTAGTTTACTAATGCAAATGCTTATCTTCTGATGGACTGCCAACAGACCTGTGCCGTTAAAACAGCTCTTCATGTGAACCAATGATCTTTTGTTCTTACAATGTAAGCATTCCGTAATGGTAATATGCTTCTATCTTTTTTCATCAACACTTTATTCTATCCATAATTCCTCCGAAAGTGAACACTAAACAAATAATTTTAAAGTAATATTTTCTTTTTGTTAATGGACTTTTTTAATAACAGTTTTAAACTTACAGAAAAATGAGCAGATAGTGCAGAGTTCCTATACCCCCCTATACAAAATGTATACTATCACTAACATGTTATAATAGTACATTTGTTACAAAATGAAATAATATGGTTACATTATAAATTGAATAATACAGTTTATGCAGATTCCCTTAGTTTTTACCTAATGTCCTTTTTCTGTCCCAAGATACTACATTACATTTAGCTGTCATGTTTCATACAGCTACTCTTATCTTTGACAATATTGCAGAATTCCCTGTTTTGATGACCTTGCCAATTTTGAAGACTACTGTTCAGGTGTACTGTAGAAGTCTCCTTCACTGAAATTTTCTGAAATTTTTGCCATGATTAGCTTGGGGTTATGGCTTTCCAGGGAAGATTGTGAGGGTGAAGTACCATGCTCACAACATCATATCAACCGTACAGTGTTGTTTGTTTGTTTGTTTGTTTTTTTCCACACTCACCATACTGTGCTTTTTGGAAGGAAGGCATTATTCATAGCCCACACTTAAGGAAAGTTATGCTCCCCTCCTTTTGGATAGAGTATCTATATAATTTATTTGGATAAAATGGTAATTTTTAATAAAGACATTTACTTCCAATAAAAGAAAACAAGAATTTACAGTCAACTTAATCCTGAATGTTGATTTATTCCATACCACTTACTCTATTTTCAATGTGACTTTTACTTCTCTAAAGCAACTGAGTAAATGAGCATGAGTACACTATTTTTCTTCATCCAAAAGCACTCTGACAAAATGGTAATTCTCTAGCAAGTATCTAATAAATGAAATTTGCTTTGTAACAAACATGCATGGTTAAAGAGAAGCATATATATAGTTATAATTTGTTTTCCTCATAAAATATATTTGAAATGCCTCAGGATCTATCACTATTCTCAGAGACTTCCAATCAACATTCTATGGGTCACTGAATGTATGGTCATCTTTTTATAAGGATGATATTTTTAAGGCTAAATCTTTTTTATCGTTATGTTTTCATAATGAGTTTACATGTTCATTTATTATTTAATCCTTTCTTTCTTTCTCCCCTGCTTCTCCCCCGACTCCAAGATAAAACATACACACACACACACACACTCACTCACTCAACTATTCCTATTGTAACAAAAAAGCACAGAGCAAGCCTATGGGAATAGGGTATATGCCTTTCTTTTCTTTACTACAGCTTATAAGTAGATTTTAAAACTATTCATTGAACTCAATGTACAAAACAAAATATTGACTTACAATAGAAACCGTAGTTCAGTTTGACTTGTTTTAGTTGCACACAAATTAACTTCACTGTAAATGTTTCTAAAAGATATTTACCTAATTTTAAAAATTTTTCCATAGCCACAGAATTCTGAATGTATAATTTTTGTTATTAATTCTCAATCTGTCATGAAATAAGCAGTTTTCTGACAGCTTTAGTATTAGGAGAACACTTTAAATCACATTTAGCATCTGTCTAATTTTGTAAACACTAAGCTAAACAGCACCTACTGTAGACTGAGCAGCATTACCATGTAGACATCCAAGCCTGTACTTATTATAAATAAGCAATCAAATATATGAGAATAAATTCAAAGGCTTAAGTAAGACCATCTAAGTGTGTAACAGATAATCAAGGTAAACAAGAAGCATCTCCTAAAGTAAATAATATGAGGTATGTGTCATAAAGTATTTCCCCTAGGAGAAGGCATTCTCTGGCTGCAGACTTGGTTCACTATTACCAATGTGCTTCATGTAAGGCATCACTTTGCCATTCTGATTTTCACATTTTTTTTTACTTAATTTTTATTACATGAAAAATAAATATATTTTCCCATAAAATTCTGTTACTAAATGTATCAAAGAATTTTGTTGTTTTTATTGGAAAGAGAGAAAGACATGAGTCAGAAAAAGACAGTAATGAAGACAGAGGGGGGAAAAAAGGACAGATTCAACTGTAAAATTCTGCCTAATAAAACAACCCTGCATTCCTCATTATAGGATAAAGCTTTCGTACTCTTGGAAAGTATACGCATCTCCTGAGAGATATTGTAAATATAAAGACAGAAAAGGAAAAATTAAAGTTAGATTAGCAAATCCATCTGTAACAGCTGTTTGAGTTAAACCTATGGGCATCAAATCTGCAAATTGTGTCAGGCAGGACCAGTCAGTAGTAAAAGATCTAGCTAATAAAACAAAACCACAGGTATGCTTCTTACAGAAATGAGTTTTTGTTCCTGGTGGCTATAATAAAAGCTAGATTGCAAAATGGGGCTGATTAACACTGTATTCTAATCATTAAGAATATAGTTTGCTTGATTCTAGAATAACAAAAATCTCATCATGCCTCTAAGCTCAGAATTAGCACACATAAATATATATTACCGAATATAATTAAAATCAAATTTAAACTACACTTGGAATTTCAGATCTACGTTTGGTTATGTGTCTGTACACTCAAGATCATAGAGTTGCTAAAGAAATGACCCTGCTTAAACTTTTTGTTCAAACTGTAGTCTTCTTTTCACTGGGTATTTAAAGATGCTTCATAAAAATAATGACTCTAGCTCTGAACTATAGCTGTCGGGTAAAGTCAACCACAAGATTTTTTAGAGATTTGTTCATTTTTAGAGAGAGAATGAGAGAACGCGAAAGCCCATGAGTGGGGCAAGGGGCAGAGGGAAAGGGAGAAGGAGAGAAATGGACTCCCTATGAGCATGGAGCCCCACTCAGGGCTCACTCTCAGGACTCTGAGATCACGACCTCAGCCAAAATCAAGAGTTGCACATTTAACCAATTGAGGGACACAGGCACGCCTAGAGCCAACCACAATTTTTAAACGGTGTCATAAAAGGGCCTGCAGTACATTACCTAAACTCACAGTCACTTAACAAAACTTTCACTTATATTTTAATATATTCATTAATTTTATTAAAATGTATATCCAAATCCTTCCATCCTATATCCCTTTTTTTTGGCAAGTTAGATAATACAAAGTCATGTTATTCATGGTTTGAATTTCCTCGTTTGTAAAGATGATTGGGATAGAACATATCTAAGCTCTCTTCCTTTCCTAAAATGATATGATCTTTAAAAAAAACTTTAATAATTTTTGTCCTAATTCCCAGTGTTGGAGAAAGAATTCTCAAAAAACGAAGCAACTGAACTAGAAAAAAAAGTGCCTGTATTAGTTTCTACTAGAGTAAAAAATATGAATACAGATTTGGCTACTAGAACCCCAAAATGGTCTTTCACATTAACAAGCTAGCTACTGCCTGGTTAGAAAGAAAGTTGCCTTTGATAACTACTTTTAAAGATTTCCCCTTAAGGATTATTACTTTTTCTGTAAATGTATCACTTTCTTGTCTCATAAAACACATTTTAAAAGATATTTTTAGACATTTTCATAGAGAAGTTTGTTCAGAACTTGAAAGCCATTCTGCTAAAAATAGAAGTAAAGCATTATTTAGGAAAGTATTATTGCCAAGTCCCGATTCATAGAACTATTATTCCTGGTTAATACCTTATGATGATTTTTATTGATATATATCAGCAGAGTCATAAAAAGAACAAGTTATCTTTTAATTCAAATATTTATATATTTAATATTTTATAGCAAATCAAAAGCAAAGCCTTATTTTATTTTAAACTACTTTAAAACATGTGAGAAAAAAATAATAACAGGATTTAAAATTGTAGGTATAATACCCAAGTTATCTTTACTTTTGGAAGGCTGGTTTAACCTTATTTTTTAGATATACTTAAATATTTAGTTCTTTAATCTCTTTATATTGATTCCTGCTTATGGAATGCCTCCCCATTCCAGCCTTTATTAAATTTTACTTAAGTACAGTTCAAGTACAACCTCTCCTAAAGCTTCTCCCACCTACACCAGCCTGCATAAATATCCCTTCCCCTTGGATATAATATCTTAGATTTACTTAGCCCTTATCATCATTGCCTAGTATTACCTTTTTTTTTTTTTATCATGAGCACATATTCACTCTTCAAATAAATCAGGAGTTTTCAGACTTTTTTTTTTTAGCAGTTGAACTTTGATAGTTAATAAGAAAGAGTATGTCAAGTAGCACTGAAACATCACAGAGGTGAGTGAAACTAGTGCATTTAAGTCACTCATCTAGCACGATTGTCTCCCGTTCTGTCAATGCATGCTTCACTTCCGTGAAGTTCTCCTGTCACACAATCTGCTAAACCATTCCCCCCTACTTACTGCACCCAACACCTAGCTTAATCCTACAGTAGAAAGTACACCTTCAGTAAATATTTGCTGGGAGTCCATCTTAGTATGTTAAAAACAACAAAAACAAAAACAAAATCAACCAGTGAGAACTGAAGCCTGGGCATCTGTAAGCCATATTAACAAAACTGGAATTTATAATGAAAGTAGTAGAGAATACTGAAAGATTTTTAAATATGTCAGTGATCAAGATCAGGTTGATGTGTTACACACCTTGTGGGCAGTGTGAAGAATGGATTAGAGGAGGTCAGACTTAACAAGATACAACAGGAGACAAGCATTTGTAAGGAAACAGAGGAGATTAATCCTTTCGCAGCAGTTCTGAGTATCCAGCTGGAAGAGAACCCTACTTTATTTGGGAAAATGGTTTGCTAAAACATTTTTGAGGGCCTTTGGGCCAACTGAGCCCTGGGCCTGAGAGTACCCTGATTATCTGCTTTGCATGAGTTAAATGAAGGAAAAGAACAAATGGGTCAGAATTTGGAGAAGAATGTGGCCCTTGAAAAGAAATGGAGGAAACTCTGGAAGAGAGAGCGAACAGGACTCTCGAATACTCTATGCTCTTTCCCCTGGTGTACTTTAAATTTCTGTGTTCTCACCTGCAACAGATGATTATTTCCTGTGACTCCAAGATCTGAAATGAAGTCAACCTTCATCATGAAAGTTTTCATTTGATGGAAAATTTTTGTGAAGTGAGATAAGAAATGCAAAACTGAAAGAGACCCTGAGTTCTGAATCAAAGCTGGCATGGAAAGAAAAAAAAAATGGCACTAAAATACGCTGGAGACAGAGAAGAGAACTCAAAAACCAACTGTGTCACACAGAGTTGGGGGAAAATAATGCTGGCCTGAATTAAGGCTGAAATAGGAACCGTAGAGAGAAAGGTGCAGAATTTAAAATAGCTGAAAAGTGCAATGAATTAATGCTAGTGACACTGGGTTTCAAATTTTGTAGTCTGCACAATTACTTTCATTCACCAAGAAAAAATAAAAGGACAAGAACAAATCAAGAGGCAGGAAGAATAAGGTTAATCTTGAATCTATTAAATATAAAGCATATAAGTGACATCAGATGACACTGCTAGCAGACTGTTAAATACACATATCTATACATCATGAAAAAGACTGAAGCAGAAGGTAGAGACTTTGGAGTCAGTATTTCTAAGTGATGGTTGAAGTTGACCTCTCTTAGTTTCACAGTGTGATGAAAATGTAGAATATGATAGAAAAAAGTAATTCTTAGTAGCGGAAATCTCTTCTTCACAGGTAGTATATCTTATATGGAAGGATAATGGAGATCATAGTAAGTAGGGGCAGGGAGAAACATGAACATGTAAATGTATAAATAAGCACAAAACAATAAACTAAGCTATATATTCCATGTACACAGTAGATAAGTATAAGTACTGCAGGTAGTAACACTATACTAAAGATAATAAATGTCTTTTCTGGGGCGCCTGGCTGACTTAGTGGGTTAAGCCTCTGTCTTCAGCTCAGTCATGATTCCAGGGTCTTGGGATCGAGCCCCACATCAGGCTCTCTCCTTAGCAGGGAACCTGCTTCCTCCTCTCTCTCTGCCTGCTTCTCTGCCTACTTGTGATCTCTTTCTGTCAAATAAATAAATAAATAAAATATTAAAAAAAATAAATGTTTTTCCTTTGCAAATAATAGGACAATGTAAAACCAAACATGATTCTGTTAAGTAGCCCAATTGGAACTGGAAGCTATTCTGGGTCCTTGAAATAGAGGAGATCTGTCTGAAATCGTAGACACACAGGTTAGTATTTCACCCCATAGGTCTCTTAGATGCCTATTTTTCTTATCTAACATATATTTTTTTAAATCTAAGACACCATTGATGGCAAGACACATTTTATGTACCCCTTTAAAAGAAAAGCAAAATTAGTGTCAATCTAAGACATAATGGTAAAAATATCTTCATTATGAACATACCATCAGAGATACTAAAATGTACAATAACGTGAATCTTCAAGTCAATGAAACATGTTACTAAGAAGAACCTCCATTTCTATTTTCTTTTGAATATTTTCTTACTATTATTTTCCCCCCGATCTAGGAAAACCGTAATTGAGGGAGCAGACCTAAGTTTCTCCTAATGCCAAGATTTCCCCCTCAAAAAGCCCAGATCTTTCAGTTTCTATGAACAATATTTAAGTAACATACAAAATCTTACAGGAAAACAATAAAACGGTCTGTTCTGGTCTCTTAGTCTTCTTATTTTTTTTAAAGATTTTATTTATTTATTTGAAAGACAGAGATCACAAGTAGGTAGAGAGGCAGGCAGAGAGAGAGGAGGAAGCAGGCCCCCTGCTGAGAAGAGAGCCCAATTCAGGGTTCGATTCCAGGACCCTGGGATCATGACCTGAACCGAAGGCAGAGGCTTTAACCCACTGAACCACCCAGTCGCCCCTCTTAGTTTTCTTTAAATATGGACAAATTTATAACGATAAGCAGGTTTAATCCATCACTCAGATAAACATCTTATATATCCTGTTATTTTTAGGATGCTGAGGAATAGGTCGTACTTGTAAGAAAGTTTTAAAATATTTTAGTTTGGGAAAGATTGCCCCTTCCTATCTAGTTGAGCCTTACACTGAAAACACTGTTGTCTTCTTACCCAAAATATCCTGCCTAAAACAAAGGTATCAGAAAATTAGGTAGTTTGGTTAACAACCCCGTATCTGGTTCAGAGGGCAGTTCAGAATGGGGATGGAATCAATATTCTTATTTAATCTGGGCACTCTTGACTCCTGGCTGAGAGTGGACAACAAACCCAGATCAGAATCTTTTACTCTTTTGTGTTGCAGACTTCAGATGTGTCATCTCTAGAATCTTAAGTGATGTTACACTCTGCTGCTCCATCAAATGATCCAGCAAAGAAAAGGTCACCCAGCGGGGGAAAAAAAGAAAAAAGGAAAATCTGACTTTCATGAATGATGAGATGATGACTTGATATGTGATTGTGACATCTCAAAACAATCATCAAAATCTGGATGGATCATGCCTCCAGTTAAAACTAGTCTATCCTTCTGTTTCCCTCAGCGGGGAGACTGAAACCCCAAACACGTGACTGCCTACATGAACATCATTATACTATTTCTTTGCCTTTATTGGAATAACTTAAGTATTCCAAATAATGTTATTGTTCATTATACGGATTTCCCAAAAGCCCCATCAATTCTTCAATAGAAAGCATCAAGAGACATGATGCCCTAAGAATCGTTAAACCTTTCACCTTAAAATCCTTGTCGTGCTGCTTCCACCAATTCTACACTCCTAAGCTAACATGATTTTTACCCCATCCTGATCCATCCCTAAATTGAAGGATTTGCCTTAAATCAAATTAAAAAACCTCAATAAATCCTCATCCGTTCATCCCCGTCCAAAAAACAATCAATGTTCAGTGGAGGTGGTATTTTTCCCTAACCACAGTGAGGAATAAATTGAGTGAAGTCTTGTCAAATGATTGGGGAGCCAGCATGTGAAACGAGTATCACAGCATCACTCAAATCTACTAATTACTTAGACAAATCATGATCTTATTTAAGTCATCCAAGCACACTAAGATGTCTGGTTATAGAAAAGGTGGTCCTGGGGCGCCTGGGTGGCTCAGTGGGTTAAAGCCTCTGCCTTCGGCTCGGGTCATGATCCCAGGGTCCTGGGATCGAGCCCCACATCCGGCTCTCTGCTCAGCAGGGAGTCTCCTTCCTCCTCTCCCTCTGCCTGCTTCTCTGCCTACTTGTGATCTCTGCCTGTCAAATAAATAAATAAATAAATTAAAAAAAAAAAAAAGAAAGAAAAGGTGGTCCTCTTAAGAATAAGTGTTCCCCAACTCCACTGTAAACTTGGAAATTTGATTAATAAGATGGGAATCAGAATATATATAAAAGGAGTATGATGCTATAGAATACCTGATAAAATGATGCTATTAAAATTTTATATCCAACAAACAGAAACTCTGTAATTGTTTTTAGTGTATACAATCACAATTTAATTTGTCGTAATAGTGTGAATGTTCATTATTTCTCTTTTTTCTGCCTCAGGCACTGTAGAAAATTATGTTTCATGTCAGTGGTTATTTTTCTTACTGGTGAACAATTTTAAATACATAAATATTCTACTTCTTCAGAAGAAAGACCAGCATTTGCTTTCTTAATTACTTGTTCGTTTTGACAGTGACAGCTGATGTTGTCGGCATTATTCAAGCAATTGTATGGAGATGTCACCACATAATTGTAAGAGGCCATGAAATTTTATATTGAGACACATATTTTCTTTCTAATTGCTACAGGAAAACCATGCTGAATGAAAGAAATATTTTCCTTTGACTGTATCCTCTAATGAACTTGGACCACTGAGTGACCTTCTGCACTGCCGAAGACAGTTTATAACAGTATGAAACGCTACAATAGCAGGTTACAAGTAAATTCTATGACTTCATTAAAATTGTTGTCATTTAATATTAAATTAGGTCAGAATGTGTAAACATTTTACAGCTACAGTTGATTAGATTTTGAAAACTGTTCCATCTGAAAGCTCTTAGTAGCCAAAGCAATCCTCCAAAAGTATAGGATAGTATGAAAGGCAAAACAGCCAGAAGCACTTTTAAATCCACAAATATGAATGATTTACTCTGCTGGCAGCTAGAGTAAGAAATAAAATAATTAATTGCAATTGTGTGTATGGAGCTGGTCAACTTCTTAACAACAGGCCTGTTTCTACCACAAACTAACTGAATGACCTTGAACAAGACCTTTACAACTCTGAACATTCATGGGAAGTAGAAGCAGGAGGAACTCCACTCTTTAATAACTATTTTTCACATAAGATTTTATTTATTTAGGGCGCCTGGGTGGCTCAGTGGGTTAAGCCGCTGCCTTCGGCTCAGGTCATGATCTCAGGGTCCTGGGATCGAGTCCCGCATCGGGCTCTCTGCTCAGCAGGGAGCCTGCTTCCTCCTCTCTCTCTTTCTGGCTGCCTCTCTGCCTACTTGTGATCTCTATCTGTCAAATAAATAAATAAAATCTTTAAAAAAAAAAGATTTTATTTATTTATTACAGAGAAAGAAGAGTGTGTGCCCATGCACACATCAAAGGGGGAGGGGTAAAGGGAGAAGGAGACTCCCTGTTGAGCACAGAGCCCAGTGTAGTACTCAATCCCAGGACTCTGAGATCATGACCTCAGCCAAAAGCAGACTCTTAACCGAATGAGCCACCCGAGGGTCCTCTATTGCATAATATCTGACATGCTCTTCTAGTTAGGGCCATTCTTCTGCCATTTAAGTACCCCATTTAACATAGTGAACTGAATATGGAAAATGATGCACCAGGTGGATGTCGTATTTTGAATAAGTTGTTATTTGAAAAATGGGAATTGAAAACTAATTAATGAATTAATCAATTGGTAGGTTAATGAACTGATCAAAACAAGTAAACAAAACTATTAAATTATTGAATAACTGAACTAATAAAACTATTAAATAAGACCATTAAAATACTGAAATGTCTATCCTGAAAATAAGGGTTACTGCTAACCGAATAGTCTATGTTAATGTAATATCATGATCTCTATACCCTATCGACAGACCATAAATTATTTCGTTTTCAATGATGACAATTCACAAACCTTTTCAAACAACTCTCTTTATATCTAGTCAGTCATTTGCAAGAACTTGGGAAAGGAATACAGGGAAAATATAAAAATTACATAAGAAGTATTGCAAAATATATTCAAAATTTTAGAATATTCAATCTTTATGAAATAATATTTCCAGATAGTAAAAAGTTTATGAAGAACTGATGAAATCTTCCTCTTAACATTTTAAAGGTTAAAAAGAAACAATTCAGGTAGATAAAGTTCCAAAGTGAACTATATAGTTGTGCATCTTACCAGAGTATGCAGAATACACGTTTTTCTTGACTATTCAGGGCTCATGTTAATTTTTAAAAATGCAGTGAAGTAATAAGACTGTAATACAGTAATGCCTTATGACCTACTGAAACAGATGGAGATGTGTGTTCCTGTATTAAATGGACCCACACTGTTGTGTTTTACAACCGTCTACTTCGGAAAGCTCTTTGCCTCTTGTCTTGTTTTTTGGAGAGGAGTCCTTATTTTTCACTTCAGCATGTTTGGTTGAAACAATACTCTTACTCCTCTTCTAGGACATTACTAAGATTTTCAGCGGCTTTGGAAAGTATGTAACCGAATATATGAAAATTGTATGTAATATTAGAAGCAGCTAAGTCTAGAAAGATAGTGAAAAGAACCTGTCATTTAACATTAAGATCTGGATTAATATTGGCTGTGTGAACTTCAGTAAGTTTTTAAGTTCAGAGTATTTCCTTCTTCCACATACTTGGGATATATTAACACCTATTTCAGAGTGTTATTGTGATAATTTGATGAGATAACATATTTGAAATCCCTTGTAAACTGTAAAGCTGAATAAAATTGCATGACAGGGCTCCTATCATCATTATCAGAACAAGACTGCCATCTAATGGTCACTAAGCAGATAACAGATACTTAACCTCTAAAGCGTATATGTCAAGTGCAATAGCTCCAGCAGATGAAACCCATGCGTGAAATGACAACTAATGTCAAAGCTGCATCCTTACTACAGTATTACCCCAACAGTGTATTCCGAGAAAACATTTCGCACCTTCATTAGAATTTCTCTTTCTGAAATCTAAACATCATTGAGGTCTTCGTAGAGTGAAAAGTGGAGGTAGGCATCAAGTCACAACAGTGTAATAATTTAAACCCTAGTTCTGCCACTTACTAGTTCTCTAACCTTGGATCAAAAACAATACTCTTCTGGGTCTCTGCTCCTTCATTTATTAAGTGAGAATGGTAATACTTTCCAGAGAATTGTTAGGATTGAAAGCGATAATCCAAAGAGTTTACAAATTAGAGCTTAAAAGCAGAGCAAAACAAGAGAACAGCTAAGTTCTCAACCAATGCTTGAAACAATGCTGCTTCGGTAAATAAATACAAGTTAATTTCAGTTTCTTGCATGAAGTCAGAGGCAAATCTATACAAGTGGTGCTAACAACTAGAAAAAGACAGCCAGTTTATTTGTTTTTTATAAGATGGGGGTACACAGCAGGAGGACCCTAGGGTTCTTTTGTCCCACTAACACAACTAGGTAACTATGAAATCATCCTAAATACTCAAGAAACCAATCTGAAGACTGACAGAACAAACTCCACAACTAAAGGGAGAAACGAGGCCACATTGAGCAAGGTAGGAGTGCAGAGATAGATGTGCTTCAGGGGAGAAACAGAGTACGGGGTGCTGCAGAGGGGAGGGAGCCAAGGCCATGGACAGGGATAAGAGAAAGAGGAACACACAGGGGAATGCACAAGGGAAATATTCCCCTATGGCCATCAGCTTGGAAAATAAAAAAGGGCTGAATTTCATGAGTTCTTGCAACCAGCAGGACTCAAAGTGTGGAGAGTTAAAGGTCAGCAGGCTTGGCTGGAAGACCGACAGAAAACCCGGGGCAGACACTGAAGTATTTCTGGAGCACACAGGTGGGAGATTATTCACTGAGATGCCTCTCTGGTAACAAAGGTTTTGGCCAGCACCACTGTCCTCCCACACCCTTCAGCATGAACACGGAGCCACCTGAAGGAAGCAGTGCAGCACCAACAGTGAATGCCTAACTTGCTTACACCAAACCCCAACTATCTCCGTTCCCAAGGCACTGCCCTTCTCAGTCAAGCTTGCCTCAGTCCCAGTGTGATGGGCCCCTTCCCCAGAAGACCAGCACAAACTTCTGTCTACACCTTGTCCCTGACCAGAGCATTCTGCAGGGCCTCAGTTCTGGTGGAACTGGCATCAAGTCTCATTTCACAAGCAGATAAGAGCACACCTAGTTTAAACTCACCATATTCGGGCCAGAGAACAAACACTGCTCGCAGCAGGCAAGGAGAGCCTCTACAGAAAACTAGCCCAAAGGACAGAGTAGCCAAAACACAACAGCACAGCACATGCGGCACACACTGGAGACACTCCCTGAAGTGGCAGACCCTGGGCAATACATGACCTCTTCTTCACAAGGCCACTACTTCCAGGGGCAGGGAATATAACTGGCTTTTCTTTTTCTTTTTAAGATTTGTTTTAATTTATGCATTTGACAGATAGAGAGCACAAAAGCAAGGGGAGAGGCAAAGGGAGAGGTAGAGCAGGCTTGGGCTGAGCAGAGAGCCCAATGTGGGGCAGGATCCCAGGACCCCAGGATCATGACCTGAGCCAAAGGCAGACGCCTGAATGACTGAGTCATCCAGGCACCCCCTAACTGGCTTTTCTAACACACAGAGAAGGCTGAGACTTAGACAAAATGCCAAGGTGGAGGAATTCATCCCCAACAACAGAACAAAATAAGGCCACCGGCAGAGATCTAAGCAAGAGAGATATTAAGTAGCATGCCTGGTGGAGAATTTAAAGCAACAATCATAAGGATACACACTGGGCTTGAGAAAAGAAGACATCATGGAGACCCTTACCACAGAAATGAAAGAGTTAAAAAAGAATCAATCAAAGATGAAGAATGCAATAAATGAGAACAAAACAGGCCTGATGCAACAAACACAAGGCTAGAAGAATGAATGAATTTGTTGCCTACAAGACAAAATAATGGAAAATATTAAAGCTGAAGAAAAAAGAAAAAGAAGAATGATGCAACATGAGAACAGACTTAGGGAACTCAGTGACTCCATTATATGTTAATAACATTCATATTATAGGAGTCCCAGAAGAAGAAGTGAGAGTAAAGAGGGCAGAAAAATTATTTGGAGAAGTTAACAGCTAAAAGAATCCCCTAATCTGGGGAAGGAAACAGACATGCAGACCCAGGTAGCACAGAGAACTACCATCAAAATCAACTAAAGCAGGCTAACACCAAGACATATTATAATTAAATCTGCAAAATATAGTGATAAAGAAAAAATCTTAAAAGCAGCAAGACAAAAGAAGTCCTTAACTTTCAAGAAAAAAACCACAAGGCTAACTGGAGATTTCTCAACAGAAACTTGGCAAGCCAGAAGGGAGCTCCATGATATATATTCAGAATGCTGAATGGGAAAAATGGTCAGTTAAGAACACTCTATCCAGCAAGGCTATCATTCAGAAGAGGAAAGATAACGAGTTTTCCAGAAAAACAAAAACTAAAGGAGTTCATGACCACCAAACCAGCCCTGCAAGAAATATTAAAGGGGACTCTCTGAGTGGAAAGGAGAGACCAAAAGTGACAAAGACAAGAAAGAGTCAGAGAAAATCTTCAGAAACAGTGGAAGAAAAGTAATAACATGGCAATAAACACCTATCTATCAATAATTACTTTGAATGTAAATGGACTAAATGTTCCAATCAAAAGACAGGTGTCAGAATGGATTAAAAAAAAGAAGAAAAAAAAAGATATCTATATACAACCTACAACAGACTCATTTCTGACCTAAGAACATCTGCAGATTGAAAGTGAGAGGGTGGAGAAATCTTTATCATGCAAATGGATGTCAAAAGAAAGCCAGACTGGCAATACTTCATTGGACAAACTAGACTTTTTGTTCTTATATTATTTTTATCCTGCTTTGGTATCAGGGTAATAATGGCCTCATAGAATAATTTTGAATATGTTCCCTCTCTCTATTCCATTATTTCAACGGTTTTGATAAAAGACTGTAATTAATTATTTTTTTAAATGTTTGGTAGAATTCATCAATGAAACCATACAGCCATGGGCTTTTTTGAGCCGGGAGATTTTTTTTTTTTTTTTAAGATTTTTTAATTTATTTGACAGAGAGAGAAATCACAAGTAGGCAGAGAGGAAGGGAAACAGGCTTCCTGTTGAGCAGAGAGCCCAATGTGGGGCTGGATCTCAGGACCCTGAGATCATGACCTGAGCCAAAGGCAGAAGCTTAACACACTGAGCCACTCAGATACCCCGAGCTGGAGATTTTTAATTTCTAACTCAACTTGCATTCTTGTTATTGGTCTAAGAAGATTTCCTATCTCTTGGACTCAAGATTCATGATTGAATCTTGTGACTTGTACATTTTTAGGAATTATCTGGTTTTATTTTCTATGTTATCTCATTTATTAGATAACTATTCATAGTGATCTGTTATCATACTATGTATTTCTATGGTATCTGTTGTACTGTTTTCTCTTCCATTTCTCATTTTGGTTTTTGAGCCATCTAGTTTTTTCTTAGTTAATGTAGTTAAACCATTGCCAATTTTGTTTATTATTTATTTACTTATTTTTGGAAAAACTTGGTCATTTCTTTCAGTGTTATTATTTATTCTGGTTTTTATATTTATTTTTGAATTGTCTTCATTATTTTCTTCCTTTACTAAATTTCAGATAAAATTCTTCTTTTTCTAGTCCCAGTGGTGTCATACTATTTAACTTTTCTTCTTAATACAAATACTTATAGCATAAATTTCACCCTAACATCTACTTTCGCTGCATCCTGTAGGTTTAAGAATATTGAGTTTTCTCTTCTTATTGTTGTTTTGAGACATATTTTGATTTTTCGTTTATTTGGCCCATTGCTTAGGTAGCAGTGCTTTGTTCAAAATTTATATATTAAATATTTAATATTTACATTGCAGAAAGAGTGTGATAGATCCATAAGATGAAATACTAGTAAGATCATAAAGAAGGAATGAAGTAGTGATACACACACACACACACACACACACACATATATATATGCTACATCATGAATAAGCCTTAAAAAACATTATGCTCAGCAAAGGAAACCCATCACAGAAGACCAATATTGTATGATTCTGTGGATATAAAATGTCCAGAAGAGACAAATCTTCACAGACAGAAAGTGGCTTAGTGATTACCTGGGGTTAGAAGTGTGTTGAGTGATGAGTCACTGCTAATGGGTACAACTCCTTTTCAGCGTAACAAAAATGTTCTAACCTTACATTGTGATGACAGAGGCACAATGCTGCAAATATATTAAAAACCAGTGAACTGCATAACTTAAATGGTATGTGAACTACATCTCAATTTTTTTTTTTTAATTTTCGAAAAGAAGTGGTCAACTACAGTGAGAAAGAAATAAAAAACTGTTGAATCAAATTAAATATTTTTGGGGGGGACGCCTGGGTGGCTCAGTGGGTTAAAGCCTCTGCCTTCGGCTCAGGTCATGATCCCAGGGTCCTGGGATCGAGCCCCGCATCAGGCTCTCTGCTCAACGGGGAGCCTGCTTCCTCCTCTCTCTCCCTGCCTCTCTGCCTACTTGTGATCTCTGTCTGTCAAATAAATAAATAATATCTTTTAAAAATATATAAAATAAAATCTATAAATATTTTTGGGGAATACTAAAAAAAAGAGAGCCAGTTTTAAAAGTTTCTGTGTACTTGTGTTTTTAAAACTGTGTATGAATTAATTTTATTAGTCAAAGTTATTAACACAGGGTCACATGGGTGGCTCAATCAATTAAGCATCTGCCTTCAGCTCAGGTAATGATCCAGGGTTCTGGAATTGAGCCCCACATCAGGCTACCTGCTCAGCCAAGAGCCTGCCTCTGTCTCTCTCTCTGCCACTCCTTCTGCTTGTGCTCTTTCTCACTTGTGCTCTCTCTGAAATAAATAAATAAAATATTTTTAAAAGATTATTAACACAGAGCCTTCAGAGTTAGACAAAATTGGGCCCAGATGAGACATCTATTTGCTTGTAGTATTTTATTATTCAAAGCTTCAATTTTCTTCAGTGTGGAAGAATTATTTACCTCATTGAACTGGCACACAAACTCAGTAAATATTATTTATTATTCTTTTATTTAATATGATTGTGTAAGTTTGGAAATACACGATAATCACAAAATCAATTGCATGTGTTGTGGCATTCTGCACTTAAAATTTGAGAAATACTTTACTTGAAAATATGGTTGAGATCTTCTACTAATAGAGCCTGGAAAAAAATAACCAAAATCAGCAAGATTGGGTTTCTATTAATCCTCAGGAATATCTTATTTTATCAAGCATACTGTAAAAAATAGTATTAGCTATAGTTATTTAAAAATATTATATGCCAGATGTGATACAGACATTCTACTACACTTTAATTTACTATTCCTCACAACAAACTTATGAGGAAGATACTTTTATTGCCCCATTTTAAGATGAAAAAAGCAAAACTGAGATTAAATAATTTGTTCAAGTTTATACAGCCTGGTTGGTAGCTGAGATTTGCCTAACTTCAGAGTTCAGATTTGTTGCTACTACGTTATACCTCCAAAATTAAGTGTCACTTACTTCTCAGCTTTATAAAATGACACTGAAGATAGCTTACACGTATTTTCTGACCCAGACATATCAAAGCTTGTAAAAACTTATAGTTAATTTTTATAATTTTCCCTGTGTGAATGTTGTTGCAATTTGTACATTACCATTCATATTAACAAAGCCACTAGGGTTTCATCTCAGCTCTGCTGTGCTAGTTCCATTAAAAATTAATAACAAAAATTACCTCCTTAATTAATAGGCACAGGAGGAGTTCCTAACTCACTGCAGAATTTTATATTGCTTGTTCATCAAACTCAAAATAATTTAGCAACTACCTAATTAATTCCTAATTGATATCATTCGGCCATTACTTCTCCACTTGCATCTGGAAATATACCAAGAGATACTGCCCTAGGTGTTTTTATATATAACATCCAAAATAACCAGCAAAAACAAAATAAATTTCTTCACCCAATCATCCAAATGACCATTGCATTGTTTTTATCAAACAGTGATAAATAAAGAAAATATATTTTCAACTAACTTCTTTGCAAACAAAAAAGACCAAATTTAATACAAAGTAACAACCTGGTTTTCTCTCTGAACATTACAGATTTGGGTTAATAAGTTTTAAAATATTTAACACAAGAAATTTATTATTTCTTTTAGAATTACTATTTGAAATATGTTGTGGTATTTTAGACACATGACTACTGTCTGGGAATAAAAAGTTTCCATACATTTAAATGTATTAGTTTCAACACCAGGAAATGTACCACCTGTTATAAGCAAAGTGCCTTAATTAATTTTTGAATAATTCATACTAAGAAAACATCACTTATTTTTTAAAGATTTATTTATTTTAGAAAGAGAGAGAGGGAGCATATGCATGAGCAGTGGGGGAGGAGCAGAGGGAGAGAGAGAGGGAAAGAGACTCTTTAGCAGACTCCCTGCTAAGTGTGGAGCCTGAAGCAAAGCTTCATGTCAGGACCCTGAGATCATGACCTGGGTGAGATCAAGAGTCAAACGCTTAACCAACAGAGCCACCCAGGCTTCCCTAGCAAAACACCACTTAAAATGATACACAGAATTTAGACTATAAAAATTAAAATGACAGGGGCGCCTGGGTGGCTCAGTGGGTTAAGCCTCTGCCTTCGGCTTGGGTCATGATCTCAGGGTCTTGGGATCGAGCCCCACATCAGGCTCTCTGCTCAGCGGGGAGCCTGCTTTCCCTTCTCTCTCTCTGCCTGCCTCTCTGCCTACTTGTGATCTCTGTCTGTCAAATAAATAAATAAAATCTTAAACTTTATTTAAAAAATTAAAGTGACAAAGTATATGTTAAAACAATAGATAATCATGATGAAGCATTAAGAAATTAAGGACTATAAAAAATACCAATGATTGGGAAAACTCTATGATGAGGAATTAAGAAGTCAAGAGGAATAACTAACTTCTACTGGGCTCGTATTTTATTCTAGGCAATGATGAAAGGCACTTTGCATATAAATATATCTCCTACTTAGGATGATATTTGAGATAGCTTTATTGTCATTTTACAAATTTAAAAAAAAAATGCTTAGGGGTGCCTAAGTGGCTCAGTGGGTTAAGCCTCTGCCTTCGGCTTGGGTCATGATCTCAGGGTCTTGGGATCGAGCCCCACATCAGGCTCTCTGCTCAGCGGGGAGCCTGCTTTCCCTTCTCTCTCTCTGCCTGCCTCTCTGCCTACTTGTGATCTCTGTCTGTCAAATAAATAAATAAAATCTTAAACTTTATTTAAAAAATTAAAGTGACAAAGTATATGTTAAAACAATAGATAATCATGATGAAGCATTAAGAAATTAAGGACTATAAAAAATACCAATGATTGGGAAAACTCTATGATGAGGAATTAAGAAGTCAAGAGGAATAACTAACTTCTACTGGGCTCGTATTTTATTCTAGGCAATGATGAAAGGCACTTTGCATATAAATATATCTCCTACTTAGGATGATATTTGAGATAGCTTTATTGTCATTTTACAAATTTAAAAAAAAAATGCTTAGGGGTGCCTAAGTGGCTCAGTGGGTTAAGCCTCTGCCTTCAGCTTGGGTCGTGATCCCAGGGTCCTGGGATTGAGCCCCGCATTGGGCTCTCTGCTTAGCAGGGAGCCAGCTATCTCCCTCTCTCTCTGCCTGCTTCTGTGCCTACTTGTGATCTTTCTCTCTGTCAAATAAATAACCAAAATCTTAAAAAAAAAATTGCTTAAAAAAATTCGGTCATTTGCACAAGGTCACTGTGGTACAGCTAGAATGCTAACTTGGATATGTCTGTCTCCAAAGTGCCTATTCACTTTGATATTAATTTGTCATTTCTTTAATTAGAATGGATCTTTAAGATGCAATTTCCTCTCAGAGGGTTATTGTGAGCATTAACTTGAGACAGCTTAGGAAAAAAACATAGCTCATTTAGGCATTTAGTTTTCCTTTCCATCAACTTGGATATCCAGCTACTACTTGGTAAAAGTGATGCACCACCAACTTCTAGTAGTCAAGAAAAGAATTGGGAAAATGGCATTTTAATGAGTGCATTCCAAACAGGTAACACCAAAATGTGTTTTAACTTTAATTACGATGCTTCACTGTCAAATTAGGTGCATGTTTTGCATCATTTTTTGAAGGTAATACTACAAACAGTCTAAAGTCTAAATAGAAATATGACCTTGTTCTAGTTTACCATGGAAAAGAAGAGCTAAAGATGAACTGTTCTGAAAGCAAAACTCAAATTCTTATTCTTATTTCTTTATCAAATACTATGCACTGTCCAATATTTAACTGGCATTATGGTAACAACTATTTGTAGAAAAGTTACCTTATTTAGTCACAGAAGGGTAACATTTTGCCAATAGTTCATTTTCGTGGACTCATCAAGCAGTAACATTACTTAACATTAGATATTCTACTGGGTTTTATGACAGTTACCTTAAAGTAAGATGAGGAAAATGATTGACAACATCTACTTCCAACTATTTCCAAAGTTAAAATTACCCAAAGAATGTTAATATGTACAAGGAACTGAGTTTTATTTTTGGACAAAGCAGGATCCTCATAAAATTCCTAGTTTTTGCTACACTGTTATGTCAACAGTTAGAACTGCTTCTACTGAACTGGTAGCAAGATGCCACCAGCTTGTACTCAAAGGAGATGCTGAAGAAATTGCTCTTGATATCAATCATTTATACTTTATAAAGACATGTGAGCAAAATAACTTTCAGTTCTTAGTAACAAAAATTCTTTATTTAATAAAATCCACTGGTTGACTGAATGATTCATGGCATATATTTTTAATCACACAACTGGTTGAGCTTCCTTCTTCACATATGTTAGGAAAGCACTCCAAGTAACACTTCCTGCTCACTATGGTGATACTAGTGTATGTTTTGTGTGCCAACCTCACCAGTAGTATCATCTTATTTTTTGTATCTTTTTTACCATTATTCTATTTTCCTTGAGTGATTATTACTTTTCAAGATGCTTAAATGAATAGGAAGAAAAATCCTCCACACAAACATGTAAAACCACATAAAGAAAAATAAGGAAAAATAACACTGCTGGTATTTTTTGTTTCACAGAATATACAGTTCATAACACATATTTCACTGTAAGGAAAATTTTTAAGGATTTTTATTTATTTATTTGAGAGAGAGAGAGAGAGAGAGAGCACAAGTGGGGGGAGCATAGGCAAAGGGAGAAGGAGAAGCAGACTCCCCACTGAGCAGGAAGCTTGATGTGGGGCTCAATCCCAGAACTTAGGGATCATGAACTGAGCTGAAGGACATTTAACTGACTGAATTACCCAGGTGCCCCTGTAAAGAAAATTTTAAGGTCATTTATTTGAGTCTTTGAGATATTAAATGCTTTGTTTGTACCTTTTTTTCCCCAAAAAACACTACTGAGATATACCTAACATCACTACTAAATCTTGAGTGATTCAATTTGTGGCAAAAATAACACCATACCAATAAATAAGAGAGTGAAGAGAAATATAAAATGTGGGAAGAGTCACAAATATATATTTTTAATTTATCAAGATATTAAAAAAGAGCATCTCATTTTTTTTAATCAAAACTGTGTTTGGTCATGTATACATTATAAATGATTTGCTAAGTAAAGAAACAATAAATATAATACACAGGAGAAATGAATGTCTAGCATTAAACAAACTGATAATCCTGTATTTGAAACATGATGCATATAAGTTATTTATTAAAAATATTATCCAGAAAAGTAATTTAAACATTTATTCAAGAAAAACATGATTAAAGACAACTTGACGGCTTATCCATAGGATTTTTAATCTAAAAGCTTCACTTTTATACTAGAATTTACAAAGATAAAGTTAGAAAATGCCAAGATAAAAGTAAATTATTCAGAATAGTTGTTTTTTATTTTTTTCTCCCTAAGGCAGAATTTTTTGAGAACTCACTTTGAATTCATAAATCTTTGCCTCATTGAAATTGTCCTTTCTTACTTTCAGTAATAATAATAATAATAATAATAATAATAATATTCACTTATTGCACTATAAAACAGATACTCATCTGTACTATTATTTGTACTACCTCTCCCTTTAAAAAAGGAGTGTGTTAATTTAGGACTCTGTAGAAACATTTATATATTAAAAGGATTTGTGGAACTTTACTCAAATTGTCTACAGCACTGGTCAAAAACAAACTTTAAAATCTATCTGTAAACTTACAATTCACTTTTAGATGAAAATACAGATAGCAAAGAATGGGAAAAAAGCATATCAAAAGATGTCCACAATTATTGTGACCACAATAATGAACAGTCATCTTTACCAAGGCAGGTATAGTCATAAGTGTGTAATTTTCAACAACATGATGAAACACCTAGATACACATTTAATTGTGCAAGTATTGGGCATTTCTATGACAAAGACCTTGAGCCACACAACTCAAATTCTATTTTTTCTGCTTTGTTTGTGCTATATGATATTTTAATTCCCTAGTTGATATATTTTAGCTCTTATCCCTTAACTGCAAGTAGCACATCAACTAACAATGATTCATATTATATGAATATTAACTATCTACACTTACTATGCATTCTGTATCCTTTAGAACGTCTTTTGTATGTTAAATCACTCAATATGAGCAATGTCCAATGTATACATGTTGAAAGAAGTATCTTTTTATAAAAAAATCACCTTGGCCATTATATTAAGCCTTTCTGTAAATTGCTATAAATCTTTGCCCTAATAAGACTCTAGAACCAAAAACTGAAAATGTTTTACCCTAAAAAACTTTTTTAACCCCCCCACTGATTTTTAGTAATATAAGTAATAGAATTTAATGATATCATTATTTCAGTTTTCAGACTTTTAAAAATAACTTTTATTTAAACTATCATTTAAAAATGGTTAGCATGAATGAGCTTTTTATCAATATCAATTAATCAATGATGAGCTTCTTATATTTTGAGAAGACCTTTAATTATGTTGCTTAATAAAAATATAAATTGCATAAAACCTATTCAATCAGAAATTCTTTTGTTTTTTAAGATTTTATTTATTTATTTATTTGACAGAGAGAGAGAGAGATCACAAGTAGGCAGAGAGGCAGGCAGAGAGAGGGGAGGAAGCAGGCTCCCTGCTAAGCAGAGAGCCCAATTCGGGGCTCGACCCCAGGACCCTGGGATCATGACCTGAGCTGAAAGCAGAGGCTTTAACCCACTGAGACACCCAGGTGTCCGAGAACTTCTTTCTGAGCTAACGTGCATAAACAGATAGTTGTGGCTTTTTTCAAGGCCTATAATGTGCCATCCACTGTGAAACAGGTTTTCAAAACACATTTTCTAAAGGAACATTAAACAAACCCAAGTCACTCTAAGGAATATTTCATATATCAGAATTGTACTTCAGGTAGGCAAAGGGAGGTCATTTACCCAAAGAAAAATTTAGTTAACTCAGTTGATTAAAGAGGTATTACAGTTTTGGCTTCAACTAAGATACCTACACCCTGAAATAGTCTTGGGAGATGTACAGTTTTAAGTATATCATATCATCTTTTTTCTTACAATAAACTAATGAAGTACATAGCACCCATTACTTTATAAAAAAATGAAATTAAAGTTTAAAAATGCTTCTTTTTGCTCCCAAATAAATTGAACTAAAGTCTGTATATTTTAAAGTCACCCTTTGCACTTCATCATGAGTGCCTACCAAACATAACTGAGATTGCTACATCATCTGTAATTCTTTGAAATTAATACCTGGTTTTATTTTTTTTATTGTGAAAATCTTTAAAAATCCGAAAACAAGAAAATACTACAATTAATGCACAAACTTCTCACCCCAAACACCTACTGTTCAGCTTTGAAAATTTTCAACAACTCTCCAATTTTGTTTCATCTATTCCCTCTTCCATACTTGTTGGTAAAGTAAATGTAATATATCATACTGTTTCAACCACATGCCTCTCTCTAAAATTTTCTTTAAAAAACAAAACAAAAATATTCAATACCCAACAAGATAAATAATTCTGTAATAATTTAGTCATTTCTCAAATTTCTCTGACTGACCCAGAAATATATTTTTATAGTGTTTTAAGTTTTCCAGGTGTGCCAACAAAGATGTCACACAGCATCTGCCTCTTTTAATCTACAATATTCCTCCCCTTTTTACATGCCATTTATCTGCTTAAGGAACCAGATCATTATGCTGTAAAATTCCTCATATTCTATATTTGGTTGCTGGATTCCCTCTCTCCTCATCCCAGTATTTCCTGCAAAATCACAATTTAATCAAGAAAACTGAACAGATAGAAGTACATGTAGGCAGGAGTGGTAGTGCTGTGTACTTCTCCAGGCACTGCATTGAGAGGGAAAAATGTCTAGTTGTTACAATTTTAGTGATGTTAGTGATCACTGGATTTAGGTATTGCCAGTCTAACCCCAAACTGCAAAGTTCTCCATCAACAACATACACTTACAGCCATGCCAGGGCACATAGAGGCATCTTCTTATTCTTTTAATAGCTGCTTAGTATACCATCGTACATTCAACAAATGTCCTGTTGAAGAACATTTGAGGGTTTCCAATATTTTGTAATTATAAATATCTTGCAATGAATAGATATTTGGATGCATTATTTTGTATATTTCCAGTGTTTTACAATTAAATTTCCAGAAGTTGGATAGTTGAATCTAAAGGTAAATGTATATATAGTCTTGTTAAATATTGACAAATTCCCTCAAAAAGTGTGTAAATCGGGAGGAGTCAAGATGGCGGAGAAGTAGCAGGCTGAGACTGCTTCAGCTAGCCGGAGATCAGCTAGATAGCTTATCTAAAGATTGCAAACACCTGAAAATCCATCGGCAGATCGAAGAGAAGAAGAACAGCAATTCTGGAAACAGAAAAACAACCACTTTCTGAAAGGTAGGACCGGCGGAGAAGTGAATCCAAAGCGACGGGAAGATAGACCCCGGGGGGAGGGGCCGGCTCCCAGCAAGCGGCAGAGCAACGGTGCACAAAATCAGGACTTTTAAAAGTCTGTTCCGCTGAGGGACATCGCTCCAGAGGCTAAACCGGGGCGAAGCCCACGCGGGGTCAGCGTGACCTCAGGTCCCGCAGGGTCACAGAAGGATCGGGGGTGTCTGAGTGTCGCAGACCTTGCGGGTATTGGAAGGGGAAAGCCGGCTACAGAGACAGAGCCGACAGTAAGCTCACAGCTCGGTGTTACCTTGAACCGGTCACAGGCTCGGTGAGCTCGGAGCGCGGCCGGAGGTCAGGCAGACGGGAGTAACTGGCGCTGTTCTATGAGGGCGCACTGAGGAGTGCGGCCCTGGGCTCTCGGCTCCTCCGGGCCGGAGACCAGGAGGCCGCCATTTGTATTCCCGTCCTCTGGAACTCTACGAAAGTGCTCAGGGAACAAAAGCTCCTGAAAGCAAACCCGAGCGGATTACTCACCCCGGCCCCGGGTAAGGGCGGTGTCATTCGGCCTGGGGCAAAGACACTTGAGAATCACTACAACAGGCCCCTCCCCCAGAAGATCAACAAGAAATACAGCCGACACCAAGCTCACCTACCAAGGAGTGCGGTTTCAATACCAAGGAGAGCAGCAGAATTCCATAGGAGGAGAAAGCCAAGCACGGAACTCATGGCTTTTTCCCTGTGATTTTTTTTTAGTCTTGCAGTTAATTTAATTTTTTTTCTTTTTCAGTTTTTGTCTTTTTTTTCTCGCCTTCGGGTAAAATTTTTTTTTTTTTTTAACTGTTACCTTTTTCTTTTTTTAACGATTTTTTACTAGTTTATCTAATATATATATTTTTTCTTTTTTACATTTTTCTTAGGTGTTTTCTTTTTTTTTAAATTCTTTTCTTTTCTTTTTTTTTTCTTTTTTCTTTTTTTTTTCTTTCTTCCTTTTTGAACCTCTTTTTATCCCCTTTCTCCCCCCTCACGATTTTGGATCTCTTCTAATTTGGTTAAAGCATTTTTTCCTGGGGTTGTTGCCACCCTTTTAGTATTTTACTAGCCCCTTCATATACTCTTATCTGGACAAAATGACAAGACGGAAAAATTCAACACAAAAAAAAGAACAAGAGGCAGTACCGAAGGCTAGGGACCTAATCAATACAGACATTGGTAATATGTCAGATCTAGAGTTCAGAATGACAATTCTCAAGGTTCTAGCCGGGCTCGAAAAAGGCATGGAAGATATTAGAGAAACCCTCTCGAGAGATATAAAAACCCTTTCTGGAGGAATAAAAGAACTAAAATCTAACCAAGTTGAAATCAAAAAAGCTATTAATGAGGTGCAATCAAAAATGGAGGCTCTCACTGCTAGGATAAATGAGGCAGAAGAAAGAATTAGTGATATAGAAGACCAAATGACAGAGAATAAAGAAGCTGAGCAAAAGAGGGACAAACAGCTACTGGACCTCGAGGGGAGAATTCGAGAGAGAAGTGACACCATAAGACGAAACAACATTAGAATAATTGGGATTCCAGAAGAAGAAGAAAGAGAGAGGGGAGCAGAAGGTATACTGGAGAGAATTATTGGGGAGAATTTCCCCAATATGGCAAAGAGAATGAGCATCAAAATTCAGGAGGTTCAGAGAATGCCCCTCAAAATCAATAAGAATAGGCCCACACCCTGTCACCTAATAGTAAAATTTACAAGTCTCAGTGACAAAGAGAAAATCCTGAAAGCAGCCCGGGAAAAGAAGTCTGTCACATACAATGGTAAAAATATTAGATTGGCAGCTGACTTATCCACAGAGACCTGGCAGGCCAGAAAGAGCTGGCATGATATTTTCAGAGCACTAAACGAGAAAAACATGCAGCCAAGAATACTATATCCAGCTAGGCTATCACTGAAAATAGAAGGAGAGATTAAAAGCTTCCAGGACAAACAAAAACTGAAAGAATTTGCAAATACCAAACCAGCTCTACAGGAAATATTGAAAGGGGTCCTCTAAGCAAAGAGAGAGCCTACAAGTGGTAGATCAGAAAGGAACAGAGACCATATACAGTGACAGTCACCTTACAGGCAATACAATGGCACTAAATTCATATCTCTCAATAGTTACCCTGAATGTTAATGGGCTAAATGCCCCTGTCAAAAGATACAGGGTATCAGAATGGATAAAAAAACAAAACCCATCTATATGTTGTCTCCAAGAAACTCATTTTAAGCCCGAAGACACCTCCAGATTTAAAGTGAGGGGGTGGAAAAGAATTTACCATGCTAATGGACATCAGAAGAAAGCAGGAGTGGCAATCCTTATATCAGATCAATTAGATTTTAAGCCAAAGACTATAATAAGAGATGAGGAAGGACACTATATCATACTCAAAGGGTCTGTCCAACAAGAAGATTTAACAATTTTAAATATCTATGCCCCCAACGTGGGAGCAGCCAACTATATAAACCAATTAATAACAAAATCAAAGAAACACATCAACAATAATGCAATAATAGTAGGGGACTTTAACACTCCCCTCACTGAAATGGACAGATCATCCAAGCAAAAGATCAGCAAGGAAATAAAGGCCTTAAACGACACACTGGACCAGATGGACATCACAGATATATTCAGAATATTTCATCCCAAAGCAACAGAATACACATTCTTCTCTAGTGCACTGGGAACATTCTCCAGAATAGATCACATCCTCGGTCCTAAATCAGGACTCAACCAGTATCAAAAGATTGGGATCATTCCCTGCATATTTTCAGACCACAATGCTCTAAAGCTAGAACTCAACCACAAAAGGAAGTTTGGAAAGAACCCAAATACATGGAGACTAAACAGCATCCTTCTAAAGAATGAATGGGTCAACCGGGAAATTAAAGAAGAATTGAAAAAAATCATGGAAACAAATGATAATGAAAACAAAACGGTTCAAAATCTGTGGGACACAACAAAGGCAGTCCTGAGAGGAAAATATATAGCGGTACAAGCCTTTCTCAAGAAACAAGAAAGGTCTCAGGTACACAACCTAACCCTACACCTAAAGGAGCTGGAGAAAGAACAAGAAAGAAACCCTAAGCCCAGCAGGAGAAGAGAAATCATAAAGATCAGAGCAGAAATCAATGAAATAGAAACCAAAAAAACAATAGAACAAATCAACGAAACTAGGAGCAGGTTCTTTGAAAGAATTAATAAAATTGATAAACCCCTGGCCCGACTTATCAAAAAGAAAAGAGAAAGGACCCAAATAAATAAAATCATGAATGAAAGAGGAGAGATCACAACTAACACCAAAGAAATACAAACTATTATAAGAACATACTATGAGCAACTCTACGCCAATAAATTTGACAATCTGGAAGAAATGGATGCATTCCTAGAAACATATAAACTACCACAACTGAACCAGGAAGAAATAGAAAGTCTGAACAGACCCATAACCAGTAAGGAGATTGAAACAGTCATTAAAAATCTCCAAACAAACAAAAGCCCAGGGCCAGACCGCTTCCCGGGGGAATTCTACCAAACATTTAAAGAAGAACTAATTCCTATTCTCCTGAAACTCTTCCAAAAAATAGAAATGGAAGGAAAACTTCCAAACTCATTTTATGAGGCCAGCATCACCTTGATCCCAAAACCAGACAAGGATCCCACCAAAAAAGAGAGCTATAGACCGATATCCTTGATGAACACAGATGCAAAAATACTCAACGAAATACTAGCCAATAGGATTCAACAGTACATTAAAAAGATTATTCACCACGACCAAGTGGGATTTATTCCAGGGCTGCAAGGTTGGTTCAACATCCGCAAATCAGTCAATGTGATACAACACATCAATAAAAGAAAGAACAAGAACCATATGATACTCTCAATAGATGCTGAAAAAGCATTTGACAAAGTACAGCATCCCTTCCTGATCAAAACTCTTCAAAGTGTAGGGATAGAGGGCACATACCTCAATATCATCAAAGCCATCTATGAAAAACCCACCGCAAATATCATTCTCAATGGAGAAAAACTGAAAGCTTTTCCGCTAAGGTCAGGAACACGGCAGGGATGTCCATTATCACCACTGCTATTCAACATAGTACTAGAGGTCCTAGCCTCAGCAATCAGACAACAAAAGGAAATTAAAGGTATCCAAATCGGCAAAGAAGAAGTCAAATTATCACTCTTCGCAGATGATATGATACTATATGTGGAAAACCCAAAAGACTCCACTCCATAACTGCTAGAACTTATACAGGAATTCAGTAAAGTGTCAGGATATAAAATCAATGCACAGAAATCAGTTGCATTTCTCTACACCAACAGCAAGACAGAAGAAATAGAAATTAAGGAGTCAATCCCATTTACAATTGCACCCAAAACCATAAGATACCTAGGAATAAACCTAACCAAAGAGACACAGAATCTATACTCAGAAAACTATAAAGTACTCATGAAAGAAATTGAGGAAGACACAAAGAAATGGAAAAATGTTCCATGCTCCTGGATTGGAAGAATAAATATTGTGAAAATGTCTATGCTACCTAAAGCAATCTACACATTTAATGCAATTCCTATCAAAGTACCATCCATCTTTTTCAAAGAAATGGAACAAATAATGCTAAAATTTATATGGAACCAGAAAAGACCTCGAATAGCCAAAGGGATATTGAAAAAGAAAGCCAACGTTGGTGGCATCACAATTCCGGACTTCAAGCTCTATTACAAAGCTGTCATCATCAAGACAGCATGGTACTGGCACAAAAACAGACACATAGATCAATGGAACAGAATAGAGAGCCCAGAAATAGACCCTCAACTCTATGGTCAACTCATCTTCGACAAAGCAGGAAAGAATGTCCAATGGAAAAAAGACAGCCTCTTCAATAAATGGTGCTGGGAAAATTGGACAGCCACATGCAGAAAAATGAAATTGGACCATTTCCTTACACCACACAAAAAAATAGACTCAAAATGGATGAAGGACCTCAATGTGCGAAAGGAATCCATCAAAATCCTTGAGGAGAACACAGGCAGCAACCTCTTTGACCTCTGCCGCAGCAACATCTTCCTAGGAACAACGCAAAAGGCAAGGGAAGCAAGGGCAAAAATGAACTATTGGGATTTCATCAAGATCAAAAGCTTTTGCACAGCAAAGGAAACAGTGAACAAAATCAAAAGACAACTGACAGAATGGGAGAAGATATTTGCAAACGACATATCAGATAAAGGACTAGTGTCCAGAATCTATAAAGAATTTAGCAAACTCAACACCCAAAGAACAAATAATCCAATCAAGAAATGGGCAGAGGACATGAACAGACATTTCTGCAAAGAAGACATCCAGATGGCCAACAGACACATGAAAAAGTGCTCCATATCACTCGGCATCAGGGAAATACAAATCAAAACCACAATGAGATATCACCTCACACCAGTCAGAATGGCTAAAATCATCAAGTCAGGAAATGACAGATGCTGGCGAGGATGCGGAGAAAGGGGAACCCTCCTACACTGTTCGTGGGAATGCAAGCTGGTGCAGCCACTCTGGAAAACAGCATGGAGGTTCCTCAAAATGTTGAAAATAGAACTGCCCTATGACCGAGCAATTGCACTATTGGGTATTTACCCCAAGGATACAAACGTAGTGATCCAAAGGGGCACATGCACCCGAATGTTTATAGCAGCAATGTCCACAATAGCCAAACTATGGAAAGAACCTAGATGTCCATCAACAGATGAATGGATCAAGAAGATGTGGTATATATACACAATGGAATACTATGCAGCCATCAAAAGAAATGAAATCTTGCCATTTGCGACAACATGGATGGAACTAGAGCGTATCATGCTTAGCGAAATAAGTCAAGCAGAGAAAGACAACTATCATATGATCTCCCTGATATGAGGAAGTGGTGATGCAACATGGGGGCTTAAGTTGGTAGGAGAAGAATAAATGAAACAAGATGGGATTGAGAGGGAGACAAACCATAAGTGACTCTTAATCTCACAAAACAAACTGAGGGTTGCTGGGGGGAGGGGGTTTGGGAGAAGGGGGTGGGATTATGGACATTGGGGAGGGTATGTGCTTTGGTGAGTGCTGTGAAGTGTGTAAACCTGGTGATTCACAGACCTGTACCCCTGGGGATAAAAATATATGTTTATAAAAAATAAAAAATTAATTAAAAAAAAAAGTGTTTAAATCATCACTATACGTAATTCTTCTAAGATAAATATGCATGAATGACAAAATTGTATAATGTATCTGTATAAAAATGAGAAAAAAATCTCCATTTTTAAAAGACTATCTGTCAAATCAATTACAGCAAGAATGTTTTAAAAAATGATTATCCTAAATTTGTATTTAACTAGAAAAAAATTTAAAGTGACTTCTTTGGATATCAGCCTATAGTACAGAGTAATAAAATATAAACATTGTGAAATGTAAAATATAAACAGGGGCTTCTTTTGATAATTCTTAATGTGATATTATCTATAATAGAAAAATACTGCATAAACAAAAAAATCCTTATAAAATATTAAAAGTGGAAATAACCTTAGAGATTATGTTTAATTCTTAGAAGTTAATAATATATTATATATATATAAAATATAATATATATTGAATAATATATAAAATCCAGCAGGCTGATTTTCGCAAATATCTGCAGGAAGGTCAAGATTTTAAAGTTTCAATTTAATATTTTTTTGAGAGAGAGAGAGGAGAGACAGAGAGGTAGAAGGAGGGGCAGAGAGAAAGGGAGAGAGAGAATCTAAAACAGGCTCCGTACCCAGCATGGGATGGGGCCTGATGTGCAACTCGACCCCACGACCCTGAGATCACGACAAGAGCCAAAATCAAGAGTCAGATACTTAACCAACTGAGACTAGTATGCACCCTAATATTATTTCTACTTCAATTTGAAAATGACTATGTTCAAGATGTTATAAGCAAAAAAACAAAAAAGTAAACAACAGCTTCTCCTGTACCCAAATATCTAACTATGAATAAACAATCCCTATCACCTACTTTAACAGGAGTAATTTTGGTTTTGATTTGGTTTTGATTTGAAGATAAAACAATTTATACTTACTATAAATTTATACTATTACAAATATAATGAGTTCCCTTCTTAATTTCTTCAACAATAATTTATTTCTCTCATACTACAAACTCAGTGTTTCTGTGTGTTTGTGGTCATTATTGACAGTTACTAATTATTAAAAATTAATTGAGTTATTAATTTTGCAACCTTTTTGCTTCAGTATTAGCCTATGCAGCTATTATGGAAGCAGTTAAGATTCTTAAGAGTAAACCTTGATCTACAAAACCTCCATTTGGTTATATAAAATAAATAAGTAATGGGATCATATCAGTTTTCTTCTTCTCTCAAAAAGAGAAATATTAAAATTTCCATTATGTATTAAATTGCAATTTCTTTCTTTGAAATGCCTTCATAGGAATTTTTTTCCTATTTTATAATGGTCTTCCACTGGATTTGTATTTCCATAATAGATTATAAGATCATCAGATTCATGTGTCAATGATACCTAGCATGTGCCTTGCACATATGATATGCAAACTGGAGATGGAAAAGATTGAATGCATCCTAAACAATATAAAGTTTATCAATGAATTGATAAATGATTAGGATCAGAGTTGCATGAGCTCATGTATTTACTTAACACTTACCTGAAGGATGAAGATTCTGTTCCTCTAAAAATTCTAGATCAAGCATTAGGTCATCTTCATCCAGTTCACAAGATCCCAAATTATTCAAAACATCCTAAAGAAAAAGCACAATCAAGAGTTAGAGACCAAACAGCTGAGAAATTGAGGCAATATCCACATACAGATGCTATGAACTTTAACATTATCTGCCCAATAAAATATTCTAAAAATTATTATAAAAATCTTAACTTCCACTAAAACTACTAAAGATTTAAAGGTTTTTTTCAAATGTATAGAAGTCTGTAAACTGAAGTTTTATTTTTTTTTTATTTAGCTTTAGAATCTGGACATTCTTCTGACATATTTAATGAATTCTCAAATAAATTCTGTGTACAGTGGCAACTGTACGATATCAATTTAAACCATACTTGGAAGCAAAGGTCCAGTTACCATTTCCCAATCATTTGCTTAAGATTAGGAAAGAGGAACAGAAAAAATAAACAACAATCAGATTGAAAATTAATTGACTTTCATGCCATAAACATCAGAGCTAGATTATGTTTTTTGCCTTCTCCTCCCCTCCCCTCACCTTCCCATTCTTTAAGAGGGCAAATAGCAAAATAAGCCAGAAGAGTATACTGAGAAGTCTTGAGGGGAAACAGTGATGTGCAGAGGTAGGAATTCTTGAGGGAGGAATAAGGACCTAATTTGTGTATTTGTGTATACAGACAGGTGATGACTATATTAAGAAAAAGCACTAATTTAACATTTAGAGACTTCATTGAAATAACAAAAGTACATCTTTTGTACTTTTGTACAAAGGTACATGATGCTACATGTAGTAAATGACACTTATCTCAGACCACTTTTCCTATTGATGTGAACATTACCATAATTATTTATGTTTAAAGAACTAAATTTTCATTTTAAAAGGTCCAGTGATATTATCAAATGGAAACTGAACACCTTATTTCTAGGGATTGTAAGTAAGGGCACAGGGCAGGGAAGGAGTAAGGACACTGACATTTAAATAAATTATTCTCACTTAAAAAAAAAGGAATTAAATATTATTAAGTTTTAGAATCATGTGGTATCTGTGAATAGAACACAAAGGTGAAAATATCCCCAAATCTAAGGGATTATTCTACCAATGAAAGCTACAGTAGTCATTATCTTACTGTATTATATTGTATCTTTATTAATCACAAGGTAACTAGTACTTTATAAAAAAATCAACTGTTTACTGGCAGTTTTATGATACACTGTGGCAGGAATAAGATGTGTATTTATATAGTATCAAAAGAGGTTATAAAATATAGGCAACAAAAGATAAGCTGCCATCCTCAAAAATGGAAAAAAACCCTCTCTGCTCAGCGGGGAGCCTGCTTCCTCTTCTCTCTCTCTGCCTGCCTCTCTGCCTACTTGCGATCTCTGTCTGTCAAATGAATAAATAAAATCTTAAAACAAAACAAAACAAAACAAAACACAAACCAGGGCTCCTTGGGGAAAGGAGAAAAAACAAACAAACAAAAAAGCACTGATTCTTTGTCATCCATTTGTTGCCAGAAAACAAGTTTCATCTTAAAAAAAAAAAGAAGAAGCAGTTTTGAAAAGCAAAGGAAACCTGAATGGCTTCTCCCAGGCTAATCTCTGATATATGAACATGAAAAAGAAAAATTATGGCTAAACACCTTGAGTCTGTTGAAGGCTAAGAGTTCATAATACTCAAATAGAAATGTTGACATAAAGGATGTAAGAGGCGCTCATACTGCGTGTCATATGTCAGTGATGTATCACTAAATTCTACTATTGAAACTAATATTACTATATGTTAACTGGAATTTAAACAGAAACTTGAAACAAAAAAATACAGAGGGGCTCATACACAAAAAGCACAGAGTGTAAAATTTCTTTAATTTCTATTGTTTCCCAATAATAGTGAATATATGGGTGTTTTGTTTTTCTAGGTATATGTATGTATATAGTATGACTTGTATTTCTTTCCATTTGTGTAAGGAGAGATCTGTAAATATTAAAGTAGCAGCATCAAAAGTAATTCCGTACCAGGAATAGAAAATATTGATCAGCTCTGATGTGTCGCACATAATAACCAAATGGAAAAGGAGTCCAGCAGTTAATTAACACTAATGATCACACCCTGTATCTAACAGGCACAACTATGTGTTTCACACATTTGATAAATTAGTGGAATTTCTAGAAGTGGTAACTAAGCAGAAATAGTCTCTCATCTCCTAGAAGATAAAAAGGTAGGTAGCTCTACATAATAAAGATATAATAATGAAAGTGCATGAATTTTTAATAATGTTCATACACCAGACCTATATATCATAGTAACAGGGAAACTATTTTGTAACACAAACAATTTGGACTTAAAAAACAAATCATTTTGTAAGAAAACATCAGTATTGCACAAAATTAAAAGCTAGGCTTGAACTTAAATAAGTGAAGGCATAAAAGCATTTAACAATTAGATTTTAATTGTAAAAAGAAAGTCCAACCTGATGGGCAGTATCCTCAATTTCAATTTTCTCTGAATGTATAGCAAATTCCAATAACTACACAAAAAATTTTCTAATTAAAAAACCCAGAATGTGCAAGTATAAGAGATGACTTTCCTTTTCTTTTAATTCTAGCATGGTTATTAAATCTTAGGAAACTCTCAGAAAGCTTTGAAATAGTCTCAGGTATCTTTGAATTCCTAGGGAAATATGAAACTCTCCATGTCAGCAAAGTGTAAGAAAAAAGATAAAAAGGAAGTAAATTCCTAGTATCAGCATATTATTAACCAGTTTTAAGGTAAGCATATGATAGGCTTTTGGATTACTATATACTTTTTCTTTAAAAGTGCCTAAAGCATTTAAGATAAATTGTCATGTTAGATTTGGTATTTTAATAATAACTTAGGAAGAATTTGATTATATAAAATTTGAATCAATGTTTAAAGGCCATGGAAAATTTAATTTAATCCACATTCTAATTTATGGATATGTAACATTTGTATGGATATTTTGAAGAGTTGGTTAATTATAATGAAATGCTAATTATTTACTAAATTCATACTATTGACAAATTGGATATTAAATCAAGTACAATTACTACTAAGTATTCTCTAAACAGACATTTAAAAATCTATCAGTAACACTGATTACTCATGTAATCTCCCAAATGACTCAGACCCATTACAAGTAAACTAAAAAGTTATTAATGTAGTAATTCAAAAATTAATCTTCTAAACCCTAGGGATATAACAATGAACCTAATAGAGCATGCTTTCTTCCTTCACAGACCTTACAGATAACTGTATTCTAGTAAAGAAACACCACTTTTTACAAATATATTATTTTAATTCTCCAAAGCCTGGTTGCTATTGGCTGAAATAATAAAAATCAATTTTTGAAGCTACTAAGTTGAAAAAACAAATTCTGATCACTCCATTAATATGTAATCATTCCATAAGACCCATTCTAAAATAATCCTTTAGCATTGTTTCTTTATTGCAATGGAGATAGTAATTATGATCCTGCTAAAAATAAAGGAATCTGAGACTGTCACCATAAAAGGAAGCATTCTTAAAAAAGAAAGAATTCTATCAAAGGAGATTATTAAATTATTAAAACATTCTTTAATTGTGACATTATAAAGATATTATTAATTGCATATTTGTACTGCACTATTTTAGTCAAAGGATTATCCACATAGGCTTACCTTATCTAAAAGGCAACATATGGCATTCTAATCTGGACTTACATAGTTGTTTATGAAATATTTAATTGACATAGTAGGAATTCTATGATCATTACTTGATCTAAAAGTGAAGAGATGACCAAAAAAAAAAAAGAAAAAGAGATGATTACTCAAATTAATAAGAGGTAGTCAATCTGGTCTGTATTCTTCTTTTAGTCACTCTACATAATCAGGGGCTGCTAGGAAATACAGATCATTCTCCAGTATTCTAATCATAGGTGTCTCCAAAGAATAACCCAAAATGGAATATTATTTTTTGAAAATATTATTTTATTATCAAAAATGCATGATGTAGCTATAGAAGACCTTATAGAAGACCTTTAGTCAAATCTTCCCGTGTGATCCTAAAAATACATTCTGAGATTTGCTTTAATTAATTATACTTGCCTCTACTTGGTAAAAATGATTAGACCTGGCAAGAGTCTTAAAATAATTTGTATTACCCCAAAAAGATAAATCACAAATTATAAAAAATGATAAGTATGAAAGTGGCAAGGTACACACATCATCAAAAGCAGGCATCAGAATAAGCTGTATACACATAATTATTGATGAGTTGAGCACCTATATTTGCAGTGGAGAAAAAAGGAAAACACACCAATACGTGGATATATTTTTTAATGATATGATTTCACTTCTATTTTTTGGAAAGAAAAATTAACACAACAATATTTTATAACTACTGCTCTAAGGACAGTTATTTGATTTTGATTTCCTGATTGTGCAAAGAAAGCATACTCTATCATTCTGATAGAATTACCTTCACCTTTCAACATGGCAGCTGTGAAATATTTCCGAACACACCGTGCTCTTTGCTAGGTGCTGATTTACTGTATGGATTTATGCAGCTCAAAATATATTTTTAATAAATATTTTCAGAAATATGTCTTAATTCTACCACCGCTTATTCATAAGATTTCCCACAAGTCCAAAAACATATATTTTGTAAATATGAATGGTGATCTTATTGTTATTTATTAAAATAGTACATTATCGTAATTATCATGTGTCTCCTGTTGTTGGGAATACAAGCTGGTGCAGCCTCTCTGGAAAACAGTTTGGAGGTTCCTCAAAAAGTTGAAAATAGAGCTACCCTACAACCGAGAAACTGCACTCCTGGTATTTACCTCAAAGATACAAATGTACGGATCTGAAGGGGCACGTGCACCCCAATGTTTATAGCAGCAACGTCCACAATAGCCAAACTATGGAAAAAGCCAAGCTGTCCATCAACAGATGAATGGATAAAGATGTGAAGATATATATATATATACACATATACATATAAAGATGTGAAGATATATAAAGATATATATACATATAATGGGATATTATGCAGCCATCAGAAAATTGGAATCTTGCCATTTGCTATGATCTGGATTTAGAGGGCATTATGTAAGCAAAATAAGTCAATCAGAGAAAGAAAATTATCGTATGATCTCACTCATCTGTAGAATTTAAGAAATAAAACAGAGGATTACAAGGGAAGGGAGGGAAAAATAAAACAAGACGAAACCAGAGAGGGAGATAAGCTGTAAGAACGCTTAATCATGGGGAACAAAAGGAGGGTTGCTGGAGGTAAAGGGGTGAGGGGATGGCATAAATGGGTGATGGACATTAAAGAAGGCACGTGATGTAACGAGCACAGGGTGTTACATAAGACTGATGAATCACTAAGCTCTAGCTCTGAAACTAATAATACATCATATATGTTAATTAATTGAACTTAAATTTTAAAATTATGTGTCTCTTTGTATTTAAATATGAAATATTTAGCAAAATGAGGTTCTGAAAGCTATGCCCAGAGCTGCTATTTTGTCCCTTTATACTAATAAAAGGTAAACAATTCTATAAGTACTATAATAACAAAATAGTATCATGCTATAATATTTTGTATTTCAATACTTTTGAGGAAAGCTAACATTTGTATGGATAAACCAACCACAAATTTTATGGATCCTAAACAAATTATCTGGATTCACATAAAATTTAATATTAAACTCTAAACATTCTAATTTTAATCTATGCAAGGAAATAAAGTTAATTTTTTTGTACTGTTGGATCCTACTAGCTAGGATCCTTTTTTTTTTTTTAATTTTTTTTATAAACATATAATGTATTATTAGCCCCAGGGGTACAGGTCTGTTAATTACCAGGTTTACACAAAAAGTTGATTTTTTATTAAATAATAGAAATAGGAAACTAGGAAGTGTGACTATATTACATAACTGGCAAACTTCAGAAATAAAAATTAAAATATAATAATTGTTCATTTAAAAATGCGTATTTTTGTAAAGAACAAGCTGGTGGTTGCCACAGGGAAGAGGGTAGAGGGATGGCTAAAATGGGTGAAGGACCGTGGGAGATACAGGCTTCCAGTTATGGAAAGAATAAGTCACAGAAATAAAAGGTACAGAATAGGGAATATAGTCAATGAATGACACTGTAATAGCACGGTATGGTGATGGATAGTGGCTACACTTGTGGTGAGGGCAGCATAATGCATAGAGAATTTGAATCACTATGCTGTACACCTGAAACTAATGTAACATGGTGTGCCAACTATACTCAATGGAAAAACTTAAAAATTTTAAATATAAAATGCATACATTTTCTTAGCATCATTTAAAATAAGAAGAAAAAAATGATATCAATCTATTTTCATGATGAAGCAGAACCAAAGGTCACAGATGACATCTTGATTCTAAACCTGACATCTCCTTGATTTCTGTGCCACTGTCAATAAAGCAACACAAATGATTTCTGTCAAATAGCCTTACCTCCAACAAAAGCAACATTTGTTCAATAAAATACTATAGGGGGTGCCTGGGTGGCTCAGTGGGTTAAGGCCTCTGCCTTCGGCTCGGGTCATGATCCCAGGGTCCTGGGATCGAGCCCCGCGTGGGGCTCTCTGCTCAGCAGGGAGCGTGCTTCTCTCTCTCTCTCTCTCTCTCTTTCTCTGGCTGCCTCTCTGCCTACTTGTGATCTCTGTCAAATAAATAAATAAAATCTTAAAAAAAATAAATAAATAAATAAAATACTATAGTTACACTATGTGCAACTGGCTAGAGATGAACATGGTAATGTGAAAAAGAATGATCTAACAACTAGAATATTTGAAATTCTAATATTTTAAAATACATATTATAGAGAGAGATTATTATTTCTAGGATTCATTCTTATGTGTGTACTAGTAAGAATTCCAAAGTCACGACATGTACTCTATCATCTCCTAGTTGGTGTCCCTGTCAACTTTTTGCCAGGAATCATAATAATTCTTCAATTTTCACAACACACTTCTCTACGATTATTCCTATGAGAGTATCAATTTGTATGCATTCCCTCATTACCTAACACACAAAAAGCTATCAATAGTACGTTTCTACAGAATAAATAGTAGTTACTGTCATCCAAAAATCCTAAAATATGCTCTCTATCTACCTCTCCAAAATTGCTTCCTACAAATTATAACAACCAAACATATCCATTGGTTTCTGAAAATTCCATTTGCATTTCTTTCATTGCACTGGTATATCCCCTTGCCTCAAATGCCGAAAGAGCATATATAAGATAACATATTTATACTCTATTAAATCACATTTTTTTTTTACAACGCTACTTATAAAAGTACTAAAAAAAGGTTTCTTGATAGGAAAATTTAATGATAAGAAAGTTTAAAAACCTTTCTTTAAGTTTTCTCCCTTTATGTGCAATATGCACTGGTTCTCATGAACCATAAGACTACCAACTGCATCCACACTCAGCAGAATGCATTTGCCTAGGAAATCCTATGGACTACTCATTGTACTTCTTGCTAGAGAAAAACATCTATGACTGCCTCATTCTTTGTGCTACCTCTGAGCAGAGAGTGCTTGTACTCTCAGAATCTTTAGTGTTGAATCAATACAGTGAACAGAAAATAATGACCCCTTTACTTAATAATATCTTACTTAGCACATTGGAATAATGTCTCAGTTAATATTAAGTCTCTTACTGCCAAACTATTTTGATGAAGAATAATTGTGTCCTTTTTAGGACACCATTTTTTAAAACTATTAGATATTTTAAGGAAAATACATTATCCAGAAAAAGTATTCACATATACAGAGGAATGTTTAAGGACTCTGAATTACTAGGCCTACACTAGTTTAGTAGTCCTAGAATTTCTAAGGGAGGAGTGTATGTGTGTGTGTGTGTGTGTGTGTTTAAGTTGTCATTTTAGCTTTACAGGAAATGCTTATTTTTCACTATTACAAGTGCACATAGTTCTGAAAATTGTATGAGATTCCCAACACTCTATTATGCCATATGTGGAATTAGAATCTGTTGAAGAAAACCCAACATGTAAGCTTGTTAAACCACTCGCCATAGAACAAAATGAAGACAGCTGTTCTAGTGAAAAATGGGTAATTTTGGCATAGTTTTTTTCTGTAATTAAGCTTTAGGTTTTATTCTAGGTTTATCTTTATATATCTATATAAGAAACTATGAAGTTGGCAAATATTTTACTGATTCATAATTATCATAATTTTATTTATAAATAGGAATCAAATATATCCAGTGATACTTATTGTGTCAAACTTGTGTTAAGTAACACAGTACAGTGGGAGATGCAAAAGACTGGTTCAATAAACCTGATTTCCAACACTGACCCGGCCACCAAAACAGCTCTGTGATCTGAAGCAAATCAAAACCTCCCTGAGGCCCTTCCCATGAAATGAATTATTAGAACAGCTATTCTCTGTAATTCCATACAAATCTAAAGTATTAAAATTTACAAGACAATTATGAGATTCTTTCCCATGTCTGTAAACTATGCAGAGTTAGTCAAACTGCAAAGTCTATGGGCACAGTCCCCAAAACTGGTCTTACTTCTGATAACAACAGAAAGTTTGGAATGTTTCCCAAACACCCTTGAGTACAATAATTCACTGGAAAGACTTACAGAATTCACTGAAAGCTATCTTCACAGTTAGGATTTATTATAGGGAAAGAGTACAGTTCAAAATTCAGTCAAAGGAAGAGGTGCAGAGAGTCTGGGAGGGTTCCAAATGCAAAGCTTCCCTTGTGCACATGAAGCATTACTCTCCTAGTGTTGATATGTGACAATACACAGGGCGTACTGACAACAGGGAAGCTCACATGAGCTTCAGTGTCCATAATTTCTAATGGGACTTCATTACATAGGTGATTAACTGATTGAGTACACAGTTGAACTATCCTCCAGATTATCTGATTATCTAATGAAATCAAGTTTCTACCCTAAATCATATGATAAGTCTTTCTAGCATAGCCAGCTTCACCCTAAAATTGCCAGGTATATCCATACCCATTAAAGATCCAATGTGGCCAGCTCCCCACTCTAAACAAAGACAATGCTATGAGGTATGATACAGGTCACAGGCCAAACTTCTTTTTGGGCAAGGCTCAATTCTTCACTGCATATATGTGATGTTTCCATAGAACATGGCTAGTGATCTAATTTAGTCTTAAATTGTTAAGCTTAAAGACGAAAAGGAAATATGTCACATAATTTTTTCTTAGATTCTAGAGCCGTATCTATAGATGGGAAAGTATCATTGTGAGGGGTTTTTTTTTAAATCTATGTTTACATTTTAACATTAAATAAACTAGTAACTCACAAATATACTATATACTGAATACTGTATATATTGTGTGAGTTAAAGACTTATTGGTTATTTTCTTCTACTTGTTCCCAAATTTTCCATTTTGGACTCATAATTCTGGTAATAAAAATTAATTTATTCCCTTGTTCAACAATATTTATTGAAGGCTTACCAAATGTACTAAATCCTGAACAATGAATAAGAAAGAAAATTTCCTAACCTAGATAATGAATATACAAACAAATATTAAGATAATTTCAGCTACTGATAAAATGCTATTTTTTAAAAAGATTAATATAATTTTCGCAGCTACTGTACATGAGGTGGGCAGGAAGGCCTTTCTAAAGGTATCATTAGGGCTGAGTCATGAATAATAGGCAGCCATATGAAAGTTCAGAAGGAAAAGCATTCCCAACAGAAGAAACAATATATGCAAGTCATCTAAAGTGCCTGTGACCTGGTATGCGAGGCAGAGAAGGCTTAAATGGTTTGAGCTCAGAAGGGGAGGGGAGGGAGCAGCAGGGAACACAACAGATTAGGAAGCAAGGCATTCTGGGTCATTTGTTAATACCTTTCAGTCAAGGAAGGAATTTAGACATCATTGGAGAGTGACATGCTTAAATATACATTTTAGGAAAATCATCCTGACTACTCTGCCAAGAATTCATTGTGAGAAAACATTTTCTAATGGGTCTTAACAGTCAAAAAGGCATGCATTATTTTACAGATGAAAAGCCTGAGCATTAGAGGAATTAAATGATTTGCCTGAGACCATGACACTTAGGTTGCAGAACCAAGATTTAAACATGCTTTCCTGAAGAATAAGTTTCTCCACTATGCTTCTCTTCGAGTGATGTGAGTAACTCAGAGAGAGAGAGAGAGAGAGAGGTGTCTTGGTAGCTTGAAGAAATTCCTCTCAAATACCAAGAACTAATTGTTTGTTTGTTTAAGGCTACTAGCATTTTACTAGATGTTTGGACATACTAGATGTTTGGATGTAAGTGAGCAAAAAGAGGTCTAGACTGTTTTCCTTGAAACTTCCCAAAAAATTATGCTCCCATTTTTTTCCAACTTCTATGGACTCTCAGTTTAGCTAATCTCTTTGGGCCGCAATTCATTTTCCCTTAAAATCAGAACAAATCATCCCTGATAATCTACTTTCTCTATCTGTAATTCCTTTCCCACACAAATAATCCTTCACTATGCTGTTTGAATATGTTAAAAAAAAAAAAAAAACTCTGACCTTTCAAATTTTGCTTGACATTTTATTTCTTTTTCACAGTTACGAATTGAACCAAATGCCTTTTTTGTTTACATTTCCACCAAGGTTGGATCAGTGTTCCATTCCCTTTATAAAAGATTCCCTCATCTTCATAATTTCTGTTAGCTAAAAAAATAACTAATATTAGGATGGGGATTAAGGAGTGTACTTGTGGTAAACACCAGGTGTTGTACAGAAGTGCTGAATAACTATTTTATACGCCTGAAACTAATATTACACTGTATGTTATCTAACTGGAATTTAAATAAAAACTGAAAAAATTACTAACATTAATTCTTTCAATGTAGCTTATAATATTATTCTTACTTATATCATTTTGAAAGTAAAGATGGTGTATTGTTCTCCCTTTGTAGCTCCTACAGCACTTAGTACATATATTAATAATATAATTTAATCAATTGATATTTATTCAGAACCTTCTATATGTCAGGGTCTGGACAAATAACACACAGTCCTGACTTTTGAGTTTGTTGACTAGAACAGTATAAGATATAAATTAGAGAATTATTTGACTTGATGAGAAATCCATAGCTATATAATCTTCATATTAAAAAGTACCATATTGGAACTAGCTGGAAAGCAAAATAATAAGTATTTTCATATTAATATACTTTGTATTAAAATACAAAGAAATATAACCTCACAAGCAGAAGTAGCATACCAGAAGCAGTTGCAGAGTATCTTTTTTCCCTCACAAAAATAGAACTTCCTATCTATTTGAACGATTGAATTTATATTTCTTTATATAAAGGAAAAGGATTGAATTTCAATGACTAAGATAAAAATAGTGTTACATCATCCAAGAGAAAGACGAACAAACATTTCACCAACATTAGTGTATAGTCATAACTAGTTTAGAATGCTTTGTCATCAGAGCAATGTCTTCAGTCCTTAAATATCTATAGTGATCTATAAAGGTAGATAGTCCTATTTCCTCTTGGAAGGATTAGTTTAAAACACATAATATTGACATATACTCTATAATAAAAATATGTGTATTTATAAAATAAACATATTCAAGTTGCATCTAAAATGTAGAAGACAAGAAAATATCATTAGGATGCAAATCAGAGAAAACTGTCATAGATGAGAGTCACACCAAAATAGAATTGGTTCATTTCTTTAATATGACATGTTTGCTAACTTATTTAGTTAATATAAGATTTTCAAATGAATTTACCCCCTCCTTAGATCAAAATAAAATTTAGATAAATATTTGTATCTAAATCACTTGTAAAGCTAAAGACAAAATTGGAATATTTAATCCTGTCCAACTATTGACATCAGTTTTTACTACATACAACTACTATTAAGAAATCTAATGAAGAACTGCCTAATTAACAGAAATCGAGTTCAATACCTAAAACCCATCAATGCAAACCAATCAATTCAACTTATTAATGTATAAATCAATGGAATTTATGGTATAATGACTAAGGATATATAAATAATGAAGATTAAAGAAAAAATGTAGGTTTGGAGAAACATCAGTTAAACAAATATTTATAAAATATAATTATAGTTGTTTTGCAATATTATTATAAACGTTTTTTAGCTCTGGAAACTCATTTTTCTTTCATTCTTATAATTACAGATGAAGATTTATTTTTATGATCACCCCAAAATGCACTAAGCACATTTTCCCCTTCTTTCCTTTTTTGCTTCATAGAAACAGTATCATCACATTCGTGAAATAAAATAATTTTTAAAAATTATTTATTATTTTTATTATTTATTTCATTTTTATATTTAAAATAAAATAAAATTTGTGAAATAAAATAATCAGTATTAATTCCCTGCACATGATGATATTTCTTGGTGTGCAAGTATAAAAAAGCAAACAAAAACTTGATACAGTTACATATTAATTTATTTGCATTTTATATATAATATACACATATATATAAAGCAAATAAAGATGAAATCAGGATTTTTATTTTTATGAGTCTATTGTTTTTACCATTTTCCTCTAAAACGTACCATTGTTTCTAAAAGACTCAGACTTTGCAAATGTGCTTCATAAATTTGAGGAAAATCTTGAAGAATAATGAAATGAAATACATTTTGTATCTTAAAATGATAACCCAAAATAATTCAGAATGTTAAAAATCCTACCTGATTGTTCCCTTCTGTGCTAATTATCCCAAATACTAATTATCACATGGGTGTATAGTTGTGGCTGGGTAAGACTGGTTTCCCAGATTTGCATTCCTGCTACAGCTACTGTGCCCTCATATAATAATCCTTGACCACAGGAGGTATTGTTTTTTCATTATTAGTTCCTCTGCTCCTGCTGCATTCTTTGAAGATTTTGGCCCTGGACTGTCCAACAGTCCTGGCTGCCACCAACATCCAACTGTCCAGGCTGGGCTAATCATCTTCCTTTGTGTTTTCACATCATTTAGGCTTACTACTATTTTATCACTTTTTACTGCATCACAATCAGTTCCTGAATTATTTCTTGTGCCTACTGGACTTTAAACTTTTGGAGAGTATGGAGAGAGTGCACAATACCTCACGTTTCTTAAAAGAATTGGCTCTTTATCAAATACCTGTCCCTAAGAAGGTCACGCTGTCATAAACGAAACTACTTCTCACCTAGGAAATAGAGATTGAAAATGGCTGTCAATTAAAAGCTTTAAAGATAGGGACAATGACAACTTCTCATATGGCTAGATCCAGGTAACAGAAACTGAGAAGAGGGGCACCTGGGTGGCTTAGTCGGTTAAGCGTCTACCTTTGGTTCAGGTCATGATCCCAGGGTCCTGGGATGGAGTCCCACATTGGGCTCCCTGCTCAGTGGGAGCTTGTTTCTTCCTCTCCCTTTGCTCTCTCTCTCTCTAATAAATAATCTTAAAAAAAATCTTAGAATTAATTGAAATATTTTCAGAAAATATCAGAACACAAAGCAATTATAAAAATAAAACAGAAGAAAAATGAATTTGAAAAATTATGAAAATCAAAGAATATAAAGGAACTCTGAGAGGCAAGACAATTACAATTGAGGTTAAAGGTGTCATCTTTATTATATATAATAAAAAAGCAAACATTCAAAAATTAATATTACTCTAGGTGAAGACACTAATAATAAAGTAATAATATATCAAATGTCTTGAATATAAAGATCACTACTGATTTAATATAATTGTATGTGATGCAGTATTACTGTTTAAGATTTATTTAATCTACATGTATTTTTATAAGAAGAATCCATTTTTATCATTTTCTCACTTCACCTTCATCATCCATTCACCCCATGAAATATTTCTTTTTTGTTAACCACTTTCTGAGACATTCAGAATGCTTATCACAACGACTAGTGCTTTAATATAATTCTGAGACTCTCTCTCATTCTTAACCATGTGCTATATACCCCAATTTCCATAGAAAGTTAAACTGCCATTTCTTTATTTCAAAGGTCCATCACACCATCTCAACTCTATTATCATCAGTCCTCCTCCTCATATCAAGCAAATGGCTCCTCTGATACACCATTTCCCCCCTTTCCTAATAGTCAAAGCATTTTATCTACTTCATGACCACTAATCATGTGGGAAAACAGTTCAGTCATTGATGCCCAAGAGACTTGATATATTCCTCAGTGTGCTTTACATGGTTATCTCACATTGAGGAAAGATTCTTTTTTTGTTTCATAACTCCAGATTTTTAACTTTTTCTTATAGATGGGCATTAACCTACATATTGGAGTCCCTTGGAGTGATCTTAGAGCCATGTGACCAGGTTTTGACCATAAAACCATCTCACATAAACCTTCAACATTATCTCTCCCTTCCCAGATAATCCAGAAATTCATAAGTTAAGATGGCAATACAAAAGGAAGAAAGCTTCTGAGTCATAACATGAAGGAAAGCTGGCCTGGTGAGTTGCCAGACCCACAGTGGATTTTGTGTGAGCAAGGATCAAATTTGTATTGTATTTAAGCAATCGAGAGTTTTCTTTGTTTACTTTCCGGCACCACCTAGCCCAGTCTATCCTAACTAATAATTTCTCATTCTGTGTTTACTCTTACTTCATATGCTCTCTATCCTTTAAATCCATTTAAATCCTGTGATTTCCTAATTGTCCTCTACCATAGACTTTAAATAGTCCTGTGTTCCTATCTTTTAGCAGGTCTCTATTTCTTTTTATCACTGGCATCACCAACTCTCATACTGGATATATATTTTGTGTACAAGTTCCCTAAGGGAATTTTATAATGTGTTTCAAGTCTTATGGATTCAACTTTTTTTTAATTTGCCATTTTAAATGATGTCCATAAACACTACAACATGTGACAAGAAATGAGTTACTACATATTTAAATTATATATTACTCTTCCATGTAGAGAGACTTTAAGAATATAAATTCATTCCACAAGAATTTATGTCTTAATTGCATTACAATCAAATGTGTTCTGCAAATTTATGATGTGCTATTTTGGTAATAACAGTAACTTAGATAATGTAGACAACTATGTCTGAAAGAAGGTCCAAATTTACCAAACTAAAATATTAATTTGCCTTGCAATTCTAAGCTGTAGAATCAAGGTACATTATCTTAAGCATATTCAGTATATGGAAGAGGCAAGAATTAAATGAGCTCATGTCCCCAATGATGTTTTACCCAGATCCAGTCTTAACTTTTATTTTCAAAAGCAATTTGATATATAAGGAACAATCCCATATTGCAACTACAATTATTTTAACCCACTCTGTCATCTGCCAAAAGTACATCAAGTATAGTGAGAGGACACACATTTTTGTAAATGAAACTAATTCTGACTGTGCGGCCTAGCTTTAGATCACTTTCTCTTAAAGACTTAGTTTCTTTGTAAAATGGAAACAATCAGTCCTGCTTAAGTAGCTCACACTGGTTGTTAGGATAAAGTTCTAAAGAATATGGTACAATGTTTTGCAAATATTACTTATTAATTCTAGCTAACAAATCAAGTATATGTTTTAGTTCTGCCAGACCTAAAATTAACTGGCCCATTCACAAACACTGTCTATTGTTAGGAAGAGGTCAGTTCAGCTCAGACCTAGGATTTTCTAGAAACATGAAATTATTAAATTCTAAGTAACACCATAAATACCTGAACAGTGTTGCTCAATGAATGATAGACATTTGTTAAATACCTGCCAAATGAATTAATGAATGAATAACATAATTACAGTATATGTATATATTATATATAATGTAATAATATAATTTATTGACGGGGAGAAGTAAGAGCTAAAAGGCAGGGAGAATTTAGAGATGAAGCAAAAAAGTGTGACAGAAAAAAGATAATGATGTTATTTCTATTATTTACCCTATTTGAAAAATTTAGAGTTTTAAAAAATTACAAATGTTTTCTATGGAAATTCTCCATCCACAGTTAACTTACCTAATTATTGTTTATTTCAAATCATATTTATCTGATCAGTAAAAAACGCTCATCTCAGTTACTATCATCTCTAAGGAAATGTTATACTGAGTTCCACTGGGTTTCCTACACCTAAGTAGAACAGGATATTCACGAAATGTTTAATGTAAGTCCAAGCATTACATTTTTAGCCAATACTTATTTCTTATGTATTTTCTAATTATTTGGTTTAATCTCATCTCTCAAATGTTATTTTTTCCAACAAATTGACAGCTTTCAATGTGTTACTGGTATTTTCCTTGGAGACCATGGCTCTTTTCTATTTATATGTTGTTGATACAATCCATTTGTTATTAGAATGATTCAGGATTCTGCCACCCAGATTACATATAATTTATCTAGCACTTTCACCTAATTATACCAGTGCTGTACAGTATTAACTGATAGTTTGGCACATATTCAGATTTTGGATAGCAAAAGCATTTCATGAAACTAAATTTCAGTACAAGTAAGATTTTATTACCTAGTCATAAATGTTGGTGGAATATAATCCCCTCTCTGAAAATTAGCTTCAACAACACAATAAAATAATATTATTTTATCACTTCAAATATAACATGTCTATGAAGAAGTGTGTATGAAGTGTCTCTTTTACCCCATCTGCAAGCTATCCTTTAGCTTACCACAACTTTATGTTTGCTAAAAGAAGACACAGACTTTGAGTCAGGCACAAAAAGAACTTTATTACCCACACCAATAACAATAGCTAGGGTCAGCATTTTGTATGTGTGTGATAACTTCCTAAGTACCAATTCCCACAAGTCAACACAAAGAGATCCATGTGATATGTGCACATGAACTTGGTTATATTACATAAGATGAAACTTATGTAAGGGGTGCCAATACCACCCCTTATGGAGGGGTGCCAATAACATACCAATCTTTCATAATGGGCCTAAGTATACCTGCCATTTGTTTTAGAATAAGGCACTGTATCTTCCAAGTCTGTCCACAATGAAACATTCTTGAAAAATATTCTGGCATAAAGGCAGTGAGTGCTTCTGCTTATAGGAGGTACCAAAGTATGAGAGATACACAGAGAATAAAATGGGTTTTTTTTGTTTAACAATACCCAACTCTTTTCTAGAGCATCGTAACTTTTGAAGAATTTCCCCATCATCTTAACACCCTTTTGGCTGCTCTGATTAATCTGAGTGGCAAAGGCTGGAATCCAATCCATCCAATTCATCCTATAGAGCATTTAATTAGACTAACAACAAGACTCTGAACAAAAACATAACGCTGACTTGAACTCAACCAAGTCTCCCCCTGGGTCCCAGATCCAGATGGCTGAACAAATCCTGTAAGTCATTAAGGGACTGACTTTACAAAAACAAGTGGCTTTCTGTATTGACCTTTCCACTCGACCCAAGACATTAACCCAGGTAAAGCAAGTAGTATTAAACATTGCACAGACTCAGCCTTGACAGACAAGGAGAAAGTCTAGAGCAAATCGATTACCCATGATGATTCTGGTCAGCAAATTGAGGCTAACCTGAATGTGAATGCCTTCAAGAGCCAAAGTCATATTGTTGATCACTGCAACTAAAGGCAGGGAGAAATAATGTACCATTTTTTTTGAACTGGTGATTCCCATTGTTGGGATAACTACACACCAAATGCACATTAATAATGAGCCACTTACTCCTCTGCGAAAACCCACCAGTACCACAGACAACCTAGCTTTGGAGCCATCTCTACAGTCATCTGATAGCTATATGATCTACTGGTAGTATTTCTTTAAATGCCTGAAGGTCAATTATGACCACCCCAATAATGCATGTGTTTCAAAAAGGGAGGCAATTAATTCCTGGCTTCTATACCAATAATATAGTATCAGGGTCATATATGGTGCTCTAGGGAACATAAGGGTTTTTAACAATTTTTACTCTTTCCCAAACGGAGAGCACAAAATGACAATGCCTCCAACATGGCACTTTCTTTGGTTGCCTTGGGCTTGGCTCTTAGAGCAGCAAATTTTCTACGGAGTCCACATTAATCCATATCACTTACTGCCCCACTGACATACATCTCTTAAGTTCTCACCTGGTTTCATCACAAGGGCTAGGGGAGTTATCTTGGGTAGCAGAAATGAGAGCAAGAATTTATCTAAAATTTTGGGAGTTAGTGTCTCCTTCTCCAGTGGGTCACCTTCATCAGCATTATAAATCCAATCCATGGCAGTATGAGCCTGAATACTAGTCAATACTTCATCTATAGTTTACCATGGGAGTCTATCTCAGAAATTTCACCAAGTCAAAGCTCCTTATAGCCTCTGGAACCTACTAAAAAAATTACTCTAAGACCTTCTACTGTCACATCTGCATATATTTAAGGTTTGTAGACTGCAAGAGGGATTGGGCCATAAAACAACCAAGTGTTGTCATTATTCTGTAATAAGTATTGTATTCCCAGGGCCCTCATTTCCCAAGTAAACTAACCAGTGTTATTTCGATTTTCCTAGTTTCTGTCTACAGCAGTCACAAATTCTCCTACCTTCACCTTCAGTGTGTGTGTGCGCAAGATTCTGTAACTGTCTTCTCAAAGGGGGTGGAATTCTGTCCATCCAGCAAAAATCTTGGTTCTAGTTGTTTTAGCCTGACAACCAGAATGGCTAGAAAATCCTCCTCCTCTCCCTGTAAAGAGGAAGGCCTGCAACCAACCTCTCACTGTCAAGAAGATCTCTTTACATCTACTTCCTAGTATTCTATCTGCAAACACCATTTCAATACCTTCTTTTAAAAGGCAATGAAGTCAAGAACCACTTATTTCCTGGTTGACCATATACTCTGGTCAACAAGTTTGCTACCAATTCCTGTAGACTTTCCTCAAATCCTGTTAATCAACCCATATCCGTACTCCTTCAGAAATAAAATATCTGCCAGCATCTTAGCCTCATCACCTAAACTGTCAAAAACTATGAAGAGTCTAAAACTTTACCTTACTTAGAAGCTGACAACTTCTCAGGCACAGTTTCATGGACGCTAAAAGAAGCCATAAGACTCCTGAGTAAGAAACAAAGGACTTTATCACTCACAGCTATAGGCAAGAGTATGAGCATTTTCTAATGCCATTTCTGAGCCTAAATTTCCTCAGGGAAATGCAAAGGGAGACAGTTGACATCTGTACATGCAGTGCATTGCATTGTAGGAGAGAAGTGTAAACTTAAAAACTCAAATATTTCACAATGGGTAGTAACCACACCTTCCCTTTGTTCCAAGGGGAGACACTGTCTCTCCTAAGGCCATTCTCTACACAAATATTCTTGAAAATATAGTCTGTAACAAAGACAGTACCTTTGCTCACAGGACATGGAAAAATACTACAGACCCATGGAGAATTATCTTCCATTAAAGTGCTAGAATGAATGTGCTCAATAAAATACACTTCATTTGTACTGTTACTTCACATTTTTTTCAATACAGACCTGATTACATTTCTTAAAACCATTATCACAAAATAAATTACCTAATTAAAAAGAAAAATAAGAGTTATATTTCTGATAGAATACTGTGTGGAGCAGTATCTCGGTTGATTATACTTCTTAAGGAATACACCTGTTTCCAATGTCATGACTTACAATTTCGCTGACTATGGACTTTATTTCAACCACATTGTACCACATGTTGTTTTCCCAATGTGCACTACTCTCCAATACTGTATTTTGTACATACTAATCCTGCTGCTTCCAATATTTCTGTCAACCGGGGTGGTTTTTCTTTTTTCTTTTTTTTTTTTGTCCTTCAAGCATCATTTCTAGAAAATGCTTCCTAATGACAGTGAGTTATGGGTCTTTATGCCTACACATAACTCCATCATAGAATTTATAGCATTATCTGATAATGTTCACCATACACCACCCATAACACATACACACTACACCAGTGAGTACTGTTTGATCTGGTATAATACTTAAAAATCAGTAGATTTTCAACACATTATGTATTAAAAAAATAGGTGAATGAATAGTAGTATATTTTAATAAAAATTGGGTCCTTATTATCTCATGTCTTAGCTAGTGTAATAGTTTGTTATCTGCTCTATTCTTTTACTTCTTTTTTGATTGACTTTTTCAAATTTATTTATATGTTTGTTTGATTTAATTGTAATTGTGATAACTGTGGTAAAATTATGGTAAAATCCACAAAGCATAAAATTTACCATCTTAGCCATTTTTAAGTGTTTAGCCAGCACTGTACATTCACACTGTTACACAGTCATCACCATCATCACATTTGCAAAACCCTTTCCATCTTGCAAAACCAAAACCCTGCTGCACTAAACAACTCATTTACCCCTCTCCCTAGACTATGTTCCCAACAACATTATTCTCAAAAGCCAAAGTTAGGAACAACTCAGTGTCCACCCCCAGATGAATGGATAAACAAAAAGTTGTGGGGGTGTGTTATTATTATATATTATATATATATAATGAAATATTATTCAGTCTTAAAGATAAGGAAATTCTGACACATAAAAGAACCTTGAAGACATTATGCCAAGTGAAATCACCCAGTCATGAAAAAGACAAATACTGTATGACTGCACTCATATGAGGTATTTAGGGTAGTTAAATTCATACAGACAGGAAGTCTTCTTCCATTTCTTTAGTGAGCTCCACATACTATTATCAGATTAATGCATTTTAAACATGATTCATCATATCACTTCTTAATTCAAAAAAACTAATATCAGGTGCCTGGGTGGTTCAGTTGGTTAAGCCACTGTCTTCAGCTCAGGTCATGATCCTGGAGTCCAGGGACTGAGTCCTGCATCGGGCTCCCAGCTCTGTGGGGAGTCTGCTTCTCCCTCCCACCTTCTCCTCTCTCATGCTTTCTCTCACTCTCTCTCTCATATAAATAAATAAAATCTTTTTTAAAAACTGTGATATCTTTTTAAAATATGAAGAATTAATCCTGAGACTATTAACAGAATATTCACAATGCTATAAAATATAATCTTGAAATAGCTTTTTATGGGGCGCCTGGGTGGCTCAGTGGGTTAAGCCACTGCCTTCGGCTCGGGTCATGATCTCGGGGTCCTGCTCTCTGCTCAGCGGGGAGCCTGCTTCCTCCTCTCTCTCTCTGCCTGCCTCTCTGCCTACTTGCGATCTCTGTCTGTCAAATAAATAAATAAAATCTTTAAAAAAAAAAAAAGAAATAGCTTTTTATTAATGACCTATTAAACACATCACAACATGCTCTATTATCACACAGACATTTCCCTTCTGTATCCCCACTCATATCATCCTTCTCACAAGAAAGCTTTCTTCCCCGATTATCCACTATTTCATTGCTACTCAAATTTTAAACTTTTTCTTACTGCTCCATTCAAAGCCAGTTACACCATTTTCAAATTTTTATTGAACAAATTACATCGACTAGGACATAGAATTATGTGGCCATATAAGCCTCAGGTTGTGAGTTTTTATTTTAGATTTAAGCATGCTTTTTCTCAGGAAGACTTTTAGCTCCCTGATGGCAGAAACAAGGTCCTCCAGTCCTTTGTACTCCAAGAAAACAAATGGCAATTAAAGAGGGCAGGTGTATTCAAAGAGTTCAAGAATGACTGACTAATAGTTGTACAAGATGTCAGCTTTCAGAGACCTAGATGTACAGCTTTGTATGTCAAAGCCTTCTTAGACTGATTTCTGTAGTTTATTTTTGTGTTTTGTTTTTTTAGATACATGCTTTAGGGTGAATAGTTCATTCATTAGTGTTCTAAATTAATTCCAGTCATGTTCATTTTTTTCCTAGGTCATCCACTTTAGTTTACAGTAAATTAACAGAAGTAATCATCTAAGAATGGTTTTTCACATGGTTCTCACCAAATTATTACCAGCAAAAAAAAAAAAAAAAATTCTTAGTATCATTTGACTTGTCATATAACGCTGATCCTAACACTGGTTTCAGTTTGTAGTACTATTAACTTAACTCTGTCTGTTCACCCATAATAAAAACAGGTTGAACTAGAGGATCTTTAAGACCTCTTGTAGGGTACCTGGGTAGCTCAGCTGGTAATGTCTGCCTTTGCCTCAGGCCAAGATCCCTGGGTCCTGGGGTCAAGCACTGCCTCAGGTTCCCTGCTCAGTGGGGAGTCTGCTTCTCCCTCTCCCTCTGCTCCTCTTCCCCAACATCCCCACCCCGCTCACTCTCTCTCTCTCTCTCTGAAATAAATGTCTTTAAAAAAAAGACCTCTTGTAACTCCAAATTATTCTCAATCATAATAATGAAATAAAGACAACAGTATTTTTGCTGCTATGCTCCTTTTACATGAACAACTTTTATATTTTCTTCTCTGGTTAATTACTACTCATTATTTGTTTTTAAATGTATAAACTCCATTCGTATTTTGAATAATGAAGTTATCTCACTGTTTAATGGTAAGTAAAATGTGTAAAACATCATGTGTTGTGTTAGGGCATACCAATTATTTATAAACTGTTATTTACATATTCAATTATTGATACTAAGATAATGGAGAAATATAAAATTGAAAGGGTTAATTACTGAAGGGCATATTGTCACTATACTTCACAATTTTGTGATTAAAAAAGACCATATAGGGTTTAATTTCTGGTAAAGGATTTCTTAGAGCAGGGATGTTTTAAGGAGATTAATTGAATTCATTTTCTCCTACCATCTCCCCAAAATATAGACAAGATGATCACATACCCTATAAAACTATATGCAGATGTACCTTATATGATGCTAGAAAATCAGATTAAAATTAGATAGTTATTTATAGGCAAGTTCTGGGTTTATTTCCTGCAATAGCTTGTAGCTGCTAATTCATCAAGCTTTGTACCATAAGAAATGTAGCTTTATGAGTTGCATTAGAAAATCTAAGAACCACTAAAGGAAAATGTTAAACCATTTAAACTAATGTTAATTTTAAAAACACGTATCTGAATAATTCATGGTCAAAATTAAATATTCCACCTCCTGCAATTTCACATGCTTCAAAGGGAAGAAAAATATATAATAAAAATAACAATAAAAAAAAACAGCAGGGGCTTTAAATTTGCAGAATCCTTTGCAACCAAGATTAAAATGCTGTGTGCATAAGGTAAAGCTTTTGAGTGTCTTTCAAACAAGAAAAAAATCTGAAAAGCTTTTATCCTTTGAAAAGGATTGTTTAAAATGGGCTTTCTTAAAGGAATGTGTAATATGTTAGAAAATAAAATGCAAACTATGTCATTTTTATAAGTAAATTTCCCACAGAAGATATACAAAACATATTAAATTTTGAATAATGTTCAAATTTACTCTGAGAAATGTAGATAGCTAAAAGCATATGAAGTATGTGAATGCTTTTATTTTTAATTCAAGATCATTTTACCCTCTTATTGATGCTTTGGTTATACAATGTGAAAACAACCTACCACTGATAGTTAATTTTCCAGAAAAAAATTAAAATCAATACTTTTTGGGCTCTGAGACCCAAAGCTCTAAAAAGCCACCTTTTTATTCCCATAACCTCAACTTAAAAACATCCCCCCTCTATGTGGGAAGAGTAACATATTAACAGAAACTGCAGATGTGGACAGATCAACTTGGAAGATGTGATGAAAGATGTAGGCGCCTGCCATGCCAGGCACAGGTGCCTAGACAACCCAGAGGTCCATGTGGTAGCAGATGTCTATGCCAGGTGAATCTAATAAACAACATGTTTCCTTGCATACTGTTTAAATTACTTTTTTTTTTTGAAAAATAAACAAAAAGTAAACAAGAACACAAACACCTGTGCTTTTCTAATTAAGGTTTTATAAATAATTCTGTGAGGTATAATTCCTAAAATTAAGTTTAAAAATTAACCAAAAAAATTACATGATGTCGTTGTATTTCTTTTATTTCTATCAAGTAAACTGGAAAAGGTTTTATAATACGAGATGATCTTCAAGCTTTTAAAACACTATGGTCATATTAGGTTTAAACAGGCTACTAAGAAAATAAACACGTAATTATGTATTCCCAATATCTCAAAGAAATAACTAAATATTTTTTAAATGTAATGAATTTACAAATACACATGTATACATTTTTTTTTCCTGTAACATAAGGGGTCAGTAACTACAGCCAGAGAAGAATTCTAAAATACATTATTTTGTCCAACTATTAGTTTACTATAACCTTACATTTTATTTTATTTTTTTTTTTAAATTTTATTTATTTATTTGACAGAGAGAGATCACAAGTAGGCAGAGAGGCAGGCAGAGAGAGAGAGAGGAGGAAGCAGGCTCCCTGCTGAGCAGAGAGCCCAATGCGGGACTCGATCCCAGGACCCTGAGATCATGACCTGAGCCGAAGGCAGCGGCTTAACCCACTGAGCCACCCAGGCGCCCCTATAACCTTACATTTTAAATGGCTCTGTTCCCCCATGATCCCAGACTGAGGGCTTTCAAAGACACCTCTGAAGTTGAGCCTTCACTGAAATCTCCATATTCTAAAACAATTCTTTCTCCTAACTGAATAATAATGAATGCACAAGTTATTCAAATTTATCACAAAGGTATTAAGAGGAAAATTTATGGTTCTGTAGTAAAATAATTCATCCTAATAAATTAAATTCATCTATCATATATTTATAGTTTGAAAGTAGCAGCTTTGGAATAACGTCAAAGGCCAAGCAAGTGATAGCCAATGAGATACATATGCTGTTCCTTTGCTCAAAAAATAACCCTCCATAAGCACAAAAAGCCTGAAATTACATTAGAGACTCATTTTCCTGTTACAGGTAAGGGAAAGCTAAGACTTACATTATCAGTTTTCAGAAAGGTGAGGCTAAAAGAATGGAGACAGGCTTTGCTAACTCTAGAGAGTTTTGTTTAAAACTGGTATTTTTCTTTCTTTCTTTCTTTCTTTCTTTCTTTCTTTCTTTCTTTTTTTTTTTTTTGCCTCCCACTGTAAAAATAGTACTTTTTCTTCTATGCAGGAAAATACTTCAGTAGCTTCTTATGCACTGAAATATAATTCCTTGAGTCTTTTTAAAATTTTTATTTTTTTCCAGGTTTATTGAGGTATAATTGAAAATAAAAATTGTACCTACTTAAGGTACACAACATGATGTTTTAATATGTGTTTACATTGTAAACCATTCTCAAGCTAATTAATATATCATCACCTCACATATCTACCTTTTGTGTATATGTGATAAGAACACTTAAAATCGATTCGGCAGCGGCTCCTGGGCAGACCAGTCTTCTCTCGCTCGCGCACCTCGCTCTGCTTCCTCTGCAACCATGTCTGACAAACCCGATATGGCTGAGATTGAGAAATTCGGTAAGTCGAAATTGAAGAAGACAGAAACACAAGAGAAAAATCCACTGCCTTCAAAAGAAACGATTGAACAGGAGAAGCAAGCGGGCGAATCATAATGAGGCGGGCGCTGCTGATACGCACTATACATTCCACAAGCATTGCCTTCTTATTTCTTTTTAACTGTTTAACTTTTAAGATGCAAAGAGGTTGGATCAAGTTTAAATGACTGTGGTCCCCTCGTTCTTATCAAAGAATCTGAACTACTGACTGGGAAGCCAAACCTCCTATAAATCGGCAGGGGAAGGAAAATAACTTGTATGCAGGCCAAGGAAGAAGCTGGGTGGGACACAACTAGTAAAAACTAAGCTGGTCCTAGGTGTCTTGCCGGGCGGTAAACCGCAGTTTAGTCAGAGTGCCATTTTTTTTCTTTGAATGATTTTAAGTATTGGAATGCACAATTTTTTAATACGCAAATAAAAAGTTTAAAATGTAAAAAAAAAAAAAAAAAAAAAAAGAACACTTAAAATCTACTGTCTCAACAAATTTCAAATTATAATACAGTATTATTACCTATAATCACCTTCATGTCTTTTAAATCTTTGTCTTGGAAGAGAAAATTATGAAGGTTTTTTTTTTTAATTCAATATTTAAGTGAGGGGACCATAGAACACAGTTAAAACACTCAGTTCACTGTTTTTTGAAATTTTATCAAATTTAAGTAGTATGTAATGACTTCTAAATACAAAAGATAAAAAAACAGTTTATTTATATCCCTTTTGGTTTCTCCCCTTAACTCACAATTTTGAATTTGTTATTATATTATTATTATTATTATTATTGCTCTTGTTATTGTTACATTGTGTAAGCTTATAACAGTCGCCCTCTATTTCACCTTCTGATAAAGTCCTGTCAATCATATATGAAGGGATAGGTTTTGTTTAAAAAAACAAAACCAAAAGACAACTGACAGAATGGGAGAAGATATTTGCAAACGACATATCAGATAAAGGGCTAGTGTCCAAAATCTATAAAGAACTTAGCAAACTCAACACCCAAAGAACAAATAATCCAATCAAGAAATGGGCAGAGGACATGAACAGACATTTCTGCAAAGAAGACATCCAGATGGCCAACAGACACATGAAAAAGTGCTCCATATCACTCAGCATCAGGGAAATACAAATCAAAACCACAATGAGATGTCACCTCACACCAGTCAGAATGGCTAAAATCAAGTCAGGAAATGACAGATGCTGGCAAGGATACAGAGAAAGGGGAACCCTCCTACACTGTTCGTGGGAATGCAAGCTGGTGCAGCCACTCTGGAAAACAGCATGGAGGTTCCTCAAAATGTTGAAAATAGAACTGCCCTATGACCCAGCAATTGCACTACTGGGTATTTACCCTAAAGATACAAACGTAGTGATCCGAAGGGGCACGTGCACCCGAATGTTTATAGCAGCAATGTCCACAATAGCCAAACTATGGAAAGAACCTAGATGTCCATCAACAGATGAATGGATCAAGAAGATGTGGTATATATACACAATGGAATACTATGCAGCCATCAAAAGAAATGAAATCTTGCCATTTGTGACAACATGGATGGAACTAGAGCATATCATGCTTAGCGAAATAAGTCAAGCGGAGAAAGACAACTGTCATATGATCTCCCTGATATGAGGAAGTGGTGATGCAACATGGGGGCTTAAGGGGTAGGAGAAGAATAAATGAAACAAGATGGGATTGGGAGGGAGACAAACCATAAGTGACTCTTAATCTCACAAAACAAACTGAGGGTTGCTGGGGGGAGGGGGGCTGGGAGAAGGGGGGTGGGGTTATGGACACTGGGGAGGGTATGTGCTTTGGTGAGTGCTGTGAAGTGTGTAAACCTGGAAATTCACATACCTGTACCCCTGGGGATAAAAATATATTATATGTTTATAAAAAATAAAAAACAAAAAAAGTTTATCTATAAACATACACACAAACACACACACATCATATATATATATTTAATCTAATCCACTCCTTTTTATTATTTATTTTTTTTTTTAAGATTTTATTTATTTATTTGACAGAGAGATAGAGAGTACAAGTAGGCAAAGCAGCAAGCAGAGGGAGAAGGAGAAGCAGGCTTCCCACTGAATAGAGAGCCCTATTGTGGGCGTCATTCCCAGAACCCTGGGATCATGACCTGAGCTGAAGGCAGCTGCTCAACCGACTGAACCACCCAGGGGCCCCTCCACTCCCCCTTTTTAACAAAATCTTATTCATTCATATTCTGGTAATCAGGATTTCATTTGTTTTTGGTTTCTCTCATAAGTGATCGTAGGTGTCATCTAACTGAGCTTCTATCTGTCTGAACACTCTGACTTCCTCTAGTTGAGAGAAAAATTTTATATATAAGCTCTCAGATTACACCTGTTGTTCCTCATAACTTTGTATCTATTAATTCATTATCTTACAGCATTAGATATTCTTCTGTAGAAGTCTGAGGACTGTTTCCCCTTCGAAAGGAAAGTGAGCTTAATGTCTAAAAACTTACAAAATTCTTTTTTTATTCCTGAATTTCAGAATTTTTTTTAAGATTTTATTTATTTATTCGACAGAGAGAGAGAGAGAGAGAGATCACAAGTAGGCAGAGAGGCAGTCAGAGAGAGGGGGAAGCAGGCTCACCGCTGAGCAGAGAGCCCGACGCGGGGCTCGATCCCAGGACCCTGAGATCATGACCCGAGCTGAAGGCAGAGGCCTAACCCACTGAGCCACCCAGGCGCCCCTGAATTTCAGAATTTTAAAGGCAATCTCTGTTAATCAGTTTCTATCAAATTTCCTGAGATACTGTGTAACCTTTTTAATCCATACTATTTTTTTTTTTTTAATTTCAGTAGTTTTCTTCTTAGTAAGTATTTGAGGAATTTTTTTTTCCTGTTCATTTCTGTTAACTTTTTACTTCACAGATCCCATCATGTTCCTTTGAAATGTTGTCCACTGAGTTTGTCTTTTCTAAGTATTTTAATGGCAGATATTTCCCACTGTGTTCACTTGGATTATTTACTGGAAGCTTCATCTCTGTCACCAACTGAGTTGCAGCCATAACTTCCATATTCTTTGTTATGTTTAATAAATTAATGCTGCAAAGGTATTAGTGTTTTGTTCTGGTGTATTTTTGTTCTTGTATTTTGTTTTTGTTTTTGTTTTGCTCATTTTCTATTCTTAGCTCCACAAAATCCATTTTTTTTTCCTTTGATATGCTATTTTATTTTTGATGCCTTATTTTTAAATTAATTTATCCACTGCATTTCTCTTCTAATTCTTTCTTTCTTAAGCATTTCTAAAGACAAAATATGATTCAGTAGATTTTAATAAGCACTGAAGGTCTTCCAGGCACTTTAAACATGTTTCATTTTCCTACAAAAATCTTAGAGAAGGGGCGCCTGGGTGGCTCAGTGGGTTAAAGCCTCTGACTTCAGCTCAGGTCATGATCCCAGGGTCCTGGAATCGAGCCCCACATTGGGCTCTCTGTTCAGCGGGGAGCCTGCTTCCCCCTCTCTCTGATGCCTCTCTGCCTACTGTGATCTCTCTCTCTATCAAATAAATAAAATCTTAAAAAAATAATAAAAAAATAAAAATCTTAGAGGAAAACTTTATTATCATCCTCATATTAGACATGAGAAAAATACAAAATAAAAGTATTAAGCCATTTGTCTAAGATCACACTGGAGCTGGCATTCAACCTCATCAGTCTGGCTTACGAGGCATGGGTATTTATTCACTACACTTAAATGGATGGTTCTGCTTGTGTGTAATTTTCTTCCATTTGTTCCTATTGCTGTTGCTGGTATTTTCCAGAATGAAATACTTACCGTATTTCCAGAATGTATTTTTGGAAGTTCATTTGTTTACTCCATTCTTTGTCCCTTCCCTTCCTCTTTTTGCTTTGGCAGTAGTAGATAATTACCATTATTCTCATTTACTTTTTTATCACACAATTTTTTTAATGTTGACAATTGTATCAACATTATATAATTGTTATAATGTAGTATCCATGAGTTTTCATTGCCTTTTCCTAATGACTACTTGCCCTTCCCTAAGAGCTTCATTTTTTCAAGACACAGTTTTGTATGCTCATGTGTTAAGAAAATGTTTTGTTTTGATCTTGCTGACTTGTACACACCTTTTTCAAATGTGTAGTGAAAGAATTCCGTGATCTCTCTTCATTCAGCATCTTAGCACAGAATATTCCTAGTTGTCTGTATGTGGCTTCTAAGAATACCCATTTTTTTTTGTACAGTTAGTAAAATTTTTACATATAGAATATAGAAAATAGCCTGGATCATGTAAATTTGTTTCACACTGGGCAAAATAAAAACCTAACTAATTAAAACCTTACCTCATATGCATTGTTTAAAATGCACAATAATCGATTCCAAAATGATTAAAATACTGGCATCTTTATATTCAGTTGTATAAAGGAACCTGAATATAAAGTACCTTTTTTTTTTTAATTTGGAAATAGAATTCAATTTTATAAAAGAAATGGCCAATGACATATAACAATAACACTGTGAGTATAATGGCATGATAGATACACCACCGCCATCATTTTAAATCTTATGGTTACCATGACTATGAATACTGAACAGCTTTACTGGTAACCAAGGTTTAAATCATTCTTTGATTATGCCTTTTATAGAAAAATTGGGCTTTATGGTTTTTCGCTTTGAAATTTAATTTTTAGTCAAGACTACTAAAGAAAAAAATTAAATAAAAATGTTGTAGTATGCAAGAAACTATTATCTACATACTGTCATAATAATAGGCTAAAAAGAGAACTAATGTAAAGATAACCTCACAGCAGTAATTGAGGATATCAAGGCCCTTGTACGTGGCAGGCAGTTACCGACTTATCAGTTATGATTATCTAGCAGGGATATTTAAATACGTATTTAAACAATTAAAAATAATCAGATTTTTTTTTAAAAGATTTTATTTATTTATTTGACAGAGAGAGAGAAAGATCACAAGCAGGCAGAGAGGCAGGCAGAGAGAGGAGGAAGCAGGCTCCCTGCCGAGCAGAGAGCCCGATGCGGGACTCGATCCCAGGACCCTGAGATCATGACCTGAGCCGAAGGCAGCGGCTTAATCCACTGAGCCACCCAGTCGCCCCAAAAATAATCAGATTTTTAAAACTACGATCCTTTCACAGACCTGTACCCCTGGGGATAAAAATATATGTTTATAAAAAATAAAAAATTAAAAAAAAAACTACGATCCTTAAGTCTGTATATTCTTGACTAATTCAAGTAGAAAATGAAAGATAAATGGAAGAAAAATAGTGAGAAATGTATATGTGCACATATATACACATATACTTACGTAGTACATATACATACATATGTAAGATGCATGCACACACACGCACACACACATACACACACACATATATTCCTTTGCTTAAAGCCAGGCTACTGGCCTCACCTGTGATCTGCAGACTTAAGGTTATCTCTGGTGTGCAGAAGACTTCAAAGAAATCTTTCCCCTGTTTTGCCCATCTAATACATTTCAGATGTAACCACAGCAAAGTAAACTTTGGAACAAGAGGCAAAAGCTATCTATCTATTGACAGTGTTTATTCTAATTATGTTTAATTGTGTTCCAACATCACCCTCGTTTTAACACCAATCTTTTCTTATTTTGCTTGTTCTATCTTTTCACCTTTCCCTCTTCTTCCTCCAGTCTGCTTTCCAATTTCTCTATTTTAACACCTATGTAATTCTATGCTTTAGTTCCCATGAAAATGAAGAGAAAGGGAACTCATGAGCAAAATTTGTATGTATATTTTTCTATGCGTGTATTTGTAAATACCTTAATCTTTTCCTTTTTTTAAACCTTTTTGTTTGATATTTTCAAAATTTCATTCTCACCTTTAAAAAAGGTCTTTTTTTTCTGCAATGTCAACTTCAAGTTGGAGATCATCTCCTTTTTAGCCATAATGCATTTTGTTTAATATTCACATCCTCACACCAACTGTTTTCTATACAACAATCAATCTGATAGACACAAAATATTAATACCTACCATACCATCAGTTAGGGCTTATTTGATAGGAAAAAAAATTGCAGTTTATTTAGAATAGCTGGTCATTTTTAAACATAAAATATTGTTTAAATATAAAACTATTTTAATGATCTTTACTTAATAATCTCTGTATAAAGTTTGAGTCAATTTTTGGTAAAAACTTGCCTTTAAATTTTACTCCATAGCTTGTATTTTCACCAAGAAGTCATACAACAAGTTTCGCAAACTGCAATTCTCTTCTGTCTTCTAATACCAAAACACCATCTATTTTAGTGGTTCTCAACCTTTCATTTCATACCATCTTCAAATCTCTCACTGAAGATAGTAAACTTCATCCTTAGTAATAAATAGGACTGGGGTTTATGCGAAAAATGTGAATAGATGGAGATACAGGATAACCTGAATTTAGAAGAAAACCCAGATAATTTCAAAAGGCTTACATCTGCTACTCTCCGTAACCCCCTTCTATCCCCAGGAATCAATTTTATCATCTCTTAAAAGGTAAAAATAGGTGTGCCTAGATGGCTCAGTAGGTTAAGCATCTGCCTTCAGCTCAGGTCTGATCCCAGGGTTCTGAGATCAAGCCAAGTGTCTGGCTCTCTGCTCAGTCAAGAGCTTGCTTCTCCCTCTCCCTCTGCTACTCCCCCACGCTTGCTCTGTTTCTCTCTTGCTCTCTTTCAAATAAATAAAATCTTTTTCAAAAAGGTAAAAATATAAGTGTCACAGAGAGATTATTTTTAATTTGATTATAAAGGTCTTGTCTCCCATAAGAGAAAAAAGGAAGACTTTTTTATTAACCCAATTTACTAAAGGATGATCATTTTCTGTATTTGTTCTTTCATTTGCTTGCCAACATGGAAACAAATTTACAAAGAGCAAACTTTAAAATAACAAATACTAATTTTTAAAAAGTAACAAACCGAAGTGTATCCCTAGACAGTTTTTCCAAATGATACCATAACAGCAAACATATGATGTGACATGGAAATTATTTTATATCAAAAATATTATCCTATCTTATTGTAGAATAAAACATGTTTTTAAAAGAGAAGTCTTCCACATTCTAGCTGTCAACATTAGACCCCCACAGAAAACCTCTAATATAACAACATTGGTTGGGAAAACGGACTAGAGGTTATTACCAAAAAAATCAAATCATAATACAATTTAAGTTTAAAATTGGAGATTATATAAAAATATAATAATTTTTTGAACCTTGTACTAAAGAACTTTGACTTTTTTTCCTTCACTTAAAAAGATGTATCTGCTGAATCACAATAGGTAAGCTAAGCATTTGAGTAAGCAGTTTTTTGTCTTGTTTTATTTTTTGGAATAAAACTTTGAAACATATGAGCACACTGCTGGTCAGGGAAAGTAAAGCAAGGAGAAATCCCATAAAAATCTGGTAAACCTTAGGAACTTAGGTGGTATTGACTAATAAGAATTTCTGGAGCACCTATTATGTGCCAAAAAGTGGATCAATATCCCTTCAGGACTTGCAATGCAAAAATGAAACACATACAACTTAATATAGAAATAAAAGATACTCCCACTCTCAGGGTTCTTACTGTCTAGTGAGAGAGATAATAAAATCAAATGATTACAAAGTACGGTGGCAATGCTGGATCAGAAACTGACAAGGAGAGAAGTAATCTAAAATTTGTCAATCTAAACTTTAACAAGGACTAAGTCCATTTCAACTTTACATTCTTTAACTCATATTGAGTCCCAGCTTTGCCATAAATTAGCTGTGCAATTTGGGGAAAGCTATGTAGATTCTTACTGCCTCTGTTGTCTCATATGTAAAACAAGGATAACAAAATTACCACGGGGATTAATGAATCAATACTTGTACACTGGGGCAACAGTCAGTAGAATATTAACTGAGAAGTAAATAAATATTTGAATCCCACTCCCTTTAAGTGATAGTGTGTGTCAAATTTGCAATTTTACTAGGGCAAATCTGCGAATCCACAGACTGACAAAATTAAATTACACAACTTAGAAGGCATTCCCTGTACAAAACTACTGATGGCACATTGTGTTTATTGCAAAGGAAGACAGGTGGTTCACCTCAATCAGACTAGAACCCATGGAGTGATGGGCTTTGCTTTATGCAAGCCCCCGGCAAGTCAAAGATGAGGTGATTGAGGACCAAAAACATAGAGGGATGCCTGTGGCTGTGGTGACCTCCTTACAGAGCCCAGGCAGGAAAGAAGGTAACTGGGACTCCTCTAAATATTGTGGTCCCATTCTAATACTCTGAATAAGAGATTTTATATAAAAACTAGAGAGTAGTAGGTGATCATTTTCAATAACTGATAGCCTTTGGGATCTTCAAATCAAGCAATTAATGTACCAATTGATGCTTAGAAACCATTTTTATCATCATTTTCACATTTTTGGTGATATCTAAAAAACACAAAATGTTTTCTTATTTTGTGGATATAATTTTAACTGGATAAATTTATGTTAAGTAACTTTTGTGTGCCATTTTGGCATTCTGAATTGTTTTTCTTTCACTCAATTTCCCCAATCCCCGTCAGAAACCGTAGAAGATCTGAGACTACTATATGTGCTGGTATTATCTGGCCAAAATTTAGTTTCATTAATGCTGACGTAAGACATTTAATGCCTGTATCAGAAACAAAAGACTTTATTACTCATGGCAACAGTAGCCACCATAGTGTCGGCATCTGCACGTGTTCTGTGAGAACTAACTCTCAGAGGGCATCACAAACAGAGCCAGATGATACTTGCACAGGCAATGGGAAATAGCTCCAGAAAGGAATACTGATTTCAGGGAACCTGAATCTTTTAAAGAAGTCAGCTTGGGGCACCTGGGTGACTCAGTAGGTTAAAGCCTCTGCCTTTGGCTCAGATCATAATCCCAAGGTCCTGGGATCGAGCCCCACATTGGGCTCTCTGCTCAGTGGGGAGCCTGCTTCCTCCTCTCTCTCTCTCTCTCTCTCTCTCTCTCTCTCTGCCTGCGTCCCCACCTACTTGATGAGATCTCTGTCTGTCAAATAAATAACTAAAATCTTAAAAAAAAAAAAAAAAAGAAGAAGAAGAAGAAGAAATCAGTTTGCCTAAACTTTGCCCCAGAGGGAAACATTATTATGGTGGAGAGTAAAAAAATCTGTTTTGTTCAGGAGAGATATGTTAAATATAGTCTTCCAAAACAAACTGTTCACTTTACATCTATACAAATATCTCTGAAAAGGCTCTGAAATCAAAGGCAGATGAGTGAGTGATCCATGGAGTAGTTTTCCCCGGCATCCTCTGAGCTTACCATAATATTGATAAAGAATTTACTCTAAATTTATCATGAGGCATAAACTGTCTTGTCCTATTTGGAGGTAATCCAAAGTTCCCAGAGAAACAACCAAAGAAGCAAATAGAAAGAAAAGGTATAAATTTATTTAAGATAGATACTAAAGAGATAAGAGGGGGAGAGATAAGCACAAGGAAATCATGAAGAATAATGGAACCCAACCAACTCACTATTGCTGTTGGGTTGTTTTTGTTTTGTTTTGTTTTTTAAGATTTTATTTATTTACTTGGCAGAGAGAGAAACCAGTGAGAGAAGGAACACAAGCAAGGGGAGTGGGAGAGGGAGAAGCAGGCTCCCTTTTGAGCAGGGAGCCTGATGCAGGGTTCTCTCCTAGGACCCCAGAATCATGACCTGACCCAAAGTCAGACACTTAAGGACAGAGACACCCAGGCCCCCCATCACTCACTACTGTTGTTAATAACCATTGAGTATTACACATACTGCCTGCTGAGGCCTGAAGTACTATTAGAAGTATTGATAATTACTCTCTCATTTAATCCATACAAGTATACACACACATTTTTTCACATTCACATTTATGTCAGTTTTGCTTTGTGGATGAAGAAACTGACACTGGGTATATCACACAACTGTAAAACCAGAATATAAAACCAAAAATTTAATACTTTACATTTTAACTGTTATAAAATAGTTCTCAATTATTATAGAAGACACTGGACATATTAATAGAGTGCCTGTCTTTGAAAATGAATGTTTTAGAAAAACTTCATTTAGGAAAACTTCTTTGATTTATTCTGAGAAACTTAGATTCCAAATATGTTGAGATAGTCATTTGTATGTTCTTGAAAGATGCCATCTTCATAAAATGAAGTATGGATATACCAACATGTTAAAGTTATGTAAATTAATATAGTAGAAATCATTCTATTTTGTTTTTCTTGATTACGGTCTCAGAGTAAATGAAAATATTATGATGAAAGTAGAGCACTGTAAACAAACTTAATCAACTCTTAATGTTGGGTATGACATTGAAAATGCATGTAATTTATATCCAAATGAACACACTCTTGCCTGAGTGGCAATTCACATGCTTTAAGTTGACCATTATTAGGTAGGTAAGTGATACTGACAGAAACAGGGACAGGAAGAGCTCCTTTCTACTGAATGAACTCATGGACTACACCAGTCAAAAGACCAAAAAAGAATGATGTACATTTCCAAGATCCATGCTTTACAAAACAAACACATCCTGTGTACGTGGGTGCTTTTCCATTTATATAAGTGCAGATTATTGATCTGCTACACAACTGAATTGATTGAAACACAATTCGCTACCACAAAACTATAGTTGAAGGCAATCTTAACCTACAAACCATCATATTTCCATATTCTCTAGGTTATGTGCTCAATAAACTACTGGTTCTAGCAAGTAAGTAAGTACATAATTTTCTGCATAATTTAATGATGCTTTTTGAAAGTACACAGTGATAACTAATGTTACAGTGGCTTACAATTTTTAAAGATTCTTAGACCTTATAATTGTATTCAAAATTGCTTTATTAGCATTACTCCCCCTTTCTGAGCACTGTAAACTAATGATTTCTTATACCATTTCCTTGCCACAGATGGTCTTTTCTTTTTGTTATTCCTATTCAAATCTTACTCACCACTCAAGGCTAAATAAAATATAATCTCTTCCATTAATCATTTTCAGCAGTAGTCAGGCACAGTATCTCTCCTCTCAATTAACAATCAATCTTGCCTTATCATGCTCATTTGGCAACTGAATACGTGATGCCATGTGACACCAAATTTTAACTTTCTTTTCATGAATTTAGAAAATACACCCCCCAGCTATTTTTTTAGTATCTTATGGATGAAGTGATAATTTGTAATTCCTAGCAAGTGCTATAATGATCTAGCTGGATTGTAAAGTAATCAATAAACATTTGTTGATTATCATTTTTGATTAAGCACATATAACCTGCATCCCAACCAATAAAAAATAATAGGATAATGCCTCTTTAACCAGTTCTCAATTCATTAACTGGAATTATAGACATTTTCCTAAAATTTTATTTTTACTATTATAAAAATCAAGTACTATTCTTCCAAAATAAATTTCTGCATAAAATAATCTATATTTTAATAATATAATTCATAGGGGTGCCTGGGTGGCTCAGTAGGCTAAGCCTCTGCCTTCAGCTAGGGTCATGGTGTCATGATCTCAGGGTCCTGGGATTGAGCCCCCATCAGGCTCTCTGCTTAGGGGAAAGCTTGCTTCCTCCCCAGCCCGCCTGCCTCTCTGCCTGCTTGTGATCTCTGTATGTCAAATAAATAAACAAAATCTTTAAAAATAATAATAATAAAAATATAATTCACAGAATATAAATACGATGAAATATACAATAAAAATCAACGTAAAATATCAATTTTATCTTTTTTATGCTAGAATTCAGGATATATTTTTATATGCAGTAGTCCACAAATAATTCTCAAGTATGGGACACTGTTAATTCTATTCAAATCATTACTAGGAAAGAAAAAATAACTAGCATTTATTGAAAACTGTTTGGTACCATTTACTTTTATGTAAGAACTTTCCATGTATCCAATAACACCAATAATTTCAAACTTCAGGGGATGAAATGTGGTTAAATAATCTGGCCAAAACCATACAGCTAGTAATTGGTGGTGGAGGGGGGCCTGACTCAGACAGAAATACTTTGAGTACATAGAATATGTACCTTCATTTTTTTAAATCTGAAGTACTAAAGCCCAAGTTGAGGTAATATAAATGTTTACTGGATAAAAACATGTTTGGGGGAAAATTACCATATTTAGGTGACTATTTGACATATTGTATTATTTATCCTGATTTTCAAAACATCTGTTGTCAAAATGTTCTCACTTTACAAGAAGTGTTTTTTTTTTTTTTCTCTTATACTTAAGGTCCACCTAAGAACTGAGGTATCATAATCAGATTTTAAAAATCTGTATTTTTTTAATCACTTTATAGAAGGTTGATTTAATTGTTGGGATAACCTTTTTTAATGGTAAAAAATGAGGTAATTTCTATCTCTGATTATTTTTTTCTACTTACAATAAGCATCATTATTAATAACTTACTTTCAATGATTTTTTAAAAGTTGAGAAGCAGGACGTGCCATTTTACTATTTATTACTGATGAAGGAGCTGACACCAAAGCTGAAACATCTTATCCTGCCATTTGTGGTCAGTTCTTATAGTGAAATATGCCATGATTCTCAAATGTTAAGATTGTTAGTTGACTCTTCACCAATAAACATATGTTTTTGTTTTGCTTTGCTTTGTTTTTTAGTTCATCCCTAGTTACCTTTTCCTACAAGTGAAAATACTATTAAGAATGATGAACACTGGGGGCACCTGGGTGGCTCAGTGGGTTAAAGCCTCTGCCTTCAGCTCAGGTCATGATCCCAGGGTCCTGGGATCAAACCCCACATCGGCCTCTCTGCTCAGCAGGGAGCTTTGCTTTCCTCTCTCTCTCTGCCTGCCTCTCTGCCTACTTGTGATCTCTGTCAAATAAATAAATAAAATCTTTAAAAAAAAAAAAAAAGAATGATGAACACTGACAATCTTTCAGAGCCATGGATTTTAAATCCTGGCAAAATTCAGTTTCTTCCTTTCTCAGGAGTACATCTTCTCTGACATGCAACAGTTTTACTCTGTTCGGTTTGGTTCCTCTACAGAACATTTCTGAATTGTAACCACTCAGGTATTAGCAGAAAATAAGCCTCTCATAATTTATGTTTTAATGGAAAGGCTTACTTTATACTATTACACACACACAAAAAAATAAAAAATAAAAAATAAAAAATCCCCTAGGATTGTGACTTTACCCACTGTAATACTGCCATCAAGTGGACCACAGTAAGATGAGCTGTACAGAATACGGAAGCCAAATTCCTTCAACAGGTGCCCTATACCTGATATTGAGAACTATAATAAGAATACATAAAATAAATTTTTGAAAAATCTCAGATGATTAAGTTATATTTTACATGTTTTTAATATAGCACTGAAATTCTGCAAATGAATGAATTTATTCAGCAAACGAATGAAGGTGGATGATAAAAAGAAAAAAAATTAATCCTCCAGTCCTTCACTATTAATTTAAAAAGGGGTAGACCTCATCATTTTTATTAGACACTCACAAAATAGTTTTATACTTGAATACTTCATACTTGATACTTGAATCTTCCAAATAGAACTGATTAATCAGAAAGTATTATGTAGGTCTATTTCTGTATGAACTTATTTAAACAAGCTCACTTTATTTCTGCCTTAAATTCCCTGAATTTTCAAACTTCTGTAATATAGAAAAGCTCTGAAAGTTACAGTGAAAATATTATAGATTCATTTTTTTTGGCCTGGCATATAAGATACTATTTGATTTCTCTTCTGAAATAGTATCAGAAATTATTAAAGAAATGAAAAAATATAGATTAAATGCATGGGTTTATATGGTATCCATATTGGATAAACAGATGCACTAATAACATCCAAATCCAACAAAAAATACCTAAAACTGATTTTCTCATTCAATTCTCACTTCAGGTCCATGAGGTTGCTATTATCATCCTCATTTTGTAGACTGAGAAACTAAGGCTTAGACATTTTAACTTAGATTTTCCAAAGTCATAAAGCTAACAAATCTTTTACTTCAGTGGAAACGTGCCCTCTCTATGTTTATTGTGCAGACCCTTGTCTGTGTTTTGGGGTAGTACCAGTGACGATTTCATTTTCTGAGCCTTTTCAGTGTTATTGGGTCTTCTTGGTTTATTTGGTGCTGCTAATCTTTGTGATTGGTGCCCAAGAAGGCAATTAATTAATTAATTAATTAATTGCCTTTCCCAGGCCCAGTCACTGGGTGCCTCTTGGTGACAGGTTTCAGGCCAGCAGACATGAAGAGGATTCCTTGGCCAAACACTTGTAGCAGAACTTCCTGGACTGTTTAGGACAGAAAGAACTTCACAGAATGTGGGTGCCTCAGGTGTCCACGTCTTGTCTGAGGTGGGGCAGGAGGTCTCAGGCCCATGATGTCTCTTTTGAGACTTCCCCCACCTGCTGCTGGGAGAAGTCTCAAGTCTCAGGGGCAAAGAGGCTTCTACGGTTGGAATCCTGATGCGGTGCAGTCCTTCTGAGAGCTGCCATCCGGGTGCCCTGTACACATCTATTGGAGAAGAGAGTCTCAAGTGTCGTGGAGAAGAGTGCTTCTTCTGCAGTGTGCAGAAATGCCATGCGCGCTCAGAGGGACTCTGATCCAAAGGAAGCATGCACCCGCCAGGGTTGCCTTCTGTTGCTGGCCTGGGGTCAAGGGAAATTCAGCTCCGGATCACATCTTTCTGTTGGGTGAGGCGATGTAAGATGCCATCCTCTATGCTGCCTCTCTAGTTCTGGGATCTCGAATCAATTTTCTTCCTTCTTTTAATCTTTCAGAATTTTCCTTTGGTTGCCTCCTACATGATTTCCAGTGTTTATAACTGTACTTAGTAGGAAGGAGTAGAGAGAAATGGGTCCACGTCACCTTGTCCAAAATAACCATCTCTCTGAATGACTTTTAATGTCCAAACCTAACAGTGTAGTTCTTTTTCAAAAGAACTTAATCTCTTTAAACTTAATCTCTTTAGCATGGTATACAACAGTATGTGTGGTCTCATAATTTTTAATCCTCAATTCTCTCCACATTTCTGTATGCATGGATCAGTCCAGCCAGGCACTGTGCTATTTGAAATCTCAGATTCCTGCAAGTTCCACTCCTCATTTCCTTTAAGATACACTCCAGCTTTAAGATACAGCTTCAGCTGTCCACTCCCCAGTGAAGTATCTCCTGAATCCCCATAACTAAAACAGGCACACAATTCTATGCCCCTCTTCTTTACTTTCTCAACGCCCTCCCTGGTATCACCTACCAGGATGTCTGATGACAGTTAGTATGTCCTCAGTTCCTAGAATAGGTTTGCATATTGTAGACTATCAGTAACTGTGAAACAATCACAGATGGTGTTAGCTAAGCATCAAAAATGGCTCTGCAGGAATGGTAAGCTGAACAGAAATCAAGTATTATTAAAGAAATGCATAGAAATTCAAAATTATATACTTTACTAAGTATATTACCAACACTGCTTTCCTTAATTCTCAAGGTATATATTATTACCTCTTTACGGATGAAGAAAGTGATTCAATGGTCCTTTTCCCAGTACATGCTGACTACTATTATCACCATATTATTTAATTAAAAACTAGATTTAGAAATGTAAGTCACATATAACCCAATTAATAACAAAATCAAAGAAACACATCAACAATTATATAATAATAGTGGGGGAATTTAACACTCCCCTCGCTGACATAGACAGATCATCCAAGCAAAAGATCAACAAGGAAATAAAGGCCTTAAACGACACACTGGACCAGATGGACATCACAGACATATTCAGAACATTTCATCCCAAAGCAACAGAATACACATTCTTCTCTAGTGTACATGGAACATTCTCCAGAATAGATCACATCCTTGGTCCTAAATCAGGACTCGACTGGTATCAAAAGATTGGGATCATTCCCTGCATATTTTCAGACCATAATGCTCTGAAGCTAGAACTCAACCACAAGAGGAAGTTTGGAAAGAACCCAAATACATGGAGACTAAACAGCATCCTTCTAAAGAATGAATGGGTCAACCGGGAAATTAAAGAAGAAGTGAAAAAAATCATGGAAACAAATGATAATGAAAATACAATGGTTCAAAATCTGTGGGACACAACAAAGGCAGTCCTGAGAGGAAAATATATAGCGGTACAAGCCTTTCTCAAGAAACAAGAAAGGTCTCAGGTACACAACCTAACCCTACACCTAAAGGAGCTGGAGAAAGAACAAGAAAGAAACCCTAAGCCCAGCATGAGAAGAGAAATCATAAAGATCAGAGCAGAAATCAATGAAATAGAAACCAAAAAAACAATAGAGCAAATCAACGAAACTAGGAGTTGATTCTTTGAAAGAATTAATAAAATTGATAAACCCCTGGCCTGACCTATCAAAAAGAAAAGAGAAAGGACCCAAATAAATAAAATCATGAATGAAAGAGGAGAGATCACAACTAACACCAAAGAAATACAAACTATTATAAGAACATACTATGAGCAACTCTACGCCAACAAATTTGACAATCTGGAAGAAATGGATGCATTCCTAGAAACATATAAACTACCACAACTGAACCAGGAAGAAATAGAAAGCCTGAACAGACCCATAACCAGTAAGGAGATTGAAACAGTCATTAAAAATCTCCAAACAAACAAAAGCCCAGGGCCAGACGTCTTCCCAGGGGAATTCTACCAAACATTTAAAGAGCTAATTCCTATTCTCCTGAAACTCTTCCAAAAAATAGAAATGGAAGGAAAACTTCCAAACTCATTTTATGAGGCCAGCATCACCTTGATCCCAAAACCAGACAAGGATCCCATCAAAAAAGAGAGCTATAGACCAATATCCTTGATGAACACAGATGCGAAAATTCTCACCAAAATACTAGCCAACAGGATTCAACAGTACATTAAAAGGATTATTCACCACGACCAAGTGGGATTTATTCCAGGGCTGCAAGGTTGGTTCAACATCTGCAAATCAGTCAATGTGATACAACACATCAATAAAAGAAAGAACAAGAACCATATGATACTCTCAATAGATGCTGAAAAAGCATTTGACAAAGTACAGCATCCCTTCCTGATCAAGACTCTTCAAAGTGTAGGGACAGAGGGCACATACCTCAATATCATCAAAGCCATCTATGAAAAACCCACCGCAAATATCATTCTCAATGGAAAAAAACTGAAAGCTTTTCCACTAAGGTCAGGAACACAGCAGGGATGTCTATTATCACCACTGCTATTCAACATAGTACTAGAAGTCCTAGCCTCAGCAATCAGACAACAAAAGGAAATTAAAGGCATCCAAATTGGCAAAGAAGTCAAATTATCACTCTTCGCAGATGATATGATACTATATGTGGAAAACCCAAAAGACTCCACTGCAAAACTGCTAGAACTTGTACAGGAATTCAGTAAAGTGTCAGGATATAAAATCAATGCACAGAAATCAGTTGCATTTCTCTACACCAACAACAAGACAGAAGAAAGAGAAATTAAGGAGTCCATCCCATTTACAATTGTACCCCAAACCATAAGATATCTAGAAATAAACCTAACCAAAGAGGCACAGAATCTATTCTCAGAAATCTATAAAGTACTCATGAAAGAAATTGAGGAAGACACAGAGAAATAGAAAAATGTTCCATGCTCCTGGATTGGAAGAATAAATATTGTGAAAATGTCTATGCTACCTAAAGCAATCACACATTTAATGCAATTCCTATCAAAGTACCATCCATATTTTTCAAAGAAATGGGACAAATAATTCTAAAATTTATATGTAACCAGAAAAGACCTCGAATAGCCAAAGGGATATTGAAGAATAAAGCCAAAGTTGGTGGCATCACAATTCCAGACTTCAAGCTCTATTACAAAGCTGTCATCATCAAGACAGCATGGTACTGGCACAAAAACAGACACATAGATCAATGGAACAGAATAGAGAGCCCAGGAATAGACCCTCAACTCTATGGTCAACTCATCTTCGACAAAGCAGGAAAGAATGTCCAATGGAAAAAAGACAGCCTCTTCAATAAATGGTGCTGGGAAAATTGGACAGCCACATGCAGAAAAATGAAATTGGACCATTTCCTTACACCACACACAAAAATAGACTCAAAATGGATGAAGGACCTCAATATGAGAAAGGAATCCATCAAAATCCTTGAGGAGAATACAGGCAGCAACCTCTTTGACCTCAGCTGCAGCAACATCTTCCTAGGAACATCGCCAAAGGCAAGGGAAGCAAGGGCAAAAATGAACTATTGGGATTTCATCAAGATCAAAAGCTTTTGCACAGCAAAGGAAACAGTTAACAAAATCAAAAGACAACTGACAGAATGGGAGAAGATATTTGTAAATGACATATCAGATAAAGGACTAGTGTCCAGAATCTATAAAGAACTTAGCAAACTCAACACCCAAAGAACAAATAATCCAATCAAGAAATGGGCAGAGGACATGAACAGACATTTCTGCAAAGAAGACATCCAGATGGCCAACAGACACATGAAAAAGTCCTCCACATCACTCGGCATCAGGGAAATAAAAATCAAAACCACAATGAGATATCACCTCACATCAGTCAGAATGGCTAAAATCAACAAGTCAGGAAATGACAGATGCTGGCGAGGATGCGGAGAAAGGGGAACCCTCCTACACTGTTGGTGGGAATGCAAGCTGGTGCAACCACTCTGGAAAACAGCATGGAGGTTCCTCAAAATGTTGAAAATAGAACCGCCCTATGACCCAGCAATTGCACTACTGGGTATTTACCCTATAGATACAAACGTGGTGAATCAAAGGGGCACGTGCACCCGAATGTTTATAGCAGCAATGTCCACAATAGCCAAACTATGGAAAGAACCTAGATGTCCATCAACAGATGAGTGGATAAAGAAGATGTGGTATATATACACAATGGAATACTATGCAGCCATCAAAAGAAATGAAATCTTGCCATTTGCGACAACATGGATAGAACTAGAGTGTATCATGCTTAGCGAAATAAGTCAAGCAGAGAAAGACACTATCATATGATCTCCCTTATATAAGGAAGTGGTGATGCAACATGGGGGTTCAAGTGGGCAGGAGAAGAATAAATGAAACAAGATGGGTTGGGAGGGTGACAAACCATAAATGACTCTTAATCTCACAAAACAAACTGAGGGATGCTGGGGGGAGGGGGGTTGGGAGAAGGGGGGTGGGGTTATGGACATTGGGGAGCGTATGTGCTTTGGTGAGTGCTGTGAAGTGTGTAAACCTGGCGATTCACAGACCTGTACCCCTGGGGATAAATATATATGTTTATAAAAAATAAAAAATTAAAAAAAAAAGATAATTGGGGAGAAATACGAAGATGACATGCTGAGAAAGAAAAGGTTATCAGTAAAGTTCAGGAGACACACGGGAGGGGTTCTCTGGAATCATACACTATAGTTTCTGTTCTATTTCTTAAGAAATCCCATAAGCTTTTGTACAATTACTTAACTATTTCATTATTTCCAACACCTTTTGATTGCTACGATTATATGATTAGAAATCTAAAAAGTCAATTTTCTATATTCTACATTTACTTTGCTAAATATTTAGCTCAGTGCTTTGTATGTATTGATATCTATTGAATAAATGAACATAGAGTATATAATTCAAAAGAATAATTTATACCTACTAAATAAGTGATCATCTAAAACTAGAAAGTCAACATACTTGCATAACTTAAATTTCACCTTCCACTCCATCCCCCTAATTCATACAGACTGGTTTTCTAACTCTTAGACATATATGAGGGAATTCTTCACAGCTTGTCCTCAATTTTATGTTAGAGGGAAAGCATGATTTTATGCAGCTGCAGTGTATCCTTTAAATGCCATTACCTCACAGTCATTAAACTTAAGATACAGTACTGGCCATATAGATAAATGAAACATGGTTTCTACTTTCTATAAGCTTAAAGATTGTTACGGGGGAAAAAAAGAGATTTTTTAAAAATATGTATAAAGTCTTGTTCCAGATAGTGAAAATGTAGTAGAATACTCTGATGAGCACAGTGGTTAGGAAGACTTGTATGGCAGTAATATACACAGTTTGCAGAGAAAAAGACTTAAACAAAGGGACAAAGGCTAGAAAATTAATGCAATAATTTTAACATCCCTATAGGGGACACTAAAAAGCTTACTCTATTCTACCCATGAAGATATATTTAGAAAAAGATGTCAATACTTATCACTGCTATTTTTTTTAATTGTACAGTATTCAGGCTCTCAAAAAATAATTCTCATAAGTTTGTAGCCTGATAGATACAAAAAAGCTTTAGAAAAGTATGCTCTACAATTAATGCTTTTGCTTATTCCAATTATTCTTTTTAATGTTTCTACAAGGTGTTTAATCTTAAGTTAAAAAAATACTAAACAAATGAAAAACTAAGTGATAAACACACAAACAAAATTAAATCTTTCCTTTACCTTAAAACAAGATCTTGAGAGAAAGAAAAGAGTGCAGATATGAGGTAGGGAGGGGAAGAGGGAGAAAAAGAATCTTAAGCAGACTCACACCCAGAGCAGAACTGGATGTGGGACTCGATCTCATGACCTGAGCTGAAATCAGGAGCTGGATGCTTAACCAACTGAGCTACCCAGGCACCTCAAAACAGTATCTTTCAGAACAATCAGAGCTACAGTATTCTTGGAGGAAAAAAATTTTTTTTCAACTACCTACAGAACAAAATGGCTTGCAAACATTCCTATAAAATCTCATAAATGTTAAAACACTTACTGTTCCTTTTTTTTAAAGTAACTATATTGCACATGGTAGCCTGAATTAAAGGCTACTCAGAAAGAACTTAAGCAATTTTTTTCAGAGTTGCTAATCATATACATTATTGCTTTTTATAAATAAGATGCAGTGCTATAAATAATAAATATGAAAATTACAACATTCTTTGTATTTTCATTACCAGGTCAAGCTAGAGAGAAGATCAATACGCTTTCTAACATAACTTGTATTTAGATGCATGAAACCATGATAATTCATTATTTCTGAGGTATGCCACAAACATAGACACATACACTCTCAACACACATTTTTGAGTAACACTAAGTCATGGTCATATCAATGCTTGCAAATAAAATTTTATCAAGTACTTCAAAGCTCTTTTCAAATTCAGACAAATTAAAAATTAAACATTATTTGATAATGGCAGACATCTGATGTTAAAAGCTTTCAGATTTAGTATTCAAATTAAATCTTGATTTTACGTGGAATTATGTTGAGTGTAATCTAAGCTTTCACTGACACTTAACCTAACTACTATTGATATATCACATAATTATATAAAATGCCTCAAAACAAAGTGAATATAAATTTCATAATTTCATCACTGTAGATAAAGAAAAGACATCTGCATCCTGATATGAAAGATATAACTGATTAAGCTGTATAAAATCTGGATTAAATTTTAGGCATATGCACATTGTTTTAAACATAATTTATGACCACATTGTGCTTATTTATATTTATGCATAAAATTCCTCTTTTAAAGCATAACATTTCTATAAATTTTATGGAGCATTCCTTATATAACATTCTATAACAATTGGTCTAAATGGTGTTTGTTCTTTGGGCTGTTTTTCAACCTCATTATGAGCATTCCATACAGAAAGAGCAGCATGTACAAAGTCTTACAGCAGAAGATAGTGGAGTATTCAAATAAATTAAGGAAGGAAAGTGTGGTAAGACAACAGAAAGAAAGAAAGAGAGTAGTATGGCACAAGACGACAAAAACAAGGAGACTTCAGACCATCATAGTTTACAAAGAAAAAAAAAAATTAGCTCCTGATTCTAAGAACAAAGATTAATCTGTCAAACAGTTTAATCAGGGAAATATAAAATTTATATTTTATAATGGTTACTTTGTCTGAAATATGGCTTGTAGGATAGAGAAAAATAGAGAGATCCTATGGGAATCTATTTATTTATTTATTTTTATTTTATGTATTTATTTATTTTATTTATTAAATAAATCCAAGAGAGAAGTTACGCTCTTAGGTTTAGAAAGATAAAGGCCCGTATGCCTTGTTCATGGTTGTACTCTCAGTGTCTTTAGCAAAGTTCAGTAAATGATTCTGTATTTGTTCCCTTTTTTATTACATGATTGAAAGTTACTCTTCCAAGCAGAATTGTGTCTTTTGTTTTACAAATTATTTAAGAGTGTCATACCGCATATTTTCAAACAGTCACCAGAAAGTTGTCATCTCCTCATCCTGAGAATAACTAAAAAAGAAACTAACATTTGTCTTATAAAGTATTATGTTCAGAAAGATTAGTATCAGCATCCAAAACAAAAAAATGTTAAAGCATTCTTTGCTTAGCACTTGCCACCACAAATTGATACATATTTCTCAAATTTTTTAATTCCAAAATATTGAAACAATGAAAAATACCTAAAATATCCATACAGTTGAAAATACAACTTATCTCTTTTTGTTTCTTGCCCTCAACTACTTTGTCAGCAATATGGCAATCAATGACTTCAATCTCTGTGGTTCCACCATTACATCTTTAAACATATATTTCTATTAACTATTCTTCTTGAAAGTCAGCTTACATATAAGCACAATTTTTAAATCTATCATTGGTAATTATCACTGGTAAAATCAAATTTGATTCTGACAATAAACTGTCTGATAGTGCCAAAGATTTTTTTTTTTAAGTGCCAAAAATTTTAAATGCAGAGAACATTTTTTTTTTCCATCTCCCCCCACCCCTTGCATCTTTGGCAAATATACATACTATTGCAGGTGGGAATCATGGATTCTCTGGCTGGAGTTTGTCAAATGGATATTATGAGGAGACCAAATTTATAAATATTCAATATTTTATATACATAGTGAGAAAGTGTCTCACTGAATATAAACTCTTTAAAAATAAATCAGCATATCTAATACACACAAGTTCTCTTTTGAAGTTATTTTGTTCTTATTTGGTTATATCTATTAGAATGTTCATATATACATTCATTCACATATTTATTAAGTATTTATGAAGCACAAGTTACTGGGCTTGGATGAAGGCAAATAGAAAAATAAAATATAGCATCTATATATATGCTATAGAGAGAACCGTATTAAAAAAAGTTGTATAAATAAATGCAAATAAGCATCCTAAGAATTATGAAAGGAACATGTACAGAACTCAATACCTTGGGAGAAGGCCCATGAGTTAAATCCTGAAATATGTTATGAAATGGACAAAGTGTTTTTATGTAAGACTATTTTAGGCAGAAGAAGGATAAATGAATATACAGCAAAATGGCTTCAAATAATTTGGCTGGGTATGATTTTCATACATGTTGTAAAGGGCAAATAAATATTTAGAGGTGAAGACAGAGATGAACACAACCATCCTAAAGGGTCTAATAAACAATCTGAATTTTATCTTGAATGCCTTCAAACTGTAAAAAAGTACTTGACTTTTTGTTAAAAAAAATCTTCTTATGATAACATTGTGAGAATATATTAGAGCAGATCAAAACTAAAGAATAGTCTAGTTTAAGGGCTACTACAGTTACTTAGATGATAAATAATAGGTAATAATTATTGCATTATCTGAAATTAGGTAATGATAGTGCCAATGAAAAGAAGACAGTTTCAAGTGCTAATTAAGAACTGTATTAATAAAACCTCATATTTAAAGAGTATGGAAAAATGACTTTGATAAGTGAACTGTAAGAGCCTCAAGAATATAGGAGAAGAGAAGTCTGCAATAAAATGAAGGTGATCCATTTTGAACATATTAAAAATTATATGTCTGCGGGTCATCCAGTTAAAGAAGCTCACCCGAAGATAGAGATTTTATTGTCATCAACTAAGAGTTAATAGATCACATCATTCAGGGGAAAATGCACTGAAAGAAAATACATGCCCGGGCTAATTATCCCAGGAATATCACTATTTAAGGAAAACGCATTAATAAATTGTGGACAAAACAAAAAACAAACAAACAAAAAAACCTAGAAAAAGAAGAAGAACACAACGGTCTAGAGCCCCTAAAGTGTGTTTTAAGAATAAGGAGAAAATCAACAATATAAAATAACAAAAAAGAGGATGATGACGTCCACTGATGACAACAATGTGGAAATCTGAGGCATTCTTAGCAGTAGCAGTTTTCACAAAGTGAAAGATTTCAGGGTCATTGGCTATGAAGGGAAAAGGAGAAGTAAGGTGACAGAGGGATATTCAATGCTGTGCTTCTTTCCGTGGTGAACAATAGTCTTAATTAATGAACTTTTCCCTTCAGGAGTGGAATGACATTGAATGTAACCACATATAGATTTATATATAGGAAGTAGTGTGGCAAATGGAATGAGCTGCACTCCCAGAGTCTCCATTTTTTTTTTTTTTTTTTTTTTTTTTTTTGGTGGAAAGAAAGATAGGCAGTTACCTTGTGACAATCGAGGATGGGGTAAAGGGGGAAGTAGTAATACATGCTGGAAATTTACAATGAGGTATGGAAAGCAAGATGGTGGGAGATGGGACAACAAAGCCGGGTGGCAATAAGAACAGGACAAGTGTGGAGGCCTCATATATGCCGTGATATCAAGCCTCTCTGTTAGCACAAAAGTACTAGATTCCTGAATCACTTAAATTGTTGTAACCCATTCTCCACTCAATGTGAACCTTTCTAGGTCTAAAAAAAAACAGAAAACAAAATGTTCTTTCCGTTAACATCCTCTTTCACTTGCCTGTTATCTTAAATTCAGATCTTACACTATCTGCATTTAAAAGAAAATAATTTGCTGTCTTACTTTGCAGTCAATAATTCATCTTGGAACTAAAGATGAACCAGATTTCTTTGTATTTCAAGGGGAGGTAATCATGAGAAGAACAGATCAGTGCCAGCTAATTACAATTCTACCACAACCTAGGTTTTAAAATTATAGCTAGATAATTGATGTAGAAGTGTTTTTTATTGCTTTCTCTATGCATATAAGTTAGGCATTCTATAATAAAATATTCTGTAAGATACTCTATGCTTCTTTCCTATCCATTAATTCTCAGTCTTATTTGATCTCCATGATTAAAGCATATTCAGGTCAAATAAATTATTCTCAAATGAGAGAGTATTTGTTAACTTTATTTTGTGTAATAATAAGTCCATTTTAGCGTAGGAAAAAAGAAACTCAGTTCTGTGTCTAAACATCCTGACAGTCATCATAAAATGGAAAAGTTTTTTACCCAGGCCATTAAATGCTAAAAGTTTACATGTAAGAAACAGGTATTTCAGATGATCATTAAAATGAAGCGATCTCCTCCTCCCCTCCAAAAGGGCATAAAATTGTTGATCCCGTATGACAGCAACATTCTCAAAATTATATTCTATTTGGAAATAAGCACAATTTCTCTTTTGATACACTGTAACTCTTTACAAAAAAACCCATTACTGATTTCAAGTCTTGAGCATTTTTTCAAATCATATGCTAAAATGTGTATCAAACACATATTGTAAATTCATTCAAAACTTCTTTAGCATTAAATATGTCCAATCATTTGGTTATATTTTCAATGTTCCAAGATAAATCGAATGTTCATTTTGAGAAATACCACTGGGCTGTAATGGATGAATACTACAGTTCATAATGAAATTTCAAATTAATGGAAAGTATACTCTGAATGATATTAGTATTTCCGAGACATCCATGAATCTTAAGGGAATGGTTAGAAATAAAAAAGAAGAAATCTATTAAAGTGCTCGAAATTGCCAAGTTGTAAAGTACAGAAAAGTTGGCATGTTAAATTAGTTGAATTACGGGGAGTCCAAAATTACAAACTATGCAATATGCACCCGAGCCGATTTGACAGCTTTTAATTTTTTTCATTGCTTTATAACTGCCGTAATTATAATTTCCTCTGAATCTGTAAACTATGCCAAAACGTCTGATTTCTGAATGTTTTAAACTACCACAAATTCACAAATGAAATTCAATTTGACAGAAACAATTTGAGTAATAGCGCAGCTTTCTCTGAGGACCTTTTTTTTCTTTTCTTTCTTTTTTTTTTTTTTTTTTAAACAAAAGCCTCTTTTGTTACACAGGAAATTTACTAGGAAAGAATAAAGGAGTAAAACTCCCTTGCTTTGAGTGCTTGAGGATGAATGTAAATTGATATTTTATAATAAGAAAATACAGTTGGAGCCTCACGTATTAGGATGTGTATTTTGAACCACCTGCAGTAACTGCCCTTTTGTGTGGCCACCAGAGAAATTAATACGTAATTTGCTGATTTAGAAAAAGTCTATTTTAGCATGTTCTTATTCTAGTGGCATTAAACCATTGAAAGGGGGAGGAGGAGTTACTACAAACTCATAAATCTTCATCTCCTCAATTATTCATTTCTTCTTTCTTCCATTCATTTAATATGTATTCTATGACTTCTTGGTCTTAGACTCTGTACTAGTCCCTTAAAGATGTTTCATTAAAAAAAAAAAAAAAAGAAGAAGATCTTTTATTTAAGTATGGGGTGAGGCCAACAATAAACAAGTAAACAAATACATAATATGTAAAATGGTAATAAGTGATACAGAGAAAAAAAATTAAGCAGGATAAAGAGGATCCAGAGGGTAAGAAAAGTGTTCTACACAGAATAGTCAGGGATGACCCAAGATAAGGTGATATTTGAGCAGAAATCCAAAAGAAATAATTAAGGAGGGTGACAGGCAAAAACCTGGAGGAAAGGTGTTCCAGGCAGCAGGAATTACAAGTACAAAAAACCGAAATGAGAAATTGCTTGACGAGTTAGAGAAAAATCAGGGAGGCTACAGTGGCTAGCAGAGTAATAAGTAAAAGACACAGTAGCAAAAAATAATTATAAAGTGAAAGCAAGGAACAAGGTCATTTAGGGAAACTTAGGCCAGTGTAAGTCCTTTGCTTTTTCTTTGGGTAAGTGGGAAACCAGTGGAAAATGTTATGAATACACATAACACAATTTAATTTAGTTATAGAGGACCACTCTAGCAACATGAAGAAAACAAGACTACAGGTGAGCAAGAAGAGAACAGATAGAAGGAGAACAGTTGGGAGGCTATTGCAATAATCTAGCCAAAAAGGTAAGTTAGAAATATGGTAGTGTTTCCAAACATGTAAATGATGAAAACTGGTCAGATTCTGCATGTCACATAAAATATATATATATACACATATATATATGTGTGTGTGTATATATATATGTATATATGGTATATATGTATATAAATATATAAAATATGTATAATAATATATTTATATATATATTATATTATATATATAAAATTTTAAAAAGGAATTTGTTATAGAAATTTCTCACAAGAGGAATATGGACAAGGAAGACTTCAAGATTTTTGTCATGAGTAACCAGAGAAAAGTAGGCAATCGGGGATACTAGTCTGGAGCTCTAGAGAAGGAAAAAGATTCTTCTCCCCCAAAGGATTGTTATAAACTATGTAAATATATAAATTGTGTATTATGAAAAGTTACAACAAACATTTTTTTAAAGATTTATTTATTTTAGGAGAGAGAGAGAGGGTGTGCAGGGGGTAGGGACAGAGGGAAAGGGAGACAGAATTTCAAGCAGACTGAGCATGGAGCCTGATGCAGGGCTGTATCTCGTGACCCTAAGATCAATACCTGAACTGAAACCAAGAGTCTGGCACTTAACTGACTACGCCACCCAGGAGCCCGAGCAAAGATTTCATATCTAGGAAGCACATGGGTGCACATGGTTTATTTATTTATTCAATAGACACTGCTTTTACTCAGGACTCCTGAAGAAACTATATTACATACCAGGAATATATAGTCTACAAACTGAAAATCACTATACTATCTTATTTTATTACTTTATGTGGTTAGTCCTAAAGCATGTTATGATGTGAATACAATAATAAGATGTATACCTCATGTGGAATATCTGCTTATCAACGAACATAGGTATAATAGGAGAGCCTTTGTCACTGTCATAGTTCACTGTATTTCATTGTAAATGGAGTACAGAGCCAGAAAGTAGTCAATTAAGTTAAATTCAACAAACATTCCTTGACTCAATACTATGCTTAAAGATAAAACAATAAACAAGGCTCAAGTCCTCAGAAGGTAATTGGAATGAAATATTTTTATTTCCTTACAAAAGATGGCATATTTTTATACTTTGCTTGCCTTTCCTGTGTAAGGTATAACAGAATGAAAATAGAAAGTTGCTGTTTTGAACTAGACACTAGTGGTATGTCTGGGTGGCTCAGTCAGTTGAGCATCTGCCTTCAGGTTAGGTCATGATCCTGGGGTCAAGTCCTATACTGGGCTCCCTGCTCAGTGGGGAGTCTGCTTCTCCTCCCTCTGCCACCCCCCCAGCTTGTCCTCACTCTATTAACCAAGATGCCAATATAATTGCAGACTTTTTAAAAGCAGGAAGAAAAGAACGTAAGGTAGATAAAAAGCAATGAAAAAAAAAAAGAAAATACAAGCAGAAAATAACTTGAAAAGCATAGGTAAAATCTTCTTAAATTGATTAGCTTACATTCCTGATAACTGGAAGCATACTCAGACCTCCAAATTTCAATACTTGGTTTTTGCTATGTTCATTATTATAAGAACCCTGTATGATCTTATAAAAATAGAGAAAACTTAATGCATCATAAACAAGAGTTAATGGTGAAAACTTCTAAAAATAGAGTGCAACAACATCTCCATTAAGGAGTAAGTAGCATTTAAAAACAAAAGTATACACATATTTTGAGATATTTTAATCTCCTGATGTTAAAAAGGAAAACTAAGGGTTCCATTAAGACTAAGTTATTCAATCATTACATACTTGTTGAATATACCATAATTTCCAGGCACTATTATTCTTGCTGAGGGCACAGTAGTGATCATGAAATGAAATCATTATGTTCACCAGGTCTATAGTCCAGTGTGGGAGAATACTGTCAATCAAATAATACCACTAATAAATGTATAATCATAAACTGAGATAAGGGTACTAAAGAAAAGGAATAAAGTTCTACAGAAGTCTGTCAGATAGTAATTACAAAGTAAGATGATACAGCTTATAGCTAAAACCTAATGGAGAGTTTTCTTGTGTAACTGATTATCCTGAGAAGGGTTTGCTATTCAGAGTGAACCTTGGAGTTTTAATGCTTAAAATAACTGAAGAATTCTAAGTAATGCTTAATCAGCTAATCTAGATATATAGTATCAGTGAATAATCAGTGCTTTCTGAAACTCACAGTGTCAGGTTTGAAAAGAATTCAGCTACCAAAAACTGAAGCTCTAAAATCAAGAGCATTCATTTCCTCTTCCTTTAAGGTAGGGACCAAAAGCAGGGACTCCAGCAGTGCCTGGGTGCCTCAGTCTGCTAAGTACATGGCTCTTGACTTTGGCTCAGATCATGATCTCTGGGTTGTGAGATGGAGCTCCAAGGCTGGCATCACGCTTCATGCGGAGTCTGCTTGGGATTCTCTCTCCCTCTGATGAAGGACAGTCAGAAGAAAGTGGGCAGGGACAAGGGACCCTGCCCAAAGAGGAAACCAAACTTGAAAGAATTCTACACCAACCTGAAAGGAGCCCTCCACCCTTCCCCACTGTACAGGTATATGAGTTCGTGGACAAAAAACCTGATTGGGTGTCAGGCCCATGGAGAGTTAATCAGATTAAAATGGCCTACCAACGAGCCAATAAAAACCCCTAGGTTTAGAAACTCTGGTGACAACTCTCCCAGGCCCCTTCCCTCTTTGGGACCTTGGTACTATTGCTCAATAAACTTTGCTTTGCTGCCCACCACACTTTGTCTGGTCTATCTCTTCATTCTTCCAAGCAGCATGATCAAGAACCACAGGCACTGAAGAAAATGAAGTCCTACAGCACCTCTCCCTCCCCCCCTCCTCTTGCTCCTCAAGCTCTCTTTCTCTAAAATATATAAATAAATCTTTAAAAATAAACAGATACATAAACAAACAAATTAATTGCTAGCATGGACCCTGGAGTCAGGTTTTCCAGGCTCGTTCTTACAGTTACTACTTTATGACTTGTTATTTAATGCTACTCACTGTTTCTGTACTTCCGTTTCCATATCTGTAAAACTGTGAAGTTATTTTTACCAAATCTCATAGGCTATCAGTAAATGAGCAATACAGTATAAACTACCAGTGTAATAGAAAATCAAAGTAGAAGTTTAAATCAGTAAAGGCTAGAATATCCAACGAGAGTTTTACAAGGGAAAGAAGACATAAATTAGACATGTATTAAGAAGTAGGAAGGCCTCTAGCTGCCATCTTGCGTCCCCGCGTGTGTGCACCTAATCTCAGCCGGTCCGCCCAAGACCCCCTGAGCGCCAACCCTAGTCCCCCACGCGGTCCCAATGCTGCTCCAACAAGATGAAAGAAACTATCATGAACCATGAGAAACTCGCCAAACTGCAAGCACAAGTGCGCATTGGTGGGAAAGGAACTGCTCGCAGAAAGAAGAAGGTGGTTCATAGAACAGCTACAGCAGATGATAAAAAACTTCAGTTCTCCTTAAAGAAGTTAGGGGTAAACAGTATCTCTGGTATTGAAGAAGTGAATATGTTCACAAACCAAGGAACAGTGATCCACTTTAACAACCCCAAAGTTCAGGCATCGCTGGCAGCGAACACTTTCACCATTACAGGCCATGCCGAGACAAAGCAGCTGACAGAAATGCTACCCAGTATCTTAAAGCAACTTGGTGCAGACAGTCTGACTAGTTTAAGAAGACTGGCTGAAGCTCTGCCCAAACAATCTGTGGATGGAAAAGCACCACTTGCTACCGGAGAGGATGATGATGATGAAGTTCCAGATCTTGTGGAGAATTTTGATGAAGCTTCCAAGAATGAAGCAAACTGAATTGAGTCAACTTCTGAAGAAGATAAAACTTAAAGAAGTTACTGGGAGCTGCTATTTTATATTATGACTGCTTTTTAAAATTTTGTTCATGGATCTGATAAAATCTAGATCTCTAATATTTTTAAGCCCAAGCCCCTTGGACACTGCAGCTCTTTTCAGTTTTTGCTTATACACAATTCATTCTTTGCAGCTTATTAAGCTGAAGAAGCCTGGGAATAAAGTTTGAAACAAGATTAATAAAGTTCTTTGCCTAGGTTACGGTTTTACTTTTTATTTCATTAACACTGATTTGTACATGCAAAGCAAAGTTGTTTATAGAAGGCTAATCATGGCATGTAATATGGCTGGTAATCTTTGGTGAAATTTGATTAAAGATTTTAAATGGCCGGATAATATTAAAAAAAAAAAAAGAAGAAGAAGTAGGAAGGCGTTAAGTGAAGAGGAAGGTATCAGACACAGACGCGTGATAGGGAGGATAACAAGATGGGTCAAATTCCAGAACTGGACGTGAACACGACATGTTTGAAGAGTAATGAGAGAAGAGGAGCTTCACAAAAATTAAGTATGAATATCAGCAGAATCATTTATCTGGAGTATGAAAAGTTCACTGAGATTATTTCAGATACCACATCTAACTAAACCTTTCGTTTAGTTTAGTTCAGGAAAAGGGAAGTACCCTTTTCCAGCCACTTGTCTCTGGGAAGCTCACTGTACTTACAAAGCAAAACACTGTAGGGCGCCTGGGTGGCTCAGTGGGTTGAGCTGCTGCCTTCGGCTCAGGTCATGATCTCAGGGTCCTGGGATCGAGTCCCGCATCGGGCTCTCTGCTCAGCAGGGAGCCTGCTCCCTCCTCTCTCTCTCTGCCTGCCTCTCTGCCTACTTGTGATCTCTCTCTGTCAAATAAATAAATAAAATCTTTAAAAAAAAAAAAAAAAAAAAAAAGCAAAACACTGTAAAAGATCGAGATCCAGATCTCAGAGCCCAGTGGTCTTCTATTAAACCAGACAATGAAGACATTTGGAAAAATATAAGAACATGCCCCTGTCTTTGCTATTTTTTTTTAATTTGGGGGAAAAATAGTTATTTTTCATAAAATTATTTTATTTAACATATAATGGCTTTAGTGCTATTATATTTTTCAAATATCTGTTTCAATTACTAATGAAGTAAGTAATAATTGATGCAATGCACAAAAACAAAAGCTATTCCAGGTCCTTAACAATTTTTAAGAGTTCCCCCAGCTGCTAGGTTTGGACAACAGACAGCTTTCAACTGAATCCCTCTTCAGAGCTTGGCCTCAACTCTCAGCCTTTGCTGCTTTGCCAAAGCAGATCATAACCCCTTCTTAGGGCAGCCTGCATCAATCGGTCAATGTGAAAGTACAGAGATTGCTTCCAATTGCATCAATTTCGGACAAACAGGAAGGACCATCTCAGCCTGAGAGGTCACTATAGGGTCAGCTAAGGCTCTGCTGTAGTGCATCATAGTGCAACTTATCCTTACACCCAATCCTGCTTCCTTCATTCTGCACCCCTGTATTGTATGAATGGAGATTTCTGTGATTTGTCCTGCAAAATGACCACCCCGACCTGCACATACCAGGCAGGCTAAAGAATGTTATTTGTGAGACTTGCCCTGCGTAAGTGATCTTAGGAGCCTGATTAGTTGACACTGGCTGGCCTTGAAGTCAGAACTGGCCCTTCTGTTCTAGAGGCCAAGAGCTATAAATCTTGCTTTCCATCCCCTCCTGCTCCAGGCTGGGCTGGTCCCCGAGAATGGAATCTGGGAGGGGAGGCAAGCACACCTAGCCCAGGCTCCTTGAAGGTGTAGACGAAGTAACATAATGTGGCTCACTCAACTCGCACGTAGGCAAACAAATGTTTAACTTCAGACCCCGTCATTTGCCCTATAAGATGGCCCTTATGGGGATGGTCAGTTGGAAGTCTCACCTGAAGGGAGGACACTCCACTGGGGACTCCAGCTGGGCTGTCTCCACGGGGCTTCCCCAGGTAATGAAATTGGATGTTGTTAAGTACCTGATTTGACATAACTTTTTGTCTTTTGCTCCTTTACTGCTTACCACGGCCCTCATCTGGGTGCAGATTTCCCCTCCCTTCTTTCTGTTTCTAGTACATTTTTATAATATCAATAAAGTAGTTGTCCCCCCTTCAAAACTGAGAGTATGGCTGCCATGAATCTCTTCTTCAGAATACCCCTCATAGGTACAGTCCATGAGAAGGCCATTGGTAACTGGAATGATTAGAATGCTACAAACAAAATCAGTCAAGAGATGGGATCCTTGTGAAAGCCAGACAAGACTGTCTCAGTATCAGTTCGAACTGAAAGACCACGTTTTCCAGGTATAGGGTCTTCTGGTAGGAAGAGTCTCAAGGACCTCCTTGTATTTAGTATTTTAATTTCACATCTTTCAGTTTAAAGCTCTGAACAACCAATAGGGTGATTTTATTACTATACTAGAAAACCCTGGCTCACAGCCTTGGCTGCTGGGTTGGCTTCTGGGAGGCCCACCGCTGCTCAAGGCTGCTGGCTACCATAGCTGAATGTTTATTCTAACAATGCTGATTTGAAGTGGTGCTTTGAGATCTGGAAAGCTGGCCTTCACTGTAATGGTCTTCCTCTCACATTCACAAACACCAGGAGCTTCATTTGGCTGGTTTTCTTGACACATACCCCAGTTTTAATTTAAACTCCATTTTAATTTTCACAACCACTCTGTGAAATAGGTACTAAAAGTGTAGGGTTTTAAGCTCAGAGATGTCAAAATACAAGAGAGTAAGCATCCCCTAAATCCAGATCTTTTAATTCCAAGTTCTATTTTCTTTCCACTTTCTCTCATTTCCTGAGCTGAGCATTACACATGTCTAGCATTTTACAACACTGTATCAATAAACAATCTATAACTTGCTTACTTTTGATTTTAGCCTTGGAGCCACAATAAATATCAGTTATAGCTGTTGATGATGAATATAAAAGTTGGACTTATTATTGAGGGTATTTACAATAAATCTTATACAAAAAAATAATAACCTCCAAATTCATTTGTTTTATCCATATGTATTTCCACACACTGGACCGACTTCAGCAAAGTGCACACACACATATCATCAAAAATGACTACTTTCCTGACAATCTGAGCAAAGTAAACTCCTCTGCTCAATATCTCTGCTCAAAGACATGAATCTAGGGGACATATCCTCAAGGATAAGAACCAGAATGATGTCATTCTTCTTGCATAATGATATGGGCAATAAGAAATTTGCAGATTTTTTTTCAAAGTCTTTAACAGGCTATTGTAATTCTTACTTAAAACCAACTATTTAAAATTAACTCCAAGAACTGAGATAAACACTGGCTGAGATTAGCCATATTGTACCAATGAAAGCAGAATCGTTAGTTTAATTTGGTCGTAAGTGTTTTTAACTCATTTTATATTTTCTTATATGACACACATGGAATCCTAAATTTGTAATCTGGAATATCACTTCCCATATCAGTTATCGTAAGGAGAAATCTTTAACCAAATCTACACAACTAAAATAAATAATTTTACTTTTGGCTCTCAGGCCCTCTAACTCAGTAACACCTCTCAGTTAAATTAATCAAGCCAATAGACAAAATAATCATTTAGTGAAAGGTCTATGTTTGGAGCCAAAAATCTCTTAGAAGGAAACAAAATACGTAATTTTCAACTTAAAGAAATTCCAGAATCTAATATGCAAGAATATATTAGTATCACTCTACTCAGGGTGCAGATTATGTGTGATTTATGCCATTTACCAGTGGATATTTTCCCTAAAAAAGACTATAAATAGGATAGAGAAAATAGTAAGGTTCTGCATATTGAAAGAACTTATAGATTTTATGCCTCATTTTTTTAAATGCCATAAATACTTCTAAAAAGCTTTAAATATCTGACAGACTAGAATTGTGTATAGCATCAGAGAACTAGATACAATCTTGAAGAAGACAGAATTTAGTTCAATAAGAAAAAGGGAATTTTAAGGACAACAGCCATTTAATAAAAGTGCAAATACTCTCTGGAAAACAATATGGAGTTTCCTCAAGAAGTTAAAAATAGAACTACCCTATGACATGGCAATTGCACTACCAAGTATTTACCCAAAGGATACAGAAATACTGATTTGAAGGGAGACATGCATTCCAATGTTTATAGCAGCATTATCAACAGCCAATTTATGGAACGAGTACAAATGTCCACTGACTGATGAATGGATAAAGCAGATTTGGTGTGTGTGTGTGTGTGTGTGTGTGTGTGTGTGTGTACACTCAGTCATAAAAATGAATGAGATCTTGTCATTTGCAACAATGTGGGTGAAGCTAAGAATGCATTATGCTAAGTGAGATAAAAAAGTCCAAGAAAGCCAAATACCATATGGTATTACTCAGACTCAGAATTTAAGAAACAAAACAGATGAACATAGGGGAAAAAAAGAAAGAGAGAGGGGCAAACCATAAAGCTGACACTCAACTATAGAGAACAAAAGGAGTGGAGCGCAGGGAGGTGGGTAGGGGGATGGGTTAAATAAGTGATGGGTATTAAGGCAGGCACTTGTGATGAGCACTGGATGTATGTAAGTGATGAATCATTAAATTCTACCCATTAAAGCTAATATTACACTGTATGCTAACTAACTGGAATTAAAAAAAAAACTTGGAAGAAAAAGAAATCAATCAATCAATAAAAGTACAGAGAGCTCTTACAGAATCTTCTTAGAGTTGTAAACATGAAGTAATAGTCCCCACATGAAAAGGGACCATGTAAACCATGATACATAATAAAGTCCCAATAAACATAAACTTCCCAATTTCCCTATCCCTGAATATGAACTAATTTATGGAATAAATTGATACGGTTGAAAAAAAGAGAAGGGAAAAGTTATAAAATGTTTAATTATGAAAATTATAGGTAAAAATAGTCATAAAAAGCACTCCTCGTGCTTAAAAAAATTCTCCTGATGTTTTAAGGCATCAGGAAAAACATATGAACACACCCTAAGAATAAATATTTGAAAATAATAATTATCTGCAAGCTTATATATAATCATTACATCCTCCTTATTTTCAGACACGATTGTTTGTATTTCTCATTTCTAACCCACCCATCATTAATTACCTCGTTTGGTGTCTTCAAGTTCACTCCCTGAACTGGTTAAGAAAATGATTCAGAAAAAGTGTGGCACTTCCTTTTCTATCAATTAAGAAGCCTAGGTGATAGTTAATTTTTCTTTCTTAATCATGGCACATCATTTTGATTAAAGGAGAATCATGCAATCAGCTCAAACAGATTGCATCTCTGGTCCCTTGTTCCTTCATGTCTACCACATTTATTAAAATAAAAATGCACTCTGAAGAATGTAGCAGATTCCAGAATGAGACACAGAAAAAACAAAACAAAATAACACTGTTAATTTCAATGCAATACGAGTATCAATCCCTACATTCACAAGGACCACTCAACCAACGACCACTTGCTACAAGTAAGATTTTCTGTTTCTATAAATTGCTCTTATTACCTTATGTCACTTTTCACACTACCCCGTGCACAAAGTTACATGGATATTATACAAGTTGACAGTTTGGATAACGATTATGAAAAAACTGGCCTGCTTAGGAAATGGATTGTTCATAAATTAGGCTGTGTGACTTCAATAGCTAATAAATTATGGTACTTTATGACTGAGTATAATTATATACTTTATAATGTGAGAAAGGTAAACCAATTGCCAAGTAAAGAAAAATAGCTAAAATTAGCATAACTCAGTGCTTTGCTTTCTCCTGGGAGTATCTTTATCGTTATTCCCCATAAAAGATTTAATTGGTAAGTTAATAATTATTCAGTAATCATTCACTAACGGACATATTTTAATTATACAATTTTAAGAAACAAGCAAAAGTAAAACTTAATACATAACTGGATGAGTAAAATAGAAGCAGTGACGAAATGCTGAGAATTTAATTTAGAAGTCTCTCAATCAAATTGGAATATAAAAAGTTTACCTCAAATATCAACAAAAAAAGTAATATTCTATTTTGCATTCATACAATAATAAAAAACATTCGTTTTTTCATGTAAGATATTTATCCCTATAACCTACAACCACTTATTGAATTCAATTAATCCATTTAAAATTACGTGGATAATAATACTAAAAAGCACACATATTCATTGCACTATCCTACTTAAAACTCCCTACAAAATTCTGTTATACAATACGTAACTCTCTTTGACTAGCTCTGCCTTATGTCTCTCCCCCTATAAGATTCCACCTTCAATTCAAAATTCCTGGCCTCACATATATGTTTTATGCATTGATGGAATTACTCATGAATTGCTCTAAGTCTAAATTTTTGTCCTCTTTTGCTCACTTAATGGATGTATTAAGTACCATTATCCAAAACTTAGAAACAAGGCCAAAAAGATGACTACACACTAAACTATTCTTAAATGCTCTGCCAAGAATTACTGAATTCTGTAGAACATTATAGTATTATTTGATTTTTATAAAATATAGTATTATTTGATTTTGCTATTTGCTATTACTATTAATTAAGGGCTGCAGCTAAGTGAAGTCACATGGTAACTTGTAGATTTGCATCCAGTAAAGATACAAATGTTCTTGCTGATAATGGATTATTGCCCTGTAGAACATTAACTGGTCTTCTATTCAATTTTGTAATCTTATTCTAACATTATCTTATTAAATTTCTATAAATACCTAATTTCTAATGCTTTTTAAACAATTTACCAATTTCTCTTAATTAGTTGATTAAATCTTTGATTCTTGCCCCATCTATATTTGTATAAACTTTTAAACTTTCTGAAATGTTTTAAACTTTTGGAAAATTGTACCTTTAGATAACCCACTGAGATATCCTAGTGGACTCACATGCCAGAATCGATTAAACTGCATTGTTAGAGAATTCACTTCACAGTCTGTTTGAGGCCAAGCATGTCCTGTCTTGGATACCAAAGTGATTCCCAAGTGACAACAGTATTTTACCTTGCTGACTCTGTTTTTCTGTTTTTTTCTTTCTCCTGGTTTTATAGTGGATTTGTTTTGTTTGGTTGGTCGGTTTGGTTCCTTTTGTTTGTTTTTGCTTCTAACAAATTCTGTTTTTTCTTTCTTATCTAACTCCTGCTGAGTCTGTCTGGTCTCAAACCACTAAGCCAGATACAACTATATAGTTGAGAAAGCACCGTATGTTAAGTCATGGCTTCAGCTATGCTCCTTTCTACACCCAAGTGAGGAACTAGTAACCAATGGACCTAAGCCAGTTTCAACAACATGGTCTAGGAAGCCCCTGTGTATATGTGAGTATAGTTTTATATGATCAATAAATCCTTATTTGTGAGGCATCTAATTTAATGGTCTGATCATTTACTATCTCCACTGATGCTGATGCTGGAGATCTAGTATCTCCTGAAAAGAGACAACAGAAAATCTGAGTGATTAAGAGTTTTTGTCATTGTTGTCTGTGGAGTTAAGAGCTCAAATTAATTAAAATTGTGTGCCCACTGAAAAGGAGGGGAACTCTTTGAGATCTGGATAAAGGTAAATCAGAAGTCAGGTTCTCAAAAAATAGGGTCTCAGAGTCTCATGGAAAGAACTGCACTGTTAAATATAGTTAATCTCTGGAAGGACAGGGACCTTAACAAATTTTGGAGACCTCAGAAGAAAGGAATTCGCCAAATTTATAGTTACTACAAGTGATATCTAATGGAGAAGCAGGTTAGAATTTCTAGTCTAGAAATTTCTAGAAAGCAAATAAAAGCTTTAAAAGATCTAGTCCTACATTTCTTAATGACAGTTCTAGATAGCAGTTACTCTGTACCCTAAGCTCAAGGAGGAACACAAATTAACTAACATCTCCTACTGCATGAATGCAAATAATAAGTCCATTAAAAAAAAAAACAAACAGGATCAGCCTTTTTACTGAGATCAATAATCTTAATATAATAATTATATCATAAATATATGGTATAGTAATGTTTATAATATGATAGCATATAATACTATGTTACAGTACTCTTTGGAAAAATACTTGAGATCTAAGAGAGCAATGTTAAGAAAAAGATATCCAAATATTAGGAATAAGGCCAAGAGGATGATTGCATGTCTTGTTAATGTCTATTGGAAGATTAAATAATTCTCAAGGGGACTGTCCTGATTTTGATTTTGTCATCTGCTGTTAATCAAGGGCACTGACTCTGTGAAGTTACATGTTAATAAGCAGATTTGTGCCCAATAGAGATACAAATGTTTTTGTAAAAAAGATAATCTGAAATATGAGTTTATTGCACTATAAGACATTAATCAGGTTTATAATCACAGTCTTATTCTAATATTTCTTTATTAAACTTCCTATAAATAACCTGTTCCTCAGATATCATTTGAATAGCTCTAATTTTCACTGGTTCCCTGACAGATTAATTAGAACAAATCTTTGACCTGTGTACAAAAGTCATATTTTTTAAAATTATCATTTTATAGCAGCTATTTAAGACACTACTTATTTTATGAAACCTTTTGTGAACACTCAAGAATTTACTCATTTGTGCCACTATCCTACTGTAATAATTTACTTATTGTCTATTTTGTTTTGCTATACCTAAGAGCCCTGGTGACCTAGACCCTGTTGATATTTTTGCTCCATCTCCACAGCTTCAAAAAATCAATTACATAAACATCAATTAATAAATGATAACTAAATACACGAATAAGGTAATTAATAAACTTAAAGCTGAATTTTATTTATTTCTTCATTGCAAAATAATCTGGGTTCCTCTTACTTGAATCTTTGTGCTACCTTACCAATAATTAAGAGCCAATTATATCCCCTCACTTCTATTTTTCTGAGTTGTTAATGGACTGCTCACTATTTGACACAACTTAGATCTGTAATAGTCAGATTCCAGAACCAGTAATTTCTGTCCTATTCTAGTTAGGTGTCCTTGCAAGTAAGGAACCTGTATTTTTTAAATTTAAGAACTCCAACACCCTCACAGAAGATCTAGATTGTTTTTAAAGCAGTATTTTCTTGTTCTTAAATATCACATAATTAAGTCTCCATAAATAAAGAGACCTCCTCTTCCTGCTCACCATGACATCTGCATGCCTTTCAAACAGTACCTAACACTTGTTGGACGCACAGCTGGCACTGAGCTCAGCTGAGAATTCATATTGCTCAGCTAGTAAGTTCATTTAACAGAACTATCTTCTGAATTTTTCTTCAGTTTGGGCTGCTGTACTATAAGCAACTTGATTGTGATTTTATTATGCAATTTTGTGGTTTTTTAAGTATTTTTAAAAGTATTTCTTAATGAAGATTTTGTATATTGCTTTACTGAAATAGACTTGCTTATTGAACCAGAATAATTTGCTATTTTATCTTGAAAGAATTATTATTTTTACATATAGGAACTTTTAGAAAAGCCACTGTGTCAAAATGGGGAAATCATTTTATGTTGTTCTTTTGTAAGAATAAAACCAATTTCTGTAAAAATCACTTGTACGGGTCAATGTTCTGATTTCCTTAAAATTATCTAATGGTCTACTTACAACAACTAGGGAAGAATCATGAAAAGCTGGAGATTTTAGTACTTTTATGTTCAACTCCACTGCACTGAATCAAAACACAGAAAACAAAACTATATACTGAACAACAGAGGTTTATCTTTGAACTTCTTTACTTAACAGACCTTACAAGCTTCCAACTGTGTAACAGTAAGTTCCCTTCAAGAAATCATAATATCACTTCATAAAAGTTAATGGTGTCCCAACTCCCTTTTGTTATGCAGGACTTCCTAGAGAGATGAATGCTCCTGGGAAAAAGCATGCATTAACAGTTCCTTTCTCTTTCTCTAAATGTAAACCCAGCACTTCAGTTCTTGTTGCTCAGCTATAGCAACTTCCAGTGGACTGCTGGGTCAAGTTAAATCTTTAAGATCAGGGTACTCACATACCCACTTGGTTCAGTGAGAGTTTCTATGTACTGTTATTATTATTAAAAAAATAAAAGAAAGAGAATCACTGTGATTCATGAACCATAGCTAAGTGGCTGATCTTCTTTTCACTGAAAATCACTATTTATATTAATGTATCTGCATTTCTTTGGAACATAAATCTACTGAAGGGAACAGCATGCTGAGATATACTGTCTCACCCCGACTAGTTCCTAATACATGATATGAATTATCTGACACCTGCTTGCCTCCCATTCAAATCCATACCGTCTAAATATTCAAGCTAAAAACCCTACTGGGGGGTGTATTCTTCCAAAAGAATGAAGAAGTAAAACAGACAAGAGCAAAAACTTCAGTGTGTTACAGTTGTCTCACGGAAGTTTAAAAATCTTAAATTATGACCAGACAGACAAGTACTATTACTAAATACACTACAGTTCAAAATTTGTTTTGAGGTAAATCAGGCACTTTATAAATAGCTATTTTTTTAACATAATTTTTAAGTCTTTGACATCTTTGATATCAGTGTATATTACCATTTTGGATAACATTATCTTGCAATTTATCAGAAGGTACTTTTAAAGTAGTAATTATCAAATTATAATGTGATTAATTATATGTGTCCACATGGATGTTCACAGCAGTTAAACTTGTTTTTTATTTATAAAAACAAAGGATGCAAATTAAATTTCTTTGTAAATAGCCAGGACAGCATCTTTAGGGCAGATGCTTTTTTCTTAATTTCACCATCAAGAAATAACTAGACTGAGTAAACTTTCTAATTCAAGTGTACAAAAATGTAGTAAAATATGCAAATCTTAAATGTACCTATTATTTTTTTCTAAGCAACATAAATTGATTTTGAAAAATGTAATCCATTTCCAAAAAATAACCAAATGCGAAACCAGGTAAAAAGATTATTCTAATAAAGCAATAACATATAAAAAACTTTTTTTTAAGATTTTATTTATTTATTTGACAGACAGAGATCACAAGTAGGCAGAGAAGCTGGCAGAGAGAGAGAGAGAGAGAGGAGGAAGCAGGCTCCCTGCTGAGCAGAGAGCCTGATGTGAGGCTCTATTCAAGGACCCAGGGATGATGACCTCAGCCGAAGGCAGAGGCTTAACCCACTGAGCCATCCAGGTGCTCCTAAAGAACTTTTTAAGGGCTGTTTTTGTTGTGGCTTAAAAAGCCAACTCAACACCATTGTAAGATACATTTTAAATGTGAGTTTGGCTTTTAAAATATATTTTTTTTCTAAATGACTATTTTAAAAGGCATTATTATTATTATTATTGGTTTCTGTCTTGATCTTTGTTATTAATAAAAATGCAGTATCATTCACATCAGTATAGTACCTTAAAATTTGCAGAAACTTTTCAGATAAAATATATTATCTGAGTTTTATAACTCTATAGGTAGAGTATTATTATGAGGTGAAAGGAATGACTAGAATTTTGTATCTTTTTCCAAATCATTGTTCCTTTCATCAAACCCTACTTGCTTAAAATGAAAAGTTAAAATCATGTATGACATAAAAGAATTCCTATTTTGTAAATTTGTTTATTTTGATCATTTTTTTATGTTAGGAGACACAGTCTGTCTTTGATCTTTAAGCAATGTATTATATTCTAGACAAGGTTCACAAAGAGGAAAAAAATGCATATCCTTATAAGATATTAAAGATTAGAAGGCACTTAAAGGTGTTTGGGGGAAAAAATAAATATCATAAAGTTGTTTATTAATTTCCTACATTTTAAGAATTATCACCTTTTTTTATAGTTTTAGTAACTAAAGATATTTTATATGTTTTCTTCCCTTCTAAGATGTTCAGTACTCCCCACTCCACCTGGCACACACATACTATCACACCACAGATTTCTCTTTTGGACCAGAACTAGCCTGAGGCACAATCCACAGGAAGCTCTGAAGGAGACAAAGCAGAAACAGCAGGTGCAGAGGCTGCAAAGCAGGACAGAGGTGGTCAATGTGTGATTCTCTGACAGTTTCTTAAAGAATCAAATACATGTTTCCTGCACAATATTAGCCCACAATTTTTGCTCAACTTAAGCTGCTATCATATGGAAAATATGATACTATATATTTAAAAACAAAAAACAAAACAAAACAAAAAAAGAACAACCACTGAAAAACTATTAGAACTGATAAATAAATTCAGTAAACTCACAAGACATAAAATGAATGTACAGAAATCTGTTGCATTTCTATACACCAATAATGAAGCAGCAGAAATTAAGAAAACAATCCCATTTACAATTGCACCAAAAATCATCGAACACCAAAGAATAAACCCAATGAAGGAGGTGAAAGATCTGTACTCTGAAATCTATAAAACACGATGAAAGAAATTGGAGATGACACAAAGAAATGGAAAGATATTCCATGCTCATGGATTAGAAGAACAAACACTGTTAAAATATCTATCCCAAGCAGTCTATACATTTAAAGCAATCCCTATCAAAATACCAATAGCATTTTTCACAGAACTAGAACAAATAATCCTAAAATTTGTATGGAACCATAAAAGACCCCAAATAGCCAAAGGAAGCTTGAAAAAGAAAAGCAAAGCTGGAGGTATCAAAATTCTGGACTTCAAGTCATATTACAGAGCAAGAGTAATCAAAACAGCATGGCACTGACACAAGAAAATAGGCACATAAATCAACGGAACAGAAAACCCAGATATAAAGCCACAACTATACAGTCAATTAGTCTTTGATAAAATGGGAAAGTCTACCCAATAAGAAAAGAAGTCTTTCAACAATTGGTGTTGGGAGAACTGGACAGAAATAGGCAAAGGAATGAAACTGGGCTATTTCTTACACCATACATAAAAATAAATTCAAAATGGATGAAAGACCTAAATGTGAGACAGTAAACCACCAAAATCCTAGAAAAGAACATAGGCAGTAACCTTCTCGATAGCAGTTGTAGCAATGTTTTTCTAGGTATGTCTCCTGGGGCAAGGGAAACAAGAGCAAAAATAAACTACTGGAACGACTTCAAAATAAAAAGCTTCTGCATAGCAGAAGAAATAATTAAGAAAACGAACAGGCAACCGATGGAATGAGAGATGACATCTGCAAATGATATATCCAATAAAGGGTTATTATCCAAAACATATAAAGAACTTTAAAAACCCAACATGCAAAAAACAAATAACCCAATTAAAAAATGGGCAGTAGGCCTGAATGGACATTTCTCCAAAGATGACATACAGATGGCCAACAGACACATGAAAAGATGTTCATTATCACTTACCATCAGGGAAATGTAAATCAAAACTACAATGAGGTATCACTTCACACCTGTCAGAATAGCTAAAATTAACCTAAAAAACAAGAGGTGTTGACAGGATGTCGGAGAAAAGGGAACACTTGTGCACTGCTGGTGGGAATGCAAAGTGGAACAGCCACTCTGGAAGACAGTATGGAGGTTCCTCAAAGAGTTAAAATAGAACTACCCTACTATTCAGGATCCAACAACTGCACTACTAGGTGTTTACCCAAAAAAATACAAGAACACTAAGTCACCCCAATGTTTATAGCAACACTACTTAATAGTCAAGATACGGAAGCAGTCCAAGTGTCTATCAATTGACGGATGGAAAAAGAAGATGTGGTGTGTGTGTGTGTGTGTGTGTGTGTGTGTATAATGTACAATGGTGTGTGTGTGTATAAGGGTTATTTATATGTATATAATGGAAAATTATTCAGCCATAAGAAAAAATGAAATCTTGCCATTTACAACAACATGGACAGAGCTACAGAGTATAATGCTAAGTGAAATAAGTCAGTCAGAGAAAGACAAGTACCGTATGATTTCACCCATACGTGGACTTTAATAAACAAAACAAATGAGCAAAGGGAAAAAAAAAAAGAGAGAGGGAGAGAAATCAAGAAACAGACCCTTAATTAAAGTGAACAAACTGATGGTTACCAGAGGGAAGGAGGGTAGGAGAATGGGTTAAAGAGGTGATAGGGATTAAGAAGTCACTCATCGTGATGAGCACCGGATGTATGGAATTGTTGAATCACTATACTGTACACCTGAAACTAATACAACACAGTATGTTAATGAACTGTAATTAAAATTCTTTTTAAAAATATGAAAAATAAAAAAGTATAGTGCTAGGTAATAGCCATGAAGGTAGAATTTATTACGGCAGTATATTATACAGACTCTAATGAGGAGGTCCTATTTTAAGTGATGTAATTGCTGCTTCCCCAATGTGACTTGAGAAACAGAGGAGGCAATCAAAAATACTGGAATATCTTAAAGGAGGCTGACATATATGTATATAAAAACAGGACAGTATTATAAATGGTAGAAAATGAAGGAAGAGGAGCCACTAACTAATAAGGCAAATATCAATTCACTGAATATTTCTCTATATCTGCTCTAAAGTTTCAGTCCTTGGGACTTTCTGCTATTCCCCTTATGCAAACAGATCTTTCATAAACCCTCATTCTATTTCCATCAATCCAATATATTCTTCAATGATTATTGATGTTGTCAGATTTCTGATTATTATAGAGATTCCCAGCCTTTCATGTGGAATCCACAAATGACTTCACCTATATATGAAGTCTTCAGATAGGACAGGTGAAAAATGAAGGCAAGAGTGTCATGGACCAAATACAAGTAATAGCTGCGTCTAAAACGTAGATATGAAGAAGCCCATTAAGGAGTCTATAAGGAGAAAAGAAGAAGGAGAAAAAGAATGAGAGGAGCAGTAACACTGCAAAAAGGGGAAGTGGTAAGTATACAAGTCAAGTCCCTCAACAGTGTCAGAAATGAAGGGAAGTTAAGAAAGGTGAAGACTTCAAAAAAAAAAAAAAAAGAATATGAAAATTGGTAAAGTCACCGATGACTTTATTTTTTAAAAGATTTTATTTGTTTGTCAGAGAGAGAGAGCGCTGCACAAGCTAGTAGAAAAGATTACTTTGAAAGAACGCAAGCGGGGCACCTGGATGGCTCAGTGGGTTAAAGCCTCTGCCTTCAGCTCAGGTCATGATCCCAGGGTCCTGGGATCAAGCCCTGCATCGGGCTCTCTGCTCAGCAGGGAGTCTGCTTCCTTCTCTCTCTCTCTCTCTCTCTTTCTCTCTCTCTGCCCACTTGTGATCTCTGTCTGTCAAATAAATAAATAAAATCAAGCAAGCACGCAAGCACACAAATATACCTAAGGTCAGAGGAAATGGGACGACTGATGGGTAAAAATACAAACGTTTTGGGAGCACGTGTCAAGGACAGGATGGGTAATTTGGGGAGAGCATTTGAAGTTTATACTCAGTGCCTGAGTTACGCAGCTGGTCTGTGATCCACTTCTCTGTTGTAGGGGGAGATGGAGTATGCTTTCTGGAAATTAAGAAGGTAAGAGACCTGGCATAATCTCATTGTAAATGTACTAATGAAAGACCTCCTAGCAAACAAACTGGCCAACTCAGTGGTTTTCACTAGTAGGAGAGCTTATCTCTGGACTGCTTTTAACAGAATGTATCTAATTATCTAGGCTTGCTTATGAAAAATAAAACTGTGATATAGAAAGGTATGGGATATGGCCTCATGGAAAATGTTCCTGTGTGCTACATAACTGAGTATGAAATGGAGATGTTTCATGTGGCCAAACGGCAAAAACTTCTGGTTATAAAATAAGTAAGTTCTGGGGATGTAATGTACAGCATGGTGACTATAATCAAAAAGGAAAAAAAAAAATGGAGCAATGGAACTGAGATGGCTCCTTCTGTGTAAATAACATGATTATACACATCTACCAGGTCAAATCTCATCCAAGAACCTGAGCCAGGGCCCATCATGTAAAGAAAGAGAGGACCTGAGGAGCTGGGAAAGTATTCCGTATCTCTGTCTGCTTCACCTGTGCCTCTTAATGTCTGTTCAAGCTCTGATTCATGTGAGTCTCTCTTGACAAAAACTTCTTTGTGTTTCCCACTGCCACACACACAAAGCACAGGGTGCTTTTAAAAACAACTAGTTGAATACTAAAATCATAATTTTATAAGGTAATTATAAATGTATATAATAAAGAGCCTAAGAGACAAAAGTAAGGAAAAAAAATATTGTTTCAGGTTGAATATAACAAGCTTAGAACAATAAAATACAAAAAGTAAAAATAAAAAGGTATTTTAGAGCAAAGTGAAATGATCACTGTATTAAATTATAAAAGTGGGGGCGCCTGGTTGGCTCAGTGGGTTAAAGCCACTGCCTTCAGCTAGAATCATGACCTCAGGGCCCTGGGATTAAGCCCCACATCTGGGTCTCTGCTCAGCAGGGAGCCTGCTTCCCCCTCTCTCTCTGCCTGCCTCTCTGGCTACTTGTGATCTCTGTCAAATAAATAAATAAAAATCTTAAACTATAAAAGTGGTAATAGCAGCTACTCTAATTTAGGAATGATGAATTTAAAGAAAGATAACATCACATAGCAAACATGTTAAGTATGTATGCACAACTCATTTGAAAATCACACTTTTCACCCTGGCATGGCAAATATGATGGCTTCTGAGATAATTATACAAGTTTGTCTCAATTTTTGAAGTATTTTAAGAATAATATCATTATTTATATTTTTTCTATTTGACAATAATGCCTAATATTAGGCACAAGTCTATTATAATTGTCTGTTTCTTAAACTTAGAAGTCAAAATTTGTTTTATTTAATTTTCTAAAATTAATAGGATTTTTAATGTATTTTAAGTATTTATTTATTTTATGTATTTTTATGTTTTTTATGTATTTTTTTATTTTAAATATTTTATTTATTTATTTCACAGAGAGAGCTAGAGAGCACAAGCACTGGGAGAGGGAGAAGTAGGCTCCCTGATATGCAAAGAGTTCAACTTGGGGCTCCATACTAGGACCCTGGAGCCATGACCTAAGCCAAAAGCAGATGCTTAACTGACTGAGCCACCCAGGCATCCCTAAAATTAACAGGTATTTAAATTTAAATTTCAAAATAATATGACTTTAAGAAAAAATACATTTTTCTTTATTGTTTAACTAGAGTAATGTAAAAGCTTCAAATTCCTGTGACTTCAGAAACAGAGAACACAATCAAAAATATTGGAGTATCTTAAAAGGAGGCTGACTCCCTCAGAAAAAGGAGTTATTTTACTCAAGGTCAATTCTGTGTTATACATTGATTGTGCAACTGCTGAGATGGTCAGAAATTTGTCATGGATTCTAAATAAATAAATATTCTTTTTCATGCCTATGAAAACTAGCCGGCCCATGGGGTTATCTAAATAAGGCATAAAATAGTTTTCATCTCACAGAAAATTAAGATAACTTGATCCAATTAAACATAAAATTGTCATTTTTGGATTTTACCCCCAAGAATAAAAGGCAAATTAACTTTATTTTCCAATTTCTTATTTTTAGAAGGGATATAAATGATTTTTTAAAAGATTTTATTTATTTATTTGACAGAGACAAAGAGAGTACAAGTAGTCAGAGCAGCAGGCAGAGGGAGAAGGATAAGCAGGCTCTCCACTGCACAGGAACTCCGATGTGGGGCTCGATCCCAGAACCCTGGGATCATGACCTGAGCCAAAGGCAGTCCCTTAACTGACTGAGCGACCCAGACGCCCCACAAACGATCTTATGGTTACCCAGATATTGTATGGTTAAAGAAAAGAATTTTAAATTGCCTTCTACTACTGTCCTTCTCAACCATTTTCTTGATAAATAGCAATAAACAGAACTATGTACGGTTCTTAATAAAGCTTTTAATATATATAGTTTAATATCGCTAACAATAAGATTGTTCAGTGCTGTGCTCTGAATACTTGTGTTCCCCTAAAACTCGTTATGTTGAAATGTTGATGTGATGGTATTAGGACATGGGGACTTTGGGACGTGCTTAGGTCACAAGACTGGAGCCCTCCTGAGTATGATCGCTGACTATATCAAAGACTCTAGAGAGCTCTGGAACCCCTTCTGCCCGCCATGTGAGACACATCAAGAGGGTGCTGGTTATTAACCAGAAAAAAAAATGCTGGCACCTTTATACTGGACTTCCAAGCCTCCAAAACTGTGAGAAATAAATTTCTGGCATATATAAGCTCCCTAGTTTGGGATATTTTGTTATGGTAGCCCTTCCGGCCTAAGACACTGGCAACACTGGCATTCAGGAAAAAAATCACAAAGGAAAAACTTAAGTGCCAGGCACATCTCCTGTGAACTTTATGAAGAAAGGTGGTAATAATTATGATACTGCAACTTTATTTATTTACTGAAACTGGTCTTCAAGTCCTTTTAGATGAAGTGAGTTAACTCTATGGGTAAGATACTCATAATGCTGTGCACCAAACATACAAATTGTGACAGCTTATAAGTGAAAATGAATCCTCCCCAAAACTGGGGGAAAAATATGAATGGACTATTTTATCCAAGCATGCTTTTTGAAAGGGAAATCTCAATCTACAAGTTTATAAGAAATGAAGTGAGTTAGACTAGATGAAATATGCAGGGCAGTTTTAAAACATCACCTTAGATGTATTTGACCAAGAACTTATATTTTTTAATACGTTCTCCAAAAAATATTACAAATAATTAACTATTCCTTGTCCCCTCTGTATGGTGTATGCAGAACTATGGTACTGATATGATCCTGGAAACCACTCCATAAGGCTGACTATCCTAAAATGAATTATATTTCTACCAGAACAATGTCAAAATTGGTATGATCTTGATCAGGGACTTACGATAAAAAATCAGAGCTGTACCAAACAGTATCATAAAAACATGTGTACATTTGTATAACAAATTAAAATGTCAAAAAATGTGCATAAGCACACCCCATACAATGATTCTACTAAAGGCTTTAAATCATATCTATATGAGGATATGTCACAACCTGATCAACAATTATACCTTTAATTCACCTATATTTATTATGTATCAGGCACTATACCAAACACTGTAAGAAATGCTAATATGTATGAAACTTCTTCCATTTAAATGAATGAGATCTAATAGGTAAAATGAAACCTATTCATTCAAGTAACTAAGTAGTGGGTGTTATGTGATATGTGATACAACTTAGAAGGACCTTGATGGGAAAAGCATCGTTAGTAACTGGAAAAATCAATAAAGACATTATGGATTAGGGCTATTAATCTAAAATTAATATACTAGTTATCAACAAATGTAATTCAATGTTTAATGAGTGATACTTGTGATTTTCCCTCTGAAAATTTATGAGGATTGAAAAGAACGATTTGTGTGCCTCCATTTCCTTACAAATATTAATGGCTCCTTTTTCTCATTAAATGTACTTGTAGCTCGCAATAACTACCTTTAATTCCGTTGACAATGAGTTGAACCAAAAGCTGAGATCATTATTTTAACTCTCAAAAAGCCAGTAACATTTTTACATACTTGAAAGTCTCATTTAGGATTTCAGAATTAGGAGGAAATATTTATTGAATTAGATCTTCTAATTATCATCTTTGCTTTGCTCTTAATTTTGAGCTCCAAAAACTACATGTAAGAGTGAAATGTAATGCCAAAAATCTAAGTTTGAAAATACATATACTAAAAGATCAGCAGAGTTCATTTGACTGGTAGATGGTAAAGATGACATATTTTGAAACAGACTGTTTGAACATGAATGTACTTTCTTCTTCTCCTGCTGCCTCTTAGAGTGACTGCTCGACATTAGCAGTTGGGCCTCTGTGGTAGAAATTTGCAAAAAATATAATTTACATATATATACAATGATGTCAATTAAGCACCCGAGCCCCACTCCATATAAAATTAGGGTCACAGGAATTCACGTATCCTGAATGTGGTTCAGGATCAAACATTCAAATGCTTGATTTGGATTGTGGTTTGTGATATCAAATGGCCACAATCCAAATCAAACATTTCCCTCACATTGTAAGTTTTAAAATAGTGAGAATTATTAAATCTAAATTATTAAATTATTAAACAATGACAAGAGCACATTAATATCACCCAACCTAGAACTCTAATATCTTCCAGGCCTGTGTTTTCTTTGTATCTTCAGAGCAGGTTCTTAATAAATATTTATTTAAAGAAACTGCAAACAGAAACGCCTGGGTGGCTCAGTTGGTTAAGCATCTGCTTTTGGCTCAGATCATGATTCCCAAATCCTGGGACTGAGTCCCACATCAGGCACCCTGCCTGCCACTTCCCCTGCTCGCGCTCGATCGTGCGCTCGCTCTCTCTCTCTCTCTCTGACAAATAAATAATTACTGACAAATAAATAATTATATAAATAAAATCTTAAAACAAAACAAAACAAAACTGTGAATAGATAGATAAACAAATGAATAAAGGATAAGCTAATAAAGGAGAGAATAGCAGGCCCCAGAAGAAAAGTGAATGCACAGCTTAGTGCTTGGCTATTTAAGTCTTAATCTTAAGATTATCTAACTATTGTCAGTAATATCTTAAATTCTGGATCTCAACATACCAAGAATTAAAATATGACATGAGAAGCTAATAATCTGCAAGTAACTTTTTTTTTTCCCCTCAAATATATATCTGGTCTGTTCTTCTTCCAAAAAAGTCCTACAAGTTACTTAGTGTTGTTTTGTTTTTTTTAATTTTGTTTTTACTATGCCATTCACAGTTCCTACAGAAAGGCAGTAGGATGCCAAACTGAAAATAAGAGAAAGTACACTATCAGAGTAAAATAAGCCATAAACGAAAGCTGTCAGAATCTTTTAGCACAAACAGATCAGGGCAATTTTGTGCATGCATTTGCTGAGTAATCTAGAGATAACACAACTTTCCAAATCAGCATTTTAATGTAATAAAAATAAATACTTTCAAATTCAGTTAGGTTCCCAGGAACTTAATCACATAAAATTAATTTAGATATAGACAGCTCAAGGACTTTAGGTCAAGATGAGTGCACATCCCAAGAAAACAAAACTTGTAATTATAAATTATGTCTTAATCTTTTTCAAACACCATGACCAGCACAAGGTGAGGCATGTCCAGGGAAGGAGAAAACAAGCCGATTTTCAGTTAATTAAAAGAAATGAGATACACTAATTTTTTTTAGAATAAGGTAGTCATTAGTGCCCAACAAATATATTTGGTCTACACCTTCCAGACACAAGGAAGAGAATGTATTTCCTGGAGCTCTCTGTGGCTAGTCTGGGCCAAGTGACTAGAACTAGTCAATAAATTATAAGAGAAAGTGATATGAGTCTCTCACAGGTCAGAGCACTTACTACTGGGATGAGGACCTCCTGAGATCTCTTTTTGCTATGGTGAATGGCAATATTCACAGTGGTAGCTGGTTGAACAGCTTGGACACAGAATGAGACATTAAACAGAACTCGCAGAAACTTCCACAACAAACATACAGCCTGAATGAGAAGTAAATCCATACTATGAAAGTGACTAAGATTCAGAGGTTATTTGCTATCCCATATCCTAGCTTAATCTCATTCATACATTCAATCATTTTCCTTGCTGTAAGAATGCCAGAGCCTCTGTATTATCCATTACATATGAATGTCCATTACATATGAATATATCCTCACATTAATAATTTTTTTAGAGCAAGGTGATCTTGCAAATACATATGGAGTTAAATGTCACTGTGTAAAACTGTTCAAGAAACCATGACATCTCCTTAAATTTATTCATTTATATACCACAGTCTGAAGGAAAAGTTCCTAGAAAGAATGAGCCTATTTTTGGAAAAGCTCTTTAAGATATTTGGACCATACTATTTTATCAAGAAAGTAACTCAACAGAGGAAAATGAAGAAAAATCTTTACTTAAAGGAACTTGAAAAAATGTAATAAACGTGAATGCTTATCAATTTTTCCCAGATATATTTTGGTTTCCTACAATAAATTTAAGCCAACTCCAATTTCTTCTGAGCCACTGATGTTCAAAGAGTTAATGCATCCTCCCCTCTCCCTTCAAACTGAAATACCCCCATCCAAATATACAAAAAAACACTAGCATTGTGGTCTATCTAGCGTATTAGAGTGTATCTTTGGTTATTCAAAAACCCTTAGCATCTTAATAAATAAAACTATATTCCATGGGTAAACTTAAATCCCCATGAACTAGATAAAATACTCCAGTTCATTCTAAATATGAATATCTTCTTTTTGTGAAAAAGTTCCTTTCTAGATGAGATATCCTTCAGTAAATACAATGATACATTCATTAATATATCAGTAAATACTACTACATTTTAAGTTCAGAATCAGCACTAAATTTTGTTTCATTTTTGTATCCCTTACAGAGGGCTGCATAGGCTGCCTTAAATAGAGCAAGTATAGGCTGCCTTAACTGTGTTAACTTCATTACATAGAAATAATGCAAAAAAAATTAATTTTAAATCTATTTTCTTCTCCACAAAGCATCTAGGGTTTAAAGTTAGACAGGTAGAATCCAAATCTAAACCCTATCTCTACCTATATCTGTATTTTGGGGCAAGATACTTATCTTCTCAGTGCTTTATTGTCCTCTTTTATGAATGTGATTAACAGTAGCATCACTTGGTTCATAGTACAGTTAAGGACTTTATGTGAAAATACACATGAAGCATTAAGAGCAGCCCCTTGGTCCAAATAAGTATTGAAAATACATGTTCCTATTATTATTGATCTAAAAGGAAAGAATAACTGAACATCTTTTCTTAAATACATACAGTTACTTGAATTATTTTCAAGGAGGAATATAGAAAATGTGTGTCACTATTCACAAATAAAGATTTAATTTCTTAAATAGGTTACTTTTTCACATAAAACTAAAACTACTTCTTACCATGCCTCTAAGTACTAACATTTGTTCCTTATATTGCTAAGAACACAGAAATATAAGGAATATATTTCAAGAATATATTTTATCTTTAAATATATTTAAAGATCTATTTTAATATATCATTATAATATATATAATACACATTTTTAATTATATATAATTTATCTAAGAATATATTTTATCCATTTTAAATTCATGATTACACTGTGAATGAAAAGGATGAGGTATTAGTTGTGAAATCCCAAAGAAAACAGTAAAGTCATAAAATAATCTTTGATAGGTTTCATATGGAAATTCAAACATCAGTATTTATTTCAAAGAGTATGACCTATAAATTCAATGAAATGAAATGAAATTTCATTGAAATGAAATGAAATTCAATGAAAATGTACAATATTTCAACCAAGTTTCTAACAATGAAAGCCTTTCCCTAACCATGACAATGATGTAACCCTGCCATCTAGTGGCAGATCCATACCACTGCAGGGACACTTCTTGAAAACTACAAAAAGCCTCACATAAAGAACAAACTCGCATTTTTGTGTTCTGATATTTTAAATTTTAAATCCTGAAAGTGGACCTGGGAAGAAGAGTAATTTTAGATGTTACAAGGAGAACTACTTAAATATATTATGGAAAACATGAGATAGAGTATATTAAAGGCCCAACTTTGGGCAAGTCTATACACAGTATACAATTATTAATGTATCTCTATGAAGAAAAATGAGAATTTTGTGAAAAGAAATGTTTCATGAAAAGTCATTAACCATAACTTTTAGTACTGCATCAACCAGAAATCTTTTTTAATGTGTTCTTACACTTAAAAAATACCGTCAGGCATCAGTTAATCAGTTAATCATCAGTTAATCATCAGTCAGTCAGTTAATCATCTGACTCTTGATTTCAGCTCAAGCCATGATCTCAGCGTCATGAGTCTGAGCCCCGTGTGGGTCTCCATTCTGAGCGTGGAGTCTGCTTAAGATTCTCTCTCTCCTTCTGCTCCCTCTTCTTCTTCCCCTCCAGTCCACACACAAGCACTCCTTCTCTCTCTCTATTAAAAAAATTAAAAGCGGGGAGGAGTCAAGAAGGCGGAGAAGTAGCAGGCTAAGATGATGTCACGTAGCAGGAGATCAGCTAGAGAGCTTATCAAACCATTGTGAACACCTACAAATCCAACAGGAGATCCAAGAGAAGAGCAGCAACTCTAGAAACAGAAAACCGACCACTTTCTGAAAGGTAGGACCTGCGGAGAAGTGAATCCAAAGCGACAGGAAGATAGACTGTGGGGGGAGAGGCCGGCTCCTGGCAGGTAGCAGAACAACGGAGCACAAAATCAGGACATCGCTCCAGAGGCTAGGCTGGGGTGAAGCCCACGCAGAGACAGCGTCCCATGGGGTACAGGTCCCGTGGGGTCACAGAAAGATTGGGGTTACCTGAGTGTTACAGAGCTCACAGGTATTAGAGCGGGAAAGCCGGCTACAGAGACAGAGCCAAGGAATGAGCTCTCAGCTCAGGGTTACCCTATCATGATCCGTGGCACGCGCCAGTGCTCTGTGAGTGGGGACCCCACAAGATCTGTGGAGACCCCCCTGGAAGAGCACAGGTATCTGTGGGGCTTGGAGACTCCAGGCTGGGCTGTGTGCTAGAGACAGAGAAGCTTGGTAACAGGCTGGATGAGCTCGGAGCACGGGCGGAGGCCAGGGAGACGGGAGAGAATGAGCGCTTTTCTCCAAGGGCGCACTGAGGAGTGGGGCCCCGAACTCTCCGTCCTTCGGGCTGGAGATCAGGAGGCTACCATTTTCATTCCCATCCTCCAGAACTCTATGGAAAGCATTTAGGGAACAAAAAGCTCCCAAAAGCGAACCCAAGCTAATTACTTAGCCTGGCCCCTGGTAAGAGTGGTACAATTCTGCTTCAGGCAAAGACACTTGAGAATCACAACAACAGGTCCTTCCCCAAGAAGATTTAAAAAAAAAAAAAAAAAAAAAAAAAATCCAGCCAAGACCACGTTCACTTACCAAGGAGAAAAGCAGAATTCCAGAGGAGGAGAAAGCAAAGCATGGAATTCATGGCTTTCTCCCCATGATTCTTTAGTTTCACAAAGTTAATTAATTTTTTTTAATTTTATTTTTGTCTTCTGCTAAATTTCTTTTAAAACTTTTATACTTTCCTCTTTTAACTAGTTTATCTTAATACATTTCATTAAAAAAATCTTTTTTGAACCTTCATTATTATAGTCATATTTTATCCTTCATTGTATCTAACTTTATTTTTTGTATATCCATAGCGTTTTTTTCTTCTTAAAAAATTTGGGGTACAACTACTTCTAATAGATCAAAATACACCCAAAATCTAGCACAGGGCTTTGTTCTAATCTCCAGCCTGAGCAAATTCTCTCCATTTTCTTTTTCTTTATTCTCCCAACCAACTTATCATATCAACTCCTTTTTTAGAACTTTTTAAAAATTTTTCATCTTTATAGTCATATTCCATCCCTTCACTGTGTTTACCCTTATATATGTTTTTCATTCTTTAAAATTTTGGGAGGTGGTTTCTTCTAAGATATCAAAATACTCCCAAAATTAAGTGAGTGACCCTGTTCTATTCACCAGTCTAATATATATATTTCTTTCTTTTTTTATAACTTTTTATTTGTTTTCTTTTTTTAATTTTTTTTTTCTGAACTTCTTTTTACCCCCTATCTTCCCCCCATGATTTAGGGCCTCTTCTCATTTGGTTAAAGCACATTTTCCTGGGATCTTTGCCACCCTTTTAGTATTTTATTTGCTCCTTCATATATTCTTAACTTGATAAAATGACAAGGTGGAAAAACTGACCAAAAAAAAAAAAGAACAAGAAACAGTACCAGAGGCTAGGGACCTAATCAATACGGGCACTGGTAATATGTCAGATCTAGAATTCAAAATGACGATTCTCAAGGTGCATGAATTCTCAAAGGCATGGAAGATATTAGAGAAACCCTGTCTGGAGAAATAAAAGCCCTTTCTGGAGAAATGAAGGAACTAAAATCTAACCAAGTTGAAATAAAAAAAGCTATTAATGAGGTGTAATAAAAAATGGAGGCTCTTACTGCTAGGCTAAATGAGGCATAAGAGAGAATTAGCGATATAGAGGACCAAATGACAGAGAATAAAGAAGCTGAGCAAAAGAGAGACAAACAACTACTGGACCACGAGGGGAGAATTTGAGAGATAAGTGACACCATAAGACGAAACAACATTAGAATAATTGGGATTCCAGAAGAAGAAGAAAGAGAGAGGGGAGCAGAAAGTATACTGGAGAGAATTATAATAGAGAATTTCCCTAATATTGCAAAGGGAAAAAGCATCAAAATCCAGGAGATGCAGAGAACCCCCCTCAAAATCAGTAAGAATAGGTCCACACCCCGTCATCTAATAGTAAAATTTACAAGTCTTAGCGACAAAGAGAAAATCCTAAAAACAGCCCAGGACAAGAAGTCTGTAACATACAATGGTAAAAATAATAGATTGGCATCAGACTTATCCACAGAGACCTGGCAGGCCAGAAAGAACTGGCATGATATATTCAGAGCACTAAACGAGAAAAACATGCAGCCAAGAATACTATCCAGCTAGGCTATCACTGAAAATAGAAGGAGAGATAAAAAGCTTCCAGGACAAACAAAAACTAAAAGAATGTGTAAACACCAAATTAGCTCTACAGGAAATATTGAAAGGGGTCCTCTAAGCAAAGAGACAACCTAAAAGTAGTAGACCAGAAAGGAACAGAGACAATATACAGTAACAGTCACCTTACAGGCAATACAATGGCACTACATTCATATCTCTAAAAACTTACCCTGAATGTAAATGGGCTAAATGCCCCAATCAAAAGACACAGGGTATAAGAATGGATAAATAAACAAAACCCATCAATATGCTGTCTACTAGAAACTCATTTTAGACCCAAAGACACCTCCAGATTTAAAGTGAGGGGGTGAAAAACAATGTACCATGCTAATGAACATCAAAAGAAAGCTGGGGTGGCAATCCTTATCTCAGATTAATTAGATTATAAGCCAAAGACTATAATAAGAGATGAGGAAGGACACTATATCATACTCAAAGGGTCTGTCCAACAAGAAGATCTAACAATTTTAAATATCTATGCCCTAACATGGGAACAGCCAAATATATAAACCAATAATAACAAAATCAAAGAAACACATCGACAATAATACAATAATAATAGGGGACTTTAACACTCCCCTCACTGAAATGGTCGACCATCCAAGCAAAAGATCAAGAAGGAAATAAAGACCTTAAATGACACACTGGACGAGATGGACATCAGATATATTCAGAACATTTCATCCCAAAGCAACAGAATACACATTCTTCTCTAGTGCACATGGAACATTCTCCATAATAGATCACACCCTGGGTCATAAATCAGGTCTCAACAGGTATCAAAAGATTGGGATCATTCCCTGCATATTTTCAGGCCACAATGCTTTGAAGCTAGAACTCAATTACAAGAAGAAATTTGGAAAAAACTCAAATACAGGGAGACTAAACAGCATCCTTCTAAAGAATGAATGGGTCAACAAGGAAATTAAAGACAAATTGAAAAAAATTCATGGAAACAAATGATAATGAAAACACAATGGTTTAAAATCTGTGGGAAGAGCAAAGGCAGTCCTGAGAGGAAAATATATAGCAATACAAGCCTTTCTCAAGAAACAAGAAAGGTCTCAAATACACAGCCTAACCCTACACCTAAAGAACCTGGAGAAAGAACAAGAAAGAAAGCCTAAACCCAGCAGGAGAAGAGAAATAATAAAGATCAGAGCAGAAACCAATGAAATAGAAACCAAAAAAACCAAAGAACAAATCAATGAAACTAGGAGCTGGTTCTTTGAAAGAATTAATAAAACTGATAAACCCCTGGCCAGACTTATCTAAATGAAAAGAGAAAGGACCCAAATAAATAAAATCATGAATGAAAGAGGAGAGATCACAACCAACACCAAAGAAATACAAACAATTATAAGAACATATTATGAGCAACTCTACGCCAGCAAATTTGACAATCTGGAAGAAATGGATGCATTTCTAGAGACATATAAACTACCACAACTGAACCAGGAAGAAATAGAAAACCTGAACAGACCCATAACCAGTAAGGAGATTGAAATAGTCATAAAAAATCTCCAAACAAACAAGAGCCAAACATTTAAAGAAGAATTAATTCCTATTCTCCTGAAACTGTTCCAAAAAACAGAAATGGAAGGAAAACTTCCAAACTCATTTTATGAGGCCAGCATCACCTTGATCCCAAAACCAGACAAAGATCCCATCAAAAAAGAGAATTACAGACCAATATCCTTGATGAACACAGATGCAAAAATTCTCACCAAAATACTAGCCAATAGGATCCAACAGTACATCAAAAGGATTATTCACCACCACCAAGTGGGATTTATTCCAGGGCTGCAAAGTTGGTTCAACATCCACAAATCAATCCATGTGATACAATACATTAATAAAAGAAAGAACAAGAACCATATGATACTCTCCATAGATGCTGAAAAAGCATTTGACAAAGTACAGCATCCCTAACTGATCAAAACTCTTGAAAGTGTAGGGATAGAGGGCACATACCTCAATATCATCAAAGCCATCTATCAAAAATTCACTGCAAATATCATTCTCATTGGAGAAAAGCTGAGAGCTTTTCTCTCAAAGGTAGGAACATGGCACGGATGTCCATTATCACCACTGCTATTATTCAACATACTACTAGAAGTCCTAGCCTCAGTAGTCTGACAACAAAAAGAAATTAAAGGCATCCAAATCAGCAAAGAAGAAGTCAAACTATCACTCTTTGCAGATGATATGATACTATATGTGGAAAACCCAAAACACTCCACTCCAAAACTGCTAAAACTTGTATAGGAATTCAGTTAGTGTCAGGATATAAAATCAATGCACAGAAATCAGTTGTATTTCTTTACAACAACAACAAGACAGAAGAAAGAGAAATTAAGGAGTCAATCCCATTTACAATTGCACCCAAAACCATAAGATACCTAGGAATAAACCTAACCAAAGAGGTAAAGAATGTATACTCAGAAAACTATAAAGTACTCATGAAAGAAATTGAGAAAGACACAAAGAAATGGAAAAATGTTCCATGCTACTGGAATGGAAGAACAAATATTGTGAAAATATCTATGCTACCTAAAGTAATCTACACATTTAATATAGTCCCTATCAAAATACCACCAACTTTTTTCAAAGACATGGAAAAAATAATCCTAAAATTTATATGGAACCAGAAAATACCTCAAATAGCCAAAGGAATATTGAAAAAGCAAGCCAAAGTTGGTGGCATCACAATTCCAGACTTCAAGCTCTATTACAAAGCTGTCATCATCAAGACAGTATGGTACTGGCACAAAAACAGACACATATATCAATGGAACAGAATAGAGAACCCAGAAATAGACCCTCAACTCTATGGTCAACTAAACTTCAACAAAGCAGGAAAGAATATCCGGTGGAAAAAATACAGCCTCTTCAACAAATGGTGTTGGGAAAATTGGACAGCCACATGCAAAAGAATGAAACTGGACCATTTCCTTACACCACACATGAAAATGGACTCAAAATGGATGAAGGACCTCAATGTGAGAAAGGAATCCATCCAAATCCTTGAGGAGAACACAGGCAGCGACCTCTTCAGCCTCAGCTGCAGCAACTTCTTCCTAGGAACATCACCAAAGGCAAGGGAAGCAAGGGCAAAAATGAACTACTGGGACTTCATCAAGATCAAAAGCTTTTGCACAGCAAAGGAAACAGTTAACAAAACCAAAAACTGACAGAATGGGAGAAGATATTTGCAAACAACATATCAGATAAAGGGCCAGTATCCAAAATATATAAAGAGCTTATCAAACTCAACACCCAAAGAACAAATAATCCAATCAAGAAATGGGCAGAGGACATGAACAGACATTTCTGCAAAGAAGACATCCAAATGGCCAACAGACACATAAACAAGTGCTCCACATCACTCCACATCACTCAGCATCAGGAAAATACAAATCAAAACCACAATGAGATACCACCTCGTATCAGTTAGAATGGCTAAAATTAACAAATCAGGAAATGACAGATGCTGGCGAGGATGCGGAGAAAGGGGAACCCTCCTACACTGTTGGTGGGAATGCAAGCTGGTGCAACCACTCTAGAAAGCAGCATGGAGGTTCCTCAAAAGTTGAAAATAGAGTTACTCTATGACCCCGCAACAGCACGACTGGGTATTTACCCTAAAGATACAAATGTAGTGATCCGAAGGGGCACATGCACCCGAATGTTTATAGCAGCAATGTCCACAATAGCCAAACTATGGAAAGAACCTAGATGTCCATTAACAGATGAATGGATAAAGAAGATGTGGTATATATATACAATGGAATACTATGCAGCCATCAAAAGAAATGAAATCTTGCCATCTGAGACAACATGGATGGAACTAGAGGGTATTATGCTTAGCAAAATAAGTTAGTTGGAGAAAGACAACTATCATATGATCTCCCTGATATGAGGAAGTGGAGATGCTATGTGGGTGGTTTGGAGGGTAGGAAAAGAATAAATGAAACAAGATGGGATCAGAAGCGGGACAAACCATAAGAGAGTCTTAATCTCACAAAAAAAACTGAGGGTTGCTGGGGGGAGGGTGGTAAGGAGAGGGTGGTTGGGTTATGGACATTGGGGAGGGTATGTGCTATGCTGAGTGCTATGAAGTGTGTAAACCTGGCGATTCACAGAACTGTACCCCTGGGGCTAATACTACTTTATATATATATAAAATTAAAAATTAAAAAAAATTAAAAGCAACAGTAATAAAGTAAAATATCACCCCCCAAAAAAGATGAAATATAATACAGGATCTTTCTCTCTATAAATATAAACATAAACACACAATCATTTTTTAGTATAATGGAAACAAAAGTCCACTATCATTTGTTGTTTTGCAGTTACTGATCTGCCCAAGAGTAAGATCTGTCCAAAACTGACCTAATTGCTAGAACTTTTAACTTTGAGTACAGTGGTTTTGCTCTCACTCAGTGCTGCCTCAGTAACTTAAGACTTCTTCGCAATAAAATTGTTAAAACTGGATGAACTATTTTCATTTGAAACTAAATCATGTAAAATTCAGAGATAAAATGTACAAGTAATTTAGTTCTGAGGATTTTTCACACATATCCATGAATAGGAAGATAGGTAGGTAGGTAGGTAGGTAGACAAGTAGATAGATCATTTTTAGAAAACACTGTTATATATCAAGAATAAAAAACACTGCTGAAAAAGGAAACATTTGTGAGAAAGTGAGCAAAGAGAATTCCAAAAGTCAAGCCCACCCCAGTATTTGTGCGATCCAAGGCTCTCTGGACCTCCTGGGCTGTAGTCTACTCATCACCTCTTCCCACCTGGTTTTATCTCTTACTGTGAAGGAGCGTCATAAATGTGCCTCTAGACACCACAGTCCCCAAGTGCAAGCTCAGACCTGACTCCCTATACACACGTTACCTTCACCCTCACCTGAAGGTTCCTGCAGTTTAGACAAGGAATCTGGAATCCTGGTTACCTAGAATGTGTCAAAGCTTTGGATGGGCATTTTGTCTTGACCCCAAAGCTCCTCATTCTGTGTGGACAGGCTACTGTAAAAGGACAGGCAGAGCAGGATCCACCAAGAGGTGAATGGGTGGTAGTGGTGTTAAGTATGGCTGATAACTGGACATTTTTAGAGTGGCTATAGGGTAGAGAGATGGTGTGAAAGAATGGTTACCGAAGGGTGCCCCTGTGATGTTCAGCATTTTTAATTAGTTTGTGTATCCTGGGGTCTTGTTCTAGAAGAGAGAATATCAAACCTTCTATGGAAGCAAGAAGACAGGAATTAAGGGTAACTGTCAGGTGTACTACTATCTGTCATGACACGTAAGAATCTGAAGTGAAAACACAGCCTCTCTAACTTGGGACGTCAACTAAGGAGACCAATTTTCCCTTCAAATATGAAGTATCTATTCTTTAGTCTGTTTATTTTTTGTCAGTCTGTTTTCATTTTGCAAGAGGCATAAATACTCCAGGCACATACGTAATTATCTTAATTAATGCAAATATACACACACACTTACCATGCTGTTCATTTTTGAAGATGATGAACCTGCTCTTTGCTTTCTTAAACTACTCACTTCTTCTACATTTCCATCTTTTGATTTCAAAATCATCCTGCTGCTCCCTGCAGTTCCTTCGGAAGAGGATCGCAGTCGCCTTTCTATAAATCTTCCTTCACGATATGGACTGAAGCTACTGGCAAGAACTATGAAAATAGATAAATAAATAAAAATTAATACAAATGCTTAAATGTAGTTTTTACAAATGTTCCATTGAAAAAAATGAGAAACTCTTAGTGTCATTCAAAAACTCTCTATCATACAAAAAATTTTTAATTAGTAATGGTAAATTTAGTTTACTTAATCATGTAATCACTTTGAAGCTCAAAACCTTCACAGTCATCCTTGGTTTCTCCATATCTCAGATAAACTGCATAATCCAATCCTATCCTTATTACCTTTGAATTGCATACAGAATCTGATCCCTTCTTACTACCTTCTCCACCAATGCATCCTGGACCAAACTCTACCAACCCTAGCTTGGGTTACTATAATACTTAAACAGTTCTCCTGCTTTTGCCCATTACCACTTACCTCTCTCTCTTCAAATAACAGAGCCTGCTTTCCACATGGTAACCAGAATGATACATTGAAGACATAAGTGACATTGGTCATGATCACTCTTCTAGTTATAGAGTTGATATTTTCCCAACCTAAGTTGCCTTATGATCTGTCCCTCCATTAAGAGCCTCCCTATGTTCACCTGTTCATGTAACTTCACCTGCTGAGCCCTCCTCCACGGCCTCTAGCAGTTGCTAGAACACTGCAGGCACACTGCAGTCCCATGTCCTTTATCTCATAGGCTTTGCACAGTTACGTTTCTCTTAAATATCTGTGTAACTTACTCCCTCATCACCTTCAACTCTTCGCTAATATGCTACCCTGATTAATACCCTGCTCACCATACTTAAAAGGGTCTTTGTGAGACCTGAGGCCAAACTATAAACAATGAACTATCAGAAAGTAAAATTAAGAAAACAATCCCATTTGTAATATCAACAAAAAGGATAAAATACTAAGAAACAAATTTAACCAAGGAAGGGAAATATCACTACACGGGAAACTATAAGACACTGACGAAAGGAGTTGAAGAATACATAAATAAATGGAAAGATATTCTGTGTTCATAAACTGGAGGAATTAATATTGTTACAATGTCCTTACTACTTCAAGCAATCTACAGAGTCAATGCAATCCCATCAAAACTATAATGTTGTTTCTCATGGAAATACAAAAGCAATTCTACAAAAAAACTGCAAAAGATCTCAAACAGCCAAAGCAATCCTGAGAAAGAACAAAGCTGAAGGCGTCACACTGCCTGATTTCACTCTATACCACAAGGCTACAGTAATCAAACAGTACAGTATTGGCATAAAAACAGATACATGGATCAATGGGACAGAATAAAGAGCCCAGAAATAAAACCATCACATATGAGCAATTAATTTTTGTCAAAGGACCCAAGAATATGCAATGCAGAAAGGAGAGTCTCTTCAGTAAACGGTGTTGGAAAAACTGAAGAGCCATATGTAAATGAATGAACCTAGAACCCCATCTTATAGCATACAAAAAAAAATCTCAAAATGAATTAAAGATTTGAACATAAGGCCTGAAATGATAAAACTCTTAGAAAAAAAAGTATGGGTAAGCTCTGTGACATTAGTCTTGGCAAAGACTTCTTGGGTTTTGCACCAAAAGCAAAAGCAACAGAAGCAAAAATAAACAACTGGGACTATTTCAAAGTGAAAAGCTTCTGCAAGCAAAGTAAACAATCAACAAAATGAAAAGGCAGATTATAGAATGGGAGAAAATAAATTTTCAAATAGCATATCCTATAAGGGGTTAAAAGCCAAAATATACAAGGAACTCATACAACTCAACAGGTATATGAAAAGGTGTTCTGCATCACTATTCACCAGGAAAAGGTAAATCAAAACCATGAGATATCACCACACCAGTTAGGATGGCTAGTAGTAAAAAGTCAAAAGAGAACACGCACTGTCAATGCTGTGAAGAAAAGGGAACCTTTATACACTGATGGTGGGGATGCAAAGTGATATAGCCACTATGGAGAAAAGTATGGAGTTTATTCAAGAAATTAAAAATAAAGTTACCATATGATGTAGGAATTCCATTTCTGGGTATATATCCAAAAGAAATGAAATCATTAGCTCAAAGAGATGGCCGTACCCCATATTTATAATAGCATCAGGTATATCTAAGTATGTAAACAATCTAAAAGTTCATCAACAATGAACAGAAAAATAAAGAGCTCAACTTTATATTATTTTTCATATGACTATATATCCCAGACATTCAGGTATGTATTAAATACTAGTATATACATCTTCCATAATAAACTCAGAATAAATTCAGTATTATGGAATTTAGTGTACATACCAATTCTTTCTTACATAAAATACATTTACTTAACAGGTTTTAAAATGCTGAACTTCCAAATTATAAAATCTTTATGAATGACACAAAAACCTCTCCACATACTGAAAGATAGAATACTATTATCTTTTCCTTGTTGACATTACCAGCTTATTTGTCTATCCCTCTCATTTTTCCAAGTTGTAGATAACACAAATAAACAGCCAATGTCCCAAGAACCAGCAACACATTATCAAATTCATCAAAATTATTTTAATGTGTTAAATGGCTCACAATTAGGATCTCAGTCAACAGATTAATAGTCAGCAAGATACGCCCACAGAGATAAGTATACATAGCATTCAATTTGGCATCGAGGCAAATGATTGTTTCTAAATAAGAATTAAGGATAATCAGGATAAGTACATTTCTACTTTTTTTGGTGCTATTTCTTTTAAAAACTGCCTAAAGTCCAATTTGAGATCCACCATTTGCTAAGAGTGTGATTTCATAGTTATTTAACTTAACCTTTAATTATTAATAATTGCCATATAAAACTTTCGTTAGGATTGAACAATACTGGGGCACCTGGGTGGCTCAGTGGGTTAAGCCTCTGCCTTCGGCTCAGGTCATGATCCTGGGGCCTGGGATGGAGCCCCGCCCGCATCGGGCTCTCTGCTCAGCGGGAAGCCTGCTTCCCCCTCTCTCTCTGCTTGCCTCTCTGCCTACCTATGATCTCTGTCTCACTTGTGATCTCTGTCTGTGAAATAAATAAATAAAATCTTTAAAAAAAAAAAAAAAGATACTTATCTTGATGAGCACTGAGTAAGATAAGGGATTGATGAATCACTATATTGTATACCCAAAACTAATAGAACACTGTATGTTAAGTACACTGTAATTAAATATTTAAAAATAAATTGAAAATAAATTTTAAAAGAAGGTTAAATAAAACAATGCAAATAAATTGCTTAGCATATTTTTGGGCACACATTAAGTGTACAAAAGGTTGACCATCATCAATCAGCATTGTTCTTATTATTACTATACTATAATTAAAGAATTAACTAAAGGTATAACTAAAGCCATAAGTACAAACAAGGCCACCAGGATCAAAAAATTTAAAAAGTAGGCAGATGCATAAAAATGATCTTGTATAAAATGTGAAAAATATTGGCCTGCATAATTATACAGCTAGAGAATTCATTCATGCATTTAAAACTTTAAAATTGGGCAGCTGGGTGCCTCAGTCGGTTAAGCAGCTGCCTTTGGCTCGGGTCATGATCCCTGGGTCCTGGAATCAAGTACAGTATTGGACTCCCTGCTCAGTGGGAAGTCTGCTACTTTCACTGTCTTTCCCTGCCGCTTGTGCTCTCTCTCATTCCCTTGCTCTCTCACAAAAATAAGTAAATAAAATCTTTAAGAAAATAAAACTTCTAAATTGTTATATTCATGGAGAAACTAATTGGATTAATCATATAATCTTAAGATTCTTGACACTCTGATATATAATTTGACTTATTATAAATTTTATGTAATAATTTAGTATTATTCTTAATGTTTTTAGAAAGAGCTGGGGTCATGACATCACTAAGCACAGTCAATAAGAGCCTGAATTTTGAATTGAGATGGTTTTAACTTGACCTTTGCCACTTAACAGCTATATGATCCCTTGGTCTCAGTTTACATATTTGTAAAATGGAGACCACTAATACCTATCTCATAGGGTTTTTATCCCAAACAATTATCTACTAATGTTGTGACTTCAGAAACATTACTTAATGTATCTGTGTTCCAATTATTTTATCTGTAAAATGGGTGGTTATAATTGTAGCGATTACAATCAAGTGAGAATTTGATGAATTAATGTATCCAAAGTCCACAGAATTGGAAGTAATAATGATAAGACATAAGAAGCATTCAATATTGGGAGAAGTAGTTGGCAGTAGTAGTAGTAGTAGAAGTAATAGGAATAGTAGGAGTAGCAACAGCAGCAGCAGAGGCAGTAGGAATCACAGCAGAGGAAAAAAAATGATAAAAATAATGTCAAATACAGACCAGTAGGTGGCATACATTCAACAGTTTTCTTTTTTTAAGATTTTATTTATTTGACAGACAGAGGTCACAAGTAGGCAGAGAGGCAGGCAGAAGAGAGAGGAGGAAGCAGGCTCCCTGCTGAGCAGAGAGCCCGATGTGGGGCTTGATCCCAGGACTCTGGGATCATGACCTGAGCTGAAGGCAGAGGCCACTGAGCCACCCAGGCGCCCCTCAACAGTTTTCTTAAATGAAATTTAAATAACAAAGTTTTCTGTTAAATGACATACTGTAATAATTCAGCCACCCATTTCCACACACCCCACGTTTTTTTAACCAAACAGAAAGTACCCAATGCTACACAGGTATTTAATGACAGAGACAGATTAGAACTAGTATCTAGGATCCAAGGACAATATTTTTAAATCTTATAAGCCTATTATATTTAAAGATTTATATTTATTTGTGCTGAAACATAGATCCTACTTAATAATTCAAGTTTTGTTTAAAAAGGAACTAGAATTTAAATTATGGAAATTTCTTTTATAGTGACTTTGGCTGGAATATATCCATTTCATTGACTAAGAAATAAAATTAATTTCATTGACTAAGAAACACCAATACTCTACCATTTCCTCTAACAAAGGAAATCCTTATGTTAGATAAAGCCACATTCCAAATAAAATTAATTTCTTTCCTCTTTCTTCTGAGGGCCAGGATCTAAACAACACAACTAAGAAAAATGAGTAATATTGCTAAATTACATTTTAGCATAATACAAGTGAAGTAAGTTTAAAATCAAGTAGAGAAAATATTTAAGACGAATTATAAATAAGAAAAAAGACTAGAGAGTGGAAAATAAGGAAAAGGTGGTTTCTATTCATGAGCTGGAATAAGAAAATTAAATAAATTCGAATGAAAATTCTATTTCATATTTAAAATACAAAAAAAAACTGACCATACCTTTGGCAGGGTTTGACTCATATCCATAGGCTGTTTTGTTAAAAATATGATGATCACCAGAAGAAGGTATTATCCTTGAATCTGAAACAGGATGAATCCCTTTAACACGGTCAGCTATTGCTTTATGTTGCTCATAAAATCCAAGTTTCCTTGGGGAGCTTGTCGCCAACATTGTTTCACCATTTTGTACTACCATATGTTCTTCTCTTTGTATATCTCCTGATAGGTGAGTCTCTGAGTTGTTCCCATTCATAACAGGTAGTTCGGTGATTTGCAATAACACTTCCTTCTGATTAGCAGCAGAGGTTTCTAATAAGGAATTAGATTCAGTGCTACACCGGCCTTCTAATCTGTATTTTCCAGGAGACATAATTGCACAGGGAACAGTTCCCATAAGGTCTATTGTTGTCTTTGTAACAGCAGCAGGATTGGAAGAGATCTGAGAGGTAGAATCATTGTGGCCAAAGTTGTCACAGTGGGATGCCATGCTTCCACTTTTAGGAAATGCATCCGCTTCAGACACAGAATCTTCAGTCAAGGCTAAAAACTCTGAAGGTGTCTGAGCTGTTGTAAGATCAGCAGAAAGCAATGGAGACTGTAAAGAACTTCCTGCCCGTTCTGTTACATCCACAGAACAAGATGGAGAAGCTCTTACTAATACAGGTTCTCTCTCTTGGTACTGTGTAATTTCCAATGAGAATCCAGACTGTTGTACCAACGAAATGGATTGACTCTGTGGAACTGCTTTAGAAAACTTATAATGAGATGAAAAGGATTTAGTAAGTAGCTTCTTTGTTGACTGCCTAACAGAACGGCGAGTTTGTTCCTCTGTGAATCCAGAATCATCCCCCTCACTTTTGCCAGAACTTAGGCAATTTATAAAAACATTCTTATTAGTTGAGTGCTCCTTTTCCCTTTCAAAATCTTCTGTTAAAGATCTTGTTATCTTCTTATTCCGTGAACTGCTAAAACCAACAGAATGTCTTCCCCTGGTTTTAATATGTTCTTCCAAACTCAGTTTTGGCATACTGCTATGACCAGATTGAGCACCATTTGAAATACTAAGGTTCTGGTTGGTAGAGTCTTGCTTAGGTTCACTCCCCTTCTTATGGTGGAAACTAATGGAAGGAGTACGGAATATGCTCCTGCGTTTACCTGTGCTACCTGAGCTTGAGTTAGTGCTAGAAGGAGAGGAACTGTGGACACCAACCGTATTACTGGAGGAGGGTGAGGAAGGAAGAGAATCATGTCTTCTGCTAATACTTTTTCTGAATATTGGCAACCGGGAGACCAGGGTAGATCGTCTTGATCCTGAGTCCCCCATTGGGACTCCAAGGCTTGCACTGTGAGAGCCAACTTAGCAGCCTAAAAAAAGGTTAAAACAAGAAGAACAAGTCAGTCGCATTCAATTATAAATTATAAAAATAAAGACATTTTAAAACAAAACACTTTTTCAGGACATGGAATAGAATTCAGTTCATACTAAAATAACAAATAATAAAATTTTGATACTTAAGGATTTTTTTGAAATTTTAAGTAACAAGATTATCCAATAATTTGCACAGCAATTTTATAATGGCTCAAATATTTCAAGATTACCAAGAATGCTTAGTCTGTTGAAAAGATTATTGGGTTGGGAGACACAAGATCACTATTCAAGATCCAGCTTTACTACTCCCACTAGTTCCATTTGGTAAGTTGTTTGATCCTAACTTTCTATGTCTACTGTTTCAGATGTAGTAGGCATGAGACTGCCATAATCACTTCTTTCTGGGTAAAAAGCCCCACCTCTACCTCTATTGGCCAGTAGTAGATAACATCACAGGACTCAACAGGTTACTGATCTGAACTTAACATCACAGACCAGACCAAGGGATGATCAGACACTAGAATCTTCAGTCAAAGAAAAACAAAACTGGAAGAATTCTTCTCCTTGCAGTTTGTTTTGGGGGCAGTTAGAGATCTTCAGGCCTCTGGCAGAGGAAACTAAACCACGAAGGATACAGTGCAGGTTATAAACAAGGTTAGGTTATGAGGAAACTGTGCCTTTGAGTTGAAGACAAGACTTGAATGACAACTAATTAAACTGGTAATGTTGAGACAAGTAAGAATACATACTGACAAAAGCAGAAGCACTGAAAATTTATGAACCATATTAATGCCGGGTGCTGATGATGAAGAAAAAGAAAGAAGAGAAGGTGAAGGTGGCAGCTCTACAGTTCATTAACTGTGATGTACCAAGTACTTTTCTGACACAGATTATCTCTTGCAATGCTTCTAACTGTAGAAGCAGATAGTACTACGTCGTCATTTTACAGCAGAAAGGTAACTTTCTATCATTCAGCTAATAAGTGGTAAAGCAGGAATAAGAAACTAATCTTTATGTAACCACAGGATCCACTCAGAATCAGCAAAGTAATTCTGCCTTCAAAAGATGAAAGAGCCAAACCTTGTATTGCTGAAGGTCCCCCTATGCTTCCATTCCAGAGATGCCTACTTTTATCTTATACGGTCAGTCCTGCCATTCTGATGACTGCCATTTTTCACTGATTTTCATAAAGTGCTGTGATTGGTTCCTGTTTTGCTTTGTTTTGTTTTGTTTCTATATCTCACATAATTCCTTAACTGTATACACCCCCTGCATGAACTTGAATCAGACTGTTTCATTTTTTTGTTTTTTGCAACCAAAACTACCTAACTGAACAATAATAAATATTACATAAAATGACCAGCCCTCCATTTTATCATTCTTATGGAAAGATTATGAGATTGAACAAGTGAAATACCTTCACAGTCTTGAAGAAGTATGTAACAAAAATTTAAAAAGTATTCCCTTTCAGATTCACACTGAAAAATATTTAGTATTTTGTCCCTAATAATATAAAATCTAACAGATTTGCATTAGATGATTTTTATTAAATGTCTTCTACTTGCATCACTAAATTTGAATTTAAATCAAACTATGTGTAAAACACTCCCAAAATATCTACATATTCTTAAAAGCCTTTGGGAGAATAAAGCTTAAAATATAAACAAAGACACTTAGGCTCTTAGAAAATCTCAAAAATTAAAAATATCTAATTTGCCTCCAAGGTTAAATCTAAGTTAACCAATTTCTAATTTCCAAAGCAGATACAAAAAAAAAATAAATAAATAAATGCTGACACAAGAGCAAGAAATGTTAAAAAAAAAAAAAGGCCAAGAAATATTTCAATATACACAAATACTGAAAATATCCAGTAATAATGGTAAATATCTTGACATTAATGCATTTATAACCATAGATTCACCACCAGCTAAAAATCGTAATGGTTAGTAATGCTCCAATTATGACAAAATACTTCACTAGGCATTGAATGGAAACAAATCATGCACATTAGTGAAAAATCACAATTAAGAATGATGTTAACTAAAGCATCAGTAAGAGTGAAATCATGAAAAAAAGTATTATTATTTTTTAAGACTTTATTTATTTGAGAGAGACTGAACACTAAGGCATCTTTGCTTTGCTTTGAGACCTGAGTGTCTAAAATAATACATAATCAGTACCCGTAGAGTAAAAGGATTTCAAAAGATAAAGTTTTAACTTCAATACATCAGTATTTCAAACCTAAATAAACCTATTTTCTGCCTCACTACCATAAATAAATGCTGCAATTTTGAGGTTAATTATATTAAATAACAACTTTTAGAGATTCATATGTTAACTGAAAGCCTTTCCAACTATAAAATCATTCAGTAATCTAAAATTTGCTTACATCTGAAAATGCTCTAGAAACACAATGCTGAACAAGTTGAATAAAACAATATATCATCATATTAACTATTAATGAAAGACTGCAACATGTTAATTTTATTTTTATTATAATTTTATTATGACAATCACCTTTTAATTTCTTAATAAACCTTGTGTATATTTTCATGTATTTTTATAAATTTCCAAGTCAGATAGAATAAACCTATTTTCTCAGTTCCCCTCTAATATTTCTTGGTTCAGAAGTCATATCACTTCAATTATAATAGATCCTAAAAAAATACAGGTTGAACTAGACCTGCCCCTTTTCCAGGGGCCTTTACTACTATGAACGTTATTTTCTCAAAGAAAGCAAATTTGTTATGTAAGAAGAGTGTCTTCTAACTATACCTTTAAAGCAATATGAATGAACAAAAAATTAGACTATTGTAGACAATCCCACTACACAGACACATAACTTGACCCTACTGAAAGTGATACGAAATTCAGTTTGATCTCAATGGAATAAATGGTAGCCTTAGCTCTTTAACACCGAATTTAACAACAACAACAAAACAAAAACCAGAAGTACTTTATTCAGTGATTTCTGTAACTTTTGCAAACACTGTCATTACCCCTGAGAGTGCAACATCATACAGTAGATCTATTCTGAATAAAAGGAGAGGTGAATCTTATTTGGCATGGTTCAGAAAAATACAAATTACAGCTAAAGGGGCTATACGTATTGTTAATGTTACCTACTTAAAATGGAGTAAATGCAAAATAAATACTGAAATACACACGCACACACATACACACACACGTTCTCTTATGATTTCAAAGGCATTATATGAAAGCATACAAAGACCTTGAAGGGTTTCAAACCAATCACCGTGGAAACTGAATACCACATACACAGAGAGCTATGTCTATCTGTGCAAGTAAGAGAACAAAACAAAACCCCCTTCATCTTTTTCTTTCCCAATATTTCTTCAAATATTTTCCTAGAATTTGAATACCCCTCGAATCCTGTCACCATAAGCCAAAGATGAAGTCACCTGACAGCCCACATCTGACACAGTCCTAAGTATCATTTGTCTTTCTCTCCAAACTCGCAATGTTTAGTTTGTAAAACTAAACAAACAGAAAACACTCACACACACATGCAATAAGCAATAAGCAATAAGCAAAAACAAAAACAAAAATAAAAAAGAGTTTCAAATCCAAGCTCTACCACTTACCAGTAGCATGAGCTAGAATATAGTTAATAATTTTAAGTATGAGAAGTACAACATCAGAAATAAACTTAGCACTCTTCTGATACTGAATATATTTCTAGTTTCTTCCTTTTCTGATGTAATGCATTCAAGCAAGTGGGGCATAAAGTGATTATAAAAATGAGCTACTTATCAAAATCTGCCCCAATTACTCCATTTTAAAAGTCACCTAATAATATTGGGGGGCACATACATAAATCAAGATCAGTATTCCAATCCCTTATGATGAACCTCCCCAAAGTATACATTTTAATTGCAACTTAAAAACAATGATCAATGTCTAAAAGATTTGTGCAGAATGTTGCATGAAGAAAATATGATCTCAGGGTGCCTGGGTGGCTCAGTGGGTTAAGCCGCTGCCTTCAGCTCAGGTCATGATCTCAGAGTCCTGGGATCGAGCCCCGCATCGGGCTCTCTGCTCAGCAGGGAGCCTGCTTCCCTCTCTCTCTCTGCCTGCTTCTCTGCCTACTTGTGATCTCTGTCTGTCAAATAAATAAATAAAATCTTTAAAAAAAAAAAAAAGAAAGAAAATATGATCTCAGCTAGATCCTAGCCCGATAGAGCCTAAATGATCATGCTGAAAAGAAAATCTATAACACGGGATGAAGTAGAAGGAAACTCACAGAAACCAAATATTCTCTTGGTAACAATTTTTCAACCTTAAGAACCTGATGGCAGAAAATAAATTATATGTAAACATATCAAAGGGCATTGATAGACTTTTACCAAAATTAAATAAAATAAAAGCTTGAAGAAGTTTCCAAAACAATCTTATCTGATGATTATGTCATTTAGCCACAGATTTAAATGAGGCTCACAACCTGTTAGGTGGTTAAGGCTCGTATGGAAAGCCTTCCCATCTAGACTCTTCCTATTACAAAGCCATGCAATTTATACCTCAACATTCTTTAACTTTATGGTGTAAATTATTCTTATGTGAATTTCTTTTTTTTTTTAAGATTTTATTTATTTATTTGACAGAGAGAGAAAGATCACAAGCAGGCAGAGAGGCAGGCAGAGAGAGGAGGAAGCAGGCTCCCCACTGAGCAGAGAGCCTGATGCGGGGCTCTATCCCAGGACCTTAAGATCATGACCTGAGCTGAAGGCATAGGCTTAACCCACTGAGCCACCCAGGTGCCCCTCTTACGTGAATTTCTAAAATGTTTTACTGTTTTTCCCTTAAATGAACGGGGAACTTATGGGAGCATTTTTAACAGATAAATCACTACCACAACATGAACAGGGCCACTTCAGCCACAGGGTTAATGAGGGCAACCTGAGATCAATTCAAAAACTGACGGATCAGGACCACGTGGGTGATCACAGGAAAGAAAATAAGATTGCCAGCCGACGTCAGAAAGAGTCAGAAACCATTAATTTATCAGGTATGCTCAATGTGCAAATTATTAAATTTGCAAAATAATGTAGCCACACTGAGTACATGAAGGTCTTTTCAACAAATGAACAAGAAAATAATCCAAACAAAGAAATGCTTATATCCGAAATACCTGCCTTTAGGGAAGGTAACTATTAAAAATTATTTGACTCTGAAGATGATATGTAAACAGACAGACTGCCCCTGATGAGATCTGTATGAATCAATCTCCTTGGAAAAAACAGAATGAGTGATGCCAAATTAGCATGATAATGGGAACTGTTACAACAGGAAAGTAGAATACATTTCAAAGAGATTATTACAGCAGGATTTAGGGAAGCACAGGAGTTCCCTGTCTAAATTGATGGCAGATAAGGGGTCCTGATGCATATTTAGTAAGACATGTAATCTTGAGGCCAAGCCCTATATGATCTTAGTTATTTAGTGACCAGAAGAGACAACGGAAAGTAAAAAGACATAAAAAGGATGGATTTGGGCCAGAGATTTGATAGAATTTATGTGAACAAAGTCAAAAGTTGTATCTACATGTGACCAGGCTTAGGTAAATGACACTACATTTACATTTAAAGAACACTGTAATTTCCTTGCTGGGATTTACACCCAATGAATGTGTAACTGTTAAGCATGCAGACTCTGACACAAGAAAGTCTAGACTTGAATTTGGCGTTACACGTGAGTTGTGTGACTTGAGAGTGGCTGAAACAGGTTACGTAAGGTATCCCTGAACCTGAGTTTCTTCGTGAAGATAAACAGTCGCACCTATCTTAAGGAATTTTCATCAGGATCTAGTAAACACTCACACAAAAAGGGTTTGCTATAGGGCCTAATATATGATAAAGGATTTAATAACTGTAATTTATTTACCAAGAACAATTAACCATGTTTGTACTGTTTCACAACAAACGTTTTTTAATTCAACTTAGAACATTCCAAAACACTGTCACCTGGAAGTTCTAATTCTGTCTACTCATAGACTAATACTGTCATTTCCTGAATCAATCCTCAACAGGACAGAGCGATTTCTAGAAGCTACAATACCTACATGTCAACCGGGCTTAGAATTGGTACTGATATATGTGAATAAATAGCGATGTGGCCACGGTTGCATTTTTTAACTTGTCTCTTACAAATAATTCCATTCAACTGTCTTGCTTTTGACCCAGAATATTATTGATCATGCTGATCTCCTTCCTGACGACTTCAGTTCAATTTTTCATTAAGTATATATTGAGTTCAATTACTCAGTCTTAGTTTTTTATATTTAACAGAATAATTTAGACTTTAAGGAGCAAATAGCTAACAACTGAATGTATGAATATTCAAAGACTGTGTCTTAGGCTCAAAACATAATTCCCAAAAGATGAATCTGATAAAATTTTTGAGCAATGCCAATGACAAATACACAACTTTAAAGAGGATAGCACACATCTAAAAGTATGTATGTGGGGCACCTGGGTGGCTCAGTGGGTTAAAGCCCCTGCCTTGGGCTCAGGTCATGATCCCAGGGTCCTGAGATCTAGCCCCGGATCGGGCTCTCTGCGCAGTGAGGAGCCTGCTTCCCTTCTTCTCTCTCTGCCTGCCTCTCTGCCTACTTGTGATCTCTCTCTGTCAAATAAATAAATAAAATCTTTAAAAAAATAAATAAAAGTATGTATGTTTTTTAATAAAGAAAAACTATTATTTTGTATAATCATATCTCATATTGGAGAAATTTATGTTGGTTTCAAAATATTATTTTGGAAAAAAAATCTTCACAGCATCCTAGGTAAGGTTTCTTAGAAGCAGGGCCTGAGCAAGGGATTCTTGTTCAAGCAATTTATTAGAGAATTAGTCTCAGGAAAAGGTTAAGAAAGGAACTATGACAGGAGAGAGGGAAAAGCTAATCAGATATGTGGTCACCAATGCAGACTAGCTTCAGACTGATCCCACGGGACCTGGAGCACTAAATGATGTCTTGAGATATGGTGATCTTTTGTATTCTCATGCCAGTTAACCATCTGCAGACTTCTCTAAGGAATGAGAAAAAAAAAAATTTGAGGCACATATGGCAGCCAATGGATTGATTATCTGGAAACATATGAATTATTCTTATAAATTAATTTTTTAAAGAATCAAATAAATGAGTAAAGAATATGAACAAGCAATTCCCAGAAAAAATGTACATCACCAACGAATTTATGAAAAAATATTCAAACCTATTAGTACTTGGGGAACATAGAAAGAACTCCTATAACCCTATTAGAAACACACACACACCCAAAAAAAAAAAAAAAAAAGTAGCAAGGAATACAGATGGAAATTGAGGAAACGTAAATCTTTAATCAATGTTATGAACAAATATTCCAACTCCACTATTAATCGGGAAAAATGGCAAGATACAATTTCTTAGAACTAACAGTTTAAAACTAAATGATATCAAGTTTGGGTGAGTGAAGTGGTACTTACAGATACTTAAAAAGGAGCCCAAAGGTCATTTGAGAAAATTATGTATCAAAATACCAAGTTAAGGGATTTCACTTCTCGGCATTTACTCTAGAATAATGTTCACACATCTGCACAAAGAAAGATGTACAGGGATTTTCAGAGTTGGTTTATATAAGTTCAATTAAAAGTAACATAAATGTCCAATAATAGAATTTTTAAATGAAGTATTATTTACCTATTCTAAAAAATAAAGTGTAAGAGCTAAACATATAAGGTAAAAGATATAAACTGAAATAGAAAACAACTTCCAATGCATTTAATTAATAAAATCAAGGGCACCTGGGTGGCTCAATTCGTTAAGTGTCTGCCTTCAGCTCAGGTCCTGATCCCAGGGTCCTGGAATCTAGGAATCTAGTTCCACGTCAGACTCCCTGCTCAATGGGCGTCAGGTTCCCTGCTCAATGGGGAGATTGTTTCTCCCTCTCTCTTTGTCCCTCCCCACTGCTCGTGCTCTCTCTCAAGTAAGTAAACACAACCTTTAAAAAAATAAAATAGCTAAAAGATATGTCCTATAAATCACAAATATATTATGAAATTTTAAAAATAATAAATATTCTACAGATTTACAAATATATGCATAGGAAAAAATTCTGCAGTGATGTACTTCAGAGTGTAAACAGGGGTTATCTTTGAATAGGTCCTTTGTATTGAGGGCTGTCATCAATGAGGACATTAGTGTTATACCTAATATGATGAATTTTTAACAATGAGAATGAATTAATGAATTAATTTTATAAATAATCCTTTAAAAATTCAAATTAAGTTAATGTAACTGTATAACTATCCAGATTATATAACGTCAAAGGATACAGGCATGTAAATATGCTAAAAGTAACTTGAAAGGTACCTCAAAATTAGTAATAGCAGTTGCTTCTGGAAGAAGGAGAATGAACACCTGGGAAAATGGTTTTTCTAAATAACTTGAAAATAAATAATAATTGACCCAATAGGACAAAATATAAATACCAATAATCTCTTCAAACATTTTATACATTTTATTTTCTTTACTAAAAAGTAAAGGAGCAACTTTTTAATAAATAACCTGCAGTTGTGCTTTCATATCAGCAGAGGGTGCAGGAGATCTGCCTTTTTAACAATGAGGTTGATTTTCCTACAACTTTCAAAACCAGTTTAAGATACACTGCAGTTAATTCTCAAGTCCTTTATGTAAATGAAAAATGAAAGTCTCCAAATATATTTGCAAATTCTAACTTTTTTTTAAATAAATGGTACCTTATAAAAGTAAATTCCCTTTTGAATTGAAGGAAGACTAATTCTTTTTTTTTTTTTTTAAAGATTTTATTTATTTATTGGACAGACAGAGATCATAAGTAGGCAGAGAGGCAGGCAGAGAAAGAGGAGGAAGCAGGCTCCCCACGGAGCAGAGAGCCTGATGTGGGGCTCGATCTCAGGACCCTGGGATCACAACTTGAGCCGAAGGCAGAGGCTTTAACCCACTGAGCCACCCAGGCGCCCCAGGAAGACTAATTCTTAACTTGGAAGTTAGAATGTAAAAATATGAGTTTTTTTCAGTTATCTACTTATAACTATGTTATATGTATATATATGTATATGTATATATGTGTATATATATGTATAGAACTTGTATTTTATTTTTAATATTTTTTATTTATTTGTCAGAAAGAGAGAGAGAGAGAACAAGCAAAGGGAGCTATAGGCAGAGGGAGAAGCAGGCTCCTCACTGAGCAAGAAGCTGGTTATAGACTTGACCCCAGAACCCTGGGATCATAACCTGAGCTGAAGGCAGATGCTTAACTGAGTCTCCCAGGCATCCCTAGAATTTGTATTTTAAAGATAATTCAGATTCAAATACATCAATTCAAATTTATTATTTATTTGCTAACATTTTTCATTCTTTTCTAAAGAGTATAACATATGTATTGCTTTGTAAAAAACTTCAGTATGAAACGTTTACAAAGATAGTAGCCTATTTTGTTTCTATGATATGTTGTAAATATCTATCCTTTAATTTTTAAAATTTTATTTACAATATTACATTAAACAGCTCATGGTCACAAACACAAATATAAATAAGAAAAGGAAAATACTGTCATAGGTCACTATAAGATGACTCAAAACTAGAGGGAAAGAATTTTTTAAATACAAATTAGAATACCTATTAGGAGATTACATTTAAAGATGGCTACGCTCAACACTTATATCTTGTATAAGATGTAACACTTGTAACTGTGTCTGTGTGTACATGATCAGTAATACAGATACCTGACCATACAAATCAGCATAGGCAGTAATATGGAATTCAACATCTTCAATGTCTGGTCCAATTTAAATATAAACATAGATCAGTATAACCGAAGTCAGCACTGGTATGATTAGAAGGAAAAAAAGAAATGAGCATACCCACAAATCATTACTGCCTTTCCTTTCTTACAAATACTGTTGTAGTTGTATCCTTCATAATGCGAATGGCAGCATGTTACAGAATATACTCATTTCCATTCAGTTATGTGTTGGCATGGTGTACATATTTCTGTCAGAATCATTTTAAAAACAGAATCTTGGATTTGTTGTGACTTTTTAAAGTGTTTTCTTTGAATTCAACATGCAATGATCACATTTGTCAATGACACTGTTTCACAATATATCTGTGGATATAATTTCTCCTGGACTCTGTTTCTCCATTCATAAAATCAGAGAACTGAATAGATGAATTCTGTGAGTCCCTCTAATTTATTAAAACGCATGCATACCATCTGTGAAATTTAGGATACACACTCACATGTGCACACATACACATACATACAGAGCTAATAATAAAATGATATTTTGAATATCACTTTTTCCATTTCAAAGTCAGCAATAAGTGAGATTCAATACTACATCATAGTTAAGTGAAAGTAAGGCTCTAGAAAGTATTGCTCTCATAGTACTGTATCTCATAGATACGGTAATATTTTATAAAAGGAGAGCAATGGGTGCCTAAGTGGCTCAGTGGGTTAAGCCTCTGCCTTTGGCTCAGGTCATGATCTCAGGGTCCTGGGATCCAGCCCCGCATCTGGCTCTCTGCTCAGCACGGAGCCTGTTTCCCTCTCTCTCTGCCTACTTGTGACCTCTCTCTCTGTCAAATAAATAAATAAAATCTGTAAATAAAATAAAAAGAGAGCAAGAAGACATTTGGGGATGCAGTCTATTTGTTACATGGTAAATCCAGAAATGTGGTAACAAGGTTCTTTCTTCTCCTTATACTGTATTTGCTTAAATAATTGTTGAATTTGACCAAATCATATACATATATTCTTACTTTTCTCTTTTTATTTAAAACTGTAATTTCTAATACATGAATTATAACACAGATGGATAGAGTTTTTAGAATTTAGGAAGGAAGGCATAACTGATATTTAACACATTTTAATATTAAATTCTCTGATACAGTAACAGATTGAAATTATTTCAGACTGTATCAAATACATTTTAAATTGGTAGAAAAGGCCAATGATAAATCAACAATTAATAGAGTTATTCTAGATCCATAAAATATAATTAAAACAAGATTTTACCAAATACTTATTAAAGTTTATTTTATTACCTACATTGTCCTTTTACTTAAAATTTAATTTTGAGATGAACTACATAATATATATTTCAATAAAGGGAACACAGTAAATTCAGCTCATTTCTTTCTTTGTTAAAAAACACATCAGGGTGCCTGAGTGGCTCAGTTGTTAAGCATCTGACTTTGGCTCAAGTCAGGATCCCAGAGTCCTGGGATCGAGGTGCGCTGGAAGTGTGCTTCTCCCTCTCCCACTCCCCGTGCTTGCATTCCCTCTCTTGTCTCTGTCAAATAAATAAAATCTTGAAACACACATAAACACACACACACACACACACACACACACACACCCCTTAAACTTTGTAAATAAATTCACTAAGTTATCTTCTAATGAGACTATTGCCCTGCCCCAAACACCACTATAAGGAATGACTGACTGCTCTTGAGTGTATATGGAGTCATATACTGTTAACTTGATAGAAAAAATTAGTAAGAGTGAACTCATGGGCTGTGAAGTGTGTAAACCTGGTGATTCACAGACCTGTACACCTGGGGATAAAAATATATGTTCATAAAAAATAAAAAAATTAAAAAAAAAAAAAAGAGTGAACTCATGAGAGAAGGACTTATGTTTATGTGAAATGGGCTGTGTTAGCTGTATTTGGTATCTGGAATAATGCGCCTGACTTGGCCTGCCACTAGATGGAGATTTTGTATCTTGGAACATTAAAGGAGTTCCAACTGGGGGTTCATCTCGAAGGTGAACTTCTTTTTGCAGATAAAGAAATAAAAATTCCCACATGGTTAAGTACTACATTCAAAGACATACAGATAGGTAGCTAAGGTAACACTTATAGAGCTCAGAGTTCCTGATAATGGAATTAACTCTAATTGAATCAAACAAGAGACTGTCATTGCCAGAAACATGTTCTATCTGAAACAAACAAAAGGATCCTTGTTTATAACACCTAATATATCTATAAAATTAAATATTGTTCCCACTTTTGTATAACTTTAAAACAAAATTTATTTTTCAAGAAGCTACATTAAGGGGCACCTGGGCAGCTCAGTTGGTTAAGCATCTGCTTTCCGCTCAGGTCATGATCCCAGAGTCCAGGGATCAAATCCCACATCAGGTTCCCTGCTCAGTGGGGAGTCTGCTTCTCCTTCTCCCACTCTCCTTGCTCATGGTCTCGCTCTCTCTCTCTCAGATAAACAAAATCTTTAAAAAAAAAAAAAAAGAAGCTACATTAACATAATTCTTTTTTTTTTTTTTTTGCCTTTGTGACTTTTTTTTTAACTTAGTCACAAGTTCACTGGAAAGAGGTGTGCTCATATTTAATGAGTACATAAGTTCTCTCATTTATTTTAATCCTCCTAACAACTTTATTAGATAACTGTAAATTCTTGCTGTCAAATAAATAAATTTGGAGACAGAGAGATAAAGTCAAGATTTGAATCCTGGTATTTCTGATGCTAAAGATAAATTCTGAAATCTATCAGTCTGCCTGAATGCAAAAAATAGAGGGATAATAATATTATACAATATTAAATACTAATATTCTTAAGGCTGTTGCTGCCCTAAGAATGTGTAATTGGGAATGGCTTAGTATTCCAAGTTGTATTCCAATTTTAGTATATGTGCTGCCGAAGCAAGCACCCAAGTTGTATTCCAATGACAGACCCATTAGAAAGTAGTCAGAAAGACTTTTTTAAATGAACCTCCAATCACAAATCACAGGGAATGTTAATTCTGCAGGGAAAAAAAAAATGCACCCACTAGCAAAGAATGTGCAGAGTTTTGAGTTCAACAGTGAGAAACAGAGAAAGAGAGAGTTGTTCCATTCAGTTGCATGTACAGGACTAAATATTAAGTAAGGGTATAAGCAGGATCTAAGAACATTTTGTAATTCACAATGAAAACTTAAAAAGAAAGAAGCTTGCAGGTCGCCTGGGTGGCTTAGGAGGATAAGGGGCTGACTTTGGTTCAGGTCATGATCTCAGGGTCCTGGGATCAAGTCCCACACTGGGCTCTCGGCTCAGTGAGGAATCTGCCTCTCCCTCAGCCCCTCCCCCACCACTCATGAGCTCTACCTCTCTTGAAAGAAAGAAAGAAAGAAAGACCGACATGCATGCATCCAAGCTTCAAAAGAATGGAGGAAAATCTATCATACAAGAAACAGAAGGTTACCAGAAACTGAAAGAACCTATAGGGCACCCTGCTTGCTTTGTCTATGGAGAAACAACAGGATGGACAGAACAGCATGTGTATATACCCAGTGCTCTGTCCATCTATGAAACATATAGTACATAGTTTCATAATCTTATAGTATAAACTATATATAAATACTTCAGCAATATAACAGAATAATTAAAGAACAAGGGTCACAGTCCTCTCAAACTAATTTTTTAAGCTTTCTTCTGAGCAACTTAATATCTCATTCTGGTTTTCTCCTACATAAACTTAAGGGATACATTTCTGGATCCACATTTTCTGGGTTTGAATTCTGATTTGTGTACTCATTAATACTGGGTAAACTGCTTAACACCCCTCTCACCCTCAGTTTCCCTATGTGTGAAATGGAGGAAGTAAGAGCACTTCCCATGGCAACTCTTATGAGGATGAAATGAGCTATAGTGTGTTAAGTGCTTCGACCGGGGCCCAACACAGAGGAAGTGTTAGCTATTATTTATTATTACAAAATTATGTAAAGTGTGTCTGACTTTTCTATTTTAAGAATTTGAAACAGAAATCTATCTCAAGAATTTGATGTCTCAGATGGGAAAACTATTGAAGCAGCACCCTTTGCACAATTTTCCCTAAAGAAGGTTTATTTGTTTCTCTGTGGGCTATAAGTTAGGGTAGTGTAAATGTGGACAGAGTGGGGTAATAGGTAATATTCTCCACGAACCCTAAAGGTAAAGATTTGTACTGGAGCCTGCAAATAACAAAAGATAGAGGTCATAAACCTGAACATTCTACATGAAAGATGAACTTCCTTTTTAGTTTTCTCTGATTCAAGTATATTTTATGCTGGTATCTTGGATAATTTTACGTTGTTCGCATTGTCTAGCACAATAATTTCAGAAGCGTTTTATTAAAATAACTGAAAAGCTCTATAATCCTAGCACACTTAGAAAGTTAACCACTAACAATTTTTCTGTTACTTTAAATATGGCAGAGGATGTTTTTTCTGGCAGTTTTATGCTCTGTATGTGCTTTAAATATATTCTCATTAATACTGTCAATCAGCATATTTTCCCTATTTAAGGAAAAGATACGTAAACATATGTCATTATACTCTAATTGTAAAAAGCAATCCTCATTGTCAAACCAACCAGCCAGTGAACATCCTTCTTCAGAAGCCAATGAACGGGTGCCTGGGTGGCTCAGTGGGTTAAGCTGCTGCCTTCGGCTCGGGTCATGATCTCAGGGTCCTGGGATCAAGTCCCGCATCGGGCTCTCTGCTCAGCAGGGAGCCTGCTTCCTCCTCTCTCTCTCTCTGCCTGCTTCTCTGCCTACTTGTGATGTCTCTCTGTCAAATAAATAAAATAAAAAATCTTAAAAAAATAAAAAAATAAAAAAAAGAAGCCAATGAACATCCTTCTTCAATCATCAAATGAATCTGTTAATACCCTCAAATCAACATTCTCACTTGGTCATGTTTGGCCTCCAACAGGAAAGGGAGGAGGGAAGGTGGAGAAAGGAAGGGGAGAGTGACTTGGAGTATCATTTCTATGAATAAGGAAACATGCAGATTTTTTAAGGAGTACTCAAGGGACATCCTGAAGAATACAACCTTTGGCTAATTCCTTGGAGATCTTCAGAGACTGGACAATGCATCCTAGAAAGATTCAGAAGAGGATAGGAGTTTCCTTTTTTTTTTTTTTAAATTGGAAGATCATGGGGCGCCTGGGTGGCTCAGTGGTTTAAGCTGCTGCCTTCGGCTCAGGTCATGATCTCAGGGTCCTGGGATCCAGCCCCACGTCTGGCTCTCTGCTCAGCAGGGAGCCTGCTTCCCCCTCTCTCTGCCTGCCTCTCTGCCTACTTGTGATCTCTCTCTCTGTGGAATAAATAAGTAAAATCTTTAAAAAAATAAAAAATAAAAAAATAAAGTGGAAGATCATAAAAGGCAAAGTAAGGAAGATGAACCTGACAAACCTCAGAAGATTTTCAAACAAGGAAAAGTATGGAAAATCACAACTGGAAGTTGAGGATTCAGAAGTTGATTCTCTTAAAAGCATCCAGGCCTATATAGACCACCGTGAATCCTTGAGACCCTGGGTCTGAATACCTCAACTCTAGCACACACCCAAAATGCACAGTGGATTCTCTCAGATAATTAAAACATAGGAGAAATACTTTCTTTTAGGCACAGAGGATGTAAAAGAGAATAAGAGACACTAGGTGCCTTTTCTAGGGGAGTATCTATTCCAGTGAGGAGATAAAATATAAACAAGACATCAAATGAACTTGACAGATAATATCAGACAGTGTATGTGCCATGTTAAAAAAAAAAATCATAGTGATGAGATAAGGGAAGGGGGCTAGTGTGGCAGTAGGAATATCTGAGGTGAATGAAGTATCAGTGGGAGGAACATTTCTGACAGAGGCAACCTCAAGTACAAATTCCCTGGGGCAGGCCTGAGTTTGGTCTGTCCAAGTATAGTGTGAGTAAAGGGAATGCATGTATGAGATGAGCTGGGTCAGGAAGGTGGAGGGCCAGATCCTGTAGGGCCTCCAAGACTATAATGCTATGCTTGGATTGTATTCCAACTGCTAGAGAAGGCCATCAGTGAGCAAAGTTAAAAAAGAAATCTTCTTTGTAAAGCATGGATAGTAGGAGTAACCAGCCAGTTAGGAAATTACTGCAACAGCCCAAAGGAAGAGATGATGCTGATCTGGTTTGGCTAGTCATAGTACAGACACACAAGGGAACAGTTACCATGGGTTATCTTGGGGTGTGGGGAGTAACAAGAACTGCTGATGGACAGGTGTGAGGGGTGAGAGAAAGGGAGAAATTAAAAAAAAAAAAAATGCCCAGGTGTTTTTTGTATCATTTGTTTTAATATGGTTGTTGGGTTTCCTTGTTGTTTGTTCTAAATGCGGGAAGAAGTGCTACTCAAAATGGCCATCATAATGGAAAAGTTAATGTGGAATACAGATAAATGAAAAACAGACACCTAAAGTATTAAATATTATTAAATATTCACGTGAATAACAAATTGTTTTTCATACTGAAAGGAAAGTAGCCTACAACACAGCTTTTAAATAGAAGCTCATTTCTGACCTTAGAAAATTGGGGAAATATGGAAAATATAAAAGATGGAAGCATCCAATTCCATCAATGGTACTCTGTGTATTATTAAATGCAGGGAGTGTTCACTTCACGTGGCACAACGCTAAATGAAGCATGTGCATATGAAAACTGCATCCTTACTTTGCACAATTCTGTGCTACTTAACTGTCATGACTCCCAGTTAACACAAATCATGCATTTCCTGCAAAGCAAAGAGAAGCATATATTTTTTTGATAATTTCTACATCATTGAGATAAAGTAAAAATATAATGTATTCTTCTAAGCAATTTTTCACATATTATCAACACTTCATAAGTTCTAAAAGTTGGATAATATTTCTTATATAGATATACCATAATTTACTTAAGGTAAAACATCTAGGTAGTTTCAAAGATTTCTGTTATAAATGGCAATCTTACACTATACTATCATAAAAGTAACTAATCCATTTCACCTAAACAGTTATTTGATGGCATTAAATGTCTCCTTTTTTAGCTGGACCAGGGCTGGGAGTTTTTATTAATGAAAGAACCCTAAGTGATGTTTTGGATTACAGCCCAATGGCAGTATGGCTTCTATTATCAGTGCAGCTGAACCAAGTCCTATGTGTAAATCTCTACTTGGTAATAAATGAAGCTGTTCTGAAACCTACAAACCCTTTCATGCCAGTAGCATACCATTTAGTAAATTACCAGAGCAACACTCTATGGCTGCAGCCACCAGAGGCAAAAACGTCTAATCGCACTATGTTTATTTGTCCTCAAGATGTCTCTCTCCCATTCTGCAAATGATTAATTCACTTGAGGCCATGCAGGCACAGTAAAAGCACCTCTCCACAGCACTTTGAGAAATCAAGTCCAGGAAGCAGGAAGCAAGGTGAAGAATACTGATATAGAGATGGGATATTTACAAAGACTGTAACTCTGTTTACAGGTAAGTAATTCAGCCTGCTTTATGAAATCTCCTATGAAGTGGGAAATCTGTGTTGGGCATAAAGGAAAACGTAAAACAAATACAGACTCACTTCCTCCTGCCCTGAAGATGTTTATAATCTAATTAATTAAATGAATACAAAAGGAAAGAAACCAAGGCAGAATGTGAGTGATACTGTGATACTGATGATAAATGCAATTATAGTTCTGAGAAGAGAAGAAAATGATGCAGACTAGAAAAGGAAACTATTAAGAAGGGAGCAAACTAAGACATGAAAATCTGAGACTAAACAGTTTTCATAATGTTCTGAGATTTAAGAAATTGAGTTCATTTATTCAAAAAACATTCATTGAAAAGTATATTCTGTTTCAGGCAGGAAAGCGAGAGTGCTCTTCTCTTTTCTCTCTCCCTCCAAATACACTGTCTTTAGGCCAAGGAATACACGTGCTACAAACCACTAACTGAGGATCACGGACGCCAGCAGTTCTCAAGGTGTTAATTCCCAGCCCAGCAACATCTGCATTACCTGGGAAATAATCAGAAATGTATACTGTTGAGCTACGGCCCCATAAACGGTCAATCAGAACCTGTGGGTGTCTCGCCTAGTACTCCCTGTATTACCGAGACCCTCACATGATTCTGATGCATGCCAGAGACTGAACGTCACCAATGCAAGCAAACCACAGAAGAACCTGGAGGTGATCATGAGGTCATTACTTGACAGTAAACAGCAGAACTAGAAACATGATTTCTAACTTACAAGAGAGCTTCTTTTTTTCTTTTACTCCATTATAAAAAGAAGTACAAATTTTCAGTAACATCGTTGTTTTTCCCCTCTCCAAACATGAAGCTTGGAAAATTTAAAAGCTGCTTATGTATGTACTTTGTGAAAAAAATGTTTTCCCTTTCCACATGGTGATGAACTGAGCAAACTAAGAATGTAGATGTAGAACTTCTTTCATTATTTTTATTAATTAAAATTCTGTGATTTTATTTAAATTTTTTTAGTTTTTTAAATTTCAATAACATTTTATTCTCATTATAAAATATAATGATTAATTATAGTCAGGGACTATAAAACTCAGGAAGAAAAGAATCTTCTCAGGTGTTGCCTCTTTCACATCCTCCTTTTTTTTTTAATTTAAATGTAATTAATTAACATAAAATGTATAATTGGTTTCAGAGGCAGAGGTCAGTGATTCATCAGTCTTATGTAATACCCAGTGCTCACTGCATCATATGCCCTCCTTAATGTCCATCACCCAGTTACCTCATTCCCCACCTCCTCCCCTCCAGCAACCCTCAATTTGTTTCCTATGATTAGCCTCTTACAAAGTTTAATTCCCTCTCTGGTTTCCCTTTGTTTTATATTTTCTTCTTTTCCCCTTAAATTCCACATATCAGTGAGATCATATGGTAACTGTCTTTCTCTGATTAACTTATTTCATTTAGCATAATACCCTTTAGTTCTATCCCCGTCATTGCAAAAGGCAAGGTATCTTTTTTTTTGATGACTGAGTAGTATTCCATTGTATATATACATACCACATCTTCTTTATCCATTAATCTGTTGATGGCCATCTGGGCTCTTTCCATAAGGTTGGCTATTATGGACACTGCTGCTATAAACACTTGGGTACACATGCCCTTTCAGATCACTACATTTTTATCTTTGAGATAAATACCCGGTAGTGCAAATGCTGGGTCCTAGGGTAGCTCTATTTTCAACTTTTAGAGGAATCTCCATACTGTTTTCCAGAGTGGCTGTACCAGCTTGCATTTCCACCAATAGTGAAGGAGGGTTCCCATTTCTCCACATCTTTGCCAACATCTGTCATTTCCTTACTTGTTAACTTTAGCCATTCTGACTGGTGTGAGGTGATATCTCTTTGTGGCTTTGATTTGTATTTCCCTGACGCTGAGTGATGCTGAGCATTTTTTTATTTTTTAGTGTCTGTTGGCCATTTGAATGTCTTCTTTGCAGAAGTGTCTGTTCATATCTTCTGCCCATTCCTGATTGGATTATTTGCTCTTTGGGTGTTGAGTTTGGTAAGTTCTTTATAGATTTTGGATACTAGCCCTTTACCTGATATGTCATTTGCAAATATCTTCTCCCATTCTGTCAGCTGTCTTTTGGTTTTGTTGACTGTTTCCTTTGCTGTGCAAAAGCTTTTTATCTTGATGAAGTCCCAAGAGTTCATTTTTGCCTTTGCTTCCTTTGCCTTTGGAGATTTATCTAGCAAAAAGATGCTGCAACTGAGATCAAAAGATTGCTACCTGTGTTCTCTTCTAGGATTTTGATGGATTCCTAGTTCACATTTAGGTCTTTCATCCATTTTGACTCTATTTTCGTGTGTGGTGTAAGGACATGGTCCAGTTTCATTCTTCTGCATGTGGCTGTTCAATTTTCCCAACATCATTTGTTGAAAAGATTATCTCTTTTTCCATTGGATATTCTTTCCTGCTTTGTTGAAGATTAGATGACCATATAATTGAGGGTCCATTTCTGGATTTTTTATCCTGTTTCATTGATCTATGTGTCTGTTTTTGTGCCAACACCATACTGTCTTGGCGATTACAGATTTGAAATAAAGCTTGAGGTCGGCAATTTTGATGCCACCAATTTTTGTTTTCTTTTTCAACATTCCTTTGGCTATTCAGGGTCTTTTCTAGTTCCATAAAGATTTTGGACTATTTGTTCCAACTCTGTGAAAAAAGTTGGTGGTATTTTGATAGGGATTGCAATGAATGTGTAGACTGTTCTAGGTAGCATACATTTTAACAATCTGTTCTTCAAATCTGTGAACATGAAACGTTTTTTCCATTTCTTTGTGTCTTCCTCTTTTCTTCCATGAGTGTTCTATAGTTTTCTGACTACATATCCTTTGCCTCTGGTTAGGCTTATTCCTAGGTATCTTATGGTTTGGGGTGCAACTATAAATGGGATGACTCCTTAATATCTCTTTCTTCTCATTGTTAGTGTACAGAAATACAACTGACTTCTGTGCACTTATTTTATATATCCTGCCACTTTGCTGAACTCCTGTACGAGTTCTAACAATTTTGGGGTGGAGTCTTTTGGATTTTCCACAGAGTATTATGTCATCTGCAAAGAGTGAGAGTTTGACTTCTTCTTTGCTGATTCAGATGTCTTTTATTACTTATTGTTGTCTGATCGCTGAGGCCAGGACTTCTAGTACTATGTTGAACAACAGTGGTGAAAGTGGTCATCCCTGTCATGTTCTTGACCTTAGTGGGCAAGCTCTCAGTTTTTCCCCATTGAGAATGATATTTGCTGTGGGCTTTTCATAGTTGGCTTTTATGATATTGAGGTATGTTCCCTCTATCCCTACACTGTGAAGAGTTTTAATCAAGAAAGGTCGCTGTATTTGTCAAATGCTTTTTCAGCATCTATTGAGAGGATCATATGGTTCTTGTCCTTTCTTTTACTGATGTCGTGTATCACACTGATTGATTTGTGGATGTTGAACCAACCTTGCAGCCCAGGAATGAATTCCAGTTGGTCACAGTGAATAATCCTTTAATGTGCTTTTGGATCCTCTTGCTAGTACTTTGGTGAGAATTTTTCCATTCGTGTTTATCAGGGATATTGCTCTATAATTCTTTTTGGTGGGTTTTTTCTGGTTTGGGGATCGAGGTAATGTTGGCCTCATAGAAAGATTTTAGAAATTTTCCTTCCACTTCTATTTTTTGAAACAGCTTCAGAAGAATAGGTATTAATTCTTCTTTAAATGTTTGGGAGAATTCCCGTGGAAAGCCATCTGGCCCTGCACTCTTGTTTGTTGGGAGATTTTATCGTAATTAAAGGGTCTATCTAACAAGAAGATCTAACAATTGTAAATATTTATGTCCTTAACATAGGAGCAGCCATTTATATAAGCCAATTAATAACAAAATTAAAGAAACACATTGATAATAATACAACAATAGTAGGGGACTTTAACACCGCACTGACTGCAATGGACAGATCATCTAAGCAGAAGATGAACAAGGAAGCAAGGGCTTTGAATGACACACTGGACCAGATGGGTTTCACAGATATATTCAGAACACTCCATCCTAAAACAACAGAATACACATTCTTCTTGAGTGCACATGGTTCATTCTCCAGAACAGATCACCTACTGGGTCACAAACCAGGTCTCCACCAGTACCAAAAGATTGGATTATTCCTTGCATATTTTCAGACCACAATGCTTTGAAACTAGAATGCAATCACCAGAAGAAAGTTCAAAAGAACTCAAATACACAGAGGCTAAAGTGCATCCTACTAAAGAATGGATGGGTCAACCAGGAAATTAAAAAATCTTTAGGAGGCAGCAAAAGTGGCCCTAAGAGGGATGCATATAGCAATATAAACCTATCTCAAGAAACAAGAAAGGTCTCAAATATACAACCTAACCTTATACCTAAAGGAGTTGGAGACTGAACAGCAAATAAAGCCTAAACCCAGGAGAAGATGAGAAATAATAAAGATTAAAATCAATGAAATAGAAAGCAAAAGAAAAGTAGAACAGATCAACAAAACTAGGAGCTGGTTCTTTGAAAGAATTAATAGGACTGATAAACCCCTGGACAGACTTATCAAAAAGAAAATAGAAAGGACCCAAATAAATCATGAATGAAAGAGGAGAGACCACAACCAACACTGAAGAAATACAATTATAAGAACATATTATGAGCAACTATATGCTAACAAATTAGGCAATCTAGAAGAAATGGATGAATTCCTAGAGACATATAAACTACCAAAACTGAAACAGGAAGAAATAGAAAACCTGAACAGACATATAACCAGCAAGGAAATTGAAGCAGTAAACAAAAATCTCCTAATTCGTGATTCTAATGTAAAATAGAACTAATTTTAAAAAATACACAATACAGAACCCTATAAAAAAGGAAACTTTTAATGTTTTTATTTTTATTCTTTATTGATGTGTTAGTTTTCTTTATGTATGAAGGATATAGCTCTTTATTATATTTATTTCAAATATTTTTCTATTTCATTTTTGAAATTTTAACATTTTTGTGTTTGTGTAATCCAAAACATTCACATCTTTCATTATTTTTCAGTGTTTTATGCTTTGAAAAGTTTTGTCTTTTATAGAAGAAGATAAAAATTCACCTATTATGTCTTCAAATATTTGTGGACCCATTTTTATCTTTCACTCTTTAATTCACCTACATTTCTAAGTGTTAGTTCCAAATTTTGGTGTTTATGAGAATCACTTGGAGACCTTGTTAATTAATATATTATTTCATCTCATTCCCCCAGTTTCTGAAAAAGTAGATCTGATATAGTAAGTTTAGCATTTCTAACAAACTCCCAGATGTTGCTGATGCTGCTGGTCCTAGATACTTTGGTAACTACTAGGTAAAGAAACTGATCAACAAAGAAGACATTCTGTGTACATGCAGGATTTGGGTACTGTGTACTGTACTACTTAGTGACTAAATGTGCAAAGGAGTGAGATCAGAATGAGATAAAGATTTGGGACTAGAATGCAAGTATCTTTGAATGTTATGAATATGAATTTTTCTCTAAGGCAAACAGCTCTGTCCAAAATTGAAGAAATGTATCTAAAATAAATGCTCACTGAATCAAAATTAAGTTTCAAAATTTCACCATCTGAAAAATAATATGCTTTTTAATTGTAAGCCATTAGACAGACTATTCTTTAACTGTGCTATGTTAACCTTCACCACTGGGGGGATGGCAGAAGTGTTTATTAAGAAAGCACTTATCAAGACATTTCTGTAACAAAATTTTTCAAAGAATTCTACAAATTATTTTAATGAGCCAAAGTAATCATTCTTCTGCTTCACTGAAGTTTAATTATCAACTTAACTGAAATCATAAATTCTGTCTTATTTCCTTTTCCAAACAATGAAACTGCAAAATAGAAGAAAAGTACAAATCAAAAGTAAAATAAATTTGACCTGAAATCATAAATTCTACTTAACAGAGAGTATTTAGTAGTATGTAATATAACATAATCATTCAAAACAATGCTATGGAGTCTGACTTAAAGTCTCACCAATGATGGGATACTTTTAAATCACAAAACTCCATGAAGTATGAAAGCTTCTATGACAAAGATGATTCATTAAGAAGTTTACTTAAAATACAATGTCTGTAGGGGTGCCTGGGTGGCTCAGTGGGTTAAAGCCTCTGCCTTTGGCTTAGGTCATGATCCCAGGGTCCTGGGATCGAGCCCCACATCAGGCTCTCTGCTCGGCGGGGAGCCTGCTTCCTCCTCTCTCTCTCTGCCTGCCTCTCTGCCTACTGGTGATCTCTGTCTGTCAAATAAATAAATAAAAACTTTAAAAGAAAAAAAAAAAATATATATATATATAAAATGTCAGTAGAATACCTTCTTATCATCAGATAATGGTCTCCCACTGTTACATAATAGACTGCCCTGAAAATATATATGGGAAATAAATACCCAAGTAAAGCAAAGTCATTTATTTTCAAAGCAGGAGAAAGAAACTCTACACTAATGTTGTATAACAATCACTTTACCTTCCTTACATCAAATACTCTGATGTAACTGTGATCACTTAGAACTCACCTAACTCTTTTTTTTCTGGATGAAAACTCTCATCAGCATCAATAGGACCTATGAGTGAACTGAATAAACACACTTCAATCTGACTCTTATGAGATACAGTGACCCAAGAGGTGTTTTCCATGAACTATACAACTTCTTCTACATATTCTTCTCCAAGATCTGATAAAGAGAGCAGCCTCTGAAGTAACCTAAAGGGGGCACAGTATATAGGTTAGATACAGGTTTGTTGAGTGATAATATTTAGGGATTTGTAACAGAGTTCTACTGATACAGTAATTTGGGTAAGCTGAGATGAGCATCTGGAACATCAATTATTTCAATATAGATAAATCTCAAAACTCATTTCTTTATTTGTACTTATATTTACAAAACCAACTAAAAAATTTACAAAACCAACTAAAATTTAAAAACCTAGTCCATTAAATATCCATTAATATTCTAGACTCCAACAATAAAAATTTACACGCAATGTATGTATAAATGTATTTATATGTATTTTAACCTTGTTTGTAGAAGTACTGTCCACTTTTTAATATCATTTTGACATAATAACCACTCAGAAAAACAGACACACAAAAACAGTGCTCTTACTGGCATATAAATAAATAATATGGCATACGACATATATTAATATAAAGTGATAACCCACTTATAAAACAAGTACAGTTAAAAATGCTTTCAATGAAACTGGAGAAGCTTTATAACAAAATATCAACAACTACAAAGCACTCATTTATTCAAGTCTAATCAGCATGTATATGCAATTAAGCTGATTCAGGAAGTAAAAAAACAAGATACCATATGGTTCTTAGTTCTCTAAAACTACACACATAAATGCGGAATTCATACATTGGCTTCTGAGCACAGTACTACTGATAACAGAATGCTTTGCCCAGTCATCCTTAGTGCCTTCTGAAAATTCATTTTAGAAAATACAGTGTTTTTATTCCATCAAAATATGTGAGAGTGAAACGCAGCCAAACAGGCATGTCAATCATGGGTATCCCTGTAGTGACTCAAGTTGGATTTTTTCAGTGAATACACTAATGCTATCTCAGTTACACATTCTGCTTATGTTCAAGTTTAAACAAACTTCAGAATTATGAAGTAATTATAAATGGTGTGCATTTATCTATCTATACATGTTTTTTGAATGGGTTGGTTACTATTCATAGTTTTCAAACTTTACAACACTGTAAAGAAAAAAGCTAACAGATAAAAACAGACTTGAGAATGTCAGTGATTCATTCCTATGAATTGCTTTACTAAGCATAATTCTGTTTTGTTTTGTTTTTCCCTCTACTTTCTCTTTAAGAGGCAAGTAAAAAAAAAAAAAAAAAAAAAAAAAAAAATCACCTGGGCAGGAGTTGGGAGAGAGGGAAGCTATGTAACCCAAATCAGCAATAGACAAAAATATTCTTAACATCTATACTACCACATAGCTGTAATGGTTGAATCAACAAAATGAGACTATTGTGTTTAAAATACCTTGGAAAATAGTACAGATATATGTAAATATCAGTATGATTTCAAAAGTTTAGAGTCATTTAATTTCAAATAACTTTATGTATGAGCAAACACTGGGCAGTGTAATATGACCATGTGATTTGCACAGCACCAGGAATGGAATTGCTAAGATAATGATCAATGCTGAAACATGACTCTAGAGCTTTATTTCTACTTTACTGGAACGGTTCCAATGGTTCTTCAACAAATGTGATAAAATATTTAAATTAATGGATTAAAGGCATTCTCATATGTCAGGAGAGTATGGCTTTCTTACTCTAATTTTCTAATTTGGCAAGGAGACACTCTGGTAACTCACTGAAGGAGTAAAGAGGATAGTTGGGTAATTTATAGGCACATGTTAATGAAATGAGTGCCTAGGTTAAGTCTGATTTATAGGCTCTAGATTTCTTTTTTTTTTTTTTTTTTTTTTTTGGTTATGCTGAGAGTCCATTTATTTGGCAGGGGGCAGGGGTTCCTGCAGTTACATAAGAGTTCAAATAGTCCCTATGCTCTTAAAAAAAAAAAGGGTGGGGGGAGGTGGGGGAGGGACAGAGGAAGGAAATAAAGGAGAGAGAGTGTGGTATGACCTCATTACTTGTTCAGAGAAATATTTCTGCAGGCCAAAAGATGCATCATCACAATTTGTCTACCATATTTGGAACAGTGGCTTTACTCCTTCAGTCCTCAGATTCTTGAGATAAAATAGGGAAAAAACTTTAATAAGATTGATGAGTTTGTACTCTTCCTCTTAGCAACTCTTTGGAATTTGCTTTTTTCTTCACATGGTTTAGCAAATCCCTTTTTATTTCATGTTTTATTAACATGGGCTTTTGAAAAGTGTTTGTCCCCCTCTCCAGGCCAAGTCTCATTTTCTATGGCAAGAGACTTTTAGACTCTTTACTTACACTGTCTTGGCAGGAAAAGTGTCAAAGACTAATTTCACTATCAGCTCTTAGTTAATATTTGACTAGCATTCACAGGCCACATACCCGAATTATGAAACAGGATCTATTCTCATTCACAGCTCACATTAATACAGCCACAGCTACTTCAAAGAGCAAGTTTCATCTAGAGCCTGGGTTCCTAAAACATTTTATCCTATGGATTGCACTAATCATTGTAAGCAGTAGACAGACAGGTATGGCTGTCTGTGTAAGATGGTTCAGTAAGGAACTATTTCTGCTAGTCGGTTTGTCCTGATATGATCCAGTTACTTCTACATAATGCAGGAAAAAAAACCTGAAAAACAATATAGCGAGAACAAGATTTGTCTTCATCGTGGAAATGTCAAGGTACTGCGCTAGCTCTTGATTCAATTTTTATTCCATTGCTTTACCTCCCCTTGGAGATTCCATTATCTTCCTAGGAAATATTCTGTTCTTCACTCTGCATTATCATTATGTGGCTAATTCTTCCCGTATATGATGGATATTATGAACCCTCAGCTTTCGGTCCCCATACTTTAGCTTCCACAGTAGATTGGTATATGATCCCCATTCTTTTCATTATATCCTTCTCTGATTCTAAACACTATGCTGATAAAACTGATTGCATATAGTCTACCTATTTTTTCATTTCAGAAAATTTCAGAATACAGGCATCCATTAAAATATAAATATCTTTAAACCTTTATATTCACCTAAATTTTACACATTCCAGTAATGACCAGATCATACTACATTAAAAGTGGGAAACAGGTTTCATCTCAAGCCCAACTTAAACATTGGGAGTTGGAATGAAGTACTGATGAGCATAGTTGGGAGGTCTATCCAAGATCAGCAGGAAAAGTACCCTCATAGAATATGATGTGTGACACAGGGAATGGTAGAAAAACTGGAAGCCTGTGTGCTATTTTCCATCTCAACCTGCACTCTCCTGGGTATAAACTTTCTTTTATGGAAATACCCTAAGGCCAATAAAGAGATTAAATAAATGAATTACTAATCACCAAAGACATGGAAATTTTTACTTCCTTGACTTACATCCCATCACCACCTCTCTTCTTCAGTAACAGCTGTTCTTTCCTCTTTCTCCTTTTTCTCAGTTCTATGAAAGAGAATTCCTCAGTGCAATTTGAATTAGTAACATTTTTAAAGATATTTCCTATTATTTCCTATTAAAGTATCAAAGATGAAGAGACACAGAGAAAAAAAAATCAATTAATAACAATAAAAAATATTAGATTATTCTAAAATTATGAGCTAGGATGTTACTGAACTACTAAAGATATGGTCTTACGTTTAAGATGTTCAAATCACATTTTTGTCCTAAATTCTTGATGTTTTCTGTAACTCCATGATATTAGACAAATGCATAATGACCCATACCCATCATTATGGTGTCACACAATGTGTTTTCACTGTCCTGAAAGTCCTCTGTGCTTTGCCTATTCATCCCTTTTTTCCTCCACTACTTTATTTTGTCAAATCTTAGCTTTGTCAATGACAAAAGAGATGTGATAGCATGTGTTCAAGCAAAATGGTGATAAAGTAATGAAAAAAGATATACAGAGAATTTAAGTCATTTTTCAATATGTCTTTAATGAACTATTTTTTTTTAAGTTCAGTAACCTACAAATCCTTTACGTTTTTTCTTTTTTCCCTACTATGACTTCCATAACTGATGACATGAACCTACCGAACTAAACAGAAGTTTCATATGTCTTCCTCAATATCATTCCTTGGAGTTTTGATAATGATCTACTTCAACATTCTCATTCAAAGTCAAATGGGGTGATTATTAGGGATAGCAGGAAGGTAGGATACAAAATGATGTTGAAGACTTAAATTCACTGGATTCAGTGTCTTAAAAACATGTATGAAGGGGCACCTGGGTGGCTCAGTGGGTTAAAGCCTTTGCCTTCAGGTCCTGATCTCAGGGTCCTGGGATCAGCTAGGGCGTCAGGCTTGCTGCTCAGTGGGGAGCCTGCTTTCCTTCCTCTCTGTCTGCCTCTCTGCCTACTTGTGATCTCTGTCCGTCAAATAAATAAGACTTAAAAAAAAAAAAGGAGGGGTGCCCTGGGTTGCTCAGTGTGTTAAAGCCTCTGCCTTCAGCTCAGGTCATGATCTCAGGGTCCTGGGATCGAGCCCCGCATCGGGCTCTCTGCTTGTCAGGGAGCCTGCTTCCTCCTCTCTCTCTCCACCTGCCTCTCTGCCTACTTGTGATCTCTGTCTATCAAATAAATAAATAAAATCTTAAAAAAAAAAAAAAGTACGAATTGTATCCACCTATGAATGATTAATTTACATACTTGAAAATGAAGAGAGGGCTTTCAAATGCCTGGGCTGCTTTATCTGATCCCATCACAACCCAGCTGCCAAGACCCAACAACCTGAAAGAATTCCAGGATGCATGAATGTCTCCTTCCCTACTTCCCCTCTATGTATTTCTTGTCCCTAGAAGTTTTGTTGCTTTAAAATAGTGCAGAAGAGGAAAGCACTACTCCTATTAAATTGAACTATGGAATAGGAGATTTCCCTATGTTTTGAGCTTGACTTCAGAATGGGTTTTTCAATAGAGGTGAAGTTATATATGTATGGGAAATAATGCAATATGTTGCTTTGTTATATTAACCACATAAATTTGTTTTGTGAGTTAGCATACAAATTCATTACTATAAAATAAAGTTTCCTGGGGCACCTAGGTGGCTCAGTTGGTTAGCTGTTTGACTCTTGTTTTTGGCTCAAATCATGATCTCAGGGTCATGAGATGGAGCCCTACACCCAGCCTGGAGCCTGCTTAAGATTGCTTCTCTCCATCTCCCTCTGCCCCTGCTTAAGATTGCTTCTCTCCATCTCCCTCTGCCCCTTCTCCCATCCCCCCCGACTCACGTTCTTTCTCTATCTCAAAAAAAAAAGAAAAGAAAAGAAAAGAAAAGAATTCAAAATAGCATACCTTGAGGAAAATGTTTGATCAGATTAAGAACCTCAATTAAAAAATCTTCTCTAGGGGCATCTGGGTGGTTCAGTGGGTTAAGCCCCTGCCTTCAGCTCAGGTCATGATCTCTGGGTTCTGGGATCCAGCCCCGCATAGAGCTCTCTGGTCAGCGGGGAGCCTGCTTCCAGCTCTCTCTCTGACTGCCTCTCTGCCTACCTGTGATCTTTCTCTATCAAATAAATAAATAAAATCTTTAAAAATATGTTCTAGGAATATATACATGAAAATGCATGCTTGATATCAACAATGATGTACAAACAATGCAGAGAAAATAGTATCATGAGTTCTTAAGTCGCATGACAATTTCAGTTTTATAATGACAATTATCAACATCAAGTTCTCTAACAACAATTATGAAGGAAGGAAGCGAGAGAGGGCTGATTTTAGAATTTTTTAAATTCTCTTCTAATAATTTTATACTGAATCACATAATCTGAAATATTATTTTAAATATTAAAATGTTATTTTAATATTTTAAAATGAATGATGTTGGTCTTTGTCAGTTCCATCAGGATAATAATCACTACAT